>NC_064929.1:22500000-23125000 GCF_023897955.1 Schistocerca gregaria | reverse complement strand
GGTTGACCCTGTCAAAAGCCTTTGAGAAGTCGATAAAGGCAAGGCCTCCTGGTGAGGATAACGTTGCAAAAATTGCAGAGACATCCCTATATTCACAAACAGTTTTAAAAATATTCCGCCCCGAGAGACAGGTTTGGTGGTCACCTATGATCTTCTCCATTAGAGGTCTCAGTCTTTCCTTCAGTACACGTGCAATTATTTTATAATCCGAGTTCATCAAACATATTGGTCTCAATTGATTGAGATCTTTAACTGTCGCGTTCCTTCCCTTTGGTATTAGCACAGTTACGCTTTCTTTGAACTCGCGTGGAACAGTAACACCTTGCAACACTTCATTTATCACTTCTGTGAATTGATTACCGATGAGAGGCCAAAATTTACAATAAAACTCTACAGGCAAGCCATCAGGCCCTGGGGACTTACGGGTAGGCGAATATTTAAGTATATCAAACACCTCCTCACATGTGATCGCAGTGGTAAGGGACACATTGTCCTCGTCATTGATAACGTTGTCGATACCTGTAGTTCGTAGCAAATCGTTCGCACAGTCTAGATTATACCGGGTATCAGTATATAACGTACGATAAAATCCATAAACTGCATTTAAAATGTCAGAGTGTTCCGTCAGCACCCGGTTATCGCCCACTCTAAGACAAGCAATAAACGCTCGTCTTCTATTTCTTTCATGTTCGAGTAAGTGGTACAGCGATGCGTTTTCGTCCTCCACCGTTGTCGGGACACGAGATTTAATTTTTAAACCCTCCAGCTGTTGGCGCTTGAGACTTATGAGGTGAGCCTTGATCTTCTTTATTTCAATGAAAACCTCATCAGTCATCTGCTGAGCTGATAGTTCCCTTAAGCATGTATAGTAAAATTCAACGGTATTGCGAGACCACATCGCTCGCTCCCTCCCGTAAGCTATTAGGGATGATCTCAATTTCTTTTTAGCACATGAGGTCCACCACGCAAGGCGAGAGCTGTATTTATGGCGCATACGTAGAGCAGCCTGCCATACCTCCGCTACTGTTCTTGATAGGGCACCCTCGAACAACATATGGGTATTCAGCTTCCATAAGGGGCGACCCCAATACGTTCCTTGCTTCTGAAACCGAATGCTGCATTTCACTGCGAGATGGTCCGAAAAGGTAGTGGGAATTACTTCGATACTACTGATTTTATTTTCCAGGTTTGCTGTGACGTATATTCTGTCTATTCTGCTTTGCGAGCGACTACTGATGTACGTAAATTTGACTAACGTGGGGTATTTGCTTTCCCACACGTCTGTCCACTTCATGTTTGTCACCAAAGCCGCCAGTTCCCTGGAGAAGTTAAAATTTGGTCGCTGATCCTTTTTGTGAAGTACACAATTAAAGTCACCACCGATTAAAGCTTCCGCCGGATTCCCCTTAAGTAAATAGACCATATCGTTCTTAAAAAAATTAGCCTTATCATCTCTAGCGTTGTTACCAGAGGGAACATATACATTTAAAACAGTAGTAGTAAAAATTTTACAACTGATGCCCCTCCCATTTTCTAACAGACAGATATCCTTCACATCAATACCATCTTTGACAAGGATCGCAGTCCCACATGTGGCTTCCGGTGCAATATTTAAAATCTCTTGAAAACCTGGGACATAAAAGTTGTGGACATTAAATTCCTGTAGGAGGGCTATATCAGTATCCGACTGGTAAAGGAAATCTTTTAAAGAAGCGACTTTCGTTTCACTGCGAATCCGATTTATATTGATCGTGGTCACATTATATGTCAGTTCCGTTGGCATAGGTGCAGGTAAAAGAAATTGGCTAATGAAGTATACCCCATGCAGAGTCACGTCTGTACCATTCCATTCTGTCTGTCAGAAAGAAAAATAGACATTAAAAAAAAAAATAATTAAATGCCACTAGCATGTGTCAGGTCCATCTCCATTCCGTGGTCGGTGCGATCTTCTTGGGCATCGGCCCAATCAAGTCCTTTTCCTGAGACAGTTCGGTCTAAATCCATAGTAGTGCCGGTCTGCAAACCTGCGACGCCAAGCGGTGCGCGAGGTTGTTGTTGAAGATCATCTGCATCGGCACGACTCATCTCCGCTTCAGTACACTCGTTAACTCGTGCTACTGGGCATTGTTCTCGTAGTCGTTCATTATCCCTTAAATGTTTTAACTTTTCCCGCAATGCAGGAGCTAAACTCTCTGCTGCTTTGTGTGCCAATCTCCTCTTCTTGCCTTTCTTCGAAGATCTCTTCGGCGATCTAGCAGGAGATGAAGTTTGCGACCTGTCAGGAGAAGTACCGGATGATACGTCTGACGTCGCCTGTTCCTTTTTTCGGACAAAAGTCCGCGTATCGCATTCCACAACGGCAGAAGGAGGCGCATCTTTTTCCATGGCTCCCACTGGTAGCAACCCAGTCTCCAATTCTACACTATCGCTCGTTGTGGTTTCCTTGACGCAAGTGTCTTCTGTGGGCGCCAACGTGAAACCAATGTCCAGATTGCTATCTTCGTTCATAGTTCCCGCAGAGTGGATGCCTGAAGCGTCCACTCCTCGGAAGCTAGTGGCAATATCCTCACGTTGGTGGGAATCCTGACGACGCAAGGAAACCTCCGTTGCGGGTATTTGGGGATCTTCGGCCGAGTCCGCGGAAGAACGAGCAACCACAGTGGGAGAGTTGGAAAAAGTTGGCGTCGGCATAGATTCGAGGGGCGCGGAGCTGATCGGCAGACCATCCGCAAATCTAGAGTTGAAGCCGGAGTATCATCGACAACCGCCCGCGAGGCAGCAGGCTCCCCGCGCACAGGCGGCACCGACTCGCCTCGGCTGCGGAAGTCAGCAGCGGCAGCGTATGACAACTTCATACCAACAACAGGGCCGGAGCTCGGCATCTCGTCACGCGGTAACTGCGGGACACGCCTCCGTGAACATTCTGCACGAATGTGTTCCGTGGAATTGCATAAAGCGCAAGTCCGCGGTTGCCCATCATAGATAATCAAAGCACGATACCCACAAATATTAAGATAAGAGGGGACATGCTTCTGTAATTCAATCTTAATTTGCCTTACGCCGTTCAAGACAGGAAACATATGAGCTTCAGACCACCTTTCTGCCACATTGGAAATAATCCTGCCATAAGGCCGAAGGGCAACATTAAGTTCTTCGGGCGGAATTTCAAAAGGGAGCTCAAACACTCTGATCGTACGAATCCCGTACCCAGCATGACTAACAGCAACGTCACTCACATTCCCATCAGAATGATTAAACTTCACGCTACCTCCGCAACGATCCACAATGGAACTACATAATTCTGGACTTTTCATCTTCAGATACACAGCATTTGTCACAAACGAGAGATAAACTCCGACAACATCATCACCGTTAATCAATACTTTTTCGATAAACCATGCTTTAATTTCAAATGCTTTAGGTCGAACGAAATTTCGATCGAAAGTAAACTTGATTGTGTCTTTCCTCAAATAATTCGACCTATTCATTCTAGAACTTCATGAATACAAGTGCAACACGAATAGCGGCTTAGCAGCACCACTAACCTCAAACGCAGCGACTCAGCCTATGTTTACTACAGCCAGACGTCCAGCTCCGCCACACGTCCGTCCCGCTCGGCGGCTGACTCGCAACTAACCAACTGAGCTACGCCCCATGCACGAGCAAACTGCGCTATTCCCCATTCTTTGCGACTCAGATGCGCACGGACACGATGGTTGGTTGGTTTGTAGCGTTGAAGGGAGCAGAGTACAAAGGCGCGGACCCTTTCATATACACAAAAGTTCCAAGTAGTTTCGATGCTCAGGTATTACAAATGCAAATTCCGTCTGTTTTTAACGTCTTAAATTGAAAGATCCGTCACAAATTGCTCCGTTTTCACTCCTTGTCGACAATCATACAGCACCTGAGGTAACAAACACATCTCGAGCCCCATTGTGCACTCCATTATTCATGCCAACTCAATGCCTCGCTCTTTACTACTGTGTACCAATCTTGTCGTCCAACTGCAAAACACTGGGCCACAACAAGTTTCCGCGTCTCCATTGCACTGCGCATACTACGAAACGCTCCCCAAACTTGGCACTCACACTCGCAGCCGACTTTTCCGACTTTCCACGACGCTCACGCTAGTGACAGCATTATTTATAGTTCGACGTCGCGCCAAAGCGAATGAGCACATTTCGCCTACGGCTTAGGCCGCCCTCCTAGTGTGGCTGCTCGGTGTCTGCAGGCAGCGAGGGTCTGCCAGCTTCCTGTGTTCGCACCTATGTCACCTTCGCTTGCTTGTCAGAGACAGACTATCGCAAAACATACAACTCACTCCATGAATTGATTGCTACGGTATCTGTTATCAGCAGTCACAACTAGCAACACCAGTAGCAGCTGACTGCACGCAAAGAATAGGAATGTGCAGTGGGATTTACGTGAACTCGGCGCAAGCTTGTATCTTCCTAGACACATCTGCTGGCTGTGAATTATTCCACTTGCATATCAAGGTGCGCATGTAGGTGTGTTAAAAATTCTAGAGGCACTGGGTATTGATCCCAGTACCTCTCGCATACTAAACAAGCGCTCTACCATCTGAGCTACGCCCGCCCCCCTAAGACTAATGGTGCTACATACAGCAATATAGACGACACAGACCCTTGCACTCCCATTATTCAGCAGACAAACACTACTCTCTATGTATCCGTTAGGGTGTCTTTCAGGTTTCGTGCATTCTGTATCGAATCGTAGTTGGCCACAATGAAAGTGGCACGTATAACGACGAAAATAGAATTCGGACACCGCTCTGAGTAAGACCAACGTGTTGTCTACCCTCTAGACTTCATTGAGGTTAAGCCGCGATACCTAAGACAGATCTGCACTCGATGACACATCGATATCAGCCGGTCCCCACACTTACATCTTGCTCTCCTTACGTCAGTATACATCATATCAGTCTGTGACGCTGGCTTTGCAACATCTTGAGTGCCTTTAGGTTCGCCGCAACCAACACTTACCATGCAATGACCACAAAAAATGGAGGCGCCGCGGCTTGAACCCTGGACCTTTCACATGCCAAGCGAACGCTCTACCAACTGAGCTACGCCCCATGCACGAGCAAACTGCGCTATTCATCATTCTTTGCGACTCAGATGCGCACGGACACGATGGTTGGTTGGTTTGTAGCGTTGAAGGGAGCAGAGTACAAAGGCGCGGACCCGTTCATATACACAAAAGTTCCAAGTAGTTTCGATGCTCAGGTATTACAAATGCAAATTCCGTCTGTTTTTAACGTCTTAAATTGAAAGAGCCGTCACAAATTGCTCCGTTTTCACTCCTTGTCGACAATCATACAGCACCTGAGGTAACAAACACATCTCGAGCCCCATTGTGCACTCCATTATTCATGCCAACTCAGTGCCTCGCTCTTTACTACTGTGTACCAATCTTGTCGTCCAACTGCAAAACACTGGGCCACAACAAGTTTCCGCGTCTCCATTGCACTGCGCATACTACGAAACGCTCCCCAAACTTGGCACTCACCCTCGCAGCCGACTTTTCCGACTTTCCACGACGCTCACGCTAGTGACAGAATTATTTATAGTTCGACGTCGCGCCAAAGCGAATGAGCACATTTCGCCTACGGCTTAGGCCGCCCTCCTAGTGTGGCTGCTCGGTGACTGCAGGCAGCGAGGGTCGGCAAGCTTCCTGTGTTCGCACCTATGTCACCTTTGCTTGCTTGTCAGAGACAGACTATCGCAAAACATTCAACTCACTCAATGAATTGATTGCTACGGCATCTGTTATCAGCAGTCACAACTAGCAACACCAGTAGCAGCTGACTGCACGCAAAGAATAGGAATGTGCAGTGGGATTTACGTGAACTCGGCGCAAGGCAGATCTTTCCGACATATGCTTGAGAATCTTACGGGAACTCTTGTACTGTTTCTAAATTAAGTGTAGGCGTGGGATGAGGGTGCTTCCTGCGCACTAATAACAGCACGCTTGTCAATTGTGGATGCTAATCATTCGCTTGTATCTTCCTAGACACATCTGCTGGTTGTGAATTATTCCACATGCATATCAAGGTGCGCATGTAGGTGTGTTAAAAATTCTAGAGGCACTGGGTATTGATCCCAGTACCTCTCGCATACTAAGCAAGCGCTCTACCATCTGAGCTACGCCCGCCGCCCCACCTAAACCTAATGGTGCTACATACTGCCATATAGACGACACAGACCCTTGCACTCCCATTGTTCAGCAGACAAACACTACTCTCTATGTATCCGTTAGGGTGTCTTTCAGGTTTCGTGCATTCTGTATCGAATCGTAGTTGGCCACAATGAAAGTGGCACGTATAACGCCGAAAATAGAATTCGGACACCGCTCTGAGTAAGACCAACGTGTTGTCCACCCTCTAGACTTCAATGAGGTTAAGCCGCGATACCTAAGACAGATCTGCACTCGATGACACCTCGATATCAGCTGGTCCCCATACTTACATCTTGCTCTCCTTACGTCAGTATACATCATATCAGACTGCGACGCTGGCTTTGCAACATCTTGCGTGCCTTTAGGGTCGCCGCGACCAACACTTACCATGCACTGACCACAAAAAATGGAGGCACCGCGGCTTGAACCCTGGACCTTTCACATGCCAAGCGAACGCTCTACCAACTGAGCTACGCCCCATGCACGAGCAAACTGCGCTATTCCCCATTCTTTGCGACTCAGATGCGCACGGACACGATGGTTGGTTGGTTTGTAGCGGTGAAGGGAGCAGAGTACAAAGGCGTGGACCCGTTCATATACACAAAAGTTCCAAGTAGTTTCGATGCTCTGGTATTAGAAATGCAAATTCCGTCTGTTTTTAACGTCTTAAATTGAAAGAGCCGTCACAAATTGCTCCGTTTTCACTCCTTGTCGACAATCATACAGCACCTGAGGTAACAAACACATCTCGAGCCCCATTGTGCACTCCATTGTTCATGCCAACTCAGTGCCTCGCTCTTTACTACTGTGTACCAATCTTGTCGTCCAACTGCAAAACACTGGGCCACAACAAGTTTCCGCGTCTCCATTGCACTGGGCATACTACGAAACGCTCCCCAAACTTGGCACTCACCCTCGCAGCCGACTTTTCCGACTTTCCACGACGCTCACGCTAGTGACAGCATTATTTATAGTTCGACGTCGCGCCAAAGCGAATGAGCACATTTCGCCTACGGCTTAGGCCGCCCTCCTAGTGTGGCTGCTCGGTGTCTGCAGGCAGCGAGGGTCTGCCAGCTTCCTGTGTTCGCACCTATGTCACCTTTGCTTGCTTGTCAGAGACAGACTATCGCAAAACATACAACTCACTCCATGAATTGATTGCTACGGCATCTGTTATCAGCAGTCACAACTAGCAACACCAGTAGCAGCTGACTGCACGCAAAGAATAGGAATGTGCAGTGGGATTTACGTGAACTCGGCGCAAGCTTGTATCTTCCTAGACACATCTGCTGGCTGTGAATTATTCCACTTGCATATCAAGGTGCGCATGTAGGTGTGCTAAAAATTCTAGAGGCACTGGGTATTGATCCCAGTACCACTCGCATACTAAGCAAGCGCTCTACCATCTGAGCTACGCCCGCCCCCCTAAGACTAATGGTGCTACATACAGCCATATAGACGACACAGACCCTTGCACTCGCATTATTCAGCAGACAAACACTACTCTCTATGTATCCGTTAGGGTGTCTTTCAGGTTTCGTGCATTCTGTATCGAATCGTAGTTGGCCACAATGAAAGTGGCACGTATAACGTCGAAAATAGAATTCGGACACCGCTCTGAGTAAGACCAACGTGTTGTCCACCCTCTAGACTTCATTGAGGTTAAGCCGCGATACCTAAGACAGATCTGCACTCGATGACACATCGATATCAGCCGGTCCCCACACTTACATCTTGCTCTCCTTACGTCAGTATACATCATATCAGTCTGTGACGCTGGCTTTGCAACATCTTTAGTGCCTTTAGGTTCGCCGCGACCAACACTTACCATGCAATGACCACAAAAAATGTAGGCGCCGCGGCTTGAACCCTGGACCTTTCACATGCCAAGCGAACGCTCTACCAACTGAGCTACGCCCCATGCACGACCAAACTGCGCTATTCCCCATTCTTTGCGACTCAGATGCGCACGGACACGATGCTTGGTTGGTTTGTAGCGTTGAAGGGAGCAGAGTACAAAGGCGCGGACCCGTTCATATACACAAAAGTTCCAAGTAGTTTCGATGCTCAGGTATTACAAATGCTAATTCCGTCTGTTTTTAACGTCTTAAATTGAAAGAGCCGTCACAAATTGCTCCGTTTTCACTCCTTGTCGACAATCATACAGCACCTGAGGTAACAAACACATCTCGAGCCCCATTGTGCACTCCATTATTCATGCCAACTCAGTGCCTCGCTCTTTACTACTGTGTACCAATCTTGTCGTCCAACTGCAAAACACTGGGCCACAACAAGTTTCCGCGTCTCCATTGCACTGCGCATACTACGAAACGCTCCCCAAACTTGGCACTCACCCTCGCAGCCGACTTTTCCGACTTTCCACGACGCTCACGCTAGTGACAGCATTATTTACAGTTCGACGTCGCGCCAAAGCGAATGAGCACATTTCGCCTACGGCTTAGGCCGCCCTCCTAGTGAGGCTGCTCGGTGTCTGCAGGCAGCGAGGGTCTGCCAGCTTCCTGTGTTTGCATCTATGTCACCTTTGCTTGCTTGTCAGAGACAGACTATCGCAAAACATACAATTCACTCCATGAATTGATTGCTACGGCATCTGTTATCAGCAGTCACAACTAGCAACAACAGTAGCAGCTGACTGCACGCAAAGAATAGGAATGTGCAGTGGGATTTACGTGAACTCGGCGCAAGCTTGTATCTTCCTAGACACATCTGCTGGCTGTGAATTATTCCACTTGCATATCAAGGTGCGCATGTAGGTGTGTTAAAAATTCTGGAGGCACTGGGTATTGATCCCAGTACCTCTCTCATACTAAGCAAGCGCTCTACCATCTGAGCTACGCCCGCCCCCCCTAAGACTAATGGTGCTACATACAGCCATATAGACGACACAGACCTTTGCACTCACATTATTCAGCAGACAAACACTACTCTCTATGTATCCGTTAGGGTGTCTTTCAGGTTTCGTGCATTCTGTATCGAATCGTAGTTGGCCACAATGAAAGTGGCACGTATAACGCCGAAAATAGAATTCGGACACCGCTCTGAGTAAGACCAACGTGTTGTCCACCCTCTAGACTTCAATGAGGTTAAGCCGCGATACCTAAGAGAGATCTGCACTCAATGACACCTCGATAACAGCCGGTCCCCACACTTACATCTTGCTCTCCTTACGTCAGTATACATCATATCAGTCTGTGACGCTGGCTTTGCAACATCTTGCGTGCCTTTAGGTTCGCCGCGACCAACACTTACCATGCACTGACCACAAAAAATGGAGGCGCCGCGGCTTGAACCCTGGACCTTTCACATGCCAAGCGAACGCTCTACCAACTGAGCTACGCCCCATGCACGAGCAAACTGCGCTATTCCCCATTCTTTGCGACTCAAATGCGCACGGACACGATGGTTGGTTGGTTTGTAGCGGTGAAGGGAGCAGAGTACAAAGGCGCGGACCCGTTCATATACACAAAAGTTCCAAGTAGTTTCGATGCTCTGGTATTAGAAATGCAAATTCCGTCTGTTTTTAACGTCTTAAATTGAAAGAGCCGTCACAAATTGCTCCGTTTTCACTCCTTGTCGACAATCATACAGCACCTGAGGTAACAAACACATCTCGAGCCCCATTGTGCACTCCATTATTCATGCCAACTCACTGCCTCGCTCTTTACTACTGTGTACCAATCTTGTCGTCCAACTGCAAAACACTGGGCCACAACAAGTTTCCGCGTCTCCATTGCACTGCGCATACTACGAAACGCTCCCCAAACTTGGCACTCACCCTCGCAGCCGACTTTTCCGACTTTCCACGACGCTCACGCTAGTGACAGCATTATTTATAGTTCGACGTCGTGCCAAAGCGAATGAGCACATTTCGCCTACGGCTTAGGCCGCCCTCCTAGTGTGTCTGCTCGGTGTCTGCAGGCAGCGAGGGTCTGCCAGCTTCCTGTGTTCGCACCTATGTCACCTTTGCTTGCTTGTCAGAGACAGACTTTCGCAAAACATACAACTCACTCCATGAATTGATTGCTACGGCATCTGTTATCAGCAGTCACAACTAGCAACACCAGTAGCAGCTGACTGCACGCAAAGAATAGGAATGTGCAGTGGGATTTACGTGAACTCGGCGCAAGCTTGTATCTTCCTAGACACATCTGCTGGCTGTGAATTATTCCACTTGCATATCAAGGTGCGCATGTAGGTGTGCTAAAAATTCTAGAGGCACTGGGTATTGATCCCAGTACCTCTCGCATACTAAGCAAGCGCTCTACTATCTGAGCTACGCCCGCCCCCCTAAGGCTAATGGTGCTACATACAGCCATATAGACGACACAGACCCTTGCACTCCCATTATTCAGCAGACAAACACTACTCTCTATGTATCCGTTAGGGTGTCTTTCAGGTTTCGTGCATTCTGTATCGAATCGTAGTTGGCCACAATGAAAGTGGCACGTATAACGTCGAAAATAGAATTCGGACACCGCTCTGAGTAAGACCAACGTGTTGTCCACCCTCTAGACTTCATTGAGGTTAAGCCGCGATACCTAAGACAGATCTGCACTCGATGACACATCGATATCAGCCGGTCCCCACACTTACATCTTGCTCTCCTTACGTCAGTATACATCATATCAGTCTGTGACGCTGGCTTTGCAACATCTTGAGTGCCTTTAGGTTCGCCGCGACCAACACTTACCATGCAATGACCACAAAAAATGGAGGCGCCGCGGCTTGAACCCTGGACCTTTCACATGCCAAGCGAACGCTCTACCAACTGAGCTACGCCCCATGCACGAGCAAACTGCGCTATTCCCCATTCTTTGCGACTCAGATGCGCACGGACACGATGGTTGGTTGGTTTGTAGCGGTGAAGGGAGCAGAGTACAAAGGCGCGGACCCGTTCATATACACAAAAGTTCCAAGTAGTTTCGATGCTCAGGTATTACAAATGCTAATTCCGTCTGTTTTTAACGTCTTAAATTGAAAGAGCCGTCACAAATTGCTCCGTTTTCACTCCTTGTCGACAATCATACAGCACCTGAGGTAACAAACACATCTCGAGCCCCATTGTGCACTCCATTATTCATGCCAACTCAGTGCCTCGCTCTTTACTACTGTGTACCAATCTTGTCGTCCAACTGCAAAACACTGGGCCACAACAAGTTTCCGCGTCTCCATTGCACTGCGCATACTACGAAACGCTCCCCAAACTTGGCACTCACCCTCGCAGCCGACTTTTCCGACTTTCCACGACGCTCACACTAGTGACAGCATTATTTATAGTTCGACGTCGCGCCAAAGCGAATGAGCACATTTCGCCTACGGCTTAGGCCGCCCTCCTAGTGTGGCTGCTCGGTGTCTGCAGGCAGCGAGGGTCTGCCAGCTTCCTGTGTTCGCACCTATGTCACCTTTGCTTGCTTGTCAGAGACAGACTATCGCAAAACATTCAACTCACTCAATGAATTGATTGCTACGGCATCTGTTATCAGCAGTCACAACTAGCAACACCAGTAGCAGCTGACTGCACGCAAAGAATAGGAATGTGCAGTGGGATTTACGTGAACCCGGCGCAAGGCAGATCTTTCCGACATAGGCTTGAGAATCTTACGGGAACTCTTGTACTGTTTCTAAATTAAGTGTAGGCGTGGGAGGAGGGTGCTTCCTGCGCACTAATAACAGCACGCTTGTCATTTGTGGATGCTAATCATTCGCTTGTATCTTCCTAAACACATCTGCTGGTTGTGAATTATTCCACATGCATATCAAGGTGCGCATGTAGGTGTGTTGAAAATTCTAGAGGCACTGGGTATTGATCCCAGTACCTCTCACATACTAAGCAAGCGCTCTACCATCTGAACTACGCCCGCCCCCCCTAAAACTAATGGTGCTACATACAGCCATATAGACGACACAGACCCTTGCACTCCCATTATTCAGCAGACAAACACTACTCTCTATATATCCGTTAGGGTGTCTTTCAGGTTTCGTGCATTCTGTATCGAATCGTAGTTGGCCACAATGAAAGTGGCACGTATAACGCCGAAAATAGAATTCGGACACCGCTCTGAGTAAGACCAACGTGTTGTCCACCCTCTAGACTTCAATGAGGTTAAGCCGCGATACCTAAGACAGATCTGCACTCGATGACACCTCGATATCAGCTGGTCCCCACACTTACATCTTGCTCTCCTTACGTCAGTATATATCATATCAGTCTGTGACGCTGGCTTTGCAACATCTTGCGTGCCTTTAGGGTCGCCGCGACCAACACTTACCATGCACTGACCACAAAAAATGGAAGCGCCGCGGCTTGAACCCTGGGCCTTTCACATGCCAAGCGAACGCTCTACCAACTGAGCTACGCCCCATGCACGAGCAAACTGCGCTATTCCCCATTCTTTGCGACTCAGATGCGCACGGACACGATGGTTGGTTGGTTTGTAGCGGTGAAGGGAGCAGAGTACAAAGGCGCGGACCCGTTCATATACACAAAAGTTCCAAGTAGTTTCGATGCTCTGGTATTACAAATGCAAATTCCGTCTGTTTTTAACGTCTTAAATTGAAAGAGCCGTCACAAATTGCTCCGTTTTCACTCCTTGTCGACAATCATACAGCACCTGAGGTAACAAACACATCTCGAGCCCCATTGTGCACTCCATTATTCATGCCAACTCAGTGCCTCGCTCTTTACTACTGTGTACCAATCTTGTCGTCCAACTGCAAAACACTGGGCCACAACAAGTTTCCGCGTCTCCATTGCACTGCGCATACTACGAAACGCTCCCCAAACTTGGCACTCACCCACGCAGCCGACTTTTCCGACTTTCCACGACGCTCACGCTAGTGACAGCATTATTTATAGTTCGACGTCGCGCCAAAGCGAATGAGCACATTTCGCCTACGGCTTAGGCCGCCCTCCTAGTGTGGCTGCTCGGTGTCTGCAGGCAGCGAGGGTCTGCCAGCTTCCTGTGTTCGCACCTATGTCACCTTTGCTTGCTTGTCAGAGACAGACTATCGCAAAACATACAACTCACTCCATGAATTGATTGCTACGGCATCTGTTATCAGCAGTCACAACTAGCAACACCAGTAGCAGCTGACTGCACGCAAAGAATAGGAATGTGCAGTGGGATTTACGTGAACTCGGCGCAAGCTTGTATCTTCCTAGACACATCTGCTGGCTGTGAATTATTCCACTTGCATATCAAGGTGCGCATGTAGGTGTGTTAAAAATTCTAGAGGCACTGGGTATTGATCCCAGTACCTCTCGCATACTAAGCGAGCGCTCTACCATCTGAGCTACGCCCGCCCCCCTAAGACTAATGGTGCTACATACAGCCATATAGACGACACAGACCCTTGCACTCCCATTATTCAGCAGACTAACACTACTCTCTATGCATCCGTTAGGGTGTCTTTCAGGTTTCGTGCATTCTGTATCGAATCGTAGTTGGCCACAATGAAAGTGGCACGTATAACGTCGAAAATAGAATTCGGACACCGCTCTGAGTAAGACCAACGTGTTGTCCACCCTCTAGACTTCATTGAGGTTAAGCCGCGATACCTAAGACAGATCTGCACTCGATGACACATCGATATCAGCCGGTCCCCACACTTACATCTTGCTCTCCTTACGTCAGTATACATCATATCAGTCTGTGACGCTGGCTTTGCAACATCTTGAGTGCCTTTAGGTTCGCCGCGACCAACACTTACCATGCAATGACCACAAAAAATGGAGGCGCCGCGGCTTGAACCCTGGACCTTTCACATGCCAAGCGAACGCTCTACCAACTGAGCTACGCCCCATGCACGAGCAAACTGCGCTATTTCCCATTCTTTGCGACTCAGATGCGCACGGACACGATGGTTGGTTGGTTTGTAGCGGTGAAGGGAGCAGAGTACAAAGGCGCGGACCCGTTCATATACACAAAAGTTCCAAGTAGTTTCGATGCTCTGGTATTACAAATGCAAATTCCGTCTGTTTTTAACGTCTTAAATTGAAAGAGCCGTCACAAATTGCTCCGTTTTCACTCCTTGTCGACAATCATACAGCACCTGAGGTAACAAACACATCTCGAGCCCCATTGTGCACTCCATTATTCATGCCAACTCAGTGCCTCGCTCTTTACTACTGTGTACCAATCTTGTCGTCCAACTGCAAAACACTGGGCCACAACAAGTTTCCGCGTCTCCATTGCACTGCGCATACTACGAAACGCTCCCCAAACTTGGCACTCACCCTCGCAGCCGACTTTTCCGACTTTCCACGACGCTCACGCTAGTGACAGCATTATTTATAGTTCGACGTCGCGCCAAAGCGAATGAGCACATTTCGCCTACGGCTTAGGCCGCCCTCCTAGTGAGGCTGCTCGGTGTCTACAGGCAGCGAGGGTCTGCAAGCTTCCTGTGTTCGCACCTATGTCACCTTTGCTTGCTTGTCAGAGACAGACTATCGCAAAACATACAACTCACTCCATGAATTGATTGCTACGGCATCTGTTATCAGCAGCCACAACTAGCAACACCAGTAGCAGCTGACTGCACGCAAAGAATAGGAATGTGCAGTGGGATTTACGTGAACTCGGCGCAAGCTTGTATCTTCCTAGACACATCTGCTGGCTGTGAATTATTCCACTTGCATATCAAGGTGCGCATGTAGGTGTGTTAAAAATTCTAGAGGCACTGGGTATTGATCCCAGTACCTCTCACATACTAAGCAAGCGCTCTACCATCTGAGCTACGCCCGCCCCCCCCTAAGACTAATGGTGCTACATACAGCCATATAGACGACACAGACCCTTGCACTCCCATTATTCAGCAGACAAACACTACTCTCTATGTATCCGTTAGGGTGTCTTTCAGGTTTCGTGCACTCTGTATCGAATCGTAGTTGGCCACAATGAAAGTGGCACGTATAACGTCGAAAATAGAATTCGAACACCGCTCTGAGTAAGACCAACGTGTTGCCCACCCTCTAGACTTCAATGAGGTTAAGCCGCGATACCTAAGACAGATCTGCACTCGATGACACCTCGATATCAGCCGGTCCCCACACTTACATCTTGCTCTCCTTACGTCAGTATACATCATATCAGTCTGTGACGCTGGCTTTGCAACATCTTGCGTGCCTTTAGGTTCGCCGCGACCAACACTTACCATGCACTGACCACAAAAAATGGAGGCGCCGCGGCTTGAACCCTGGACCTTTCACATGCCAAGCGAACGCTCTACCAACTGAGCTACGAACCATGCACAAGCAAACTGCGCTACTCCCCATTTTTTGCGACTCAGATGCGCACGGACACGATGGTTGGTTGGTTTGTAGCGGTGAAGGGAGCAGAGTACAAAGGCGCGGACCCGTTCATATACACAAAAGTTCCAAGTAGTTTCGATGCTCTGGTATTACAAATGCAAATTCCGTCTGTTTTTAACGTCTTAAATTGAAAGAGCCGTCACAAATTGCTCCGTTTTCACTCCTTGTCGACAATCATACAGCACCTGAGGTAACAAACACATCTCGAGCCCCATTGTGCACTCCATTATTCATGCCAACTCAGTGCCTCGCTCTTTACTACTGTGTACCAATCTTGTCGTCCAACTGCAAAACACTGGGCCACAACAAGTTTCCGCGTCTCCATTGCACTGCGCATACTACGAAACGCTCCCCAAACTTGGAACTCACCCTCGCAGCCGACTTTTCCGACTTTCCACGACGCTCACGCTAGTGACAGCATTATTTATAGTTCGACGTCGCGCCAAAGCGAATGAGCACATTTCGCCTACGGCTTAGGCCGCCCTCCTAGTGAGGCTGCTCGGTGTCTGCAGGCGGGGGTTTGCAAGCTTCCTGTGTTCGCACCTATGTCACCTTTGCTTGCTTGTCAGAGACAGACTATCGCAAAACATACAACTCACTCCATGAATTGATTGCTACGGCATCTGTTATCAGCAGTCACAACTAGCAACACCAGTAGCAGGTGACTGCACGCAAAGAATAGGAATGTGCAGTGGGATTTACGTGAACTCGGCGCAAGCTTGTATCTTCCTAGACACATCTGCTGGCTGTGAATTATTAAACTTGCATATCAAGGTGCGCATGTAGGTGTGTTAAAAATTCTAGAGGCACTGGGTATCGATCCCAGTACCTCTCGCATACTAAGCAAGCGCTCTACCATCCGAGCTACGCCCGCCCCCCCCGTCCCGTAAGACTAATGGTGCTACATACAGCCATATAGACGACACAGACCCTTGCACTCCCATTATTCAGCAGACAAACACTACTCTCTATGTATCCGTTAGGGTGTCTTTCAGGTTTCGTGCATTCTGTATCGAAGCGTAGTTGGCCACAATAAAGTGGCACGTATAACGTCGAAAATAGAATTCGAACACCGCTCTGAGTAAGACCAACGTGTTGTCCACCCTCTAGACTTCAATGAGGTTAAGCCGCGATACCTAAGACAGATCTGCACTCGATGACACCTCGATATCAGCCGGTCCCCACACTTACATCTTGCTCTCCTTACGTCAGTATACATCATATCAGTCTGTGACGCTGGCATTGCAACATCTTGCGTGCCTTTAGGTTCGCCGCGACCAACACTTACCATGCACTGACCACAAAAAATGGAGGCGCCGCGGCTTGAACCCTGGACCTTTCACATGCCAAGCGAACGCTCTACCAACTGAGCTACGCCCCACGCACGAGCAAACTGCGCTATTCCCCATTCTTTGCGACTCAGATGCGCACGGACACGATGGTTGGTTGGTTTGTAGCGGTGAAGGGAGCAGAGTACAAAGGCGCGGACCCGTTCATATACACAAAAGTTCCAAGTAGTGTCGATGCTCTGGTATTACAAATGCAAATTCCGTCTGTTTTTAACGTCTTAAATTGAAAGAGCCGTCACAAATTGCTCCGTTTTCACTCCTTGTCGACAATCATACAGCACCTGAGGTAACAAACACATCTCGAGCCCCATTGTGCACTCCATTATTCATGCCAACTCAGTGCCTCGCTCTTTACTACTGTGTACCAATCTTGTCGTCCAACTGCAAAACACTGGGCCACAACAAGTTTCAGCGTCTCCATTGCACTGCGCATACTACGAAACGCTCCCCAAACTTGGCACTCACCCTCGCAGCCGACTTTTCCGACTTTCCACGACGCTCACGCTAGTGACAGCATTATTTATAGTTCGACGTCGCGCCAAAGCGAATGAGCACATTTCGCCTACGGCTTAGGCCGCCCTCCTAGTGTGGCTGCTCGGTGTCTGCAGGCAGCGAGGGTCTGCCAGCTTCCTGTGTTCGCACCTATGTCACCTTTGCTTGCTTGTCAGAGACAGACTATCGCAAAACATACAACTCACTCCATGTATTGATTGCTACGGCATCTGGTATCAGCAGTCACAACTAGCAACACCAGTAGCAGCTGACTGCACGCAAAGAATAGGAATGTGCAGTGGGATTTACGTGAACTCGGCGCAAGCTTGTATCTTCCTAGACACATCTGCTGGCTGTGAATTATTCCACTTGCATATCAAGGTGCGCATGTAGGTGTGTTAAAAATTCTAGAGGCACTGGGTATCGATCCCAGTACCTCTCGCATACTAAGCAAGCGCTCTACCATCTGAGCTACGCCCGCCCCACCCCTAAGACTAATGGTGCTACATACAGCCATATAGACGACACAGACCCTTGCACTCCCATTATTCAGCAGACAAACACTACTCTCTATGTATCCGTTGGGGTGTCTTTCAGGTTTCGTGCATTCTGTATCGAATCGTAGTTGGCCACAATGAAAGTGGCACGTATAACGTCGAAAATAGAAATCGGACACCGCTCTGAGTAAGACCAACGTGTTGTCCACCCTCTAAACTTCAATGAGGTTAAGCCGCGATACCTAAGACAGATCTGCACTCGATGACACCTCGATATCAGCCGGTCCCCACACTTACATCTTGCTCTCCTTACGTCAGTATTC
Source organism: Schistocerca gregaria (assembly GCF_023897955.1). Classification (NCBI taxonomy): domain Eukaryota; kingdom Metazoa; phylum Arthropoda; class Insecta; order Orthoptera; family Acrididae; genus Schistocerca; species Schistocerca gregaria. The sequence continues at coordinate 23,106,810 of NC_064929.1, read as the reverse complement.
ATCATATCAGTCTGTGACGCTGGCTTTGCAACATCTTGCGTGCCTTTAGGTTCGCCGCGACCAACACTTACCATGCACTGACCACAAAAAATGGAGGCGCCGCGGTTTGAACCCTGGACCTTTCACATGCCAAGCGAACGCTCTACCAACTGAGCTACGCCCCATGCACGAGCAAACTGCGCTATTCCCCATTTTTTGCGACTCAGATGCGCACGGACACGATGGTTGGTTGGTTTGTAGCGGTGAAGGGAGCAGAGTACAAAGGCGCGGACCCGTTCATATACACAAAAGTTCCAAGTAGTTTCGATGCTCTGGTATTACAAATGCAAATTCCGTCTGTTTTTAACGTCTTAAATTGAAAGAGCAGTCACAAATTGCTCCGTTTTCACTCCTTGTCGACAATCATACAGCACCTGAGGTAACAAACACATCTCGAGCCCCATTGTGCACTCCATTATTCATGCCAACTCAGTGCCTCGCTCTTTACTACTGTGTACCAATCTTGTCGTCCAACTGCAAAACACTGGGACACAACAAGTTTCCGCGTCTCCATTGCACTGCGCATACTACGAAACGCTCCCCAAACTTGGCACTCACCCTCGCAGCCGACTTTTCCGACTTTCCACGACGCTCACGCTAGTGACAGCATTATTTATAGTTCGACGTCGCGCCAAATCGAATGAGCACATTTCGCCTACGGCTTAGGCCGCCCTCCTAGTGAGGCTGCTCGGTGTCTGCAGGCAGCGAGGGTCTGCAAGCTTCCTGTGTTCGCACCTATGTCACCTTTGCTTGCTTGTCAGAGACAGACTATCGCAAAACATACAACTCACTCCATGTATTGATTGCTACGGCATCTGTTATCAGCAGTCACAACTAGCAACACCAGTAGCAGCTGACTGCACGCAAAGAATAGGAATGTGCAGTGGGATTTACGTGAACTCGGCGCAAGCTTGTATCTTCCTAGACACATCTGCTGGCTGTGAATTATTCCACTTGCATATCAAGGTGCGCATGTGGGTGTGTTAAAAATTCTAGAGGCACTGGGTATCGATCCCAGTACCTCTCGCATACTAAGCAAGCGCTCTACAATCCGAGCTACGCCCGCCCCCCCCCTAAGACTAATGGTGCTACATACAGCCATATAGACGACACAGACCCTCGCACTCCCATTATTCAGCAGACAAACACTACTCTCTATGTATCCGTTAGGGTGTCTTTCAGGTTTCGTGCATTCTGTATCGAATCGTAGTTGGCCACAATGAAAGTGGCACGTATAACGTCGAAAATAGAATTCGGACACCGCTCTGAGTAAGACCAACGTGTTGTCCACCCTCTAGACTTCAATGAGGTTAAGCCGCGATACCTAAGACAGATCTGCACTCGATGACACCTCGATATCAGCCGGTCCCCACACTTAATCTTGCTCTCCTTACGTCAGTATACATCATATCAGTCTGTGACGCTGGCTTTGCAACATCTTGCGTGCCTTTAGGTTCGCCGCGACCAACACTTACCATGCACTGACCACAAAAAATGGAGGCGCCGCGGCTTGAACCCTGGACCTTTCACATGCCAAGCTAACGCTCTACCAACTGAGCTACGCCCAATGCACAAGCAAACTGCGCTATTCCCCATTTTTTGCGACTCAGATGCGCACGGACACGATGGTTGGTTGGTTTGTAGCGGTGAAGGGAGCAGAGTACAAAGGCGCGGACCCGTTCATATACACAAAAGTTCCAAGTAGTTTCGATGCTCTGGTATTACAAATGCAAATTCCGTCTGTTTTTAACGTCTTAAATTGAAAGAGCCGTCACAAATTGCTCCGTTTTCACTCCTTGTCTACAATCATACAGCACCTGAGGTAACAAACACATCTCGAGCCCCATTGTGCACTCCATTATTCATGCCAACTCAATGCCTCGCTCTTTACTACTGTGTACCAATGTTGTCGTCCAACTGCAAAACACTGGGCCACAACAAGTTTCCGCGTCTCCATTGCACTGCGCATACTACGAAACGCTCCCCAAACTTGGAACTCACCCTCGCAGCCGACTTTTCCGACTTTCCACGACGCTCACGCTAGTGACAGCATTATTTATAGTTCGACGTCGCGCCAAAGCGAATGAGCACATTTCGCCTACGGCTTAGGCCGCCCTCCTAGTGAGGCTGCTCGGTGTCTGCAGGCGGGGGTTTGCAAGCTTCCTGTGTTCGCACCTATGTCACCTTTGCTTGCTTGTCAGAGACAGACTATCGCAAAACATACAACTCACTCCATGAATTGATTGCTACGGCATCTGTTATCAGCAGTCACAACTAGCAACACCAGTAGCAGGTGACTGCACGCAAAGAATAGGAATGTGCAGTGGGATTTACGTGAACTCGGCGCAAGCTTGTATCTTCCTAGACACATCAGCTGGTTATCGATCCCCCCCCCCCCCCCCCCCTAAGACTAATGGTGCTACATACAGCCATATAGACGACACAGACCCTTGCACTCCCATTATTCAGCAGACAAACACTACTCTCTATGTATCCGTTAGGGTGTCTTTCAGGTTTCGTGCATTCTGTATCGAATCGTAGTTGGCCACAATGAAAGTGGCACGTATAACGTCGAAAATAGAATTCGGACACCGCTCTGAGTAAGACCAACGTGTTGTCCACCCTCTATACTTCAATGAGGTTAAGCCGCGATACCTAAGACAGATCTGCACTCGATGACACCTCGATAACAGCCGGTCCCCACACTTACATCTTGCTCTCCTTACGTCAGTATTCATCATATCAGTCTGTGACGCTGGCTTTGCAACATCTTGCGTGCCTTTAGGTTCGCCGCGACCAACACTTACCATGCACTGACCACAAAAAATGGAGGCGCCGCGACTTGAACCCCGGACCTTTCACATGCCAAGCGAACGCTCTACCAACTGAGCTACGCCCCATGCACGAGCAAACTGCGCTATTCCCCATTCTTTGCGACTCAGATGCGCACGGACACGATGGTTGGTTGGTTTGTAGCGGTGAAGGGAGCAGAGTACAAAGGCGCGGACCCGTTCATATACACAAAAGTTCCAAGTAGTTTCGATGCTCTGGTATTACAAATGCAAATTCCGTCTGTTTTTAACGTCTTAAATTGAAAGAGCCGTCACAAATTGCTCCGTTTTCACTCCTTGTCGACAATCATACAGCACCTGAGGTAACAAACACATCTCGAGCCCCATTGTGCACTCCATTATTCATGCCAACTCAGTGCCTCGCTCTTTACTACTGTGTACCAATGTTGTCGTCCAACTGCAAAACACTGGGCCACAACAAGTTTCCGCGTCTCCATTGCACTGCGCATACTACGAAACGCTCCCCAAACTTGGCACTCACCCTCGCAGCCGACTTTTCCGACTTTCCACGACGCTCACGCAACGCTCACGCTAGTGACAGCATTATTTATAGTTCGACGTCGCGCCAAATCGAATGAGCACATTTCGCCTACGGCTTAGGCCGCCCTCCTAGTGTGGCTGCTCGGTGTCTGCAGGCAGCGAGGGTCTGCAAGCTTCCTATGTTCGCACCTATGTCACCTGTGCTTGCTTGTCAGAGACAGACTATCGCAAAACATACAACTCACTCCGTGAATTGATTGCTACGGCATCTGTTATCAGCAGTCACACCTAGCAACACCAGTAGCAGCTGACTGCACGCAAAGAATAGGAATGTGCAGTGGGATCTACGTGAACTCGGCGCAAGGCAGATCTTTCCGACATAGGCTTGAGAATCTTACGGGAACACTTGTACTGTTTCTAAATTAAGTGTATGCGTGGGAGGAGGGTGCTTCCTGCGCACTAATAACAGCACGCTTGTCAATTGTGGATGCTAATCATTCGCTTGTATCTGCCTAGACACATCTGCTGGTTGTGAATTATTCCACTTGCATATCAAGGTGCGCATGTAGGTGTGTTAAAAATTCTGGAGGCACTGGGTATTGATCCCAGTACCTCTCGCATACTAAGCGAGCGATCTACCATCTGAGCTACGCCCGCCTACCCGAAGACTAATGGTGCTACATACAGCCATATAGACGACACAGACCCTTGCACTCCCATTATTCAGCAGACAAACACTACTCTCTATGTATCCGTTAGGGTGTCTTTCAGGTTTCGTGCATTCTGTATCGAATCGTAGTTGGCCACAATGAAAGTGGCACGTATAACGTCGAAAATAGAATTCGGACACCGCTCTGAGTAAGACCAACGTGTTGTCCACCCTCTATACTTCAATGAGGTTAAGCCGCGATACCTAAGACAGATCTGCACTCGATGACACCTCGATAACAGCCGGTCCCCACACTTACATCTTGCTCTCCTTACGTCAGTATACATCATATCAGTCTGTGACGCTGGCTTTGCAACATCTTGCGTGCCTTTAGGTTCGCCGCGACCAACACTTACCATGCACTGACCACAAAAAATGGAGGCGCCGCGACTTGAACCCCGGACCTTTCACATGCCAAGCGAACGCTCTACCAACTGAGCTACGCCCCATGCACGAGCAAACTGCGCTATTCCCCATTCTTTGCGACTCAGATGCGCACGGACACGATGGTTGGTTGGTTTGTAGCGGTGAAGGGAGCAGAGTACAAAGGCGCGGACCCGTTCATATACACAAAAGTTCCAAGTAGTTTCGATGCTCTGGTATTACAAATGCAAATTCCGTCTGTTTTTAACGTCTTAAATTGAAAGAGCCGTCACAAATTGCTCCGTTTTCACTCCTTGTCGACAATCATACAGCACCTGAGGTAACAAACACATCTCGAGCCCCATTGTGCACTCCATTATTCATGCCAACTCAGTGCCTCGCTCTTTACTACTGTGTACCAATGTTGTCGTCCAACTGCAAAACACTGGGCCACAACAAGTTTCCGCGTCTCCATTGCACTGCGCATACTACGAAACGCTCCCCAAACTTGGCACTCACCCTCGCAGCCGACTTTTCCGACTTTCCACGACGCTCACGCAACGCTCACGCTAGTGACAGCATTATTTATAGTTCGACGTTGCGCCAAATCGAATGAGCACATTTCGCCTACGGCTTAGGCCGCCCTCCTAGTGTGGCTGCTCGGTGTCTGCAGGCAGCGAGGGTCTGCAAGCTTCCTATGTTCGCACCTATGTCACCTGTGCTTGCTTGTCAGAGACAGACTATCGCAAAACATACAACTCACTCCGTGAATTGATTGCTACGGCATCTGTTATCAGCAGTCACACCTAGCAACACCAGTAGCAGCTGACTGCACGCAAAGAATAGGAATGTGCAGTGGGATCTACGTGAACTCGGCGCAAGGCAGATCTTTCCGACATAGGCTTGAGAATCTTACGGGAACACTTGTACTGTTTCTAAATTAAGTGTATGCGTGGGAGGAGGGTGCTTCCTGCGCACTAATAACAGCACGCTTGTCAATTGTGGATGCTAATCATTCGCTTGTATCTTCCTAGACACATCTGCTGGTTGTGAATTATTCCACTTGCATATCAAGGTGCGCATGTAGGTGTGTTAAAAATTCTGGAGGCACTGGGTATTGATCCCAGTACCTCTCGCATACTAAGCGAGCGATCTACCATCTGAGCTACGCCCGCCTACACGAAGACTAATGGTGCTACATACAGCCATATAGACGACACAGACCCTTGCACTCCCATTATTCAGCAGACAAACACTACTCTCTATGTATCCGTTAGGGTGTCTTTCAGGTTTCGTGCATTCTGTATCGAATCGTAGTTGGCCACAATGAAAGTGGCACGTATAACGTCGAAAATAGAATTCGGACACCGCTCTGAGTAAGACCAATGTGTTGTCCACCCTCTATACTTCAATGAGGTTAAGCCGCGATACCTAAGACAGATCTGCACTCGATGACACCTCGATAACAGCCGGTCCCCACACTTAATCTTGCTCTCCTTACGTCAGTATACATCATATCAGTCTGTGACGCTGGCTTTGCAACATCTTGCGTTCCTATAGGTTCGCCGCGACCAACACTTACCATGCACTGACCACAAAAAATGGAGGCGCCGCGACTTGAACCCCGGACCTTTCACATGCCAAGCGAACGCTCTACCAACTGAGGTACGCCCCATGCACGAGCAAACTGCGCTATTCCCCATTCTTTGCGACTCAGATGCGCACGGACACGATGGTTGGTTGGTTTGTAGCGGTGAAGGGAGCAGAGTACAAAGGCGCGGACCCGTTCATATACACAAAAGTTCCAAGTAGTTTCGATGCTCTGGTATTACAAATGCAAATTCCGTCTGTTTTTAACGTCTTAAATTGAAAGAGCCGTCACAAATTGCTCCGTTTTCACTCCTTGTCGACAATCATACAGCACCTGAGGTAACAAACACATCTCGAGCCCCATTGTGCACTCCATTATTCATGCCAACTCAGTGCCTCGCTCTTTACTACTGTGTACCAATGTTGTCGTCCAACTGCAAAACACTGGGCCACAACAAGTTTCCGCGTCTCCATTGCACTGCGCATACTACGAAACGCTCCCCAAACTTGGCACTCACCCTCGCAGCCGACTTTTCCGACTTTCCACGACGCTCACGCAACGCTCACGCTAGTGACAGCATTATTTATAGTTCGACGTCGCGCCAAATCGAATGAGCACATTTCGCCTACGGCTTAGGCCGCCCTCCTAGTGTGGCTGCTCGGTGTCTGCAGGCAGCGAGGGTCTGCAAGCTTCCTATGTTCGCACCTATGTCACCTGTGCTTGCTTGTCAGAGACAGACTATCGCAAAACATACAACTCACTCCGTGAATTGATTGCTACGGCATCTGTTATCAGCAGTCACAACTAGCAACACCAGTAGCAGCTGACTGAACGCAAAGAATAGGAATGTGCAGTGGGATTTACGTGAACTCGGCGCAAGGCAGATCTTTCCGACATGGCTTGAGAATCTTACGGGAACACTTGTACTGTTTCTAAATTAAGTGTATGCGTGGGAGGAGGGTGCTCCCTGCGCACTAATAACAGCACGCTTGTCAATTGTGGATGCTAATCATTCGCTTGTATCTTCCTAGACACATCTGCTGGTTGTGAATTATTCCACTTGCATATCAAGGTGCGCATGTAGGTGTGTTAAAAATTCTGGAGGCACTGGGTATTGATCCCAGTACCTCTCGCATACTAAGCGAGCGATCTACCATCTGAGCTACGCCCGCCTACCCGAAGACTAATGGTGCTACATACAGCCATATAGACGACACAGACCCTTGCACTCCCATTATTCAGCAGACAAACACTACTCTCTATGTATCCGTTAGGGTGTCTTTCAGGTTTCGTGCATTCTGTATCGAATCGTAGTTGGCCACAATGAAAGTGGCACGTATAACGTCGAAAATAGAATTCGGACACCGCTCTGAGTAAGACCAACGTGTTGTCGACCCTCTATACTTCAATGAGGTTAAGCCGCGATACCTAAGACAGATCTGCACTCGATGACACCTCGATAACAGCCGGTCCCCACACTTACATCTTGCTCTCCTTACGTCAGTATACATCATATCAGTCTGTGACGCTGGCTTTGCAACATCTTGCGTGCCTTTAGGTTCGCCGCGACCAACACTTACCATGCACTGACCACAAAAAATGGAGGCGCCGCGACTTGAACCCCGGACCTTTCACATGCCAAGCGAACGCTCTACCAACTGAGGTACGCCCCATGCACGAGCAAACTGCGCTATTCCCCATTCTTTGCGACTCAGATGCGCACGGACACGATGGTTGGTTGGTTTATAGCGGTGAAGGGAGCAGAGTACAAAGGCGCGGACCCGTTCATATACACAAAAGTTCCAAGTAGTTTCGATGCTCTGGTATTACAAATGCAAATTCCGTCTGTTTTTAACGTCTTAAATTGAAAGAGCCGTCACAAATTGCTCCGTTTTCACTCCTTGTCGACAATCATACAGCACCTGAGGTAACAAACACATCTCGAGCCCCATTGTGCACTCCATTATTCATGCCAACTCAGTGCCTCGCTCTTTACTACTGTGTACCAATGTTGTCGTCCAACTGCAAAACACTGGGCCACAACAAGTTTCCGCGTCTACATTGCACTGCGCATACTACGAAACGCTCCCCAAACTTGGCACTCACCCTCGCAGCCGACTTTTCCGACTTTCCACGACGCTCACGCTAGTGACAGCATTATTTATAGTTCGACGTCGCGCCAAATCGAATGAGCACATTTCGCCTACGGCTTAGGCCGCCCTCCTAGTGTGGCTGCTCGGTGTCTGCAGGCAGCGAGGGTCTGCAAGCTTCCTATGTTCGCACCTATGTCACCTGTGCTTGCTTGTCAGAGACAGACTATCGCAAAACATACAACTCACTCCGTGAATTGATTGCTACGGCATCTGTTATCAGCAGTCACAACTAGCAACACCAGTAGCAGCTGACTGAACGCAAAGAATAGGAATGTGCAGTGGGATTTACGTGAACTCGGCGCAAGGCAGATCTTTCCGACATGGCTTGAGAATCTTACGGGAACACTTGTACTGTTTCTAAATTAAGTGTATGCGTGGGAGGAGGGTGCTCCCTGCGCACTAATAACAGCACGCTTGTCAATTGTGGATGCTAATCATTCGCTTGTATCTTCCTAGACACATCTGCTGGTTGTGAATTATTCCACTTGCATATCAAGGTGCGCATGTAGGTGTGTTAAATATTCTGGAGGCACTGGGTATTGATCCCAGTACCTCTCGCATACTAAGCGAGCGATCTACCATCTGAGCTACGCCCGCCTACCCGAAGACTAATGGTGCTACATACAGCCATATAGACGACACAGACCCTTGCACTCCCATTATTCAGCAGACAAACACTACTCTCTATGTATCCGTTAGGGTGTCTTTCAGGTTTCGTGCATTCTGTATCGAATCGTAGTTGGCCACAATGAAAGTGGCACGTATAACGTCGAAAATAGAATTCGGACACCGCTCTGAGTAAGACCAACGTGTTGTCGACCCTCTATACTTCAATGAGGTTAAGCCGCGATACCTAAGACAGATCTGCACTCGATGACACCTCGATAACAGCCGGTCCCCACACTTACATCTTGCTCTCCTTACGTCAGTATACATCATATCAGTCTGTGACGCTGGCTTTGCAACATCTTGCGTGCCTTTAGGTTCGCCGCGACCAACACTTACCATGCACTGACCACAAAAAATGGAGGCGCCGCGACTTGAACCCCGGACCTTTCACATGCCAAGCGAACGCTCTACCAACTGAGGTACGCCCCATGCACGAGCAAACTGCGCTATTCCCCATTCTTTGCGACTCAGATGCGCACGGACACGATGGTTGGTTGGTTTATAGCGGTGAAGGGAGCAGAGTACAAAGGCGCGGACCCGTTCATATACACAAAAGTTCCAAGTAGTTTCGATGCTCTGGTATTACAAATGCAAATTCCGTCTGTTTTTAACGTCTTAAATTGAAAGAGCCGTCACAAATTGCTCCGTTTTCACTCCTTGTCGACAATCATACAGCACCTGAGGTAACAAACACATCTCGAGCCCCATTGTGCACTCCATTATTCATGCCAACTCAGTGCCTCGCTCTTTACTACTGTGTACCAATGTTGTCGTCCAACTGCAAAACACTGGGCCACAACAAGTTTCCGCGTCTACATTGCACTGCGCATACTACGAAACGCTCCCCAAACTTGGCACTCACCCTCGCAGCCGACTTTTCCGACTTTCCACGACGCTCACGCTAGTGACAGCATTATTTATAGTTCGACGTCGCGCCAAATCGAATGAGCACATTTCGCCTACGGCTTAGGCCGCCCTCCTAGTGTGGCTGCTCGGTGTCTGCAGGCAGCGAGGGTCTGCAAGCTTCCTATGTTCGCACCTATGTCACCTGTGCTTGCTTGTCAGAGACAGACTATCGCAAAACATACAACTCACTCCGTGAATTGATTGCTACGGCATCTGTTATCAGCAGTCACAACTAGCAACACCAGTAGCAGCTGACTGAACGCAAAGAATAGGAATGTGCAGTGGGATTTACGTGAACTCGGCGCAAGGCAGATCTTTCCGACATGGCTTGAGAATCTTACGGGAACACTTGTACTGTTTCTAAATTAAGTGTATGCGTGGGAGGAGGGTGCTCCCTGCGCACTAATAACAGCACGCTTGTCAATTGTGGATGCTAATCATTCGCTTTTATCTTCCTAGACACATCTGCTGGTTGTGAATTATTCCACTTGCATATCAAGGTGCGCATGTAGGTGTGTTAAATATTCTGGAGGCACTGGGTATTGATCCCAGTACCTCTCGCATACTAAGCGAGCGATCTACCATCTGAGCTACGCCCGCCTACCCGAAGACTAATGGTGCTACATACAGCCATATAGACGACACAGACCCTTGCACTCCCATTATTCAGCAGACAAACACTACTCTCTATGTATCCGTTAGGGTGTCTTTCAGGTTTCGTGCATTCTGTATCGAATCGTAGTTGGCCACAATGAAAGTGGCACGTATAACGTCGAAAATAGAATTCGGACACCGCTCTGAGTAAGACCAACGTGTTGTCGACCCTCTATACTTCAATGAGGTTAAGCCGCGATACCTAAGACAGATCTGCACTCGATGACACCTCGATAACAGCCGGTCCCCACACTTACATCTTGCTCTCCTTACGTCAGTATACATCATATCAGTCTGTGACGCTGGCTTTGCAACATCTTGCGTGCCTTTAGGTTCGCCGCGACCAACACTTACCATGCACTGACCACAAAAAATGGAGGCGCCGCGACTTGAACCCCGGACCTTTCACATGCCAAGCGAACGCTCTACCAACTGAGGTACGCCCCATGCACGAGCAAACTGCGCTATTCCCCATTCTTTGCGACTCAGATGCGCACGGACACGATGGTTGGTTGGTTTATAGCGGTGAAGGGAGCAGAGTACAAAGGCGCGGACCCGTTCATATACACAAAAGTTCCAAGTAGTTTCGATGCTCTGGTATTACAAATGCAAATTCCGTCTGTTTTTAACGTCTTAAATTGAAAGAGCCGTCACAAATTGCTCCGTTTTCACTCCTTGTCGACAATCATACAGCACCTGAGGTAACAAACACATCTCGAGCCCCATTGTGCACTCCATTATTCATGCCAACTCAGTGCCTCGCTCTTTACTACTGTGTACCAATGTTGTCGTCCAACTGCAAAACACTGGGCCACAACAAGTTTCCGCGTCTACATTGCACTGCGCATACTACGAAACGCTCCCCAAACTTGGCACTCACCCTCGCAGCCGACTTTTCCGACTTTCCACGACGCTCACGCAACGCTCACGCTAGTGACAGCATTATTTATAGTTCGACGTCGCGCCAAATCGAATGAGCACATTTCGCCTACGGCTTAGGCCGCCCTCCTAGTGTGGCTGCTCGGTGTCTGCAGGCAGCGAGGGTCTGCAAGCTTCCTATGTTCGCACCTATGTCACCTGTGCTTGCTTGTCAGAGACAGACTATCGCAAAACATACAACTCACTCCGTGAATTGATTGCTACGGCATCTGTTATCAGCAGTCACAACTAGCAACACCAGTAGCAGCTGACTGCACGCAAAGAATAGGAATGTGCAGTGGGATTTACGTGAACTCGGCGCAAGGCAGATCTTTCCGACATAGGCTTGAGAATCTTACGGGAACACTTGTACTGTTTCTAAATTAAGTGTATGCGTGGGAGGAGGGTGCTTCCTGCGCACTAATAACAGCACGCTTGTCAATTGTGGATGCTAATCATTCGCTTGTATCTTCCTAGACACATCTGCTGGTTGTGAATTATTCCACTTGCATATCAAGGTGCGCATGTAGGTGTGTTAAAAATTCTGGAGGCACTGGGTATTGATCCCAGTACCTCTCGCATACTAAGCGAGCGATCTACCATCTGAGCTACGCCCGCCTACACGAAGACTAATGGTGCTACATACAGCCATATAGACGACACAGACCCTTGCACTCCCATTATTCAGCAGACAAACACTACTCTCTATGTATCCGTTAGGGTGTCTTTCAGGTTTCGTGCATTCTGTATCGAATCGTAGTTGGCCACAATGAAAGTGGCACGTATAACGTCGAAAATAGAATTCGGACACCGCTCTGAGTAAGACCAACGTGTTGTCCACCCTCTATACTTCAATGAGGTTAAGCCGCGATACCTAAGACAGATCTGCACTCGATGACACCTCGATAACAGCCGGTCCCCACACTTACATCTTGCTCTCCTTACGTCAGTATACATCATATCAGTCTGTGACGCTGGCTTTGCAACATCTTGCGTGCCTTTAGGTTCGCCGCGACCAACACTTACCATGCACTGACCACAAAAAATGGAGGCGCCGCGACTTGAACCCCGGACCTTTCACATGCCAAGCGAACGCTCTACCAACTGAGGTACGCCCCATGCACGAGAAAACTGCGCTATTCCCCATTCTTTGCGACTCAGATGCGCACGGACACGATGGTTGGTTGGTTTGTAGCGGTGAAGGGAGCAGAGTACAAAGGCGCGGACCCGTTCATGTACACAAAAGTTCCAAGTAGTTTCGATGCTCTGGTATTACAAATGCAAATTCCGTCTGTTTTTAACGTCTTAAATTGAAAGAGCCGTCACAAATTGCTCCGTTTTCACTCCTTGTCGACAATCATACAGCACCTGAGGTAACAAACACATCTCGAGCCCCATTGTGCACTCCATTATTCATGCCAACTCAGTGCCTCGCTCTTTACTACTGTGTACCAATGTTGTCGTCCAACTGCAAAACACTGGGCCACAACAAGTTTCCGCGTCTCCATTGCACTGCGCATACTACGAAACGCTCCCCAAACTTGGCACTCACCCTCGCAGCCGACTTTTCCGACTTTCCACGACGCTCACGCAACGCTCACGCTAGTGACAGCATTATTTATAGTTCGACGTCGCGCCAAATCGAATGAGCACATTTCGCCTACGGCTTAGGCCGCCCTCCTAGTGTGGCTGCTCGGTGTCTGCAGGCAGCGAGGGTCTGCAAGCTTCCTGTGTTCGCACCTATGTCACCTGTGCTTGCTTGTCAGAGACAGACTATCGCAAAACATACAACTCACTCCTTGAATTGATTGCTACGGCATCTGTTATCAGCAGTCACAACTAGCAACACCAGTAGCAGCTGACTGCACGCAAAGAATAGGAATGTGCAGTGGGATTTACGTGAACTCGGCGCAAGGCAGATCTTTCCGACATAGGCTTGATAATCTTACGGGAACACTTGTACTGTTTCTAAATTAAGTGTATGCGTGGGAGGAGGGTGCTTCCTGCGCACTAATAACAGCACGCTTGTCAATTGTGGATGCTAATCATTCGCTTGTATCTTCCTAGACACATCTGCTGGTTGTGAATTATTCCACTTGCATATCAAGGTGCGCATGTAGGTGTGTTAAAAATTCTGGAGGCACTGGGTATTGATCCCAGTACCTCTCGCATACTAAGCGAGCGATCTACCATCTGAGCTACGCCCGCCTACACGAAGACTAATGGTGCTACATACAGCCATATAGACGACACAGACCCTTGCACTCCCATTATTCAGCAGACAAACACTACTCTCTATGTATCCGTTAGGGTGTCTTTCAGGTTTCGTGCATTCTGTATCGAATCGTAGTTGGCCACAATGAAAGTGGCACGTATAACGTCGAAAATAGAATTCGGACACCGCTCTGAGTAAGACCAACGTGTTGTCCACCCTCTATACTTCAATGAGGTTAAGCCGCGATACCTAAGACAGATCTGCACTCGATGACACCTCGATAACAGCCGGTCCCCACACTTACATCTTGCTCTCCTTACGTCAGTATACATCATATCAGTCTGTGACGCTGGCTTTGCAACATCTTGCGTGCCTTTAGGTTCGCCGCGACCAACACTTACCATGCACTGACCACAAAAAATGGAGGCGCCGCGACTTGAACCCCGGACCTTTCACATGCCAAGCGAACGCTCTACCAACTGAGGTACGCCCCATGCACGAGCAAACTGCGCTATTCCCCATTCTTTGCGACTCAGATGCGCACGGACACGATGGTTGGTTGGTTTGTAGCGGTGAAGGGAGCAGAGTACAAAGGCGCGGACCCGTTCATGTACACAAAAGTTCCAAGTAGTTTCGATGCTCTGGTATTACAAATGCAAATTCCGTCTGTTTTTAACGTCTTAAATTGAAAGAGCCGTCACAAATTGCTCCGTTTTCACTCCTTGTCGACAATCATACAGCACCTGAGGTAACAAACACATCTCGAGCCCCATTGTGCACTCCATTATTCATGCCAACTCAGTGCCTCGCTCTTTACTACTGTGTACCAATGTTGTCGTCCAACTGCAAAACACTGGGCCACAACAAGTTTCCGCGTCTCCATTGCACTGCGCATACTACGAAACGCTCCCCAAACTTGGCACTCACCCTCGCAGCCGACTTTTCCGACTTTCCACGACGCTCACGCAACGCTCACGCTAGTGACAGCATTATTTATAGTTCGACGTCGCGCCAAATCGAATGAGCACATTTCGCCTACGGCTTAGGCCGCCCTCCTAGTGTGGCTGCTCGGTGTCTGCAGGCAGCGAGGGTCTGCAAGCTTCCTGTGTTCGCACCTATGTCACCTGTGCTTGCTTGTCAGAGACAGACTATCGCAAAACATACAACTCACTCCTTGAATTGATTGCTACGGCATCTGTTATCAGCAGTCACAACTAGCAACACCAGTAGCAGCTGACTGCACGCAAAGAATAGGAATGTGCAGTGGGATTTACGTGAACTCGGCGCAAGGCAGATCTTTCCGACATAGGCTTGATAATCTTACGGGAACACTTGTACTGTTTCTAAATTAAGTGTATGCGTGGGAGGAGGGTGCTTCCTGCGCACTAATAACAGCACGCTTGTCAATTGTGGATGCTAATCATTCGCTTGTATCTTCCTAGACACATCTGCTGGTTGTGAATTATTCCACTTGCATATCAAGGTGCGCATGTAGGTGTGTTAAAAATTCTGGAGGCACTGGGTATTGATCCCAGTACCTCTCGCATACTAAGCGAGCGATCTACCATCTGAGCTACGCCCGCCTACACGAAGACTAATGGTGCTACATACAGCCATATAGACGACACAGACCCTTGCACTCCCATTATTCAGCAGACAAACACTACTCTCTATGTATCCGTTAGGGTGTCTTTCAGGTTTCGTGCATTCTGTATCGAATCGTAGTTGGCCACAATGAAAGTGGCACGTATAACGTCGAAAATAGAATTCGGACACCGCTCTGAGTAAGACCAACGTGTTGTCCACCCTCTATACTTCAATGAGGTTAAGCCGCGATACCTAAGACAGATCTGCACTCGATGACACCTCGATAACAGCCGGTCCCCACACTTACATCTTGCTCTCCTTACGTCAGTATACATCATATCAGTCTGTGACGCTGGCTTTGCAACATCTTGCGTGCCTTTAGGTTCGCCGCGACCAACACTTACCATGCACTGACCACAAAAAATGGAGGCGCCGCGACTTGAACCCCGGACCTTTCACATGCCAAGCGAACGCTCTACCAACTGAGGTACGCCCCATGCACGAGCAAACTGCGCTATTCCCCATTCTTTGCGACTCAGATGCGCACGGACACGATGGTTGGTTGGTTTGTAGCGGTGAAGGGAGCAGAGTACAAAGGCGCGGACCCGTTCATGTACACAAAAGTTCCAAGTAGTTTCGATGCTCTGGTATTACAAATGCAAATTCCGTCTGTTTTTAACGTCTTAAATTGAAAGAGCCGTCACAAATTGCTCCGTTTTCACTCCTTGTCGACAATCATACAGCACCTGAGGTAACAAACACATCTCGAGCCCCATTGTGCACTCCATTATTCATGCCAACTCAGTGCCTCGCTCTTTACTACTGTGTACCAATGTTGTCGTCCAACTGCAAAACACTGGGCCACAACAAGTTTCCGCGTCTCCATTGCACTGCGCATACTACGAAACGCTCCCCAAACTTGGCACTCACCCTCGCAGCCGACTTTTCCGACTTTCCACGACGCTCACGCAACGCTCACGCTAGTGACAGCATTATTTATAGTTCGACGTCGCGCCAAATCGA
The DNA here is from genome assembly GCF_023897955.1 of Schistocerca gregaria. NCBI lineage: Eukaryota > Metazoa > Arthropoda > Insecta > Orthoptera > Acrididae > Schistocerca > Schistocerca gregaria. Next base: position 23,090,651 of record NC_064929.1, on the reverse strand, counting down.
ATGAGCACATTTCGCCTACGGCTTAGGCCGCCCTCCTAGTGTGGCTGCTCGGTGTCTGCAGGCAGCGAGGGTCTGCAAGCTTCCTGTGTTCGCACCTATGTCACCTGTGCTTGCTTGTCAGAGACAGACTATCGCAAAACATACAACTCACTCCTTGAATTGATTGCTACGGCATCTGTTATCAGCAGTCACAACTAGCAACACCAGTAGCAGCTGACTGCACGCAAAGAATAGGAATGTGCAGTGGGATTTACGTGAACTCGGCGCAAGGCAGATCTTTCCGACATAGACTTGATAATCTTACGGGAACACTTGTACTGTTTCTAAATTAAGTGTAGGCGTGGGAGGAGGGTGCTTCCTGCGCACTAATAACAGCACGCTTGTCAATTGTGGATGCTAATCATTCGCTTGTATCTTCCTAGACACATCTGCTGGTTGTGAATTATTCCACTTGCATATCAAGGTGCGCATGTAGGTGTGTTAAAAATTCTGGAGGCACTGGGTATTGATCCCAGTACCTCTCGCATACTAAGCGAGCGATCTACCATCTGAGCTACGCCCGCCTACACGAAGACTAATGGTGCTACATACAGCCATATAGACGACACAGACCCTTGCACTCCCATTATTCAGCAGACAAACACTACTCTCTATGTATCCGTTAGGGTGTCTTTCAGGTTTCGTGCATTCTGTATCGAATCGTAGTTGGCCACAATGAAAGTGGCACGTATAACGTCGAAAATAGAATTCGGACACCGCTCTGAGTAAGACCAACGTGTTGTCCACCCTCTATACTTCAATGAGGTTAAGCCGCGATACCTAAGACAGATCTGCACTCGATGACACCTCGATAACAGCCGGTCCCCACACTTACATCTTGCTCTCCTTACGTCAGTATACATCATATCAGTCTGTGACGCTGGCTTTGCAACATCTTGCGTGCCTTTAGGTTCGCCGCGACCAACACTTACCATGCACTGACCACAAAAAATGGAGGCGCCGCGACTTGAACCCCGGACCTTTCACATGCCAAGCGAACGCTCTACCAACTGAGGTACGCCCCATGCACGAGCAAACTGCGCTATTCCCCATTCTTTGCGACTCAGATGCGCACGGACACGATGGTTGGTTGGTTTGTAGCGGTGAAGGGAGCAGAGTACAAAGGCGCGGACCCGTTCATATACACAAAAGCTCCAAGTAGTTTCGATGCTCTGGTATTACAAATGCAAATTCCGTCTGTTTTTAACGTCTTAAATTGAAAGAGCCGTCACAAATTGCTCCGTTTTCACTCCTCGTCGACAATCATACAGCACCTGAGGTAACAAACACGTCTCGAGCCCCATTGTGCACTCCATTATTCATGCCAACTCAGTGCCTCGCTCTTTACTACTGTGTACCAATGTTGTCGTCCAACTGCAAAACACTGGGCCACAACAAGTTTCCGCGTCTCCATTGCACTGCGCATACTACGAAACGCTCCCCAAACTTGGCACTCACCCTCGCAGCCGACTTTTCCGACTTTCCACGACGCTCACGCAACGCTCACGCTAGTGACAGCATTATTTATAGTTCGACGTCGCGCCAAATCGAATGAGCACATTTCGCCTACGGCTTAGGCCGCCCTCCTAGTGTGGCTGCTCGGTGTCTGCAGGCAGCGAGGGTCTGCAAGCTTCCTGTGTTCGCACCTATGTCACCTGTGCTTGCTTGTCAGAGACAGACTATCGCAAAACATACAACTCACTCCTTGAATTGATTGCTACGGCATCTGTTATCAGCAGTCACAACTAGCAACACCAGTAGCAGCTGACTGCACGCAAAGAATAGGAATGTGCAGTGGGATTTACGTGAACTCGGCGCAAGGCAGATCTTTCCGACATAGGCTTGATAATCTTACGGGAACACTTGTACTGTTTCTAAATTAAGTGTATGCGTGGGAGGAGGGTGCTTCCTGCGCACTAATAACAGCACGCTTGTCAATTGTGGATGCTAATCATTCGCTTGTATCTTCCTAGACACATCTGCTGGTTGTGAATTATTCCACTTGCATATCAAGGTGCGCATGTAGGTGTGTTAAAAATTCTGGAGGCACTGGGTATTGATCCCAGTACCTCTCGCATACTAAGCGAGCGATCTACCATCTGAGCTACGCCCGCCTACACGAAGACTAATGGTGCTACATACAGCCATATAGACGACACAGACCCTTGCACTCCCATTATTCAGCAGACAAACACTACTCTCTATGTATCCGTTAGGGTGTCTTTCAGGTTTCGTGCATTCTGTATCGAATCGTAGTTGGCCACAATGAAAGTGGCACGTATAACGTCGAAAATAGAATTCGGACACCGCTCTGAGTAAGACCAACGTGTTGTCCACCCTCTATACTTCAATGAGGTTAAGCCGCGATACCTAAGACAGATCTGCACTCGATGACACCTCGATAACAGCCGGTCCCCACACTTACATCTTGCTCTCCTTACGTCAGTATACATCATATCAGTCTGTGACGCTGGCTTTGCAACATCTTGCGTGCCTTTAGGTTCGCCGCGACCAACACTTACCATGCACTGACCACAAAAAATGGAGACGCCGCGACTTGAACCCCGGACCTTTCACATGCCAAGCGAACGCTCTACCAACTGAGGTACGCCCCATGCACGAGCAAACTGCGCTATTCCCCATTCTTTGCGACTCAGATGCGCACGGACACGATGGTTGGTTGGTTTGTAGCGGTGAAGGGAGCAGAGTACAAAGGCGCGGACCCGTTCATGTACACAAAAGTTCCAAGTAGTTTCGATGCTCTGGTATTACAAATGCAAATTCCGTCTGTTTTTAACGTCTTAAATTGAAAGAGCCGTCACAAATTGCTCCGTTTTCACTCCTTGTCGACAATCATACAGCACCTGAGGTAACAAACACATCTCGAGCCCCATTGTGCACTCCATTATTCATGCCAACTCAGTGCCTCGCTCTTTACTACTGTGTACCAATGTTGTCGTCCAACTGCAAAACACTGGGCCACAACAAGTTTCCGCGTCTCCATTGCACTGCGCATACTACGAAACGCTCCCCAAACTTGGCACTCACCCTCGCAGCCGACTTTTCCGACTTTCCACGACGCTCACGCAACGCTCACGCTAGTGACAGCATTATTTATAGTTCGACGTCGCGCCAAATCGAATGAGCACATTTCGCCTACGGCTTAGGCCGCCCTCCTAGTGTGGCTGCTCGGTGTCTGCAGGCAGCGAGGGTCTGCAAGCTTCCTGTGTTCGCACCTATGTCACCTGTGCTTGCTTGTCAGAGACAGACTATCGCAAAACATACAACTCACTCCTTGAATTGATTGCTACGGCATCTGTTATCAGCAGTCACAACTAGCAACACCAGTAGCAGCTGACTGCACGCAAAGAATAGGAATGTGCAGTGGGATTTACGTGAACTCGGCGAAAGGCAGATCTTTCCGACATAGGCTTGAGAATCTTACGGGAACACTTGTACTGTTTCTAAATTAAGTGTAGGCGTGGGAGGAGGGTGCTTCCTGCGCACAAATAACAGCACGCTTGTCAATTGTGGATGCTAATCATTCGCTTGTATCTTCCTAGACACATCTGCTGGTTGTGAATTATTCCACTTGCATATCAAGGTGCGCATGTAGGTGTGTTAAAAATTCTGGAGGCACTGGGTATTGATCCCAGTACCTCTCGCATACTAAGCGAGCGATCTACCATCTGAGCTACGCCCGCCTACACGAAGACTAATGGTGCTACATACAGCCATATAGACGACACAGACCCTTGCACTCCCATTATTCAGCAGACAAACACTACTCTCTATGTATCCGTTAGGGTGTCTTTCAGGTTTCGTGCATTCTGTATCGAATCGTAGTTGGCCACAATGAAAGTGGCACGTATAACGTCGAAAATAGAATTCGGACACCGCTCTGAGTAAGACCAACGTGTTGTCCACCCTCTATACTTCAATGAGGTTAAGCCGCGATACCTAAGACAGATCTGCACTCGATGACACCTCGATAACAGCCGGTCCCCACACTTACATCTTGCTCTCCTTACGTCAGTATACATCATATCAGTCTGTGACGCTGGCTTTGCAACATCTTGCGTGCCTTTAGGTTCGCCGCGACCAACACTTACCATGCACTGACCACAAAAAATGGAGACGCCGCGACTTGAACCCCGGACCTTTCACATGCCAAGCGAACGCTCTACCAACTGAGGTACGCCCCATGCACGAGCAAACTGCGCTATTCCCCATTCTTTGCGACTCAGATGCGCACGGACACGATGGTTGGTTGGTTTGTAGCGGTGAAGGGAGCAGAGTACAAAGGCGCGGACCCGTTCATGTACACAAAAGTTCCAAGTAGTTTCGATGCTCTGGTATTACAAATGCAAATTCCGTCTGTTTTTAACGTCTTAAATTGAAAGAGCCGTCACAAATTGCTCCGTTTTCACTCCTTGTCGACAATCATACAGCACCTGAGGTAACAAACACATCTCGAGCCCCATTGTGCACTCCATTATTCATGCCAACTCAGTGCCTCGCTCTTTACTACTGTGTACCAATGTTGTCGTCCAACTGCAAAACACTGGGCCACAACAAGTTTCCGCGTCTCCATTGCACTGCGCATACTACGAAACGCTCCCCAAACTTGGCACTCACCCTCGCAGCCGACTTTTCCGACTTTCCACGACGCTCACGCTAGTGACAGCATTATTTATAGTTCGACGTCGCGCCAAAGCGAATGAGTACATTTCGCCTACGGCTTAGGCCGCCCTCCTAGTGTGGCTGCTCGGTGTCTGCAGGCAGCGAGGGTCTGCAAGCTTCCTGTGTTCGCACCTATGTCACCTGTGCTTGCTTGTCAGAGACAGACTATCGCAAAATATACAACTCACTCCATGAATTGATTGCTACGGCATCTGTTATCAGCAGTCACAACTAGCAACACCAGTAGCAGCTGACTGCACGCAAAGAATAGGAATGTGCAGTGGGATTTACGTGAACTCGGCGAAAGGCAGATCTTTCCGACATAGGCTTGAGAATCTTACGGGAACACTTGTACTGTTTCTAAATTAAGTGTAGGCGTGGGAGGAGGGTGCTTCCTGCGCACAAATAACAGCACGCTTGTCAATTGTGGATGCTAATCATTCGCTTGTATCTTCCTAGACACATCTGCTGGTTGTGAATTATTCCACTTGCATATCAAGGTGCGCATGTAGGTGTGTTAAAAATTCTGGAGGCACTGGGTATTGATCCCAGTACCTCTCGCATACTAAGCGAGCGATCTACCATCTGAGCTACGCCCGCCTACACGAAGACTAATGGTGCTACATACAGCCATATAGACGACACAGACCCTTGCACTCCCATTATTCAGCAGACAAACACTACTCTCTATGTATCCGTTAGGGTGTCTTTCAGGTTTCGTGCATTCTGTATCGAATCGTAGTTGGCCACAATGAAAGTGGCACCTATAACGTCGAAAATAGAATTCGGACACCGCTCTGAGTAAGACCAACGTGTTGTCCACCCTCTATACTTCAATGAGGTTAAGCCGCGATACCTAAGACAGATCTGCACTCGATGACACCTCGATAACAGCCGGTCCCCACACTTACATCTTGCTCTCCTTACGTCAGTATACATCATATCAGTCTGTGACGCTGGCTTTGCAACATCTTGCGTGCCTTTAGGTTCGCCGCGACCAACACTTACCATGCACTGACCACAAAAAATGGAGGCGCCGCGACTTGAACCCCGGACCTTTCACATGCCAAGCGAACGCTCTACCAACTGAGGTACGCCCCATGCACGAGCAAACTGCGCTATTCCCCATTCTTTGCGACTCAGATGCGCACGGACACGATGGTTGGTTGGTTTGTAGCGGTGAAGGGAGCAGAGTACAAAGGCGCGGACCCGTTCATGTACACAAAAGTTCCAAGTAGTTTCGATGCTCTGGTATTACAAATGCAAATTCCGTCTGTTTTTAACGTCTTAAATTGAAAGAGCCGTCACAAATTGCTCCGTTTTCACTCCTTGTCGACAATCATACAGCACCTGAGGTAACAAACACATCTCGAGCCCCATTGTGCACTCCATTATTCATGCCAACTCAGTGCCTCGCTCTTTACTACTGTGTACCAATGTTGTCGTCCAACTGCAAAACACTGGGCCACAACAAGTTTCCGCGTCTCCATTGCACTGCGCATACTACGAAACGCTCCCCAAACTTGGCACTCACCCTCGCAGCCGACTTTTCCGACTTTCCACGACGCTCACGCAACGCTCACGCTAGTGACAGCATTATTTATAGTTCGACGTCGCGCCAAATCGAATGAGCACATTTCGCCTACGGCTTAGGCCGCCCTCCTAGTGTGGCTGCTCGGTGTCTGCAGGCAGCGAGGGTCTGCAAGCTTCCTGTGTTCGCACCTATGTCACCTGTGCTTGCTTGTCAGAGACAGACTATCGCAAAACATACAACTCACTCCTTGAATTGATTGCTACGGCATCTGTTATCAGCAGTCACAACTAGCAACACCAGTAGCAGCTGACTGCACGCAAAGAATAGGAATGTGCAGTGGGATTTACGTGAACTCGGCGCAAGGCAGATCTTTCCGACATAGACTTGATAATCTTACGGGAACACTTGTACTGTTTCTAAATTAAGTGTAGGCGTGGGAGGAGGGTGCTTCCTGCGCACTAATAACAGCACGCTTGTCAATTGTGGATGCTAATCATTCGCTTGTATCTTCCTAGACACATCTGCTGGTTGTGAATTATTCCACTTGCATATCAAGGTGCGCATGTAGGTGTGTTAAAAATTCTGGAGGCACTGGGTATTGATCCCAGTACCTCTCGCATACTAAGCGAGCGATCTACCATCTGAGCTACGCCCGCCTACACGAAGACTAATGGTGCTACATACAGCCATATAGACGACACAGACCCTTGCACTCCCATTATTCAGCAGACAAACACTACTCTCTATGTATCCGTTAGGGTGTCTTTCAGGTTTCGTGCATTCTGTATCGAATCGTAGTTGGCCACAATGAAAGTGGCACGTATAACGTCGAAAATAGAATTCGGACACCGCTCTGAGTAAGACCAACGTGTTGTCCACCCTCTATACTTCAATGAGGTTAAGCCGCGATACCTAAGACAGATCTGCACTCGATGACACCTCGATAACAGCCGGTCCCCACACTTACATCTTGCTCTCCTTACGTCAGTATACATCATATCAGTCTGTGACGCTGGCTTTGCAACATCTTGCGTGCCTTTAGGTTCGCCGCGACCAACACTTACCATGCACTGACCACAAAAAATGGAGGCGCCGCGACTTGAACCCCGGACCTTTCACATGCCAAGCGAACGCTCTACCAACTGAGGTACGCCCCATGCACGAGCAAACTGCGCTATTCCCCATTCTTTGCGACTCAGATGCGCACGGACACGATGGTTGGTTGGTTTGTAGCGGTGAAGGGAGCAGAGTACAAAGGCGCGGACCCGTTCATATACACAAAAGCTCCAAGTAGTTTCGATGCTCTGGTATTACAAATGCAAATTCCGTCTGTTTTTAACGTCTTAAATTGAAAGAGCCGTCACAAATTGCTCCGTTTTCACTCCTCGTCGACAATCATACAGCACCTGAGGTAACAAACACGTCTCGAGCCCCATTGTGCACTCCATTATTCATGCCAACTCAGTGCCTCGCTCTTTACTACTGTGTACCAATGTTGTCGTCCAACTGCAAAACACTGGGCCACAACAAGTTTCCGCGTCTCCATTGCACTGCGCATACTACGAAACGCTCCCCAAACTTGGCACTCACCCTCGCAGCCGACTTTTCCGACTTTCCACGACGCTCACGCAACGCTCACGCTAGTGACAGCATTATTTATAGTTCGACGTCGCGCCAAATCGAATGAGCACATTTCGCCTACGGCTTAGGCCGCCCTCCTAGTGTGGCTGCTCGGTGTCTGCAGGCAGCGAGGGTCTGCAAGCTTCCTGTGTTCGCACCTATGTCACCTGTGCTTGCTTGTCAGAGACAGACTATCGCAAAACATACAACTCACTCCTTGAATTGATTGCTACGGCATCTGTTATCAGCAGTCACAACTAGCAACACCAGTAGCAGCTGACTGCACGCAAAGAATAGGAATGTGCAGTGGGATTTACGTGAACTCGGCGCAAGGCAGATCTTTCCGACATAGGCTTGATAATCTTACGGGAACACTTGTACTGTTTCTAAATTAAGTGTATGCGTGGGAGGAGGGTGCTTCCTGCGCACTAATAACAGCACGCTTGTCAATTGTGGATGCTAATCATTCGCTTGTATCTTCCTAGACACATCTGCTGGTTGTGAATTATTCCACTTGCATATCAAGGTGCGCATGTAGGTGTGTTAAAAATTCTGGAGGCACTGGGTATTGATCCCAGTACCTCTCGCATACTAAGCGAGCGATCTACCATCTGAGCTACGCCCGCCTACACGAAGACTAATGGTGCTACATACAGCCATATAGACGACACAGACCCTTGCACTCCCATTATTCAGCAGACAAACACTACTCTCTATGTATCCGTTAGGGTGTCTTTCAGGTTTCGTGCATTCTGTATCGAATCGTAGTTGGCCACAATGAAAGTGGCACGTATAACGTCGAAAATAGAATTCGGACACCGCTCTGAGTAAGACCAACGTGTTGTCCACCCTCTATACTTCAATGAGGTTAAGCCGCGATACCTAAGACAGATCTGCACTCGATGACACCTCGATAACAGCCGGTCCCCACACTTACATCTTGCTCTCCTTACGTCAGTATACATCATATCAGTCTGTGACGCTGGCTTTGCAACATCTTGCGTGCCTTTAGGTTCGCCGCGACCAACACTTACCATGCACTGACCACAAAAAATGGAGACGCCGCGACTTGAACCCCGGACCTTTCACATGCCAAGCGAACGCTCTACCAACTGAGGTACGCCCCATGCACGAGCAAACTGCGCTATTCCCCATTCTTTGCGACTCAGATGCGCACGGACACGATGGTTGGTTGGTTTGTAGCGGTGAAGGGAGCAGAGTACAAAGGCGCGGACCCGTTCATGTACACAAAAGTTCCAAGTAGTTTCGATGCTCTGGTATTACAAATGCAAATTCCGTCTGTTTTTAACGTCTTAAATTGAAAGAGCCGTCACAAATTGCTCCGTTTTCACTCCTTGTCGACAATCATACAGCACCTGAGGTAACAAACACATCTCGAGCCCCATTGTGCACTCCATTATTCATGCCAACTCAGTGCCTCGCTCTTTACTACTGTGTACCAATGTTGTCGTCCAACTGCAAAACACTGGGCCACAACAAGTTTCCGCGTCTCCATTGCACTGCGCATACTACGAAACGCTCCCCAAACTTGGCACTCACCCTCGCAGCCGACTTTTCCGACTTTCCACGACGCTCACGCAACGCTCACGCTAGTGACAGCATTATTTATAGTTCGACGTCGCGCCAAATCGAATGAGCACATTTCGCCTACGGCTTAGGCCGCCCTCCTAGTGTGGCTGCTCGGTGTCTGCAGGCAGCGAGGGTCTGCAAGCTTCCTGTGTTCGCACCTATGTCACCTGTGCTTGCTTGTCAGAGACAGACTATCGCAAAACATACAACTCACTCCTTGAATTGATTGCTACGGCATCTGTTATCAGCAGTCACAACTAGCAACACCAGTAGCAGCTGACTGCACGCAAAGAATAGGAATGTGCAGTGGGATTTACGTGAACTCGGCGCAAGGCAGATCTTTCCGACATAGACTTGATAATCTTACGGGAACACTTGTACTGTTTCTAAATTAAGTGTAGGCGTGGGAGGAGGGTGCTTCCTGCGCACTAATAACAGCACGCTTGTCAATTGTGGATGCTAATCATTCGCTTGTATCTTCCTAGACACATCTGCTGGTTGTGAATTATTCCACTTGCATATCAAGGTGCGCATGTAGGTGTGTTAAAAATTCTGGAGGCACTGGGTATTGATCCCAGTACCTCTCGCATACTAAGCGAGCGATCTACCATCTGAGCTACGCCCGCCTACACGAAGACTAATGGTGCTACATACAGCCATATAGACGACACAGACCCTTGCACTCCCATTATTCAGCAGACAAACACTACTCTCTATGTATCCGTTAGGGTGTCTTTCAGGTTTCGTGCATTCTGTATCGAATCGTAGTTGGCCACAATGAAAGTGGCACGTATAACGTCGAAAATAGAATTCGGACACCGCTCTGAGTAAGACCAACGTGTTGTCCACCCTCTATACTTCAATGAGGTTAAGCCGCGATACCTAAGACAGATCTGCACTCGATGACACCTCGATAACAGCCGGTCCCCACACTTACATCTTGCTCTCCTTACGTCAGTATACATCATATCAGTCTGTGACGCTGGCTTTGCAACATCTTGCGTGCCTTTAGGTTCGCCGCGACCAACACTTACCATGCACTGACCACAAAAAATGGAGGCGCCGCGACTTGAACCCCGGACCTTTCACATGCCAAGCGAACGCTCTACCAACTGAGGTACGCCCCATGCACGAGCAAACTGCGCTATTCCCCATTCTTTGCGACTCAGATGCGCACGGACACGATGGTTGGTTGGTTTGTAGCGGTGAAGGGAGCAGAGTACAAAGGCGCGGACCCGTTCATGTACACAAAAGTTCCAAGTAGTTTCGATGCTCTGGTATTACAAATGCAAATTCCGTCTGTTTTTAACGTCTTAAATTGAAAGAGCCGTCACAAATTGCTCCGTTTTCACTCCTCGTCGACAATCATACAGCACCTGAGGTAACAAACACGTCTCGAGCCCCATTGTGCACTCCATTATTCATGCCAACTCAGTGCCTCGCTCTTTACTACTGTGTACCAATGTTGTCGTCCAACTGCAAAACACTGGGCCACAACAAGTTTCCGCGTCTCCATTGCACTGCGCATACTACGAAACGCTCCCCAAACTTGGCACTCACCCTCGCAGCCGACTTTTCCGACTTTCCACGACGCTCACGCAACGCTCACGCTAGTGACAGCATTATTTATAGTTCGACGTCGCGCCAAATCGAATGAGCACATTTCGCCTACGGCTTAGGCCGCCCTCCTAGTGTGGCTGCTCGGTGTCTGCAGGCAGCGAGGGTCTGCAAGCTTCCTGTGTTCGCACCTATGTCACCTGTGCTTGCTTGTCAGAGACAGACTATCGCAAAACATACAACTCACTCCTTGAATTGATTGCTACGGCATCTGTTATCAGCAGTCACAACTAGCAACACCAGTAGCAGCTGACTGCACGCAAAGAATAGGAATGTGCAGTGGGATTTACGTGAACTCGGCGCAAGGCAGATCTTTCCGACATAGGCTTGATAATCTTACGGGAACACTTGTACTGTTTCTAAATTAAGTGTATGCGTGGGAGGAGGGTGCTTCCTGCGCACTAATAACAGCACGCTTGTCAATTGTGGATGCTAATCATTCGCTTGTATCTTCCTAGACACATCTGCTGGTTGTGAATTATTCCACTTGCATATCAAGGTGCGCATGTAGGTGTGTTAAAAATTCTGGAGGCACTGGGTATTGATCCCAGTACCTCTCGCATACTAAGCGAGCGATCTACCATCTGAGCTACGCCCGCCTACACGAAGACTAATGGTGCTACATACAGCCATATAGACGACACAGACCCTTGCACTCCCATTATTCAGCAGACAAACACTACTCTCTATGTATCCGTTAGGGTGTCTTTCAGGTTTCGTGCATTCTGTATCGAATCGTAGTTGGCCACAATGAAAGTGGCACGTATAACGTCGAAAATAGAATTCGGACACCGCTCTGAGTAAGACCAACGTGTTGTCCACCCTCTATACTTCAATGAGGTTAAGCCGCGATACCTAAGACAGATCTGCACTCGATGACACCTCGATAACAGCCGGTCCCCACACTTACATCTTGCTCTCCTTACGTCAGTATACATCATATCAGTCTGTGACGCTGGCTTTGCAACATCTTGCGTGCCTTTAGGTTCGCCGCGACCAACACTTACCATGCACTGACCACAAAAAATGGAGGCGCCGCGACTTGAACCCCGGACCTTTCACATGCCAAGCGAACGCTCTACCAACTGAGGTACGCCCCATGCACGAGCAAACTGCGCTATTCCCCATTCTTTGCGACTCAGATGCGCACGGACACGATGGTTGGTTGGTTTGTAGCGGTGAAGGGAGCAGAGTACAAAGGCGCGGACCCGTTCATATACACAAAAGCTCCAAGTAGTTTCGATGCTCTGGTATTACAAATGCAAATTCCGTCTGTTTTTAACGTCTTAAATTTAAAGAGCCGTCACAAATTGCTCCGTTTTCACTCCTCGTCGACAATCATACAGCACCTGAGGTAACAAACACGTCTCGAGCCCCATTGTGCACTCCATTATTCATGCCAACTCAGTGCCTCGCTCTTTACTACTGTGTACCAATGTTGTCGTCCAACTGCAAAACACTGGGCCACAACAAGTTTCCGCGTCTCCATTGCACTGCGCATACTACGAAACGCTCCCCAAACTTGGCACTCACCCTCGCAGCCGACTTTTCCGACTTTCCACGACGCTCACGCAACGCTCACGCTAGTGACAGCATTATTTATAGTTCGACGTCGCGCCAAATCGAATGAGCACATTTCGCCTACGGCTTAGGCCGCCCTCCTAGTGTGGCTGCTCGGTGTCTGCAGGCAGCGAGGGTCTGCAAGCTTCCTGTGTTCGCACCTATGTCACCTGTGCTTGCTTGTCAGAGACAGACTATCGCAAAACATACAACTCACTCCTTGAATTGATTGCTACGGCATCTGTTATCAGCAGTCACAACTAGCAACACCAGTAGCAGCTGACTGCACGCAAAGAATAGGAATGTGCAGTGGGATTTACGTGAACTCGGCGCAAGGCAGATCTTTCCGACATATGCTTGAGAATCTTACGGGAACACTTGTACTGTTTCTAAATTAAGTGTATGCGTGGGAGGAGGGTGCTTCCTGCGCACTAATAACAGCACGCTTGTCAATTGTGGATGCTAATCATTCGCTTGTATCTTCCTAGACACATCTGCTGGTTGTGAATTATTCCACTTGCATATCAAGGTGCGCATGTAGGTGTGTTAAAAATTCTGGAGGCACTGGGTATTGATCCCATTACCTACCGCATACTAAGCGAGCGATCTACCATCTGAGCTACGCCCGCCTACCCGAAGACTAATGGTGCTACATACAGCCATATAGACGACACAGACCCTTGCACTCCCATTATTCAGCAGACAAACACTACTCTCTATGTATCCGTTAGGGTGTCTTTCAGGTTTCGTGCATTCTGTATCGAATCGTAGTTGGCCACAATGAAAGTGGCACGTATAACGTCGAAAATAGAATTCGGACACCGCTCTGAGTAAGACCAACGTGTTGTCCACCCTCTATACTTCAATGAGGTTAAGCCGCGATACCTAAGACAGATCTGCACTCGATGACACCTCGATAACAGCCGGTCCCCACACTTACATCTTGCTCTCCTTACATCAGTATACATCATATCAGTCTGTGACGCTGGCTTTGCAACATCTTGCGTGCCTTTAGGTTCGCCGCGACCAACACTTACCATGCACTGACCACAAAAAATGGAGGCGCCGCGACTTGAACCCCGGACCTTTCACATGCCAAGCGAACGCTCTACCAACTGAGGTACGCCCCATGCACGAGCAAACTGCGCTATTCCCCATTCTTTGCGACTCAGATGCGCACGGACACGATGGTTGGTTGGTTTGTAGCGGTGAAGGGAGCAGAGTACAAAGGCGCGGACCCGTTCATATACACAAAAGTTCCAAGTAGTTTCGATGCTCTGGTATTACAAATGCAAATTCCATCTGTTTTTAACGTCTTAAATTGAAAGAGCCGTCACAAATTGCTCCGTTTTCACTCCTCGTCGACAATCATACAGCACCTGAGGTAACAAACACATCTCGAGCCCCATTGTGCACTCCATTATTCATGCCAACTCAGTGCCTCGCTCTTTACTACTGTGTACCAATGTTGTCGTCCAACTGCAAAACACTGGGCCACAACAAGTTTCCGCGTCTCCATTGCACTGCGCATACTACGAAACGCTCCCCAAACTTGGCACTCACCCTCGCAGCCGACTTTTCCGACTTTCCACGACGCTCACGCTAGTGACAGCATTATTTATAGTTCGACGTCGCGCCAAATCGAATGAGCACATTTCGCCTACGGCTTAGGCCGCCCTCCTAGTGTGGCTGCTCGGTGTCTGCAGGCAGCGAGGGTCTGCAAGCTTCCTGTGTTCGCACCTATGTCACCTGTGCTTGCTTGTCAGAGACAGACTATCGCAAAACATACAACTCACTCCTTGAATTGATTGCTACGGCATCTGTTATCAGCAGTCACAACTAGCAACACCAGTAGCAGCTGACTGCACGCAAAGAATAGGAATGTGCAGTGGGATTTACGTGAACTCGGCGCAAGGCAGATCTTTCCGACATAGGCTTGATAATCTTACGGGAACACTTGTACTGTTTCTAAATTAAGTGTATGCGTGGGAGGAGGGTGCTTCCTGCGCACTAATAACAGCACGCTTGTCAATTGTGGATGCTAATCATTCGCTTGTATCTTCCTAGACACATCTGCTGGTTGTGAATTATTCCACTTGCATATCAAGGTGCGCATGTAGGTGTGTTAAAAATTCTGGAGGCACTGGGTATTGATCCCAGTACCTCTCGCATACTAAGCGAGCGATCTACCATCTGAGCTACGCCCGCCTACACGAAGACTAATGGTGCTACATACAGCCATATAGACGACACAGACCCTTGCACTCCCATTATTCAGCAGACAAACACTACTCTCTATGTATCCGTTAGGGTGTCTTTCAGGTTTCGTGCATTCTGTATCGAATCGTAGTTGGCCACAATGAAAGTGGCACGTATAACGTCGAAAATAGAATTCGGACACCGCTCTGAGTAAGACCAACGTGTTGTCCACCCTCTATACTTCAATGAGGTTAAGCCGCGATACCTAAGACAGATCTGCACTCGATGACACCTCGATAACAGCCGGTCCCCACACTTACATCTTGCTCTCCTTACGTCAGTATACATCATATCAGTCTGTGACGCTGGCTTTGCAACATCTTGCGTGCCTTTAGGTTCGCCGCGACCAACACTTACCATGCACTGACCACAAAAAATGGAGGCGCCGCGACTTGAACCCCGGACCTTTCACATGCCAAGCGAACGCTCTACCAACTGAGGTACGCCCCATGCACGAGCAAACTGCGCTATTCCCCATTCTTTGCGACTCAGATGCGCACGGACACGATGGTTGGTTGGTTTGTAGCGGTGAAGGGAGCAGAGTACAAAGGCGCGGACCCGTTCATGTACACAAAAGTTCCAAGTAGTTTCGATGCTCTGGTATTACAAATGCAAATTCCGTCTGTTTTTAACGTCTTAAATTGAAAGAGCCGTCACAAATTGCTCCGTTTTCACTCCTTGTCGACAATCATACAGCACCTGAGGTAACAAACACATCTCGAGCCCCATTGTGCACTCCATTATTCATGCCAACTCAGTGCCTCGCTCTTTACTACTGTGTACCAATGTTGTCGTCCAACTGCAAAACACTGGGCCACAACAAGTTTCCGCGTCTCCATTGCACTGCGCATACTACGAAACGCTCCCCAAACTTGGCACTCACCCTCGCAGCCGACTTTTCCGACTTTCCACGACGCTCACGCTAGTGACAGCATTATTTATAGTTCGACGTCGCGCCAAATCGAATGAGCACATTTCGCCTACGGCTTAGGCCGCCCTCCTAGTGTGGCTGCTCGGTGTCTGCAGGCAGCGAGGGTCTGCAAGCTTCCTGTGTTCGCACCTATGTCACCTGTGCTTGCTTGTCAGAGACAGACTATCGCAAAACATACAACTCACTCCTTGAATTGATTGCTACGGCATCTGTTATCAGCAGTCACAACTAGCAACACCAGTAGCAGCTGACTGCACGCAAAGAATAGGAATGTGCAGTGGGATTTACGTGAACTCGGCGCAAGGCAGATCTTTCCGACATAGG
The DNA here is from genome assembly GCF_023897955.1 of Schistocerca gregaria. Lineage (NCBI taxonomy): Eukaryota > Metazoa > Arthropoda > Insecta > Orthoptera > Acrididae > Schistocerca > Schistocerca gregaria. Next base: position 23,074,494 of record NC_064929.1, on the reverse strand, counting down.
CTTGATAATCTTACGGGAACACTTGTACTGTTTCTAAATTAAGTGTATGCGTGGGAGGAGGGTGCTTCCTGCGCACTAATAACAGCACGCTTGTCAATTGTGGATGCTTATCATTCGCTTGTATCTTCCTAGACACATCTGCTGGTTGTGAATTATTCCACTTGCATATCAAGGTGCGCATGTAGGTGTGTTAAAAATTCTGGAGGCACTGGGTATTGATCCCAGTACCTCTCGCATACTAAGCGAGCGATCTACCATCTGAGCTACGCCCGCCTACACGAAGACTAATGGTGCTACATACAGCCATATAGACGACACAGACCCTTGCACTCCCATTATTCAGCAGACAAACACTACTCTCTATGTATCCGTTAGGGTGTCTTTCAGGTTTCGTGCATTCTGTATCGAATCGTAGTTGGCCACAATGAAAGTGGCACGTATAACGTCGAAAATAGAATTCGGACACCGCTCTGAGTAAGACCAACGTGTTGTCCACCCTCTATACTTCAATGAGGTTAAGCCGCGATACCTAAGACAGATCTGCACTCGATGACACCTCGATAACAGCCGGTCCCCACACTTACATCTTGCTCTCCTTACGTCAGTATACATCATATCAGTCTGTGACGCTGGCTTTGCAACATCTTGCGTGCCTTTAGGTTCGCCGCGACCAACACTTACCATGCACTGACCACAAAAAATGGAGGCGCCGCGACTTGAACCCCGGACCTTTCACATGCCAAGCGAACGCTCTACCAACTGAGGTACGCCCCATGCACGAGCAAACTGCGCTATTCCCCATTCTTTGCGACTCAGATGCGCACGGACACGATGGTTGGTTGGTTTGTAGCGGTGAAGGGAGCAGAGTACAAAGGCGCGGACCCGTTCATATACACAAAAGCTCCAAGTAGTTTCGATGCTCTGGTATTACAAATGCAAATTCCGTCTGTTTTTAACGTCTTAAATTGAAAGAGCCGTCACAAATTGCTCCGTTTTCACTCCTCGTCGACAATCATACAGCACCTGAGGTAACAAACACGTCTCGAGCCCCATTGTGCACTCCATTATTCATGCCAACTCAGTGCCTCGCTCTTTACTACTGTGTACCAATGTTGTCGTCCAACTGCAAAACACTGGGCCACAACAAGTTTCCGCGTCTCCATTGCACTGCGCATACTACGAAACGCTCCCCAAACTTGGCACTCACCCTCGCAGCCGACTTTTCCGACTTTCCACGACGCTCACGCAACGCTCACGCTAGTGACAGCATTATTTATAGTTCGACGTCGCGCCAAATCGAATGAGCACATTTCGCCTACGGCTTAGGCCGCCCTCCTAGTGTGGCTGCTCGGTGTCTGCAGGCAGCGAGGGTCTGCAAGCTTCCTGTGTTCGCACCTATGTCACCTGTGCTTGCTTGTCAGAGACAGACTATCGCAAAACATACAACTCACTCCTTGAATTGATTGCTACGGCATCTGTTATCAGCAGTCACAACTAGCAACACCAGTAGCAGCTGACTGCACGCAAAGAATAGGAATGTGCAGTGGGATTTACGTGAACTCGGCGCAAGGCAGATCTTTCCGACATATGCTTGAGAATCTTACGGGAACACTTGTACTGTTTCTAAATTAAGTGTATGCGTGGGAGGAGGGTGCTTCCTGCGCACTAATAACAGCACGCTTGTCAATTGTGGATGCTAATCATTCGCTTGTATCTTCCTAGACACATCTGCTGGTTGTGAATTATTCCACTTGCATATCAAGGTGCGCATGTAGGTGTGTTAAAAATTCTGGAGGCACTGGGTATTGATCCCATTACCTCTCGCATACTAAGCGAGCGATCTACCATCTGAGCTACGCCCGCCTACCCGAAGACTAATGGTGCTACATACAGCCATATAGACGACACAGACCCTTGCACTCCCATTATTCAGCAGACAAACACTACTCTCTATGTATCCGTTAGGGTGTCTTTCAGGTTTCGTGCATTCTGTATCGAATCGTAGTTGGCCACAATGAAAGTGGCACGTATAACGTCGAAAATAGAATTCGGACACCGCTCTGAGTAAGACCAACGTGTTGTCCACCCTCTATACTTCAATGAGGTTAAGCCGCGATACCTAAGACAGATCTGCACTCGATGACACCTCGATAACAGCCGGTCCCCACACTTACATCTTGCTCTCCTTACATCAGTATACATCATATCAGTCTGTGACGCTGGCTTTGCAACATCTTGCGTGCCTTTAGGTTCGCCGCGACCAACACTTACCATGCACTGACCACAAAAAATGGAGGCGCCGCGACTTGAACCCCGGACCTTTCACATGCCAAGCGAACGCTCTACCAACTGATCTACGCCCCATGCACGAGCAAACTGCGCTATTCCCCATTCTTTGCGACTCAGATGCGCACGGACACGATGGTTGGTTGGTTTGTAGCGGTGAAGGGAGCAGAGTACAAAGGCGCGGACCCGTTCATATACACAAAAGTTCCAAGTAGTTTCGATGCTCTGGTATTACAAATGCAAATTCCGTCTGTTTTTAACGTCTTAAATTGAAAGAGCCGTCACAAATTGCTCCGTTTTCACTCCTCGTCGACAATCATACAGCACCTGAGGTAACAAACACATCTCGAGCCCCATTGTGCACTCCATTATTCATGCCAACTCAGTGCCTCGCTCTTTACTACTGTGTACCAATGTTGTCGTCCAACTGCAAAACACTGGGCCACAACAAGTTTCCGCGTCTCCATTGCACTGCGCATACTACGAAACGCTCCCCAAACTTGGCACTCACCCTCGCAGCCGACTTTTCCGACTTTCCACGACGCTCACGCAACGCTCACGCTAGTGACAGCATTATTTATAGTTCGACGTCGCGCCAAATCGAATGAGCACATTTCGCCTACGGCTTAGGCCGCCCTCCTAGTGTGGCTGCTCGGTGTCTGCAGGCAGCGAGGGTCTGCAAGCTTCCTGTGTTCGCACCTATGTCACCTGTGCTTGCTTGTCAGAGACAGACTATCGCAAAACATACAACTCACTCCTTGAATTGATTGCTACGGCATCTGTTATCAGCAGTCACAACTAGCAACACCAGTAGCAGCTGACTGCACGCAAAGAATAGGAATGTGCAGTGGGATTTACGTGAACTCGGCGCAAGGCAGATCTTTCCGACATATGCTTGAGAATCTTACGGGAACACTTGTACTGTTTCTAAATTAAGTGTATGCGTGGGAGGAGGGTGCTTCCTGCGCACTAATAACAGCACGCTTGTCAATTGTGGATGCTAATCATTCGCTTGTATCTTCCTAGACACATCTGCTGGTTGTGAATTATTCCACTTGCATATCAAGGTGCGCATGTAGGTGTGTTAAAAATTCTGGAGGCACTGGGTATTGATCCCAGTACCTCTCGCATACTAAGCGAGCGATCTACCATCTGAGCTACGCCCGCCTACCCGAAGACTAATGGTGCTACATACAGCCATATAGACGACACAGACCCTTGCACTCCCATTATTCAGCAGACAAACACTACTCTCTATGTATCCGTTAGGGTGTCTTTCAGGTTTCGTGCATTCTGTATCGAATCGTAGTTGGCCACAATGAAAGTGGCACGTATAACGTCGAAAATAGAATTCGGACACCGCTCTGAGTAAGACCAACGTGTTGTCCACCCTCTAGACTTCAATGAGGTTAAGCCGCGATACCTAAGACAGATCTGCACTCGATGACACCTCGATAACAGCCGGTCCCCACACTTACATCTTGCTCTCCTTACATCAGTATACATCATATCAGTCTGTGACGCTGGCTTTGCAACATCTTGCGTGCCTTTAGGTTCGCCGCGACCAACACTTACCATGCACTGACCACAAAAAATGGAGGCGCCGCGACTTGAACCCCGGACCTTTCACATGCCAAGCGAACGCTCTACCAACTGATCTACGCCCCATGCACGAGCAAACTGCGCTATTCCCCATTCTTTGCGACTCAGATGCGCACGGACACGATGGTTGGTTGGTTTGTAGCGGTGAAGGGAGCAGAGTACAAAGGCGCGGACCCGTTCATATACACAAAAGTTCCAAGTAGTTTCGATGCTCTGGTATTACAAATGCAAATTCCGTCTGTTTTTAACGTCTTAAATTGAAAGAGCCGTCACAAATTGCTCCGTTTTTACTCCTCGTCGACAATCATACAGCACCTGAGGTAACAAACACATCTCGAGCCCCATTGTGCACTCCATTATTCATGCCAACTCAGTGCCTCGCTCTTTACTACTGTGTACCAATGTTGTCGTCCAACTGCAAAACACTGGGCCACAACAAGTTTCCGCGTCTCCATTGCACTGCGCATACTACGAAACGCTCCCCAAACTTGGCACTCACCCTCGCAGCCGACTTTTCCGACTTTCCACGACGCTCACGCAACGCTCACGCTAGTGACAGCATTATTTATAGTTCGACGTCGCGCCAAATCGAATGAGCACATTTCGCCTACGGCTTAGGCCGCCCTCCTAGTGTGGCTGCTCGGTGTCTGCAGGCAGCGAGGGTCTGCAAGCTTCCTGTGTTCGCACCTATGTCACCTGTGCTTGCTTGTCAGAGACAGACTATCGCAAAACATACAACTCACTCCTTGAATTGATTGCTACGGCATCTGTTATCAGCAGTCACAACTAGCAACACCAGTAGCAGCTGACTGCACGCAAAGAATAGGAATGTGCAGTGGGATTTACGTGAACTCGGCGCAAGGCAGATCTTTCCGACATATGCTTGAGAATCTTACGGGAACACTTGTACTGTTTCTAAATTAAGTGTATGCGTGGGAGGAGGGTGCTTCCTGCGCACTAATAACAGCACGCTTGTCAATTGTGGATGCTAATCATTCGCTTGTATCTTCCTAGACACATCTGCTGGTTGTGAATTATTCCACTTGCATATCAAGGTGCGCATGTAGGTGTGTTAAAAATTCTGGAGGCACTGGGTATTGATCCCATTACCTCTCGCATACTAAGCGAGCGATCTACCATCTGAGCTACGCCCGCCTACCCGAAGACTAATGGTGCTACATACAGCCATATAGACGACACAGACCCTTGCACTCCCATTATTCAGCAGACAAACACTACTCTCTATGTATCCGTTAGGGTGTCTTTCAGGTTTCGTGCATTCTGTATCGAATCGTAGTTGGCCACAATGAAAGTGGCACGTATAACGTCGAAAATAGAATTCGGACACCGCTCTGAGTAAGACCAACGTGTTGTCCACCCTCTATACTTCAATGAGGTTAAGCCGCGATACCTAAGACAGATCTGCACTCGATGACACCTCGATAACAGCCGGTCCCCACACTTACATCTTGCTCTCCTTACATCAGTATACATCATATCAGTCTGTGACGCTGGCTTTGCAACATCTTGCGTGCCTTTAGGTTCGCCGCGACCAACACTTACCATGCACTGACCACAAAAAATGGAGGCGCCGCGACTTGAACCCCGGACCTTTCACATGCCAAGCGAACGCTCTACCAACTGATCTACGCCCCATGCACGAGCAAACTGCGCTATTCCCCATTCTTTGCGACTCAGATGCGCACGGACACGATGGTTGGTTGGTTTGTAGCGGTGAAGGGAGCAGAGTACAAAGGCGCGGACCCGTTCATATACACAAAAGTTCCAAGTAGTTTCGATGCTCTGGTATTACAAATGCAAATTCCGTCTGTTTTTAACGTCTTAAATTGAAAGAGCCGTCACAAATTGCTCCGTTTTCACTCCTCGTCGACAATCATACAGCACCTGAGGTAACAAACACATCTCGAGCCCCATTGTGCACTCCATTATTCATGCCAACTCAGTGCCTCGCTCTTTACTACTGTGTACCAATGTTGTCGTCCAACTGCAAAACACTGGGCCACAACAAGTTTCCGCGTCTCCATTGCACTGCGCATACTACGAAACGCTCCCCAAACTTGGCACTCACCCTCGCAGCCGACTTTTCCGACTTTCCACGACGCTCACGCAACGCTCACGCTAGTGACAGCATTATTTATAGTTCGACGTCGCGCCAAATCGAATGAGCACATTTCGCCTACGGCTTAGGCCGCCCTCCTAGTGTGGCTGCTCGGTGTCTGCAGGCAGCGAGGGTCTGCAAGCTTCCTGTGTTCGCACCTATGTCACCTGTGCTTGCTTGTCAGAGACAGACTATCGCAAAACATACAACTCACTCCTTGAATTGATTGCTACGGCATCTGTTATCAGCAGTCACAACTAGCAACACCAGTAGCAGCTGACTGCACGCAAAGAATAGGAATGTGCAGTGGGATTTACGTGAACTCGGCGCAAGGCAGATCTTTCCGACATAGGCTTGATAATCTTACGGGAACACTTGTACTGTTTCTAAATTAAGTGTATGCGTGGGAGGAGGGTGCTTCCTGCGCACTAATAACAGCACGCTTGTCAATTGTGGATGCTAATCATTCGCTTGTATCTTCCTAGACACATCTGCTGGTTGTGAATTATTCCACTTGCATATCAAGGTGCGCATGTAGGTGTGTTAAAAATTCTGGAGGCACTGGGTATTGATCCCAGTACCTCTCGCATACTAAGCGAGCGATCTACCATCTGAGCTACGCCCGCCTACACGAAGACTAATGGTGCTACATACAGCCATATAGACGACACAGACCCTTGCACTCCCATTATTCAGCAGACAAACACTACTCTCTATGTATCCGTTAGGGTGTCTTTCAGGTTTCGTGCATTCTGTATCGAATCGTAGTTGGCCACAATGAAAGTGGCACGTATAACGTCGAAAATAGAATTCGGACACCGCTCTGAGTAAGACCAACGTGTTGTCCACCCTCTATACTTCAATGAGGTTAAGCCGCGATACCTAAGACAGATCTGCACTCGATGACACCTCGATAACAGCCGGTCCCCACACTTACATCTTGCTCTCCTTACGTCAGTATACATCATATCAGTCTGTGACGCTGGCTTTGCAACATCTTGCGTGCCTTTAGGTTCGCCGCGACCAACACTTACCATGCACTGACCACAAAAAATGGAGGCGCCGCGACTTGAACCCCGGACCTTTCACATGCCAAGCGAACGCTCTACCAACTGAGGTACGCCCCATGCACGAGCAAACTGCGCTATTCCCCATTCTTTGCGACTCAGATGCGCACGGACACGATGGTTGGTTGGTTTGTAGCGGTGAAGGGAGCAGAGTACAAAGGCGCGGACCCGTTCATATACACAAAAGCTCCAAGTAGTTTCGATGCTCTGGTATTACAAATGCAAATTCCGTCTGTTTTTAACGTCTTAAATTGAAAGAGCCGTCACAAATTGCTCCGTTTTCACTCCTCGTCGACAATCATACAGCACCTGAGGTAACAAACACGTCTCGAGCCCCATTGTGCACTCCATTATTCATGCCAACTCAGTGCCTCGCTCTTTACTACTGTGTACCAATGTTGTCGTCCAACTGCAAAACACTGGGCCACAACAAGTTTCCGCGTCTCCATTGCACTGCGCATACTACGAAACGCTCCCCAAACTTGGCACTCACCCTCGCAGCCGACTTTTCCGACTTTCCACGACGCTCACGCAACGCTCACGCTAGTGACAGCATTATTTATAGTTCGACGTCGCGCCAAATCGAATGAGCACATTTCGCCTACGGCTTAGGCCGCCCTCCTAGTGTGGCTGCTCGGTGTCTGCAGGCAGCGAGGGTCTGCAAGCTTCCTGTGTTCGCACCTATGTCACCTGTGCTTGCTTGTCAGAGACAGACTATCGCAAAACATACAACTCACTCCTTGAATTGATTGCTACGGCATCTGTTATCAGCAGTCACAACTAGCAACACCAGTAGCAGCTGACTGCACGCAAAGAATAGGAATGTGCAGTGGGATTTACGTGAACTCGGCGCAAGGCAGATCTTTCCGACATATGCTTGAGAATCTTACGGGAACACTTGTACTGTTTCTAAATTAAGTGTATGCGTGGGAGGAGGGTGCTTCCTGCGCACTAATAACAGCACGCTTGTCAATTGTGGATGCTAATCATTCGCTTGTATCTTCCTAGACACATCTGCTGGTTGTGAATTATTCCACTTGCATATCAAGGTGCGCATGTAGGTGTGTTAAAAATTCTGGAGGCACTGGGTATTGATCCCATTACCTCTCGCATACTAAGCGAGCGATCTACCATCTGAGCTACGCCCGCCTACCCGAAGACTAATGGTGCTACATACAGCCATATAGACGACACAGACCCTTGCACTCCCATTATTCAGCAGACAAACACTACTCTCTATGTATCCGTTAGGGTGTCTTTCAGGTTTCGTGCATTCTGTATCGAATCGTAGTTGGCCACAATGAAAGTGGCACGTATAACGTCGAAAATAGAATTCGGACACCGCTCTGAGTAAGACCAACGTGTTGTCCACCCTCTATACTTCAATGAGGTTAAGCCGCGATACCTAAGACAGATCTGCACTCGATGACACCTCGATAACAGCCGGTCCCCACACTTACATCTTGCTCTCCTTACATCAGTATACATCATATCAGTCTGTGACGCTGGCTTTGCAACATCTTGCGTGCCTTTAGGTTCGCCGCGACCAACACTTACCATGCACTGACCACAAAAAATGGAGGCGCCGCGACTTGAACCCCGGACCTTTCACATGCCAAGCGAACGCTCTACCAACTGATCTACGCCCCATGCACGAGCAAACTGCGCTATTCCCCATTCTTTGCGACTCAGATGCGCACGGACACGATGGTTGGTTGGTTTGTAGCGGTGAAGGGAGCAGAGTACAAAGGCGCGGACCCGTTCATATACACAAAAGTTCCAAGTAGTTTCGATGCTCTGGTATTACAAATGCAAATTCCGTCTGTTTTTAACGTCTTAAATTGAAAGAGCCGTCACAAATTGCTCCGTTTTCACTCCTCGTCGACAATCATACAGCACCTGAGGTAACAAACACATCTCGAGCCCCATTGTGCACTCCATTATTCATGCCAACTCAGTGCCTCGCTCTTTACTACTGTGTACCAATGTTGTCGTCCAACTGCAAAACACTGGGCCACAACAAGTTTCCGCGTCTCCATTGCACTGCGCATACTACGAAACGCTCCCCAAACTTGGCACTCACCCTCGCAGCCGACTTTTCCGACTTTCCACGACGCTCACGCAACGCTCACGCTAGTGACAGCATTATTTATAGTTCGACGTCGCGCCAAATCGAATGAGCACATTTCGCCTACGGCTTAGGCCGCCCTCCTAGTGTGGCTGCTCGGTGTCTGCAGGCAGCGAGGGTCTGCAAGCTTCCTGTGTTCGCACCTATGTCACCTGTGCTTGCTTGTCAGAGACAGACTATCGCAAAACATACAACTCACTCCTTGAATTGATTGCTACGGCATCTGTTATCAGCAGTCACAACTAGCAACACCAGTAGCAGCTGACTGCACGCAAAGAATAGGAATGTGCAGTGGGATTTACGTGAACTCGGCGCAAGGCAGATCTTTCCGACATATGCTTGAGAATCTTACGGGAACACTTGTACTGTTTCTAAATTAAGTGTATGCGTGGGAGGAGGGTGCTTCCTGCGCACTAATAACAGCACGCTTGTCAATTGTGGATGCTAATCATTCGCTTGTATCTTCCTAGACACATCTGCTGGTTGTGAATTATTCCACTTGCATATCAAGGTGCGCATGTAGGTGTGTTAAAAATTCTGGAGGCACTGGGTATTGATCCCAGTACCTCTCGCATACTAAGCGAGCGATCTACCATCTGAGCTACGCCCGCCTACCCGAAGACTAATGGTGCTACATACAGCCATATAGACGACACAGACCCTTGCACTCCCATTATTCAGCAGACAAACACTACTCTCTATGTATCCGTTAGGGTGTCTTTCAGGTTTCGTGCATTCTGTATCGAATCGTAGTTGGCCACAATGAAAGTGGCACGTATAACGTCGAAAATAGAATTCGGACACCGCTCTGAGTAAGACCAACGTGTTGTCCACCCTCTAGACTTCAATGAGGTTAAGCCGCGATACCTAAGACAGATCTGCACTCGATGACACCTCGATAACAGCCGGTCCCCACACTTACATCTTGCTCTCCTTACATCAGTATACATCATATCAGTCTGTGACGCTGGCTTTGCAACATCTTGCGTGCCTTTAGGTTCGCCGCGACCAACACTTACCATGCACTGACCACAAAAAATGGAGGCGCCGCGACTTGAACCCCGGACCTTTCACATGCCAAGCGAACGCTCTACCAACTGATCTACGCCCCATGCACGAGCAAACTGCGCTATTCCCCATTCTTTGCGACTCAGATGCGCACGGACACGATGGTTGGTTGGTTTGTAGCGGTGAAGGGAGCAGAGTACAAAGGCGCGGACCCGTTCATATACACAAAAGTTCCAAGTAGTTTCGATGCTCTGGTATTACAAATGCAAATTCCGTCTGTTTTTAACGTCTTAAATTGAAAGAGCCGTCACAAATTGCTCCGTTTTTACTCCTCGTCGACAATCATACAGCACCTGAGGTAACAAACACATCTCGAGCCCCATTGTGCACTCCATTATTCATGCCAACTCAGTGCCTCGCTCTTTACTACTGTGTACCAATGTTGTCGTCCAACTGCAAAACACTGGGCCACAACAAGTTTCCGCGTCTCCATTGCACTGCGCATACTACGAAACGCTCCCCAAACTTGGCACTCACCCTCGCAGCCGACTTTTCCGACTTTCCACGACGCTCACGCAACGCTCACGCTAGTGACAGCATTATTTATAGTTCGACGTCGCGCCAAATCGAATGAGCACATTTCGCCTACGGCTTAGGCCGCCCTCCTAGTGTGGCTGCTCGGTGTCTGCAGGCAGCGAGGGTCTGCAAGCTTCCTGTGTTCGCACCTATGTCACCTGTGCTTGCTTGTCAGAGACAGACTATCGCAAAACATACAACTCACTCCTTGAATTGATTGCTACGGCATCTGTTATCAGCAGTCACAACTAGCAACACCAGTAGCAGCTGACTGCACGCAAAGAATAGGAATGTGCAGTGGGATTTACGTGAACTCGGCGCAAGGCAGATCTTTCCGACATATGCTTGAGAATCTTACGGGAACACTTGTACTGTTTCTAAATTAAGTGTATGCGTGGGAGGAGGGTGCTTCCTGCGCACTAATAACAGCACGCTTGTCAATTGTGGATGCTAATCATTCGCTTGTATCTTCCTAGACACATCTGCTGGTTGTGAATTATTCCACTTGCATATCAAGGTGCGCATGTAGGTGTGTTAAAAATTCTGGAGGCACTGGGTATTGATCCCATTACCTCTCGCATACTAAGCGAGCGATCTACCATCTGAGCTACGCCCGCCTACCCGAAGACTAATGGTGCTACATACAGCCATATAGACGACACAGACCCTTGCACTCCCATTATTCAGCAGACAAACACTACTCTCTATGTATCCGTTAGGGTGTCTTTCAGGTTTCGTGCATTCTGTATCGAATCGTAGTTGGCCACAATGAAAGTGGCACGTATAACGTCGAAAATAGAATTCGGACACCGCTCTGAGTAAGACCAACGTGTTGTCCACCCTCTATACTTCAATGAGGTTAAGCCGCGATACCTAAGACAGATCTGCACTCGATGACACCTCGATAACAGCCGGTCCCCACACTTACATCTTGCTCTCCTTACATCAGTATACATCATATCAGTCTGTGACGCTGGCTTTGCAACATCTTGCGTGCCTTTAGGTTCGCCGCGACCAACACTTACCATGCACTGACCACAAAAAATGGAGGCGCCGCGACTTGAACCCCGGACCTTTCACATGCCAAGCGAACGCTCTACCAACTGATCTACGCCCCATGCACGAGCAAACTGCGCTATTCCCCATTCTTTGCGACTCAGATGCGCACGGACACGATGGTTGGTTGGTTTGTAGCGGTGAAGGGAGCAGAGTACAAAGGCGCGGACCCGTTCATATACACAAAAGTTCCAAGTAGTTTCGATGCTCTGGTATTACAAATGCAAATTCCGTCTGTTTTTAACGTCTTAAATTGAAAGAGCCGTCACAAATTGCTCCGTTTTCACTCCTCGTCGACAATCATACAGCACCTGAGGTAACAAACACATCTCGAGCCCCATTGTGCACTCCATTATTCATGCCAACTCAGTGCCTCGCTCTTTACTACTGTGTACCAATGTTGTCGTCCAACTGCAAAACACTGGGCCACAACAAGTTTCCGCGTCTCCATTGCACTGCGCATACTACGAAACGCTCCCCAAACTTGGCACTCACCCTCGCAGCCGACTTTTCCGACTTTCCACGACGCTCACGCAACGCTCACGCTAGTGACAGCATTATTTATAGTTCGACGTCGCGCCAAATCGAATGAGCACATTTCGCCTACGGCTTAGGCCGCCCTCCTAGTGTGGCTGCTCGGTGTCTGCAGGCAGCGAGGGTCTGCAAGCTTCCTGTGTTCGCACCTATGTCACCTGTGCTTGCTTGTCAGAGACAGACTATCGCAAAACATACAACTCACTCCTTGAATTGATTGCTACGGCATCTGTTATCAGCAGTCACAACTAGCAACACCAGTAGCAGCTGACTGCACGCAAAGAATAGGAATGTGCAGTGGGATTTACGTGAACTCGGCGCAAGGCAGATCTTTCCGACATATGCTTGAGAATCTTACGGGAACACTTGTACTGTTTCTAAATTAAGTGTATGCGTGGGAGGAGGGTGCTTCCTGCGCACTAATAACAGCACGCTTGTCAATTGTGGATGCTAATCATTCGCTTGTATCTTCCTAGACACATCTGCTGGTTGTGAATTATTCCACTTGCATATCAAGGTGCGCATGTAGGTGTGTTAAAAATTCTGGAGGCACTGGGTATTGATCCCAGTACCTCTCGCATACTAAGCGAGCGATCTACCATCTGAGCTACGCCCGCCTACCCGAAGACTAATGGTGCTACATACAGCCATATAGACGACACAGACCCTTGCACTCCCATTATTCAGCAGACAAACACTACTCTCTATGTATCCGTTAGGGTGTCTTTCAGGTTTCGTGCATTCTGTATCGAATCGTAGTTGGCCACAATGAAAGTGGCACGTATAACGTCGAAAATAGAATTCGGACACCGCTCTGAGTAAGACCAACGTGTTGTCCACCCTCTATACTTCAATGAGGTTAAGCCGCGATACCTAAGACAGATCTGCACTCGATGACACCTCGATAACAGCCGGTCCCCACACTTACATCTTGCTCTCCTTACATCAGTATACATCATATCAGTCTGTGACGCTGGCTTTGCAACATCTTGCGTGCCTTTAGGTTCGCCGCGACCAACACTTACCATGCACTGACCACAAAAAATGGAGGCGCCGCGACTTGAACCCCGGACCTTTCACATGCCAAGCGAACGCTCTACCAACTGAGCTACGCCCCATGCACGAGCAAACTGCGCTATTCCCCATTCTTTGCGACTCAGATGCGCACGGACACGATGGTTGGTTGGTTTGTAGCGGTGAAGGGAGCAGAGTACAAAGGCGCGGACCCGTTCATATACACAAAAGTTCCAAGTAGTTTCGATGCTCTGGTATTACAAATGCAAATTCCGTCTGTTTTTAACGTCTTAAATTGAAAGAGCCGTCACAAATTGCTCCGTTTTCACTCCTCGTCGACAATCATACAGCACCTGAGGTAACAAACACATCTCGAGCCCCATTGTGCACTCCATTATTCATGCCAACTCAGTGCCTCGCTCTTTACTACTGTGTACCAATGTTGTCGTCCAACTGCAAAACACTGGGCCACAACAAGTTTCCGCGTCTCCATTGCACTGCGCATACTACGAAACGCTCCCCAAACTTGGCACTCACCCTCGCAGCCGACTTTTCCGACTTTCCACGACGCTCACGCAACGCTCACGCTAGTGACAGCATTATTTATAGTTCGACGTCGCGCCAAATCGAATGAGCACATTTCGCCTACGGCTTAGGCCGCCCTCCTAGTGTGGCTGCTCGGTGTCTGCAGGCAGCGAGGGTCTGCAAGCTTCCTGTGTTCGCACCTATGTCACCTGTGCTTGCTTGTCAGAGACAGACTATCGCAAAACATACAACTCACTCCTTGAATTGATTGCTACGGCATCTGTTATCAGCAGTCACAACTAGCAACACCAGTAGCAGCTGACTGCACGCAAAGAATAGGAATGTGCAGTGGGATTTACGTGAACTCGGCGCAAGGCAGATCTTTCCGACATATGCTTGAGAATCTTACGGGAACACTTGTACTGTTTCTAAATTAAGTGTATGCGTGGGAGGAGGGTGCTTCCTGCGCACTAATAACAGCACGCTTGTCAATTGTGGATGCTAATCATTCGCTTGTATCTTCCTAGACACATCTGCTGGTTGTGAATTATTCCACTTGCATATCAAGGTGCGCATGTAGGTGTGTTAAAAATTCTGGAGGCACTGGGTATTGATCCCAGTACCTCTCGCATACTAAGCGAGCGATCTACCATCTGAGCTACGCCCGCCTACCCGAAGACTAATGGTGCTACATACAGCCATATAGACGACACAGACCCTTGCACTCCCATTATTCAGCAGACAAACACTACTCTCTATGTATCCGTTAGGGTGTCTTTCAGGTTTCGTGCATTCTGTATCGAATCGTAGTTGGCCACAATGAAAGTGGCACGTATAACGTCGAAAATAGAATTCGGACACCGCTCTGAGTAAGACCAACGTGTTGTCCACCCTCTAGACTTCAATGAGGTTAAGCCGCGATACCTAAGACAGATCTGCACTCGATGACACCTCGATAACAGCCGGTCCCCACACTTACATCTTGCTCTCCTTACATCAGTATACATCATATCAGTCTGTGACGCTGGCTTTGCAACATCTTGCGTGCCTTTAGGTTCGCCGCGACCAACACTTACCATGCACTGACCACAAAAAATGGAGGCGCCGCGACTTGAACCCCGGACCTTTCACATGCCAAGCGAACGCTCTACCAACTGATCTACGCCCCATGCACGAGCAAACTGCGCTATTCCCCATTCTTTGCGACTCAGATGCGCACGGACACGATGGTTGGTTGGTTTGTAGCGGTGAAGGGAGCAGAGTACAAAGGCGCGGACCCGTTCATATACACAAAAGTTCCAAGTAGTTTCGATGCTCTGGTATTACAAATGCAAATTCCGTCTGTTTTTAACGTCTTAAATTGAAAGAGCCGTCACAAATTGCTCCGTTTTCACTCCTCGTCGACAATCATACAGCACCTGAGGTAACAAACACATCTCGAGCCCCATTGTGCACTCCATTATTCATGCCAACTCAGTGCCTCGCTCTTTACTACTGTGTACCAATGTTGTCGTCCAACTGCAAAACACTGGGCCACAACAAGTTTCCGCGTCTCCATTGCACTGCGCATACTACGAAACGCTCCCCAAACTTGGCACTCACCCTCGCAGCCGACTTTTCCGACTTTCCACGACGCTCACGCTAGTGACAGCATTATTTATAGTTCGACGTCGCGCCAAATCGAATGAGCACATTTCGCCTACGGCTTAGGCCGCCCTCCTAGTGTGGCTGCTCGGTGTCTGCAGGCAGCGAGGGTCTGCAAGCTTCCTGTGTTCGCACCTATGTCACCTGTGCTTGCTTGTCAGAGACAGACTATCGCAAAACATACAACTCACTCCTTGAATTGATTGCTACGGCATCTGTTATCAGCAGTCACAACTAGCAACACCAGTAGCAGCTGACTGCACGCAAAGAATAGGAATGTGCAGTGGGATTTACGTGAACTCGGCGCAAGGCAGATCTTTCCGACATATGCTTGAGAATCTTACGGGAACACTTGTACTGTTTCTAAATTAAGTGTATGCGTGGGAGGAGGGTGCTTCCTGCGCACTAATAACAGCACGCTTGTCAATTGTGGATGCTAATCATTCGCTTGTATCTTCCTAGACACATCTGCTGGTTGTGAATTATTCCACTTGCATATCAAGGTGCGCATGTAGGTGTGTTAAAAATTCTGGAGGCACTGGGTATTGATCCCAGTACCTCTCGCATACTAAGCGAGCGATCTACCATCTGAGCTACGCCCGCCCCCCCGAAGACTAATGGTGCTACATACAGCCATATAGACGACACAGACCCTTGCACTCCCATTATTCAGCAGACAAACACTACTCTCTATGTATCCGTTAGGGTGTCTTTCAGGTTTCGTGCATTCTGTATCGAATCGTAGTTGGCCACAATGAAAGTGGCACGTATAACGTCGAAAATAGAATTCGGACACCGCTCTGAGTAAGACCAACGTGTTGTCCACCCTCTATACTTCAATGAGGTTAAGCCGCGATACCTAAGACAGATCTGCACTCGATGACACCTCGATAACAGCCGGTCCCCACACTTACATCTTGCTCTCCTTACGTCAGTATACATCATATCAGTCTGTGACGCTGGCTTTGCAACATCTTGCGTGCCTTTAGGTTCGCCGCGACCAACACTTACCATGCACTGACCACAAAAAATGGAGGCGCCGCGACTTGAACCCCGGACCTTTCACATGCCAAGCGAACGCTCTACCAACTGAGCTACGCCCCATGCACGAGCAAACTGCGCTATTCCCCATTCTTTGCGACTCAGATGCGCACGGACACGATGGTTGGTTGGTTTGTAGCGGTGAAGGGAGCAGAGTACAAAGGCGCGGACCCGTTCATATACACAAAAGTTCCAAGTAGTTTCGATGCTCTGGTATTACAAATGCAAATTCCGTCTGTTTTTAACGTCTTAAATTGAAAGAGCCGTCACAAATTGCTCCGTTTTCACTCCTCGTCGACAATCATACAGCACCTGAGGTAACAAACACATCTCGAGCCCCATTGTGCACTCCATTATTCATGCCAACTCAGTGCCTCGCTCTTTACTACTGTGTACCAATGTTGTCGTCCAACTGCAAAACACTGGGCCACAACAAGTTTCCGCGTCTCCATTGCACTGCGCATACTACGAAACGCTCCCCAAACTTGGCACTCACCCTCGCAGCCGACTTTTCCGACTTTCCACGACGCTCACGCAACGCTCACGCTAGTGACAGCATTATTTATAGTTCGACGTCGCGCCAAATCGAATGAGCACATTTCGCCTACGGCTTAGGCCGCCCTCCTAGTGTGGCTGCTCGGTGTCTGCAGGCAGCGAGGGTCTGCAAGCTTCCTGTGTTCGCACCTATGTCACCTGTGCTTGCTTGTCAGAGACAGACTATCGCAAAACATACAACTCACTCCTTGAATTGATTGCTACGGCATCTGTTATCAGCAGTCACAACTAGCAACACCAGTAGCAGCTGACTGCACGCAAAGAATAGGAATGTGCAGTGGGATTTACGTGAACTCGGCGCAAGGCAGATCTTTCCGACATATGCTTGAGAATCTTACGGGAACACTTGTACTGTTTCTAAATTAAGTGTATGCGTGGGAGGAGGGTGCTTCCTGCGCACTAATAACAGCACGCTTGTCAATTGTGGATGCTAATCATTCGCTTGTATCTTCCTAGACACATCTGCTGGTTGTGAATTATTCCACTTGCATATCAAGGTGCGCATGTAGGTGTGTTAAAAATTCTGGAGGCACTGGGTATTGATCCCAGTACCTCTCGCATACTAAGCGAGCGATCTACCATCTGAGCTACGCCCGCCTGCCCGAAGACTAATGGTGCTACATACAGCCATATAGACGACACAGACCCTTGCACTCCCATTATTCAGCAGACAAACACTACTCTCTATGTATCCGTTAGGGTGTCTTTCAGGTTTCGTGCATTCTGTATCGAATCGTAGTTGGCCACAATGAAAGTGGCACGTATAACGTCGAAAATAGAATTCGGACACCGCTCTGAGTAAGACCAACGTGTTGTCCACCCTCTATACTTCAATGAGGTTAAGCCGCGATACCTAAGACAGATCTGCACTCGATGACACCTCGATAACAGCCGGTCCCCACACTTACATCTTGCTCTCCTTACGTCAGTATACATCATATCAGTCTGTGACGCTGGCTTTGCAACATCTTGCGTGCCTTTAGGTTCGCCGCGACCAACACTTACCATGCACTGACCACAAAAAATGGAGGCGCCGCGACTTGAACCCCGGACCTTTCACATGCCAAGCGAACGCTCTACCAACTGAGGTACGCCCCATGCACGAGCAAACTGCGCTATTCCCCATTCTTTGCGACTCAGATGCGCACGGACACGATGGTTGGTTGGTTTGTAGCGGTGAAGGGAGCAGAGTACAAAGGCGCGGACCCGTTCATATACACAAAAGTTCCAAGTAGTTTCGATGCTCTGGTATTACAAATGCAAATTCCGTCTGTTTTTAACGTCTTAAATTGAAAGAGCCGTCACAAATTGCTCCGTTTTCACTCCTCGTCGACAATCATACAGCACCTGAGGTAACAAACACATCTCGAGCCCCATTGTGCACTCCATTATTCATGCCAACTCAGTGCCTCGCTCTTTACTACTGTGTACCAATGTTGTCGTCCAACTGCAAAACACTGGGCCACAACAAGTTTCCGCGTCTCCATTGCACTGCGCATACTACGAAACGCTCCCCAAACTTGGCACTCACCCTCGCAGCCGACTTTTCCGACTTTCCACGACGCTCACGCAACGCTCACGCTAGTGACAGCATTATTTATAGTTCGACGTCGCGCCAAATCGAATGACCACATTTCGCCTACGGCTTAGGCCGCCCTCCTAGTGTGGCTGCTCGGTGTCTGCAGGCAGCGAGGGTCTGCAAGCTTCCTATGTTCGCACCTATGTCACCTGTGCTTGCTTGTCAGAGACAGACTATCGCAAAACATACAACTCACTCCGTGAATTGATTGCTACGGCATCTGTTATCAGCAGTCACAACTAGCAACACCAGTAGCAGCTGACTGCACGCAAAGAATAGGAATGTGCAGTGGGATTTACGTGAACTCGGCGCAAGGCAGATCTTTCCGACATATGCTTGAGAATCTTACGGGAACACTTGTACTGTTTCTAAATTAAGTGTATGCGTGGGAGGAGGGTGCTTCCTGCGCACTAATAACAGCACGCTTGTCAATTGTGGATGCTAATCATTCGCTTGTATCTTCCTAGACACATCTGCTGGTTGTGAATTATTCCACTTGCATATCAAGGTGCGCATGTAGGTGTGTTAAAAATTCTGGAGGCACTGGGTATTGATCCCAGTACCTCTCGCATACTAAGCGAGCGATCTACCATCTGAGCTACGCCCGCCTACCCGAAGACTAACGGTGCTACATACAGCCATATAGACGACACAGACCCTTGCACTCCCATTATTCAGCAGACAAACACTACTCTCTATGTATCCGTTAGGGTGTCTTTCAGGTTTCGTGCATTCTGTATCGAATCGTAGTTGGCCACAATGAAAGTGGCACGTATAACGTCGAAAATAGAATTCGGACACCGCTCTGAGTAAGACCAACGTGTTGTCCACCCTCTATACTTCAATGAGGTTAAGCCGCGATACCTAAGACTGATCTGCACTCGATGACACCTCGATAACAGCCGGTCCCCACACTTACATCTTGCTCTCCTTACGTCAGTATACATCATATCAGTCTGTGACGCTGGCTTTGCAACATCTTGCGTGCCTTTAGGTTCGCCGCGACCAACACTTACCATGCACTGACCACAAAAAATGGAGGCGCCGCGACTTGAACCCCGGACCTTTCACATGCCAAGCGAACGCTCTACCAACTGATCTACGCCCCATGCACGAGCAAACTGCGCTATTCCCCATTCTTTGCGACTCAGATGCGCACGGACACGATGGTTGGTTGGTTTGTAGCGGTGAAGGGAGCAGAGTACAAAGGCGCGGACCCGTTCATATACACAAAAGTTCCAAGTAGTTTCGATGCTCTGGTATTACAAATGCAAATTCCGTCTGTTTTTAACGTCTTAAATTGAAAGAGCCGTCACAAATTGCTCCGTTTTCACTCCTCGTCGACAATCATACAGCACCTGAGGTAACAAACACATCTCGAGCCCCATTGTGCACTCCATTATTCATGCCAACTCAGTGCCTCGCTCTTTACTACTGTGTACCAATGTTGTCGTCCAACTGCAAAACACTGGGCCACAACAAGTTTCCGCGTCTCCATTGCACTGCGCATACTACGAAACGCTCCCCAAACTTGGCACTCACCCTCGCAGCCGACTTTTCCGACTTTCCACGACGCTCACGCAACGCTCACGCTAGTGACAGCATTATTTATAGTTCGACGTCGCGCCAAATCGAATGAGCACATTTCGCCTACGGCTTAGGCCGCCCTCCTAGTGTGGCTGCTCGGTGTCTGCAGGCAGCGAGGGTCTGCAAGCTTCCTGTGTTCGCACCTATGTCACCTGTGCTTGCTTGTCAGAGACAGACTATCGCAAAACATACAACTCACTCCTTGAATTCATTGCTACGGCATCTGTTATCAGCAGTCACAACTAGCAACACCAGTAGCAGCTGACTGCACGCAAAGAATAGGAATGTGCAGTGGGATTTACGTGAACTCGGCGCAAGGCAGATCTTTCCGACATATGCTTGAGAATCTTACGGGAACACTTGTACTGTTTCTAAATTAAGTGTATGCGTGGGAGGAGGGTGCTTCCTGTGCACTAATAACAGCACGCTTGTCAATTGTGGATGCTAATCATTCGCTTGTATCTTCCTAGACACATCTGCTGGTTGTGAATTATTCCACTTGCATATCAAGGTGCGCATGTAGGTGTGTTAAAAATTCTGGAGGCACTGGGTATTGATCCCAGTACCTCTCGCATACTAAGCGAGCGATCTACCATCTGAGCTACGCCCGCCTACCCGAAGACTAATGGTGCTACATACAGCCATATAGACGACACAGACCCTTGCACTCCCATTATTCAGCAGACAAACACTACTCTCTATGTATCCGTTAGGGTGTCTTTCAGGTTTCGTGCATTCTGTATCGAATCGTAGTTGGCCACAATGAAAGTGGCACGTATAACGTCGAAAATAGAATTCGGACACCGCTCTGAGTAAGACCAACGTGTTGTCCACCCTCTATACTTCAATGAGGTTAAGCCGCGATACCTAAGACAGATCTGCACTCGATGACACCTCGATAACAGCCGGTCCCCACACTTACATCTTGCTCTCCTTACGTCAGTATACATCATATCAGTCTGTGACGCTGGCTTTGCAACATCTTGCGTGCCTTTAGGTTCGCCGCGACCAACACTTACCATGCACTGACCACAAAAAATGGAGGCGCCGCGACTTGAACCCCGGACCTTTCACATGCCAAGCGAACGCTCTACCAACTGAGCTACGCCCCATGCACGAGCAAACTGCGCTATTCCCCATTCTTTGCGACTCAGATGCGCACGGACACGATGGTTGGTTGGTTTGTAGCGGTGAAGGGAGCAGAGTACAAAGGCGCGGACCCGTTCATATACACAAAAGTTCCAAGTAGTTTCGATGCTCTGGTATTACAAATGCAAATTCCGTCTGTTTTTAACGTCTTAAATTGAAAGAGCCGTCACAAATTGCTCCGTTTTCACTCCTCGTCGACAATCATACAGCACCTGAGGTAACAAACACATCTCGAGCCCCATTGTGCACTCCATTATTCATGCCAACTCAGTGCCTCGCTCTTTACTACTGTGTACCAATGTTGTCGTCCAACTGCAAAACACTGGGCCACAACAAGTTTCCGCGTCTCCATTGCACTGCGCATACTACGAAACGCTCCCCAAACTTGGCACTCACCCTCGCAGCCGACTTTTCCGACTTTCCACGACGCTCACGCAACGCTCACGCTAGTGACAGCATTATTTATAGTTCGACGTCGCGCCAAATCGAATGACCACATTTCGCCTACGGCTTAGGCCGCCCTCCTAGTGTGGCTGCTCGGTGTCTGCAGGCAGCGAGGGTCTGCAAGCTTCCTATGTTCGCACCTATGTCACCTGTGCTTGCTTGTCAGAGACAGACTATCGCAAAACATACAACTCACTCCGTGAATTGATTGCTACGGCATCTGTTATCAGCAGTCACAACTAGCAACACCAGTAGCAGCTGACTGCACGCAAAGAATAGGAATGTGCAGTGGGATTTACGTGAACTCGGCGCAAGGCAGATCTTTCCGACATATGCTTGAGAATCTTACGGGAACACTTGTACTGTTTCTAAATTAAGTGTATGCGTGGGAGGAGGGTGCTTCCTGCGCACTAATAACAGCACGCTTGTCAATTGTGGATGCTAATCATTCGCTTGTATCTTCCTAGACACATCTGCTGGTTGTGAATTATTCCACTTGCATATCAAGGTGCGCATGTAGGTGTGTTAAAAATTCTGGAGGCACTGGGTATTGATCCCAGTACCTCTCGCATACTAAGCGAGCGATCTACCATCTGAGCTACGC
This sequence comes from Schistocerca gregaria, assembly GCF_023897955.1. Classification (NCBI taxonomy): domain Eukaryota; kingdom Metazoa; phylum Arthropoda; class Insecta; order Orthoptera; family Acrididae; genus Schistocerca; species Schistocerca gregaria. The sequence goes on along the minus strand of NC_064929.1, from coordinate 23,051,976 downwards.
CCGCCTACCCGAAGACTAACGGTGCTACATACAGCCATATAGACGACACAGACCCTTGCACTCCCATTATTCAGCAGACAAACACTACTCTCTATGTATCCGTTAGGGTGTCTTTCAGGTTTCGTGCATTCTGTATCGAATCGTAGTTGGCCACAATGAAAGTGGCACGTATAACGTCGAAAATAGAATTCGGACACCGCTCTGAGTAAGACCAACGTGTTGTCCACCCTCTATACTTCAATGAGGTTAAGCCGCGATACCTAAGACAGATCTGCACTCGATGACACCTCGATAACAGCCGGTCCCCACACTTACATCTTGCTCTCCTTACGTCAGTATACATCATATCAGTCTGTGACGCTGGCTTTGCAACATCTTGCGTGCCTTTAGGTTCGCCGCGACCAACACTTACCATGCACTGACCACAAAAAATGGAGGCGCCGCGACTTGAACCCCGGACCTTTCACATGCCAAGCGAACGCTCTACCAACTGAGCTACGCCCCATGCACGAGCAAACTGCGCTATTCCCCATTCTTTGCGACTCAGATGCGCACGGACACGATGGTTGGTTGGTTTGTAGCGGTGAAGGGAGCAGAGTACAAAGGCGCGGACCCGTTCATATACACAAAAGTTCCAAGTAGTTTCGATGCTCTGGTATTACAAATGCAAATTCCGTCTGTTTTTAACGTCTTAAATTGAAAGAGCCGTCACAAATTGCTCCGTTTTCACTCCTCGTCGACAATCATACAGCACCTGAGGTAACAAACACATCTCGAGCCCCATTGTGCACTCCATTATTCATGCCAACTCAGTGCCTCGCTCTTTACTACTGTGTACCAATGTTGTCGTCCAACTGCAAAACACTGGGCCACAACAAGTTTCCGCGTCTCCATTGCACTGCGCATACTACGAAACGCTCCCCAAACTTGGCACTCACCCTCGCAGCCGACTTTTCCGACTTTCCACGACGCTCACGCAACGCTCACGCTAGTGACAGCATTATTTATAGTTCGACGTCGCGCCAAATCGAATGACCACATTTCGCCTACGGCTTAGGCCGCCCTCCTAGTGTGGCTGCTCGGTGTCTGCAGGCAGCGAGGGTCTGCAAGCTTCCTATGTTCGCACCTATGTCACCTGTGCTTGCTTGTCAGAGACAGACTATCGCAAAACATACAACTCACTCCGTGAATTGATTGCTACGGCATCTGTTATCAGCAGTCACAACTAGCAACACCAGTAGCAGCTGACTGCACGCAAAGAATAGGAATGTGCAGTGGGATTTACGTGAACTCGGCGCAAGGCAGATCTTTCCGACATATGCTTGAGAATCTTACGGGAACACTTGTACTGTTTCTAAATTAAGTGTATGCGTGGGAGGAGGGTGCTTCCTGCGCACTAATAACAGCACGCTTGTCAATTGTGGATGCTAATCATTCGCTTGTATCTTCCTAGACACATCTGCTGGTTGTGAATTATTCCACTTGCATATCAAGGTGCGCATGTAGGTGTGTTAAAAATTCTGGAGGCACTGGGTATTGATCCCAGTACCTCTCGCATACTAAGCGAGCGATCTACCATCTGAGCTACGCCCGCCTACCCGAAGACTAATGGTGCTACATACAGCCATATAGACGACACAGACCCTTGCACTCCCATTATTCAGCAGACAAACACTACTCTCTATGTATCCGTTAGGGTGTCTTTCAGGTTTCGTGCATTCTGTATCGAATCGTAGTTGGCCACAATGAAAGTGGCACGTATAACGTCGAAAATAGAATTCGGACACCGCTCTGAGTAAGACCAACGTGTTGTCCACCCTCTATACTTCAATGAGGTTAAGCCGCGATACCTAAGACAGATCTGCACTCGATGACACCTCGATAACAGCCGGTCCCCACACTTACATCTTGCTCTCCTTACATCAGTATACATCATATCAGTCTGTGACGCTGGCTTTGCAACATCTTGCGTGCCTTTAGGTTCGCCGCGACCAACACTTACCATGCACTGACCACAAAAAATGGAGGCGCCGCGACTTGAACCCCGGACCTTTCACATGCCAAGCGAACGCTCTACCAACTGATCTACGCCCCATGCACGAGCAAACTGCGCTATTCCCCATTCTTTGCGACTCAGATGCGCACGGACACGATGGTTGGTTGGTTTGTAGCGGTGAAGGGAGCAGAGTACAAAGGCGCGGACCCGTTCATATACACAAAAGTTCCAAGTAGTTTCGATGCTCTGGTATTACAAATGCAAATTCCGTCTGTTTTTAACGTCTTAAATTGAAAGAGCCGTCACAAATTGCTCCGTTTTCACTCCTCGTCGACAATCATACAGCACCTGAGGTAACAAACACATCTCGAGCCCCATTGTGCACTCCATTATTCATGCCAACTCAGTGCCTCGCTCTTTACTACTGTGTACCAATGTTGTCGTCCAACTGCAAAACACTGGGCCACAACAAGTTTCCGCGTCTCCATTGCACTGCGCATACTACGAAACGCTCCCCAAACTTGGCACTCACCCTCGCAGCCGACTTTTCCGACTTTCCACGACGCTCACGCAACGCTCACGCTAGTGACAGCATTATTTATAGTTCGACGTCGCGCCAAATCGAATGAGCACATTTCGCCTACGGCTTAGGCCGCCCTCCTAGTGTGGCTGCTCGGTGTCTGCAGGCAGCGAGGGTCTGCAAGCTTCCTGTGTTCGCACCTATGTCACCTGTGCTTGCTTGTCAGAGACAGACTATCGCAAAACATACAACTCACTCCTTGAATTGATTGCTACGGCATCTGTTATCAGCAGTCACAACTAGCAACACCAGTAGCAGCTGACTGCACGCAAAGAATAGGAATGTGCAGTGGGATTTACGTGAACTCGGCGCAAGGCAGATCTTTCCGACATATGCTTGAGAATCTTACGGGAACACTTGTACTGTTTCTAAATTAAGTGTATGCGTGGGAGGAGGGTGCTTCCTGCGCACTAATAACAGCACGCTTGTCAATTGTGGATGCTAATCATTCGCTTGTATCTTCCTAGACACATCTGCTGGTTGTGAATTATTCCACTTGCATATCAAGGTGCGCATGTAGGTGTGTTAAAAATTCTGGAGGCACTGGGTATTGATCCCAGTACCTCTCGCATACTAAGCGAGCGATCTACCATCTGAGCTACGCCCGCCAACCCGAAGACTAATGGTGCTACATACAGCCATATAGACGACACAGACCCTTGCACTCCCATTATTCAGCAGACAAACACTACTCTCTATGTATCCGTTAGGGTGTCTTTCAGGTTTCGTGCATTCTGTATCGAATCGTAGTTGGCCACAATGAAAGTGGCACGTATAACGTCGAAAATAGAATTCGGACACCGCTCTGAGTAAGACCAACGTGTTGTCCACCCTCTATACTTCAATGAGGTTAAGCCGCGATACCTAAGACAGATCTGCACTCGATGACACCTCGATAACAGCCGGTCCCCACACTTACATCTTGCTCTCCTTACGTCAGTATACATCATATCAGTCTGTGACGCTGGCTTTGCAACATCTTGCGTGCCTTTAGGTTCGCCGCGACCAACACTTACCATGCACTGACCACAAAAAATGGAGGCGCCGCGACTTGAACCCCGGACCTTTCACATGCCAAGCGAACGCTCTACCAACTGAGCTACGCCCCATGCACGAGCAAACTGCGCTATTCCCCATTCTTTGCGACTCAGATGCGCACGGACACGATGGTTGGTTGGTTTGTAGCGGTGAAGGGAGCAGAGTACAAAGGCGCGGACCCGTTCATATACACAAAAGTTCCAAGTAGTTTCGATGCTCTGGTATTACAAATGCAAATTCCGTCTGTTTTTAACGTCTTAAATTGAAAGAGCCGTCACAAATTGCTCCGTTTTCACTCCTCGTCGACAATCATACAGCACCTGAGGTAACAAACACATCTCGAGCCCCATTGTGCACTCCATTATTCATGCCAACTCAGTGCCTCGCTCTTTACTACTGTGTACCAATGTTGTCGTCCAACTGCAAAACACTGGGCCACAACAAGTTTCCGCGTCTCCATTGCACTGCGCATACTACGAAACGCTCCCCAAACTTGGCACTCACCCTCGCAGCCGACTTTTCCGACTTTCCACGACGCTCACGCAACGCTCACGCTAGTGACAGCATTATTTATAGTTCGACGTCGCGCCAAATCGAATGACCACATTTCGCCTACGGCTTAGGCCGCCCTCCTAGTGTGGCTGCTCGGTGTCTGCAGGCAGCGAGGGTCTGCAAGCTTCCTATGTTCGCACCTATGTCACCTGTGCTTGCTTGTCAGAGACAGACTATCGCAAAACATACAACTCACTCCGTGAATTGATTGCTACGGCATCTGTTATCAGCAGTCACAACTAGCAACACCAGTAGCAGCTGACTGCACGCAAAGAATAGGAATGTGCAGTGGGATTTACGTGAACTCGGCGCAAGGCAGATCTTTCCGACATATGCTTGAGAATCTTACGGGAACACTTGTACTGTTTCTAAATTAAGTGTATGCGTGGGAGGAGGGTGCTTCCTGCGCACTAATAACAGCACGCTTGTCAATTGTGGATGCTAATCATTCGCTTGTATCTTCCTAGACACATCTGCTGGTTGTGAATTATTCCACTTGCATATCAAGGTGCGCATGTAGGTGTGTTAAAAATTCTGGAGGCACTGGGTATTGATCCCAGTACCTCTCGCATACTAAGCGAGCGATCTACCATCTGAGCTACGCCCGCCTACCCGAAGACTAACGGTGCTACATACAGCCATATAGACGACACAGACCCTTGCACTCCCATTATTCAGCAGACAAACACTACTCTCTATGTATCCGTTAGGGTGTCTTTCAGGTTTCGTGCATTCTGTATCGAATCGTAGTTGGCCACAATGAAAGTGGCACGTATAACGTCGAAAATAGAATTCGGACACCGCTCTGAGTAAGACCAACGTGTTGTCCACCCTCTATACTTCAATGAGGTTAAGCCGCGATACCTAAGACTGATCTGCACTCGATGACACCTCGATAACAGCCGGTCCCCACACTTACATCTTGCTCTCCTTACGTCAGTATACATCATATCAGTCTGTGACGCTGGCTTTGCAACATCTTGCGTGCCTTTAGGTTCGCCGCGACCAACACTTACCATGCACTGACCACAAAAAATGGAGGCGCCGCGACTTGAACCCCGGACCTTTCACATGCCAAGCGAACGCTCTACCAACTGATCTACGCCCCATGCACGAGCAAACTGCGCTATTCCCCATTCTTTGCGACTCAGATGCGCACGGACACGATGGTTGGTTGGTTTGTAGCGGTGAAGGGAGCAGAGTACAAAGGCGCGGACCCGTTCATATACACAAAAGTTCCAAGTAGTTTCGATGCTCTGGTATTACAAATGCAAATTCCGTCTGTTTTTAACGTCTTAAATTGAAAGAGCCGTCACAAATTGCTCCGTTTTCACTCCTCGTCGACAATCATACAGCACCTGAGGTAACAAACACATCTCGAGCCCCATTGTGCACTCCATTATTCATGCCAACTCAGTGCCTCGCTCTTTACTACTGTGTACCAATGTTGTCGTCCAACTGCAAAACACTGGGCCACAACAAGTTTCCGCGTCTCCATTGCACTGCGCATACTACGAAACGCTCCCCAAACTTGGCACTCACCCTCGCAGCCGACTTTTCCGACTTTCCACGACGCTCACGCAACGCTCACGCTAGTGACAGCATTATTTATAGTTCGACGTCGCGCCAAATCGAATGAGCACATTTCGCCTACGGCTTAGGCCGCCCTCCTAGTGTGGCTGCTCGGTGTCTGCAGGCAGCGAGGGTCTGCAAGCTTCCTGTGTTCGCACCTATGTCACCTGTGCTTGCTTGTCAGAGACAGACTATCGCAAAACATACAACTCACTCCTTGAATTCATTGCTACGGCATCTGTTATCAGCAGTCACAACTAGCAACACCAGTAGCAGCTGACTGCACGCAAAGAATAGGAATGTGCAGTGGGATTTACGTGAACTCGGCGCAAGGCAGATCTTTCCGACATATGCTTGAGAATCTTACGGGAACACTTGTACTGTTTCTAAATTAAGTGTATGCGTGGGAGGAGGGTGCTTCCTGCGCACTAATAACAGCACGCTTGTCAATTGTGGATGCTAATCATTCGCTTGTATCTTCCTAGACACATCTGCTGGTTGTGAATTATTCCACTTGCATATCAAGGTGCGCATGTAGGTGTGTTAAAAATTCTGGAGGCACTGGGTATTGATCCCAGTACCTCTCGCATACTAAGCGAGCGATCTACCATCTGAGCTACGCCCGCCTACCCGAAGACTAATGGTGCTACATACAGCCATATAGACGACACAGACCCTTGCACTCCCATTATTCAGCAGACAAACACTACTCTCTATGTATCCGTTAGGGTGTCTTTCAGGTTTCGTGCATTCTGTATCGAATCGTAGTTGGCCACAATGAAAGTGGCACGTATAACGTCGAAAATAGAATTCGGACACCGCTCTGAGTAAGACCAACGTGTTGTCCACCCTCTATACTTCAATGAGGTTAAGCCGCGATACCTAAGACAGATCTGCACTCGATGACACCTCGATAACAGCCGGTCCCCACACTTACATCTTGCTCTCCTTACATCAGTATACATCATATCAGTCTGTGACGCTGGCTTTGCAACATCTTGCGTGCCTTTAGGTTCGCCGCGACCAACACTTACCATGCACTGACCACAAAAAATGGAGGCGCCGCGACTTGAACCCCGGACCTTTCACATGCCAAGCGAACGCTCTACCAACTGATCTACGCCCCATGCACGAGCAAACTGCGCTATTCCCCATTCTTTGCGACTCAGATGCGCACGGACACGATGGTTGGTTGGTTTGTAGCGGTGAAGGGAGCAGAGTACAAAGGCGCGGACCCGTTCATATACACAAAAGTTCCAAGTAGTTTCGATGCTCTGGTATTACAAATGCAAATTCCGTCTGTTTTTAACGTCTTAAATTGAAAGAGCCGTCACAAATTGCTCCGTTTTCACTCCTCGTCGACAATCATACAGCACCTGAGGTAACAAACACATCTCGAGCCCCATTGTGCACTCCATTATTCATGCCAACTCAGTGCCTCGCTCTTTACTACTGTGTACCAATGTTGTCGTCCAACTGCAAAACACTGGGCCACAACAAGTTTCCGCGTCTCCATTGCACTGCGCATACTACGAAACGCTCCCCAAACTTGGCACTCACCCTCGCAGCCGACTTTTCCGACTTTCCACGACGCTCACGCAACGCTCACGCTAGTGACAGCATTATTTATAGTTCGACGTCGCGCCAAATCGAATGAGCACATTTCGCCTACGGCTTAGGCCGCCCTCCTAGTGTGGCTGCTCGGTGTCTGCAGGCAGCGAGGGTCTGCAAGCTTCCTGTGTTCGCACCTATGTCACCTGTGCTTGCTTGTCAGAGACAGACTATCGCAAAACATACAACTCACTCCTTGAATTGATTGCTACGGCATCTGTTATCAGCAGTCACAACTAGCAACACCAGTAGCAGCTGACTGCACGCAAAGAATAGGAATGTGCAGTGGGATTTACGTGAACTCGGCGCAAGGCAGATCTTTCCGACATATGCTTGAGAATCTTACGGGAACACTTGTACTGTTTCTAAATTAAGTGTATGCGTGGGAGGAGGGTGCTTCCTGCGCACTAATAACAGCACGCTTGTCAATTGTGGATGCTAATCATTCGCTTGTATCTTCCTAGACACATCTGCTGGTTGTGAATTATTCCACTTGCATATCAAGGTGCGCATGTAGGTGTGTTAAAAATTCTGGAGGCACTGGGTATTGATCCCATTACCTGTCGCATACTAAGCGAGCGATCTACCATCTGAGCTACGCCCGCCTACCCGAAGACTAATGGTGCTACATACAGCCATATAGACGACACAGACCCTTGCACTCCCATTATTCAGCAGACAAACACTACTCTCTATGTATCCGTTAGGGTGTCTTTCAGGTTTCGTGCATTCTGTATCGAATCGTAGTTGGCCACAATGAAAGTGGCACGTATAACGTCGAAAATAGAATTCGGACACCGCTCTGAGTAAGACCAACGTGTTGTCCACCCTCTATACTTCAATGAGGTTAAGCCGCGATACCTAAGACAGATCTGCACTCGATGACACCTCGATAACAGCCGGTCCCCACACTTACATCTTGCTCTCCTTACATCAGTATACATCATATCAGTCTGTGACGCTGGCTTTGCAACATCTTGCGTGCCTTTAGGTTCGCCGCGACCAACACTTACCATGCACTGACCACAAAAAATGGAGGCGCCGCGACTTGAACCCCGGACCTTTCACATGCCAAGCGAACGCTCTACCAACTGATCTACGCCCCATGCACGAGCAAACTGCGCTATTCCCCATTCTTTGCGACTCAGATGCGCACGGACACGATGGTTGGTTGGTTTGTAGCGGTGAAGGGAGCAGAGTACAAAGGCGCGGACCCGTTCATATACACAAAAGTTCCAAGTAGTTTCGATGCTCTGGTATTACAAATGCAAATTCCGTCTGTTTTTAACGTCTTAAATTGAAAGAGCCGTCACAAATTGCTCCGTTTTCACTCCTCGTCGACAATCATACAGCACCTGAGGTAACAAACACATCTCGAGCCCCATTGTGCACTCCATTATTCATGCCAACTCAGTGCCTCGCTCTTTACTACTGTGTACCAATGTTGTCGTCCAACTGCAAAACACTGGGCCACAACAAGTTTCCGCGTCTCCATTGCACTGCGCATACTACGAAACGCTCCCCAAACTTGGCACTCACCCTCGCAGCCGACTTTTCCGACTTTCCACGACGCTCACGCAACGCTCACGCTAGTGACAGCATTATTTATAGTTCGACGTCGCGCCAAATCGAATGAGCACATTTCGCCTACGGCTTAGGCCGCCCTCCTAGTGTGGCTGCTCGGTGTCTGCAGGCAGCGAGGGTCTGCAAGCTTCCTGTGTTCGCACCTATGTCACCTGTGCTTGCTTGTCAGAGACAGACTATCGCAAAACATACAACTCACTCCTTGAATTGATTGCTACGGCATCTGTTATCAGCAGTCACAACTAGCAACACCAGTAGCAGCTGACTGCACGCAAAGAATAGGAATGTGCAGTGGGATTTACGTGAACTCGGCGCAAGGCAGATCTTTCCGACATATGCTTGAGAATCTTACGGGAACACTTGTACTGTTTCTAAATTAAGTGTATGCGTGGGAGGAGGGTGCTTCCTGCGCACTAATAACAGCACGCTTGTCAATTGTGGATGCTAATCATTCGCTTGTATCTTCCTAGACACATCTGCTGGTTGTGAATTATTCCACTTGCATATCAAGGTGCGCATGTAGGTGTGTTAAAAATTCTGGAGGCACTGGGTATTGATCCCAGTACCTCTCGCATACTAAGCGAGCGATCTACCATCTGAGCTACGCCCGCCTGCCCGAAGACTAATGGTGCTACATACAGCCATATAGACGACACAGACCCTTGCACTCCCATTATTCAGCAGACAAACACTACTCTCTATGTATCCGTTAGGGTGTCTTTCAGGTTTCGTGCATTCTGTATCGAATCGTAGTTGGCCACAATGAAAGTGGCACGTATAACGTCGAAAATAGAATTCGGACACCGCTCTGAGTAAGACCAACGTGTTGTCCACCCTCTATACTTCAATGAGGTTAAGCCGCGATACCTAAGACAGATCTGCACTCGATGACACCTCGATAACAGCCGGTCCCCACACTTACATCTTGCTCTCCTTACGTCAGTATACATCATATCAGTCTGTGACGCTGGCTTTGCAACATCTTGCGTGCCTTTAGGTTCGCCGCGACCAACACTTACCATGCACTGACCACAAAAAATGGAGGCGCCGCGACTTGAACCCCGGACCTTTCACATGCCAAGCGAACGCTCTACCAACTGAGGTACGCCCCATGCACGAGCAAACTGCGCTATTCCCCATTCTTTGCGACTCAGATGCGCACGGACACGATGGTTGGTTGGTTTGTAGCGGTGAAGGGAGCAGAGTACAAAGGCGCGGACCCGTTCATATACACAAAAGTTCCAAGTAGTTTCGATGCTCTGGTATTACAAATGCAAATTCCGTCTGTTTTTAACGTCTTAAATTGAAAGAGCCGTCACAAATTGCTCCGTTTTCACTCCTCGTCGACAATCATACAGCACCTGAGGTAACAAACACATCTCGAGCCCCATTGTGCACTCCATTATTCATGCCAACTCAGTGCCTCGCTCTTTACTACTGTGTACCAATGTTGTCGTCCAACTGCAAAACACTGGGCCACAACAAGTTTCCGCGTCTCCATTGCACTGCGCATACTACGAAACGCTCCCCAAACTTGGCACTCACCCTCGCAGCCGACTTTTCCGACTTTCCACGACGCTCACGCAACGCTCACGCTAGTGACAGCATTATTTATAGTTCGACGTCGCGCCAAATCGAATGAGCACATTTCGCCTACGGCTTAGGCCGCCCTCCTAGTGTGGCTGCTCGGTGTCTGCAGGCAGCGAGGGTCTGCAAGCTTCCTATGTTCGCACCTATGTCACCTGTGCTTGCTTGTCAGAGACAGACTATCGCAAAACATACAACTCACTCCGTGAATTGATTGCTACGGCATCTGTTATCAGCAGTCACAACTAGCAACACCAGTAGCAGCTGACTGCACGCAAAGAATAGGAATGTGCAGTGGGATTTACGTGAACTCGGCGCAAGGCAGATCTTTCCGACATATGCTTGAGAATCTTACGGGAACACTTGTACTGTTTCTAAATTAAGTGTATGCGTGGGAGGAGGGTGCTTCCTGCGCACTAATAACAGCACGCTTGTCAATTGTGGATGCTAATCATTCGCTTGTATCTTCCTAGACACATCTGCTGGTTGTGAATTATTCCACTTGCATATCAAGGTGCGCATGTAGGTGTGTTAAAAATTCTGGAGGCACTGGGTATTGATCCCAGGACCTCTCGCATACTAAGCGAGCGATCTACCATCTGAGCTACGCCCGCCTACCCGAAGACTAATGGTGCTACATACAGCCATATAGACGACACAGACCCTTGCACTCCCATTATTCAGCAGACAAACACTACTCTCTATGTATCCGTTAGGGTGTCTTTCAGGTTTCGTGCATTCTGTATCGAATCGTAGTTGGCCACAATGAAAGTGGCACGTATAACGTCGAAAATAGAATTCGGACACCGCTCTGAGTAAGACCAACGTGTTGTCCACCCTCTATACTTCAATGAGGTTAAGCCGCGATACCTAAGACAGATCTGCACTCGATGACACCTCGATAACAGCCGGTCCCCACACTTACATCTTGCTCTCCTTACGTCAGTATACATCATATCAGTCTGTGACGCTGGCTTTGCAACATCTTGCGTGCCTTTAGGTTCGCCGCGACCAACACTTACCATGCACTGACCACAAAAAATGGAGGCGCCGCGACTTGAACCCCGGACCTTTCACATGCCAAGCGAACGCTCTACCAACTGAGCTACGCCCCATGCACGAGCAAACTGCGCTATTCCCCATTCTTTGCGACTCAGATGCGCACGGACACGATGGTTGGTTGGTTTGTAGCGGTGAAGGGAGCAGAGTACAAAGGCGCGGACCCGTTCATATACACAAAAGTTCCAAGTAGTTTCGATGCTCTGGTATTACAAATGCAAATTCCGTCTGTTTTTAACGTCTTAAATTGAAAGAGCCGTCACAAATTGCTCCGTTTTCACTCCTCGTCGACAATCATACAGCACCTGAGGTAACAAACACATCTCGAGCCCCATTGTGCACTCCATTATTCATGCCAACTCAGTGCCTCGCTCTTTACTACTGTGTACCAATGTTGTCGTCCAACTGCAAAACACTGGGCCACAACAAGTTTCCGCGTCTCCATTGCACTGCGCATACTACGAAACGCTCCCCAAACTTGGCACTCACCCTCGCAGCCGACTTTTCCGACTTTCCACGACGCTCACGCTAGTGACAGCATTATTTATAGTTCGACGTCGCGCCAAATCGAATGAGCACATTTCGCCTACGGCTTAGGCCGCCCTCCTAGTGTGGCTGCTCGGTGTCTGCAGGCAGCGAGGGTCTGCAAGCTTCCTATGTTCGCACCTATGTCACCTGTGCTTGCTTGTCAGAGACAGACTATCGCAAAACATACAACTCACTCCGTGAATTGATTGCTACGGCATCTGTTATCAGCAGTCACAACTAGCAACACCAGTAGCAGCTGACTGCACGCAAAGAATAGGAATGTGCAGTGGGATTTACGTGAACTCGGCGCAAGGCAGATCTTTCCGACATAGGCTTGAGAATCTTACGGGAACACTTGTACTGTTTCTAAATTAAGTGTATGCGTGGGAGGAGGGTGCTTCCTGCGCACTAATAACAGCACGCTTGTCAATTGTGGATGCTAATCATTCGCTTGTATCTTCCTAGACACATCTGCTGGTTGTGAATTATTCCACTTGCATATCAAGGTGCGCATGTAGGTGTGTTAAAAATTCTGGAGGCACTGGGTATTGATCCCAGTACCTCTCGCATACTAAGCGAGCGATCTACCATCTGAGCTACGCCCGCCTACCCGAAGACTAATGGTGCTACATACAGCCATATAGACGACACAGACCCTTGCACTCCCATTATTCAGCAGACAAACACTACTCTCTATGTATCCGTTAGGGTGTCTTTCAGGTTTCGTGCATTCTGTATCGAATCGTAGTTGGCCACAATGAAAGTGGCACGTATAACGTCGAAAATAGAATTCGGACACCGCTCTGAGTAAGACCAACGTGTTGTCCACCCTCTAGACTTCAATGAGGTTAAGCCGCGATACCTAAGACAGATCTGCACTCGATGACACCTGGATAACAGCCGGTCCCCACACTTACATCTTGCTCTCCTTACGTCAGTATACATCATATCAGTCTGTGACGCTGGCTTTGCAACATCTTGCGTGCCTTTAGGTTCGCCGCGACCAACACTTACCATGCACTGACCACAAAAAATGGAGGCGCCGCGACTTGAACCCCGGACCTTTCACATGCCAAGCGAACGCTCTACCAACTGAGGTACGCCCCTTGCACGAGCAAACTGCGCTATTCCCCATTCTTTGCGACTCAGATGCGCACGGACACGATGGTTGGTTGGTTTGTAGCGGTGAAGGGAGCAGAGTACAAAGGCGCGGACCCGTTCATATACACAAAAGTTCCAAGTAGTTTCGATGCTCTGGTATTACAAATGCAAATTCCGTCTGTTTTTAACGTCTTAAATTGAAAGAGCCGTCACAAATTGCTCCGTTTTCACTCCTTGTCGACAATCATACAGCACCTGAGGTAACAAACACATCTCGAGCCCCATTGTGCACTCCATTATTCATGCCAACTCAGTGCCTCGCTCTTTACTACTGTGTACCAATGTTGTCGTCCAACTGCAAAACACTGGGCCACAACAAGTTTCCGCGTCTCCATTGCACTGCGCATACTACGAAACGCTCCCCAAACTTGGCACTCACCCTCGCAGCCGACTTTTCCGACTTTCCACGACGCTCACGCTAGTGACAGCATTATTTATAGTTCGACGTCGCGCCAAATCGAATGAGCACATTTCGCCTACGGCTTAGGCCGCCCTCCTAGTGTGGCTGCTCGGTGTCTGCAGGCAGCGAGGGTCTGCAAGCTTCCTATGTTCGCACCTATGTCACCTGTGCTTGCTTGTCAGAGACAGACTATCGCAAAACATACAACTCACTCCGTGAATTGATTGCTACGGCATCTGTTATCAGCAGTCACAACTAGCAACACCAGTAGCAGCTGACTGCACGCAAAGAATAGGAATGTGCAGTGGGATTTACGTGAACTCGGCGCAAGGCAGATCTTTCCGACATAGGCTTGAGAATCTTACGGGAACACTTGTACTGTTTCTAAATTAAGTGTATGCGTGGGAGGAGGGTGCTTCCTGCGCACTAATAACAGCACGCTTGTCAATTGTGGATGCTAATCATTCGCTTGTATCTTCCTAGACACATCTGCTGGTTGTGAATTATTCCACTTGCATATCAAGGTGCGCATGTAGGTGTGTTAAAAATTCTGGAGGCACTGGGTATTGATCCCAGGACCTCTCGCATACTAAGCGAGCGATCTACCATCTGAGCTACGCCCGCCTACCCGAAGACTAATGGTGCTACATACAGCCATATAGACGACACAGACCCTTGCACTCCCATTATTCAGCAGACAAACACTACTCTCTATGTATCCGTTAGGGTGTCTTTCAGGTTTCGTGCATTCTGTATCGAATCGTAGTTGGCCACAATGAAAGTGGCACGTATAACGTCGAAAATAGAATTCGGACACCGCTCTGAGTAAGACCAACGTGTTGTCCACCCTCTAGACTTCAATGAGGTTAAGCCGCGATACCTAAGACAGATCTGCACTCGATGACACCTCGATAACAGCCGGTCCCCACACTTACATCTTGCTCTCCTTACGTCAGTATACATCATATCAGTCTGTGACGCTGGCTTTGCAACATCTTGCGTGCCTTTAGGTTCGCCGCGACCAACACTTACCATGCACTGACCACAAAAAATGGAGGCGCCGCGACTTGAACCCCGGACCTTTCACATGCCAAGCGAACGCTCTACCAACTGAACTACGCCCCATGCACGAGCAAACTGCGCTATTCCCCATTCTTTGCGACTCAGATGCGCACGGACACGATGGTTGGTTGGTTTGTAGCGGTGAAGGGAGCAGAGTACAAAGGCGCGGACCCGTTCATATACACAAAAGTTCCAAGTAGTTTCGATGCTCTGGTATTACAAATGCAAATTCCGTCTGTTTTTAACGTCTTAAATTGAAAGAGCCGTCACAAATTGCTCCGTTTTCACTCCTTGTCGACAATCATACAGCACCTGAGGTAACAAACACATCTCGAGCCCCATTGTGCACTCCATTATTCATGCCAACTCAGTGCCTCGCTCTTTACTACTGTGTACCAATGTTGTCGTCCAACTGCAAAACACTGGGCCACAACAAGTTTCCGCGTCTCCATTGCACTGCGCATACTACGAAACGCTCCCCAAACTTGGCACTCACCCTCGCAGCCGACTTTTCCGACTTTCCACGACGCTCACGCTAGTGACAGCATTATTTATAGTTCGACGTCGCGCCAAATCGAATGAGCACATTTCGCCTACGGCTTAGGCCGCCCTCCTAGTGTGGCTGCTCGGTGTCTGCAGGCAGCGAGGGTCTGCAAGCTTCCTATGTTCGCACCTATGTCACCTGTGCTTGCTTGTCAGAGACAGACTATCGCAAAACATACAACTCACTCCGTGAATTGATTGCTACGGCATCTGTTATCAGCAGTCACAACTAGCAACACCAGTAGCAGCTGACTGCACGCAAAGAATAGGAATGTGCAGTGGGATTTACGTGAACTCGGCGCAAGGCAGATCTTTCCGACATAGGCTTGAGAATCTTACGGGAACACTTGTACTGTTTCTAAATTAAGTGTATGCGTGGGAGGAGGGTGCTTCCTGCGCACTAATAACAGCACGCTTGTCAATTGTGGATGCTAATCATTCGCTTGTATCTTCCTAGACACATCTGCTGGTTGTGAATTATTCCACTTGCATATCAAGGTGCGCATGTAGGTGTGTTAAAAATTCTGGAGGCACTGGGTATTGATCCCAGTACCTCTCGCATACTAAGCGAGCGATCTACCATCTGAGCTACGCCCGCCTACACGAAGACTAATGGTGCTACATACAGCCATATAGATGACACAGACCCTTGCACTCCCATTATTCAGCAGACAAACACTACTCTCTATGTATCCGTTAGGGTGTCTTTCAGGTTTCGTGCATTCTGTATCGAATCGTAGTTGGCCACAATGAAAGTGGCACGTATAACGTCGAAAATAGAATTCGGACACCGCTCTGAGTAAGACCAACGTGTTGTCCACCCTCTATACTTCAATGAGGTTAAGCCGCGATACCTAAGACAGATCTGCACTCGATGACACCTCGATAACAGCCGGTCCCCACACTTACATCTTGCTCTCCTTACGTCAGTATACATCATATCAGTCTGTGACGCTGGCTTTGCAACATCTTGCGTGCCTTTAGGTTCGCCGCGACCAACACTTACCATGCACTGACCACAAAAAATGGAGGCGCCGCGACTTGAACCCCGGACCTTTCACATGCCAAGCGAACGCTCTACCAACTGAGGTACGCCCCATGCACGAGCAAACTGCGCTATTCCCCATTCTTTGCGACTCAGATGCGCACGGACACGATGGTTGGTTGGTTTGTAGCGGTGAAGGGAGCAGAGTACAAAGGCGCGGACCCGTTCATATACACAAACGTTCCAAGTAGTTTCGATGCTCTGGTATTACAAATGCAAATTCCGTCTGTTTTTAACGTCTTAAATTGAAAGAGCCGTCACAAATTGCTCCGTTTTCACTCCTTGTCGACAATCATACAGCACCTGAGGTAACAAACACATCTCGAGCCCCATTGTGCACTCCATTATTCATGCCAACTCAGTGCCTCGCTCTTTACTACTGTGTACCAATGTTGTCGTCCAACTGCAAAACACTGGGCCACAACAAGTTTCCGCGTCTCCATTGCACTGCGCATACTACGAAACGCTCCCCAAACTTGGCACTCACCCTCGCAGCCGACTTTTCCGACTTTCCACGACGCTCACGCAACGCTCACGCTAGTGACAGCATTATTTATAGTTCGACGCCGCGCCAAATCGAATGAGCACATTTCGCCTACGGCTTAGGCCGCCCTCCTAGTGTGGCTGCTCGGTGTCTGCAGGCAGCGAGGGTCTGCAAGCTTCCTATGTTCGCACCTATGTCACCTGTGCTTGCTTGTCAGAGACAGACTATCGCAAAACATACAACTCACTCCGTGAATTGATTGCTACGGCATCTGTTATCAGCAGTCACAACTAGCAACACCAGTAGCAGCTGACTGCACACAAAGAATAGGAATGTGCAGTGGGATTTACGTGAACTCGGCGCAAGGCAGATCTTTCCGACATAGGCTTGAGAATCTTACGGGAACACTTGTACTGTTTCTAAATTAAGTGTATGCGTGGGAGGAGGGTGCTTCCTGCGCACTAATAACAGCACGCTTGTCAATTGTGGATGCTAATCATTCGCTTGTATCTTCCTAGACACATCTGCTGGTTGTGAATTATTCCACTTGCATATCAAGGTGCGCATGTAGGTGTGTTAAAAATTCTGGAGGCACTGGGTATTGATCCCAGTACCTCTCGCATACTAAGCGAGCGATCTACCATCTGAGCTACGCCCGCCTACCCGAAGACTAATGGTGCTACATACAGCCATATAGACGACACAGACCCTTGCACTCCCATTATTCAGCAGACAAAAACTACTCTCTATGTATCCGTTAGGGTGTCTTTCAGGTTTCGTGCATTCTGTATCGAATCGTAGTTGGCCACAATGAAAGTGGCACGTATAACGTCGAAAATAGAATTCGGACACCGCTCTGAGTAAGACCAACGTGTTGTCCACCCTCTAGACTTCAATGAGGTTAAGCCGCGATACCTAAGACAGATCTGCACTCGATGACACCTCGATAACAGCCGGTCCCCACACTTCACATCTTGCTCTCCTTACGTCAGTATACATCATATCAGTCTGTGACGCTGGCTTTGCAACATCTTGCGTGCCTTTAGGTTCGCCGCGACCAACACTTACCATGCACTGACCACAAAAAATGGAGGCGCCGCGACTTGAACCCCGGACCTTTCACATGCCAAGCGAACGCTCTACCAACTGAGGTACGCCCCTTGCACGAGCAAACTGCGCTATTCCCCATTCTTTGCGACTCAGATGCGCACGGACACGATGGTTGGTTGGTTTGTAGCGGTGAAGGGAGCAGAGTACAAAGGCGCGGACCCGTTCATATACACAAAAGTTCCAAGTAGTTTCGATGCTCTGGTATTACAAATGCAAATTCCGTCTGTTTTTAACGTCTTAAATTGAAAGAGCCGTCACAAATTGCTCCGTTTTCACTCCTTGTCGACAATCATACAGCACCTGAGGTAACAAACACATCTCGAGCCCCATTGTGCACTCCATTATTCATGCCAACTCAGTGCCTCGCTCTTTACTACTGTGTACCAATGTTGTCGTCCAACTGCAAAACACTGGGCCACAACAAGTTTCCGCGTCTCCATTGCACTGCGCATACTACGAAACGCTCCCCAAACTTGGCACTCACCCTCGCAGCCGACTTTTCCGACTTTCCACGACGCTCACGCTAGTGACAGCATTATTTATAGTTCGACGTCGCGCCAAATCGAATGAGCACATTTCGCCTACGGCTTAGGCCGCCCTCCTAGTGTGGCTGCTCGGTGTCTGCAGGCAGCGAGGGTCTGCAAGCTTCCTATGTTCGCACCTATGTCACCTGTGCTTGCTTGTCAGAGACAGACTATCGCAAAACATACAACTCACTCCGTGAATTGATTGCTACGGCATCTGTTATCAGCAGTCACAACTAGCAACACCAGTAGCAGCTGACTGCACGCAAAGAATAGGAATGTGCAGTGGGATTTACGTGAACTCGGCGCAAGGCAGATCTTTCCGACATAGGCTTGAGAATCTTACGGGAACACTTGTACTGTTTCTAAATTAAGTGTATGCGTGGGAGGAGGGTGCTTCCTGCGCACTAATAACCTCACGCTTGTCAATTGTGGATGCTAATCATTCGCTTGTATCTTCCTAGACACATCTGCTGGTTGTGAATTATTCCACTTGCATATCAAGGTGCGCATGTAGGTGTGTTAAAAATTCTGGAGGCACTGGGTATTGATCCCAGTACCTCTCGCATACTAAGCGAGCGATCTACCATCTGAGCTACGCCCGCCTACCCGAAGACTAATGGTGCTACATACAGCCATATAGACGACACAGACCCTTGCACTCCCATTATTCAGCAGACAAACACTACTCTCTATGTATCCGTTAGGGTGTATTTCAGGTTTCGTGCATTCTGTATCGAATCGTAGTTGGCCACAATGAAAGTGGCACGTATAACGTCGAAAATAGAATTCGGACACCGCTCTGAGTAAGACCAACGTGTTGTCCACCCTCTATACTTCAATGAGGTTAAGCCGCGATACCTAAGACAGATCTGCACTCGATGACACCTCGATAACAGCCGGTCCCCATACTTACATCTTGCTCTCCTTACGTCAGTATACATCATATCAGTCTGTGACGCTGGCTTTGCAACATCTTGCGTGCCTTTAGGTTCGCCGCGACCAACACTTACCATGCACTGACCACAAAAAATGGAGGCGCCGCGACTTGAACCCCGGACCTTTCACATGCCAAGCGAACGCTCTACCAACTGAACTACGCCCCATGCACGAGCAAACTGCGCTATTCCCCATTCTTTGCGACTCAGATGCGCACGGACACGATGGTTGGTTGGTTTGTAGCGGTGAAGGGAGCAGAGTACAAAGGCGCGGACCCGTTCATATACACAAAAGTTCCAAGTAGTTTCGATGCTCTGGTATTACAAATGCAAATTCCGTCTGTTTTTAACGTCTTAAATTGAAAGAGCCGTCACAAATTGCTCCGTTTTCACTCCTTGTCGACAATCATACAGCACCTGAGGTAACAAACACATCTCGAGCCCCATTGTGCACTCCATTATTCATGCCAACTCAGTGCCTCGCTCTTTACTACTGTGTACCAATGTTGTCGTCCAACTGCAAAACACTGGGCCACAACAAGTTTCCGCGTCTCCATTGCACTGCGCATACTACGAAACGCTCCCCAAACTTGGCACTCACCCTCGCAGCCGACTTTTCCGACTTTCCACGACGCTCACGCTAGTGACAGCATTATTTATAGTTCGACGTCGCGCCAAATCGAATGAGCACATTTCGCCTACGGCTTAGGCCGCCCTCCTAGTGTGGCTGCTCGGTGTCTGCAGGCAGCGAGGGTCTGCAAGCTTCCTGTGTTCGCACCTATGTCACCTGTGCTTGCTTGTCAGAGACAGACTATCGCAAAACATACAACTCACTCCGTGAATTGATTGCTACGGCATCTGTTATCAGCAGTCACAACTAGCAACACCAGTAGCAGCTGACTGCACGCAAAGAATAGGAATGTGCAGTGGGATTTACGTGAACTCGGCGCAAGGCAGATCTTTCCGACATATGCTTGAGAATCTTACGGGAACACTTGTACTGTTTCTAAATTAAGTGTATGCGTGGGAGGAGGGTGCTTCCTGCGCACTAATAACAGCACGCTTGTCAATTGTGGATGCTAATCATTCGCTTGTATCTTCCTAGACACATCTGCTGGTTGTGAATTATTCCACTTGCATATCAAGGTGCGCATGTAGGTGTGTTAAAAATTCTGGAGGCACTGGGTATTGATCCCAGTACCTCTCGCATACTAAGCGAGCGATCTACCATCTGAGCTACGCCCGCCTACCCGAAGACTAATGGTGCTACATACAGCCATATAGACGACACAGACCCTTGCACTCCCATTATTCAGCAGACAAACACTACTCTCTATGTATCCGTTAGGGTGTCTTTCAGGTTTCGTGCATTCTGTATCGAATCGTAGTTGGCCACAATGAAAGTGGCACGTATAACGTCGAAAATAGAATTCGGACACCGCTCTGAGTAAGACCAACGTGTTGTCCACCCTCTAGACTTCAATGAGGTTAAGCCGCGATACCTAAGACAGATCTGCACTCGATGACACCTCGATAACAGCCGGTCCCCACACTTACATCTTGCTCTCCTTACGTCAGTATACATCATATCAGTCTGTGACGCTGGCTTTGCAACATCTTGCGTGCCTTTAGGTTCGCCGCGACCAACACTTACCATGCACTGACCACAAAAAATGGAGGCGCCGCGACTTGAACCCCGGACCTTTCACATGCCAAGCGAACGCTCTACCAACTGAACTACGCCCCATGCACGAGCAAACTGCGCTATTCCCCATTCTTTGCGACTCAGATGCGCACGGACACGATGGTTGGTTGGTTTGTAGCGGTGAAGGGAGCAGAGTACAAAGGCGCGGACCCGTTCATATACACAAAAGTTCCAAGTAGTTTCGATGCTCTGGTATTACAAATGCAAATTCCGTCTGTTTTTAACGTCTTAAATTGAAAGAGCCGTCACAAATTGCTCCGTTTTCACTCCTTGTCGACAATCATACAGCACCTGAGGTAACAAACACATCTCGAGCCCCATTGTGCACTCCATTATTCATGCCAACTCAGTGCCTCGCTCTTTACTACTGTGTACCAATGTTGTCGTCCAACTGCAAAACACTGGGCCACAACAAGTTTCCGCGTCTCCATTGCACTGCGCATACTACGAAACGCTCCCCAAACTTGGCACTCACCCTCGCAGCCGACTTTTCCGACTTTCCACGACGCTCACGCTAGTGACAGCATTATTTATAGTTCGACGTCGCGCCAAATCGAATGAGCACATTTCGCCTACGGCTTAGGCCGCCCTCCTAGTGTGGCTGCTCGGTGTCTGCAGGCAGCGAGGGTCTGCAAGCTTCCTGTGTTCGCACCTATGTCACCTGTGCTTGCTTGTCAGAGACAGACTATCGCAAAACATACAACTCACTCCGTGAATTGATTGCTACGGCATCTGTTATCAGCAGTCACAACTAGCAACACCAGTAGCAGCTGACTGCACGCAAAGAATAGGAATGTGCAGTGGGATTTACGTGAACTCGGCGCAAGGCAGATCTTTCCGACATATGCTTGAGAATCTTACGGGAACACTTGTACTGTTTCTAAATTAAGTGTATGCGTGGGAGGAGGGTGCTTCCTGCGCACTAATAACAGCACGCTTGTCAATTGTGGATGCTAATCATTCGCTTGTATCTTCCTAGACACATCTGCTGGTTGTGAATTATTCCACTTGCATATCAAGGTGCGCATGTAGGTGTGTTAAAAATTCTGGAGGCACTGGGTATTGATCCCAGTACCTCTCGCATACTAAGCGAGCGATCTACCATCTGAGCTACGCCCGCCAACCCGAAGACTAATGGTGCTACATACAGCCATATAGACGACACAGACCCTTGCACTCCCATTATTCAGCAGACAAACACTACTCTCTATGTATCCGTTAGGGTGTCTTTCAGGTTTCGTGCATTCTGTATCGAATCGTAGTTGGCCACAATGAAAGTGGCACGTATAACGTCGAAAATAGAATTCGGACACCGCTCTGAGTAAGACCAACGTGTTGTCCACCCTCTATACTTCAATGAGGTTAAGCCGCGATACCTAAGACAGATCTGCACTCGATGACACCTCGATAACAGCCGGTCCCCACACTTACATCTTGCTCTCCTTACGTCAGTATACATCATATCAGTCTGTGACGCTGGCTTTGCAACATCTTGCGTGCCTTTAGGTTCGCCGCGACCAACACTTACCATGCACTGACCACAAAAAATGGAGGCGCCGCGGCTTGAACCCCGGACCTTTCACATGCCAAGCGAACGCTCTACCAACTGAGGTACGCCCCATGCACAAGCAAACTGCGCTATTCCCCATTCTTTGCGACTCAGATGCGCACGGACACGATGGTTGGTTGGTTTGTAGCGGTGAAGGGAGCAGAGTACAAAGGCGCGGACCCGTTCATATACACAAAAGTTCCAAGTAGTTTCGATGCTCTGGTATTACAAATGCAAATTCCGTCTGTTTTTAACGTCTTAAATTGAAAGAGCCGTCACAAATTGCTCCGTTTTCACTCCTTGTCGACAATCATACAGCACCTGAGGTAACAAACACATCTCGAGCCCCATTGTGCACTCCATTATTCATGCCAACTCAGTGCCTCGCTCTTTACTACTGTGTACCAATGTTGTCGTCCAACTGCAAAACACTGGGCCACAACAAGTTTCCGCGTCTCCATTGCACTGCGCATACTACGAAACGCTCCCCAAACTTGGCACTCACCCTCGCAGCCGACTTTTCCGACTTTCCACGACGCTCACGCAACGCTCACGCTAGTGACAGCATTATTTATAGTTCGACGTCGCGCCAAATCGAATGAGCACATTTCGCCTACGGCTTAGGCCGCCCTCCTAGTGTGGCTGCTCGGTGTCTGCAGGCAGCGAGGGTCTGCAAGCTTCCTATGTTCGCACCTATGTCACCTGTGCTTGCTTGTCAGAGACAGACTATCGCAAAACATACAACTCACACCGTGAATTGATTGCTACGGCATCTGTTATCAGCAGTCACAACTAGCAACACCAGTAGCAGCTGACTGCACGCAAAGAATAGGAATGTGCAGTGGGATTTACGTGAACTCGGCGCAAGGCAGATCTTTCCGACATAGGCTTGAGAATCTTACGGGAACACTTGTACTGTTTCTAAATTAAGTGTATGCGTGGGAGGAGGGTGCTTCCTGCGCACTAATAACAGCACGCTTGTCAATTGTGGATGCTAATCATTCGCTTGTATCTTCCTAGACACATCTGCTGGTTGTGAATTATTCCACTTGCATATCAAGGTGCGCATGTAGGTGTGTTAAAAATTCTGGAGGCACTGGGTATTGATCCCAGGACCCCTCGCATACTAAGCGAGGGATCTACCATCTGAGCTACGCCCGCCTACCCGAAGACTAATGGTGCTACATACAGCCATATAGACGACACAGACCCTTGCACTCCCATTATTCAGCAGACAATCACTACTCTCTATGTATCCGTTAGGGTGTCTTTCAGGTTTCGTGCATTCTGTATCGAATCGTAGTTGGCCACAATGAAAGTGGCACGTATAACGTCGAAAATAGAATTCGGACACCGCTCTGAGTAAGACCAACGTGTTGTCCACCCTCTATACTTCAATGAGGTTAAGCCGCGATACCTAAGACAGATCTGCACTCGATGACACCTCGATAACAGCCGGTCCCCACACTTACATCTTGCTCTCCTTCCGTCAGTATACATCATATCAGTCTGTGACGCTGGCTTTGCAACATCTTGCGTGCCTTTAGGTTCGCCGCGACCAACACTTACCATGCACTGACCACAAAAAATGGAGGCGCCGCGACTTGAACCCCGGACCTTTCACATGCCAAGCGAACGCTCTACCAACTGAGCTACGCCCCATGCACGAGCAAACTGCGCTATTCCCCTTTCTTTGCGACTCAGATGCGCACGGACACGATGGTTGGTTGGTTTGTAGCGGTGAAGGGAGCAGAGTACAAAGGCGCGCACCCGTTCATATACACAAAAGTTCCAAGTAGTTTCGATGCTCTGGTATTACAAATGCAAATTCCGTCTGTTTTTAACGTCTTAAATTGAAAGAGCCGTCACAAATTGCTCCGTTTTCACTCCTTGTCGACAATCATACAGCACCTGAGGTAACAAACACATCTCGAGCCCCATTGTGCACTCCATTATTCATGCCAACTCAGTGCCTCGCTCTTTACTACTGTGTACCAATGTTGTCGTCCAACTGCAAAACACTGGGCCACAACAAGTTTCCGCATCTCCATTGCACTGCGCATACTACGAAACGCTCCCCAAACTTGGCACTCACCCTCGCAGCCGACTTTTCCGACTTTCCACGACGCTCACGCTAGTGACAGCATTATTTATAGTTCGACGTCGCGCCAAATCGAATGAGCACATTTCGCCTACGGCTTAGGCCGCCCTCCTAGTGTGGCTGCTCGGTGTCTGCAGGCAGCGAGGGTCTGCAAGCTTCCTATGTTCGCACCTATGTCACCTGTGCTTGCTTGTCAGAGACAGACTATCGCAAAACATACAACTCACTCCGTGAATTGATTGCTACGGCATCTGTTATCAGCAGTCACAACTAGCAACACCAGTAGCAGCTGACTGCACGCAAAGAATAGGAATGTGCAGTGGGATTTACGTGAACTCGGCGCAAGGCAGATCTTTCCGACATAGGCTTGAGAATCTTACGGGAACACTTGTACTGTTTCTAAATTAAGTGTATGCGTGGGAGGAGGGTGCTTCCTGCGCACTAATAACAGCACGCTTGTCAATTGTGGATGCTAATCATTCGCTTGTATCTTCCTAGACACATCTGCTGGTTGTGAATTATTCCACTTGCATATCAAGGTGCGCATGTAGGTGTGTTAAAAATTCTGGAGGCACTGGGTATTGATCCCAGGACCTCTCGCATACTAAGCGAGCGATCTACCATCTGAGCTACGCCCGCCTACCCGAAGACTAATGGTGCTACATACAGCCATATAGACGACACAGACCCTTGCACTCCCATTATTCAGCAGACAAACACTACTCTCTATGTATCCGTTAGGGTGTCTTTCAGGTTTCGTGCATTCTGTATCGAATCGTAGTTGCCAAAATGAAAGTGGCACGTATAACGTCGAAAATAGAATTCGGACACCGCTCTGAGTAAGACCAACGTGTTGTCCACCCTCTAGACTTCAATGAGGTTAAGCCGCGATACCTAAGACACATCTGCACTCGATGACACCTCGATAACAGCCGGTCCCCACACTTACATCTTGCTCTCCTTACGTCAGTATACATCATATCAGTCTGTGACGCTGGCTTTGCAACATCTTGCGTGCCTTTAGGTTCGCCGCGACCAACACTTACCATGCACTGACCACAAAAAATGGAGGCGCCGCGGCTTGAACCCTGGACCTTTCACATGACAAGCGAACGCTCTACCAACTGAGCTACGCCCCATGCACGAGCAAACTGCGCTATTCCCCATTGTTTGCGACTCAGATGCGCACGGACACGATGGTTGGTTGGTTTGTAGCGGTGAAGGGAGCAGAGTACAAAGGCGCGGACCCGTTCATATACACAAAAGTTCCAAGTAGTTTCGATGCTCTGGTATTACAAATGCAAATTCCGTCTGTTTTTAACGTCTTAAATTGAAAGAGCCGTCACAAATTGCTCCGTTTTCACTCATTGTAGACAATTATACAGCACCTGAGGTAACAAACACATCTCGAGAACCATTGTGCACTACATTATTTATGCCAACTCAGTGCCTCGCTCTTTACTACTGTGTACCAATCTTGTCGTCCAACTGCAAAACACTGGGCCACAACAAGTTTCCGCGTCTCCATTGCACTGCGCATACTACGAAACGCTCCCCAAACTTGGCACTCACCCTCGCAGCCGACTTTTCCGACTTTCCACGACGCTCACGCAACGCTCACGCTAGTGACAGCATTATTTATAGTTCGACGTCGCGCCAAAGCGAATGAGTACATTTCGCCTACGGCTTAGGCCGCCCTCCTAGTGTGGCTGCTCGGTGTCTGCAGGCAGCGAGGGTCTGCAAGCTTCCTGTGTTCGCACCTATGTCACCTGTGCTTGCTTGTCAGAGACAGACTATCGCAAAACATACAATTCACTCCATGAATTGATTGCTACGGCATCTGTTATCAGCAGTCACAACTAGCAACACCAGTAGCAGCTGACTGCACGCAAAGAATAGGAATGTGCAGTGGGATTTACGTGAACTCGGCGCAAGGCAGATCTTTCCGACATAGGCTTGAGAATCTTACGGGAACACTTGTACTGTTTCTAAATTAAGTGTAGGCGTGGGAGGAGGGTGCTTCCTGCGCACAAATAACAGCACGCTTGTCAATTGTGGATGCTAATCATTCGCTTGTATCTTCCTAGACACATCTGCTGGTCGTGAATTATTCCATTTGCATATCAAGGTGCGCATGTAGGTGTGTTAAAAATTATGGAGGCACTGGGTATTGATCCCAGTACCTCTCGCATACTAAGCGAGCGCTCTACCATCTGAGCTACGCCCGCCCCCCCGAAGACTAATGGTGCTACATACAGCCATATAGACGACACAGACCCTTGCACTCCCATTATTCAGCAGACAAACACTACTCTCTATGTATCCGTTAGGGTGTCTTTCAGGTTTCGTGCATTCTGTATCGAATCGTAGTTGCCAAAATGAAAGTGGCACGTATAACGTCGAAAATAGAATTCGGACACCGCTCTGAGTAAGACCAACGTGTTGTCCACCCTCTAGACTTCAATGAGGTTAAGCCGCGATACCTAAGACAGATCTGCACTCGATGACACCTCGATAACAGCCGGTCCCCACACTTACATCTTGCTCTCCTTACGTCAGTATACATCATATCAGTCTGTGACGCTGGCTTTGCAACATCTTGCGTGCCTTTAGGTTCGCCGCGACCAACACTTACCATGCACTGACCACAAAAAATGGAGGCGCCGCGGCTTGAACCCTGGACCTTTCACATGCCAAGCGAACGCTCTACCAACTGAGCTACGCCCCATGCACGAGCAAACTGCGCTATTCCCCATTGTTTGCGACTCAGATGCGCACGGACACGATGGTTGGTTGGTTTGTAGCGGTGAAGGGAGCAGAGTACAAAGGCGCGGACCCGTTCATATACACAAAAGTTCCAAGTAGTTTCGATGCTCTGGTATTACAAATGCAAATTCCGTCTGTTTTTAACGTCTTAAATTGAAAGAGCCGTCACAAATTGCTCCGTTTTCACTCATTGTAGACAATTATACAGCACCTGAGGTAACAAACACATCTCGAGAACCATTGTGCACTACATTATTTATGCCAACTCAGTGCCTCGCTCTTTACTACTGTGTACCAATCTTGTCGTCCAACTGCAAAACACTGGGCCACAACAAGTTTCCGCGTCTCCATTGCACTGCGCATACTACGAAACGCTCCCCAAACTTGGCACTCACCCTCGCAGCCGACTTTTCCGACTTTCCACGACGCTCACGCAACGCTCACGCTAGTGACAGCATTATTTATAGTTCGACGTCGCGCCAAAGCGAATGAGTACATTTCGCCTACGGCTTAGGCCGCCCTCCTAGTGTGGCTGCTCGGTGTCTGCAGGCAGCGAGGGTCTGCAAGCTTCCTGTGTTCGCACCTATGTCACCTGTGCTTGCTTGTCAGAGACAGACTATCGCAAAACATACAACTCACTCCATGAATTGATTGCTACGGCATCTGTTATCAGCAGTCACAACTAGCAACACCAGTAGCAGCTGACTGCACGCAAAGAATAGGAACGTGCAGTGGGATTTACGTGAACTCGGCGCAAGGCAGATCTTTCCGACATAGGCTTGAGAATCTTACGGGAACACTTGTACTGTTTCTAAATTAAGTGTAGGCGTGGGAGGAGGGTGCTTCCTGCGCACAAATAACAGCACGCTTGTCAATTGTGGATGCTAATCATTCGCTTGTATCTTCCTAGACACATCTGCTGGTCGTGAATTATTCCACTTGCATATCAAGGTGCGCATGTAGGTGTGTTAAAAATTCTGGAGGCACTGGGTATTGATCCCAGTACCTCTCGCATACTAAGCGAGCGCTCTACCATCTGAGCTACGCCCGCCCCCCCGAAGACTAATGGTGCTACATACAGCCATATAGACGACACAGACCCTTGCACTCCCATTATTCAGCAGACAAACACTACTCTCTATGTATCCGTTAGGGTGTCTTTCAGGTTTCGTGCATTCTGTATCGAATCGTAGTTGTCCACAATGAAAGTGGCACGTATAACGTCGAAAATAGAATTCGGACACCGCTCTGAGTAAGACTAACTTGTTGTCCACCCTCTAGACTTCAATGAGGTTAAGTCGCGATACCTAAGATAGATCTGCACTCGATGACACATCGATAACAGCTGGTCCCCACACTTACATCTTGCTCTCCTTACGTCAGTATACATCATATCAGTCTGTGACGCTGGCTTTGCAACATCTTGCGTGCCTTTAGGTTCGCCGCGACCAACAATTACCATGCACTGACCACAAAAAATGGAGGCGCCGCGGCTTGAACCCTGGGCCTTTCACATGCCAAGCGAACGCTCTACCAACTGAGCTACGCCCCATGCACGAGCAAACTGCGCTATTCCCCATTGTTTGCGACTCAGATGCGCACGGACACGATGGTTGGTTGGTTTGTAGCGGTGAAGGGAGCAGAGTACAAAGGCGCGGACCCGTTCATATACACAAAAGTTCCAAGTAGTTTCGATGCTCTGGTATTACAAATGCAAATTCCGTCTGTTTTTAACGTCTTAAATTGAAAGAGCCGTCACAAATTGCTCCGTTTTCACTCATTGTAGACAATTATACAGCACCTGAGGTAACAAACACATCTCGAGAACCATTGTGCACTACATTATTTATGCCAACTCAGTGCCTCGCTCTTTACTACTGTGTACCAATCTTGTCGTCCAACTGCAAAACACTGGGCCACAACAAGTTTCCGCGTCTCCATTGCACTGCGCATACTACGAAACGCTCCCCAAACTTGGCACTCACCCTCGCAGCCGACTTTTCCGACTTTCCACGACGCTCACGCTAGTGACAGCATTATTTATAGTTCGACGTCGCGCCAAAGCGAATGAGTACATTTCGCCTACGGCTTAGGCCGCCCTCCTAGTGTGGCTGCTCGGTGTCTGCAGGCAGCGAGGGTCTGCAAGCTTCCTGTGTTCGCACCTATGTCACCTGTGCTTGCTTGTCAGAGAAAGACTATCGCAAAACATACAACTCACTCCATGAATTGATTGCTACGGCATCTGTTATCAGCAGTCACAACTAGCAACACCAGTAGCAGCTGACTGCACGCAAAGAATAGGAATGTGCAGTGGGATTTACGTGAACACGGCGCAAGGCAGATCTTTCCGACATAGGCTTGAGAATCTTACGGGAACACTTGTACTGTTTCTAAATTAAGTGTAGGCGTGGGAGGAGGGTGCTTCCTGCGCACAAATAACAGCACGCTTGTCAATTGTGGATGCTAATCATTCGCTTGTATCTTCCTAGACACATCTGCTGGTCGTGAATTATTCCATTTGCATATCAAGGTGCGCATGTAGGTGTGTTAAAAATTCTGGAGGCACTGGGTATTGATCCCAGTACCTCTCGCATACTAAGCGAGCGCTCTACCATCTGAGCTACGCCCGCCCCCCCGAAGACTAATGGTGCTACATACAGCCATATAGACGACACAGACCCTTGCACTCCCATTATTCAGCAGACAAACACTACTCTCTATGTATCCGTTAGGGTGTCTTTCAGGTTTCGTGCATTCTGTATCGAATCGTAGTTGCCAAAATGAAAGTGGCACGTATAACGTCGAAAATAGAATTCGGACACCGCTCTGAGTAAGACCAACGTGTTGTCCACCCTCTAGACTTCAATGAGGTTAAGCCGCGATACCTAAGACAGATCTGCACTCGATGACACCTCGATAACAGCCGGTCCCCACACTTACATCTTGCTCTCCTTACGTCAGTATACATCATATCAGTCTGTGACGCTGGCTTTGCAACATCTTGCGTGCCTTTAGGTTCGCCGCGACCAACACTTACCATGCACTGACCACAAAAAATGGAGGCGCCGCGGCTTGAACCCTGGACCTTTCACATGACAAGCGAACGCTCTACCAACTGAGCTACGCCCCATGCACGAGCAAACTGCGCTATTCCCCATTGTTTGCGACTCAGATGCGCACGGACACGATGGTTGGTTGGTTTGTAGCGGTGAAGGGAGCAGAGTACAAAGGCGCGGACCCGTTCATATACACAAAAGTTCCAAGTAGTTTCGATGCTCTGGTATTACAAATGCAAATTCCGTCTGTTTTTAACGTCTTAAATTGAAAGAGCCGTCACAAATTGCTCCGTTTTCACTCATTGTAGACAATTATACAGCACCTGAGGTAACAAACACATCTCGAGAACCATTGTGCACTACATTATTTATGCCAACTCAGTGCCTCGCTCTTTACTACTGTGTACCAATCTTGTCGTCCAACTGCAAAACACTGGGCCACAACAAGTTTCCGCGTCTCCATTGCACTGCGCATACTACGAAACGCTCCCCAAACTTGGCACTCACCCTCGCAGCCGACTTTTCCGACTTTCCACGACGCTCACGCAACGCTCACGCTAGTGACAGCATTATTTATAGTTCGACGTCGCGCCAAAGCGAATGAGTACATTTCGCCTACGGCTTAGGCCGCCCTCCTAGTGTGGCTGCTCGGTGTCTGCAGGCAGCGAGGGTCTGCAAGCTTCCTGTGTTCGCACCTATGTCACCTGTGCTTGCTTGTCAGAGAAAGACTATCGCAAAACATACAACTCACTCCATGAATTGATTGCTACGGCATCTGTTATCAGCAGTCACAACTAGCAACACCAGTAGCAGCTGACTGCACGCAAAGAATAGGAATGTGCAGTGGGATTTACGTGAACACGGCGCAAGGCAGATCTTTCCGACATAGGCTTGAGAATCTTACGGGAACACTTGTACTGTTTCTAAATTAAGTGTAGGCGTGGGAGGAGGGTGCTTCCTGCGCACAAATAACAGCACGCTTGTCAATTGTGGATGCTAATCATTCGCTTGTATCTTCCTAGACACATCTGCTGGTCGTGAATTATTCCATTTGCATATCAAGGTGCGCATGTAGGTGTGTTAAAAATTCTGGAGACACTGGGTATTGATCCCAGTACCTCTCGCATACTAAGCGAGCGCTCTACCATCTGAGCTACGCCCGCCCCCCCGAAGACTAATGGTGCTACATACAGCCATATAGACGACACAGACCCTTGCACTCCCATTATTCAGCAGACAAACACTACTCTCTATGTATCCGTTAGGGTGTCTTTCAGGTTTCGTGCATTCTGTATCGAATCGTAGTTGCCAAAATGAAAGTGGCACGTATAACGTCGAAAATAGAATTCGGACACCGCTCTGAGTAAGACCAACGTGTTGTCCACCCTCTAGACTTCAATGAGGTTAAGCCGCGATACCTAAGACAGATCTGCACTCGATGACACCTCGATAACAGCCGGTCCCCACACTTACATCTTGCTCTCCTTACGTCAGTATACATCATATCAGTCTGTGACGCTGGCTTTGCAACATCTTGCGTGCCTTTAGGTTCGCCGCGACCAACACTTACCATGCACTGACCACAAAAAATGGAGGCGCCGCGGCTTGAACCCTGGACCTTTCACATGCCAAGCGAACGCTCTACCAACTGAGCTACGCCCCATGCACGAGCAAACTGCGCTATTCCCCATTGTTTGCGACTCAGATGCGCACGGACACGATGGTTGGTTGGTTTGTAGCGGTGAAGGGAGCAGAGTACAAAGGCGCGGACCCGTTCATATACACAAAAGTTCCAAGTAGTTTCGATGCTCTGGTATTACAAATGCAAATTCCGTCTGTTTTTAACGTCTTAAATTGAAAGAGCCGTCACAAATTGCTCCGTTTTCACTCATTGTAGACAATTATACAGCACCTGAGGTAACAAACACATCTCGAGAACCATTGTGCACTACATTATTTATGCCAACTCAGTGCCTCGCTCTTTACTACTGTGTACCAATCTTGTCGTCCAACTGCAAAACACTGGGCCACAACAAGTTTCCGCGTCTCCATTGCACTGCGCATACTACGAAACGCTCCCCAAACTTGGCACTCACCCTCGCAGCCGACTTTTCCGACTTTCCACGACGCTCACGCAACGCTCACGCTAGTGACAGCATTATTTATAGTTCGACGTCGCGCCAAAGCGAATGAGTACATTTCGCCTACGGCTTAGGCCGCCCTCCTAGTGTGGCTGCTCGGTGTCTGCAGGCAGCGAGGGTCTGCAAGCTTCCTGTGTTCGCACCTATGTCACCTGTGCTTGCTTGTCAGAGACAGACTATCGCAAAACATACAACTCACTCCATGAATTGATTGCTACGGCATCTGTTATCAGCAGTCACAACTAGCAACACCAGTAGCAGCTGACTGCACGCAAAGAATAGGAACGTGCAGTGGGATTTACGTGAACTCGGCGCAAGGCAGATCTTTCCGACATAGGCTTGAGAATCTTACGGGAACACTTGTACTGTTTCTAAATTAAGTGTAGGCGTGGGAGGAGGGTGCTTCCTGCGCACAAATAACAGCACGCTTGTCAATTGTGGATGCTAATCATTCGCTTGTATCTTCCTAGACACATCTGCTGGTCGTGAATTATTCCACTTGCATATCAAGGTGCGCATGTAGGTGTGTTAAAAATTCTGGAGGCACTGGGTATTGATCCCAGTACCTCTCGCATACTAAGCGAGCGCTCTACCATCTGAGCTACGCCCGCCCCCCCGAAGACTAATGGTGCTACATACAGCCATATAGACGACACAGACCCTTGCACTCCCATTATTCAGCAGACAAACACTACTCTCTATGTATCCGTTAGGGTGTCTTTCAGGTTTCGTGCATTCTGTATCGAATCGTAGTTGTCCACAATGAAAGTGGCACGTATAACGTCGAAAATAGAATTCGGACACCGCTCTGAGTAAGACTAACTTGTTGTCCACCCTCTAGACTTCAATGAGGTTAAGTCGCGATACCTAAGATAGATCTGCACTCGATGACACATCGATAACAGCTGGTCCCCACACTTACATCTTGCTCTCCTTACGTCAGTATACATCATATCAGTCTGTGACGCTGGCTTTGCAACATCTTGCGTGCCTTTAGGTTCGCCGCGACCAACAATTACCATGCACTGACCACCAAAAATGGAGGCGCCGCGGCTTGAACCCTGGGCCTTTCACATGCCAAGCGAACGCTCTACCAACTGAGCTACGCCCCATGCACGAGCAAACTGCGCTATTCCCCATTGTTTGCGACTCAGATGCGCACGGACACGATGGTTGGTTGGTTTGTAGCGGTGAAGGGAGCAGAGTACAAAGGCGCGGACCCGTTCATATACACAAAAGTTCCAAGTAGTTTCGATGCTCTGGTATTACAAATGCAAATTCCGTCTGTTTTTAACGTCTTAAATTGAAAGAGCCGTCACAAATTGCTCCGTTTTCACTCATTGTAGACAATTATACAGCACCTGAGGTAACAAACACATCTCGAGAACCATTGTGCACTACATTATTTATGCCAACTCAGTGCCTCGCTCTTTACTACTGTGTACCAATCTTGTCGTCCAACTGCAAAACACTGGGCCACAACAAGTTTCCGCGTCTCCATTGCACTGCGCATACTACGAAACGCTCCCCAAACTTGGCACTCACCCTCGCAGCCGACTTTTCCGACTTTCCACGACGCTCACGCTAGTGACAGCATTATTTATAGTTCGACGTCGCGCCAAAGCGAATGAGTACATTTCGCCTACGGCTTAGGCCGCCCTCCTAGTGTGGCTGCTCGGTGTCTGCAGGCAGCGAGGGTCTGCAAGCTTCCTGTGTTCGCACCTATGTCACCTGTGCTTGCTTGTCAGAGAAAGACTATCGCAAAACATACAACTCACTCCATGAATTGATTGCTACGGCATCTGTTATCAGCAGTCACAACTAGCAACACCAGTAGCAGCTGACTGCACGCAAAGAATAGGAATGTGCAGTGGGATTTACGTGAACACGGCGCAAGGCAGATCTTTCCGACATAGGCTTGAGAATCTTACGGGAACACTTGTACTGTTTCTAAATTAAGTGTAGGCGTGGGAGGAGGGTGCTTCCTGCGCACAAATAACAGCACGCTTGTCAATTGTGGATGCTAATCATTCGCTTGTATCTTCCTAGACACATCTGCTGGTCGTGAATTATTCCATTTGCATATCAAGGTGCGCATGTAGGTGTGTTAAAAATTCTGGAGGCACTGGGTATTGATCCCAGTACCTCTCGCATACTAAGCGAGCGCTCTACCATCTGAGCTACGCCCGCCCCCCCGAAGACTAATGGTGCTACATACAGCCATATAGACGACACAGACCCTTGCACTCCCATTATTCAGCAGACAAACACTACTCTCTATGTATCCGTTAGGGTGTCTTTCAGGTTTCGTGCATTCTGTATCGAATCGTAGTTGCCAAAATGAAAGTGGCACGTATAACGTCGAAAATAGAATTCGGACACCGCTCTGAGTAAGACCAACGTGTTGTCCACCCTCTAGACTTCAATGAGGTTAAGCCGCGATACCTAAGACAGATCTGCACTCGATGACACCTCGATAACAGCCGGTCCCCACACTTACATCTTGCTCTCCTTACGTCAGTATACATCATATCAGTCTGTGACGCTGGCTTTGCAACATCTTGCGTGCCTTTAGGTTCGCCGCGACCAACACTTACCATGCACTGACCACAAAAAATGGAGGCGCCGCGGCTTGAACCCTGGACCTTTCACATGACAAGCGAACGCTCTACCAACTGAGCTACGCCCCATGCACGAGCAAACTGCGCTATTCCCCATTGTTTGCGACTCAGATGCGCACGGACACGATGGTTGGTTGGTTTGTAGCGGTGAAGGGAGCAGAGTACAAAGGCGCGGACCCGTTCATATACACAAAAGTTCCAAGTAGTTTCGATGCTCTGGTATTACAAATGCAAATTCCGTCTGTTTTTAACGTCTTAAATTGAAAGAGCCGTCACAAATTGCTCCGTTTTCACTCATTGTAGACAATTATACAGCACCTGAGGTAACAAACACATCTCGAGAACCATTGTGCACTACATTATTTATGCCAACTCAGTGCCTCGCTCTTTACTACTGTGTACCAATCTTGTCGTCCAACTGCAAAACACTGGGCCACAACAAGTTTCCGCGTCTCCATTGCACTGCGCATACTACGAAACGCTCCCCAAACTTGGCACTCACCCTCGCAGCCGACTTTTCCGACTTTCCACGACGCTCACGCAACGCTCACGCTAGTGACAGCATTATTTATAGTTCGACGTCGCGCCAAAGCGAATGAGTACATTTCGCCTACGGCTTAGGCCGCCCTCCTAGTGTGGCTGCTCGGTGTCTGCAGGCAGCGAGGGTCTGCAAGCTTCCTGTGTTCGCACCTATGTCACCTGTGCTTGCTTGTCAGAGAAAGACTATCGCAAAACATACAACTCACTCCATGAATTGATTGCTACGGCATCTGTTATCAGCAGTCACAACTAGCAACACCAGTAGCAGCTGACTGCACGCAAAGAATAGGAATGTGCAGTGGGATTTACGTGAACACGGCGCAAGGCAGATCTTTCCGACATAGGCTTGAGAATCTTACGGGAACACTTGTACTGTTTCTAAATTAAGTGTAGGCGTGGGAGGAGGGTGCTTCCTGCGCACAAATAACAGCACGCTTGTCAATTGTGGATGCTAATCATTCGCTTGTATCTTCCTAGACACATCTGCTGGTCGTGAATTATTCCATTTGCATATCAAGGTGCGCATGTAGGTGTGTTAAAAATTCTGGAGACACTGGGTATTGATCCCAGTACCTCTCGCATACTAAGCGAGCGCTCTACCATCTGAGCTACGCCCGCCCCCCCGAAGACTAATGGTGCTACATACAGCCATATAGACGACACAGACCCTTGCACTCCCATTATTCAGCAGACAAACACTACTCTCTATGTATCCGTTAGGGTGTCTTTCAGGTTTCGTGCATTCTGTATCGAATCGTAGTTGCCAAAATGAAAGTGGCACGTATAACGTCGAAAATAGAATTCGGACACCGCTCTGAGTAAGACCAACGTGTTGTCCACCCTCTAGACTTCAATGAGGTTAAGCCGCGATACCTAAGACAGATCTGCACTCGATGACACCTCGATAACAGCCGGTCCCCACACTTACATCTTGCTCTCCTTACGTCAGTATACATCATATCAGTCTGTGACGCTGGCTTTGCAACATCTTGCGTGCCTTTAGGTTCGCCGCGACCAACACTTACCATGCACTGACCACAAAAAATGGAGGCGCCGCGGCTTGAACCCTGGACCTTTCACATGCCAAGCGAACGCTCTACCAACTGAGCTACGCCCCATGCACGAGCAAACTGCGCTATTCCCCATTGTTTGCGACTCAGATGCGCACGGACACGATGGTTGGTTGGTTTGTAGCGGTGAAGGGAGCAGAGTACAAAGGCGCGGACCCGTTCATATACACAAAAGTTCCAAGTAGTTTCGATGCTCTGGTATTACAAATGCAAATTCCGTCTGTTTTTAACGTCTTAAATTGAAAGAGCCGTCACAAATTGCTCCGTTTTCACTCATTGTAGACAATTATACAGCACCTGAGGTAACAAACACATCTCGAGAACCATTGTGCACTACATTATTTATGCCAACTCAGTGCCTCGCTCTTTACTACTGTGTACCAATCTTGTCGTCCAACTGCAAAACACTGGGCCACAACAAGTTTCCGCGTCTCCATTGCACTGCGCATACTACGAAACGCTCCCCAAACTTGGCACTCACCCTCGCAGCCGACTTTTCCGACTTTCCACGACGCTCACGCAACGCTCACGCTAGTGACAGCATTATTTATAGTTCGACGTCGCGCCAAAGCGAATGAGTACATTTCGCCTACGGCTTAGGCCGCCCTCCTAGTGTGGCTGCTCGGTGTCTGCAGGCAGCGAGGGTCTGCAAGCTTCCTGTGTTCGCACCTATGTCACCTGTGCTTGCTTGTCAGAGACAGACTATCGCAAAATATACAACTCACTCCATGAATTGATTGCTACGGCATCTGTTATCAGCAGTCACAACTAGCAACACCAGTAGCAGCTGACTGCACGCAAAGAATAGGAATGTGCAGTGGGATTTACGTGAACTCGGCGAAAGGCAGATCTTTCCGACATAGGCTTGAGAATCTTACGGGAACACTTGTACTGTTATTAAATTAAGTGTATGCGTGGGAGGAGGGTGCTTCCTGCGCACAAATAACAGCACGCTTGTCAATTGTGGATGCTAATCATTCGCTTGTATCTTCCTAGACACATCTGCTGGTCGTGAATTATTCCATTTGCATATCAAGGTGCGCATGTAGGTGTGTTAAAAATTCTGGAGGCACTGGGTATTGATCCCAGTACCTCTCGCATACTAAGCGAGCGCTCTACCTTCTGAGCTACGCCCGCCCCCCCGAAGACTAATGGTGCTACATACAGCCATATAGACGACACAGACCCTTGCACTCCCATTATTCAGCAGACAAACACTACTCTCTATGTATCCGTTAGGGTGTCTTTCAGGTTTCGTGCATTCTGTATCGAATCGTAGTTGCCAAAATGAAAGTGGCACGTATAACGTCGAAAATAGAATTCGGACACCGCTCTGAGTAAGACCAACGTGTTGTCCACCCTCTAGACTTCAATGAGGTTAAGCCGCGATACCTAAGACAGATCTGCACTCGATGACACCTCGATAACAGCCGGTCCCCACACTTACATCTTGCTCTCCTTACGTCAGTATACATCATATCAGTCTGTGACGCTGGCTTTGCAACATCTTGCGTGCCTTTAGGTTCGCCGCGACCAACACTTACCATGCACTGACCACAAAAAATGGAGGCGCCGCGGCTTGAACCCTGGACCTTTCACATGCCAAGCGAACGCTCTACCAACTGAGCTACGCCCCATGCACGAGCAAACTGCGCTATTCCCCATTGTTTGCGACTCAGATGCGCACGGACACGATGGTTGGTTGGTTTGTAGCGGTGAAGGGAGCAGAGTACAAAGGCGCGGACCCGTTCATATACACAAAAGTTCCAAGTAGTTTCGATGCTCTGGTATTACAAATGCAAATTCCGTCTGTTTTTAACGTCTTAAATTGAAAGAGCCGTCACAAATTGCTCCGTTTTCACTCATTGTAACACACGCGAGACAGATACCTGAGGTAACAAACACATCTCGAGAACCATTGTGCACTACATTATTTATGCCAACTCAGTGCCTCGCTCTATACTACTGTGTACCAATCTTGTCGTCCAACTGCAAAACACTGGGCCACAACAAGTTTCCGCGTCTCCATTGCACTGCGCATACTACGAAACGCTCCCCAAACTTGGCACTCACCCTCGCAGCCGACTTTCCGACTTTCCACGACGCTCAAGCTAGTGACAGCATTATTATAGTTCGACGTCGCGCCAAAGCGAATGAGTACATTTCGCCTACGGCTTAGCCGCCCTCCTAGTGTGGCTGCTCGGTGTCTGCAGGCAGCGAGGGTCTGCAAGCTTCCTGTGTTCGCACCTATGTCACCTGTGCTTGCTTGTCAGAGACAGACTATCGCAAAATATACAACTCACTCCATGAATTGATTGCTACGGCATCTGTTATCAGCAGTCACAACTAGCAACACCAGTAGCAGCTGACTGCACGCAAAGAATAGGAATGTGCAGTGGGATTTACGTGAACTCGGCGAAAGGCAGATCTTTCCGACATAGGCTTGAGAATCTTACGGGAACACTTGTACTAGTTTCTAAATTAAGTGTAGGCGTGGAGGAGCGTGCTTCCTGCGCACAAATAACAGCACGCTTGTCAATTGTGGATGCTAATCATTCGCTTGTATCTTCCTAGACACATCTGCTGGTCGTGAATTATTCCATTTGCATATCAAGGTGCGCATGTAGGTGTGTTAAAAATTCTGGAGGCACTGGGTATTGATCCCAGTACTTCTCGCATACTAAGCGAGCGCTCTACCTTCTGAGCTACGCCCGCCCCCCCGAAGACTAATGGTGCTACATACAGCCATATAGACGACACAGACCCTTGCACTCCCATTATTCAGCAGACAAACACTACTCTCTATGTATCCGTTAGGGTGTCTTTCAGGTTTCGTGCATTCTGTATCGAATCGTAGTTGCCAAAATGAAAGTGGCACGTATAACGTCGAAAATAGAATTCGGACACCGCTCTGAGTAAGACC
Source organism: Schistocerca gregaria (assembly GCF_023897955.1). NCBI lineage: Eukaryota > Metazoa > Arthropoda > Insecta > Orthoptera > Acrididae > Schistocerca > Schistocerca gregaria. The sequence goes on along the minus strand of NC_064929.1, from coordinate 23,012,130 downwards.
AACGTGTTGTCCACCCTCTAGACTTCAATGAGGTTAAGCCGCGATACCTAAGACAGATCTGCACTCGATGACACCTCGATAACAGCCGGTCCCCACACTTACATCTTGCTCTCCTTACGTCAGTATACATCATATCAGTCTGTGACGCTGGCTTTGCAACATCTTGCGTGCCTTTAGGTTCGCCGCGACCAACACTTACCATGCACTGACCACAAAAAATGGAGGCGCCGCGGCTTGAACCCTGGACCTTTCACATGCCAAGCGAACGCTCTACCAACTGAGCTACGCCCCATGCACGAGCAAACTGCGCTATTCCCCATTGTTTGCGACTCAGATGCGCACGGACACGATGGTTGGTTGGTTTGTAGCGGTGAAGGGAGCAGAGTACAAAGGCGCGGACCCGTTCATATACACAAAAGTTCCAAGTAGTTTCGATGCTCTGGTATTACAAATGCAAATTCCGTCTGTTTTTAACGTCTTAAATTGAAAGAGCCGTCACAAATTGCTCCGTTTTCACTCATTGTAGACAATTATACAGCACCTGAGGTAACAAACACATCTCGAGAACCATTGTGCACTACATTATTTATGCCAACTCAGTGCCTCGCTCTTTACTACTGTGTACCAATCTTGTCGTCCAACTGCAAAACACTGGGCCACAACAAGTTTCCGCGTCTCCATTGCACTGCGCATACTACGAAACGCTCCCCAAACTTGGCACTCACCCTCGCAGCCGACTTTTCCGACTTTCCACGACGCTCACGCAACGCTCACGCTAGTGACAGCATTATTTATAGTTCGACGTCGCGCCAAAGCGAATGAGTACATTTCGCCTACGGCTTAGGCCGCCCTCCTAGTGTGGCTGCTCGGTGTCTGCAGGCAGCGAGGGTCTGCAAGCTTCCTGTGTTCGCACCTATGTCACCTGTGCTTGCTTGTCAGAGACAGACTATCGCAAAATATACAACTCACTCCATGAATTGATTGCTACGGCATCTGTTATCAGCAGTCACAACTAGCAACACCAGTAGCAGCTGACTGCACGCAAAGAATAGGAATGTGCAGTGGGATTTACGTGAACTCGGCGAAAGGCAGATCTTTCCGACATAGGCTTGAGAATCTTACGGGAACACTTGTACTGTTTCTAAATTAAGTGTATGCGTGGGAGGAGGGTGCTTCCTGCGCACAAATAACAGCACGCTTGTCAATTGTGGATGCTAATCATTCGCTTGTATCTTCCTAGACACATCTGCTGGTCGTGAATTATTCCATTTGCATATCAAGGTGCGCATGTAGGTGTGTTAAAAATTCTGGAGGCACTGGGTATTGATCCCAGTGCCTCTCGCATACTAAGCGAGCGCTCTACCTTCTGAGCTACGCCCGCCCCCCCGAAGACTAATGGTGCTACATACAGCCATATAGACGACACAGACCCTTGCACTCCCATTATTCAGCAGACAAACACTACTCTCTATGTATCCGTTAGGGTGTCTTTCAGGTTTCGTGCATTCTGTATCGAATCGTAGTTGCCAAAATGAAAGTGGCACGTATAACGTCGAAAATAGAATTCGGACACCGCTCTGAGTAAGACCAACGTGTTGTCCACCCTCTAGACTTCAATGAGGTTAAGCCGCGATACCTAAGACAGATCTGCACTCGATGACACCTCGATAACAGCCGGTCCCCACACTTACATCTTGCTCTCCTTACGTCAGTATACATCATATCAGTCTGTGACGCTGGCTTTGCAACATCTTGCGTGCCTTTAGGTTCGCCGCGACCAACACTTACCATGCACTGACCACAAAAAATGGAGGCGCCGCGGCTTGAACCCTGGACCTTTCACATGCCAAGCGAACGCTCTACCAACTGAGCTACGCCCCATGCACGAGCAAACTGCGCTATTCCCCATTGTTTGCGACTCAGATGCGCACGGACACGATGGTTGGTTGGTTTGTAGCGGTGAAGGGAGCAGAGTACAAAGGCGCGGACCCGTTCATATACACAAAAGTTCCAAGTAGTTTCGATGCTCTGGTATTACAAATGCAAATTCCGTCTGTTTTTAACGTCTTAAATTGAAAGAGCCGTCACAAATTGCTCCGTTTTCACTCATTGTAGACAATTATACAGCACCTGAGGTAACAAACACATCTCGAGAACCATTGTGCACTACATTATTTATGCCAACTCAGTGCCTCGCTCTTTACTACTGTGTACCAATCTTGTCGTCCAACTGCAAAACACTGGGCCACAACAAGTTTCCGCGTCTCCATTGCACTGCGCATACTACGAAACGCTCCCCAAACTTGGCACTCACCCTCGCAGCCGACTTTTCCGACTTTCCACGACGCTCACGCTAGTGACAGCATTATTTATAGTTCGACGTCGCGCCAAAGCGAATGAGTACATTTCGCCTACGGCTTAGGCCGCCCTCCTAGTGTGGCTGCTCGGTGTCTGCAGGCAGCGAGGGTCTGCAAGCTTCCTGTGTTCGCACCTATGTCACCTGTGCTTGCTTGTCAGAGACAGACTATCGCAAAATATACAACTCACTCCATGAATTGATTGCTACGGCATCTGTTATCAGCAGTCACAACTAGCAACACCAGTAGCAGCTGACTGCACGCAAAGAATAGGAATGTGCAGTGGGATTTACGTGAACTCGGCGAAAGGCAGATCTTTCCGACATAGGCTTGAGAATCTTACGGGAACACTTGTACTGTTTCTAAATTAAGTGTAGGCGTGGGAGGAGCGTGCTTCCTGCGCACAAATAACAGCACGCTTGTCAATTGTGGATGCTAATCATTCGCTTGTATCTTCCTAGACACATCTGCTGGTCGTGAATTATTCCATTTGCATATCAAGGTGCGCATGTAGGTGTGTTAAAAATTCTGGAGGCACTGGGTATTGATCCCAGTACCTCTCGCATACTAAGCGAGCGCTCTACCTTCTGAGCTACGCCCGCCCCCCCGAAGACTAATGGTGCTACATACAGCCATATAGACGACACAGACCCTTGCACTCCCATTATTCAGCAGACAAACACTACTCTCTATGTATCCGTTAGGGTGTCTTTCAGGTTTCGTGCATTCTGTATCGAATCGTAGTTGCCAAAATGAAAGTGGCACGTATAACGTCGAAAATAGAATTCGGACACCGCTCTGAGTAAGACCAACGTGTTGTCCACCCTCTAGACTTCAATGAGGTTAAGCCGCGATACCTAAGACAGATCTGCACTCGATGACACCTCGATAACAGCCGGTCCCCACACTTACATCTTGCTCTCCTTACGTCAGTATACATCATATCAGTCTGTGACGCTGGCTTTGCAACATCTTGCGTGCCTTTAGGTTCGCCGCGACCAACACTTACCATGCACTGACCACAAAAAATGGAGGCGCCGCGGCTTGAACCCTGGACCTTTCACATGCCAAGCGAACGCTCTACCAACTGAGCTACGCCCCATGCACGAGCAAACTGCGCTATTCCCCATTGTTTGCGACTCAGATGCGCACGGACACGATGGTTGGTTGGTTTGTAGCGGTGAAGGGAGCAGAGTACAAAGGCGCGGACCCGTTCATATACACAAAAGTTCCAAGTAGTTTCGATGCTCTGGTATTACAAATGCAAATTCCGTCTGTTTTTAACGTCTTAAATTGAAAGAGCCGTCACAAATTGCTCCGTTTTCACTCATTGTAGACAATTATACAGCACCTGAGGTAACAAACACATCTCGAGAACCATTGTGCACTACATTATTTATGCCAACTCAGTGCCTCGCTCTTTACTACTGTGTACCAATCTTGTCGTCCAACTGCAAAACACTGGGCCACAACAAGTTTCCGCGTCTCCATTGCACTGCGCATACTACGAAACGCTCCCCAAACTTGGCACTCACCCTCGCAGCCGACTTTTCCGACTTTCCACGACGCTCACGCTAGTGACAGCATTATTTATAGTTCGACGTCGCGCCAAAGCGAATGAGTACATTTCGCCTACGGCTTAGGCCGCCCTCCTAGTGTGGCTGCTCGGTGTCTGCAGGCAGCGAGGGTCTGCAAGCTTCCTGTGTTCGCACCTATGTCACCTGTGCTTGCTTGTCAGAGACAGACTATCGCAAAATATACAACTCACTCCATGAATTGATTGCTACGGCATCTGTTATCAGCAGTCACAACTAGCAACACCAGTAGCAGCTGACTGCACGCAAAGAATAGGAATGTGCAGTGGGATTTACGTGAACTCGGCGAAAGGCAGATCTTTCCGACATAGGCTTGAGAATCTTACGGGAACACTTGTACTGTTTCTAAATTAAGTGTAGGCGTGGGAGGAGCGTGCTTCCTGCGCACAAATAACAGCACGCTTGTCAATTGTGGATGCTAATCATTCGCTTGTATCTTCCTAGACACATCTGCTGGTCGTGAATTATTCCATTTGCATATAAAGGTGCGCATGTAGGTGTGTTAAAAATTCTGGAGGCACTGGGTATTGATCCCAGTACCTCTCGCATACTAAGCGAGCGCTCTACCTTCTGAGCTACGCCCGCCCCCCCGAAGACTAATGGTGCTACATACAGCCATATAGACGACACAGACCCTTGCACTCCCATTATTCAGCAGACAAACACTACTCTCTATGTATCCGTTAGGGTGTCTTTCAGGTTTCGTGCATTCTGTATCGAATCGTAGTTGCCAAAATGAAAGTGGCACGTATAACGTCGAAAATAGAATTCGGACACCGCTCTGAGTAAGACCAACGTGTTGTCCACCCTCTAGACTTCAATGAGGTTAAGCCGCGATACCTAAGACAGATCTGCACTCGATGACACCTCGATAACAGCCGGTCCCCACACTTACATCTTGCTCTCCTTACGTCAGTATACATCATATCAGTCTGTGACGCTGGCTTTGCAACATCTTGCGTGCCTTTAGGTTCGCCGCGACCAACACTTACCATGCACTGACCACAAAAAATGGAGGCGCCGCGGCTTGAACCCTGGACCTTTCACATGCCAAGCGAACGCTCTACCAACTGAGCTACGCCCCATGCACGAGCAAACTGCGCTATTCCCCATTGTTTGCGACTCAGATGCGCACGGACACGATGGTTGGTTGGTTTGTAGCGGTGAAGGGAGCAGAGTACAAAGGCGCGGACCCGTTCATATACACAAAAGTTCCAAGTAGTTTCGATGCTCTGGTATTACAAATGCAAATTCCGTCTGTTTTTAACGTCTTAAATTGAAAGAGCCGTCACAAATTGCTCCGTTTTCACTCATTGTAGACAATTATACAGCACCTGAGGTAACAAACACACTAGATCGCGTGTTATTGTGCACTACATTATTTATGCCAACTCAGTGCCTCGCTCTTTACTACTGTGTACCAATCTTGTCGTCCAACTGCAAAACACTGGGCCACAACAAGTTTCCGCGTCTCCATTGCACTGCGCATACTACGAAACGCTCCCCAAACTTGGCACTCACCCTCGCAGCCGACTTTTCCGACTTTCCACGACGCTCACGCTAGTGACAGCATTATTTATAGTTCGACGTCGCGCCAAAGCGAATGAGTACATTTCGCCTACGGCTTAGGCCGCCCTCCTAGTGTGGCTGCTCGGTGTCTGCAGGCAGCGAGGGTCTGCAAGCTTCCTGTGTTCGCACCTATGTCACCTGTGCTTGCTTGTCAGAGACAGACTATCGCAAAATATACAACTCACTCCATGAATTGATTGCTACGGCATCTGTTATCAGCAGTCACAACTAGCAACACCAGTAGCAGCTGACTGCACGCAAAGAATAGGAATGTGCAGTGGGATTTACGTGAACTCGGCGAAAGGCAGATCTTTCCGACATAGGCTTGAGAATCTTACGGGAACACTTGTACTGTTTCTAAATTAAGTGTAGGCGTGGGAGGAGGGTGCTTCCTGCGCACAAATAACAGCACGCTTGTCAATTGTGGATGCTAATCATTCGCTTGTATCTTCCTAGACACATCTGCTGGTCGTGAATTATTCCATTTGCATATCAAGGTGCGCATGTAGGTGTGTTAAAAATTCTGGAGGCACTGGGTATTGATCCCAGTACCTCTCGCATACTAAGCGAGCGCTCTACCTTCTGAGCTACGCCCGCCCCCCCGAAGACTAATGGTGCTACATACAGCCATATAGACGACACAGACCCTTGCACTCCCATTATTCAGCAGACAAACACTACTCTCTATGTATCCGTTAGGGTGTCTTTCAGGTTTCGTGCATTCTGTATCGAATCGTAGTTGCCAAAATGAAAGTGGCACGTATAACGTCGAAAATAGAATTCGGACACCGCTCTGAGTAGACCAACGTGTTGTCCACCCTCTAGACTTCAATGAGGTTAAGCCGCGATACCTAAGACAGATCTGCACTCGATGACACCTCGATAACAGCCGGTCCCCACACTTACATCTTGCTTCTCCTTACGTCAGTATACATCATATCAGTCTGTGACGCTGGCTTTGCAACATCTTGCGTGCCTTTAGGTTCGCCGCGACCAACACTTACCATGCACTGACCACAAAAAAATGGAGGCGCCGCGGCTTGAACCCTGGACCTTTCACATGCCAAGCGAACGCTCTACCAACTGAGCTACGCCCCATGCACGAGCAAACTGCGCTATTCCCCATTGTTTGCGACTCAGATGCGCACGGACACGATGGTTGGTTGGTTTGTAGCGGTGAAGGGAGCAGAGTACAAAGGCGCGGACCCGTTCATATACACAAAAGTTCCAAGTAGTTTCGATGCTCTGGTATTACAAATGCAAATTCCGTCTGTTTTTAACGTCTTAAATTGAAAGAGCCGTCACAAATTGCTCCGTTTTCACTCATTGTAGACAATTATACAGCACCTGAGGTAACAAACACATCTCGAGAACCATTGTGCACTACATATTTATGCCAACTCAGTGCCTCGCTCTTTACTACTGACCAATCTTGTCGTCCAACTGCAAAACACTGGGCCACAACAAGTTTCCGCGTCTCCATTGCACTGCGCATACTACGAAACGCTCCCCAAACTTGGCACTCACCCTCGCAGCCGACTTTTCCGACTTTCCACGACGCTCACGCAACGCTCACGCTAGTGACAGCATTATTTATAGTTCGACGTCGCGCCAAAGCGAATGAGTACATTTCGCCTACGGCTTAGGCCGCCCTCCTAGTGTGGCTGCTCGGTGTCTGCAGGCAGCGAGGGTCTGCAAGCTTCCTGTGTTCGCACCTATGTCACCTGTGCTTGCTTGTCAGAGACAGACTATCGCAAAATATACAACTCACTCCATGAATTGATTGCTACGGCATCTGTTATCAGCAGTCACAACTAGCAACACCAGTAGCAGCTGACTGCACGCAAAGAATAGGAATGTGCAGTGGGATTTACGTGAACTCGGCGAAAGGCAGATCTTTCCGACATAGGCTTGAGAATCTTACGGGAACACTTGTACTGTTTCTAAATTAAGTGTAGGCGTGGGAGGAGCGTGCTTCCTGCGCACAAATAACAGCACGCTTGTCAATTGTGGATGCTAATCATTCGCTTGTATCTTCCTAGACACATCTGCTGGTCGTGAATTATTCCATTTGCATATCAAGGTGCGCATGTAGGTGTGTTAAAAATTCTGGAGGCACTGGGTATTGATCCCAGTACCTCTCGCATACTAAGCGAGCGCTCTACCATCTGAGCTACGCCCGCCCCCCCGAAGACTAATGGTGCTACATACAGCCATATAGACGACACAGACCCTTGCACTCCCATTATTCAGCAGACAAACACTACTCTCTATGTATCCGTTAGGGTGTCTTTCAGGTTTCGTGCATTCTGTATCGAATCGTAGTTGCCAAAATGAAAGTGGCACGTATAACGTCGAAAATAGAATTCGGACACCGCTCTGAGTAAGACCAACGTGTTGTCCACCCTCTAGACTTCAATGAGGTTAAGCCGCGATACCTAAGACAGATCTGCACTCGATGACACCTCGATAACAGCCGGTCCCCACACTTACATCTTGCTCTCCTTACGTCAGTATACATCATATCAGTCTGTGACGCTGGCTTTGCAACATCTTGCGTGCCTTTAGGTTCGCCGCGACCAACACTTACCATGCACTGACCACAAAAAATGGAGGCGCCGCGGCTTGAACCCTGGACCTTTCACATGCCAAGCGAACGCTCTACCAACTGAGCTACGCCCCATGCACGAGCAAACTGCGCTATTCCCCATTGTTTGCGACTCAGATGCGCACGGACACGATGGTTGGTTGGTTTGTAGCGGTGAAGGGAGCAGAGTACAAAGGCGCGGACCCGTTCATATACACAAAAGTTCCAAGTAGTTTCGATGCTCTGGTATTACAAATGCAAATTCCGTCTGTTTTTAACGTCTTAAATTGAAAGAGCCGTCACAAATTGCTCCGTTTTCACTCATTGTAGACAATTATACAGCACCTGAGGTAACAAACACATCTCGAGAACCATTGTGCACTACATTATTTATGCCAACTCAGTGCCTCGCTCTTTACTACTGTGTACCAATCTTGTCGTCCAACTGCAAAACACTGGGCCACAACAAGTTTCCGCGTCTCCATTGCACTGCGCATACTACGAAACGCTCCCCAAACTTGGCACTCACCCTCGCAGCCGACTTTTCCGACTTTCCACGACGCTCACGCTAGTGACAGCATTATTTATAGTTCGACGTCGCGCCAAAGCGTATGAGTACATTTCGCCTACGGCTTAGGCCGCCCTCCTAGTGTGGCTGCTCGGTGTCTGCAGGCAGCGAGGGTCTGCAAGCTTCCTGTGTTCGCACCTATGTCACCTGTGCTTGCTTGTCAGAGACAGACTATCGCAAAATATACAACTCACTCCATGAATTGATTGCTACGGCATCTGTTATCAGCAGTCACAACTAGCAACACCAGTAGCAGCTGACTGCACGCAAAGAATAGGAATGTGCAGTGGGATTTACGTGAACTCGGCGAAAGGCAGATCTTTCCGACATAGGCTTGAGAATCTTACGGGAACACTTGTACTGTTTCTAAATTAAGTGTAGGCGTGGGAGGAGGGTGCTTCCTGCGCACAAATAACAGCACGCTTGTCAATTGTGGATGCTAATCATTCGCTTGTATCTTCCTAGACACATCTGCTGGTCGTGAATTATTCCATTTGCATATCAAGGTGCGCATGTAGGTGTGTTAAAAATTCTGGAGGCACTGGGTATTGATCCCAGTACCTCTCGCATACTAAGCGAGCGCTCTACCTTCTGAGCTACGCCCGCCCCCCCGAAGACTAATGGTGCTACATACAGCCATATAGACGACACAGACCCTTGCACTCCCATTATTCAGCAGACAAACACTACTCTCTATGTATCCGTTAGGGTGTCTTTCAGGTTTCGTGCATTCTGTATCGAATCGTAGTTGCCAAAATGAAAGTGGCACGTATAACGTCGAAAATAGAATTCGGACACCGCTCTGAGTAAGACCAACGTGTTGTCCACCCTCTAGACTTCAATGAGGTTAAGCCGCGATACCTAAGACAGATCTGCACTCGATGACACCTCGATAACAGCCGGTCCCCACACTTACATCTTGCCCTCCTTACGTCAGTATACATCATATCAGTCTGTGACGCTGGCTTTGCAACATCTTGCGTGCCTTTAGGTTCGCCGCGACCAACACTTACCATGCACTGACCACAAAAAATGGAGGCGCCGCGGCTTGAACCCTGGACCTTTCACATGCCAAGCGAACGCTCTACCAACTGAGCTACGCCCCATGCACGAGCAAACTGCGCTATTCCCCATTGTTTGCGACTCAGATGCGCACGGACACGATGGTTGGTTGGTTTGTAGCGGTGAAGGGAGCAGAGTACAAAGGCGCGGACCCGTTCATATACACAAAAGTTCCAAGTAGTTTCGATGCTCTGGTATTACAAATGCAAATTCCGTCTGTTTTTAACGTCTTAAATTGAAAGAGCCGTCACAAATTGCTCCGTTTTCACTCATTGTAGACAATTATACAGCACCTGAGGTAACAAACACATCTCGAGAACCATTGTGCACTACATTATTTATGCCAACTCAGTGCCTCGCTCTTTACTACTGTGTACCAATCTTGTCGTCCAACTGCAAAACACTGGGCCACAACAAGTTTCCGCGTCTCCATTGCACTGCGCATACTACGAAACGCTCCCCAAACTTGGCACTCACCCTCGCAGCCGACTTTTCCGACTTTCCACGACGCTCACGCAACGCTCACGCTAGTGACAGCATTATTTATAGTTCGACGTCGCGCCAAAGCGAATGAGTACATTTCGCCTACGGCTTAGGCCGCCCTCCTAGTGTGGCTGCTCGGTGTCTGCAGGCAGCGAGGGTCTGCAAGCTTCCTGTGTTCGCACCTATGTCACCTGTGCTTGCTTGTCAGAGACAGACTATCGCAAAATATACAACTCACTCCATGAATTGATTGCTACGGCATCTGTTATCAGCAGTCACAACTAGCAACACCAGTAGCAGCTGACTGCACGCAAAGAATAGGAATGTGCAGTGGGATTTACGTGAACTCGGCGAAAGGCAGATCTTTCCGACATAGGCTTGAGAATCTTACGGGAACACTTGTACTGTTTCTAAATTAAGTGTAGGCGTGGGAGGAGCGTGCTTCCTGCGCACAAATAACAGCACGCTTGTCAATTGTGGATGCTAATCATTCGCTTGTATCTTCCTAGACACATCTGCTGGTCGTGAATTATTCCATTTGCATATCAAGGTGCGCATGTAGGTGTGTTAAAAATTCTGGAGGCACTGGGTATTGATCCCAGTACCTCTCGCATACTAAGCGAGCGCTCTACCTTCTGAGCTACGCCCGCCCCCCCGAAGACTAATGGTGCTACATACAGCCATATAGACGACACAGACCCTTGCACTCCCATTATTCAGCAGACAAACACTACTCTCTATGTATCCGTTAGGGTGTCTTTCAGGTTTCGTGCATTCTGTATCGAATCGTAGTTGCCAAAATGAAAGTGGCACGTATAACGTCGAAAATAGAATTCGGACACCGCTCTGAGTAAGACCAACGTGTTGTCCACCCTCTAGACTTCAATGAGGTTAAGCCGCGATACCTAAGACAGATCTGCACTCGATGACACCTCGATAACAGCCGGTCCCCACACTTACATCTTGCTCTCCTTACGTCAGTATACATCATATCAGTCTGTGACGCTGGCTTTGCAACATCTTGCGTGCCTTTAGGTTCGCCGCGACCAACACTTACCATGCACTGACCACAAAAAATGGAGGCGCCGCGGCTTGAACCCTGGACCTTTCACATGCCAAGCGAACGCTCTACCAACTGAGCTACGCCCCATGCACGAGCAAACTGCGCTATTCCCCATTGTTTGCGACTCAGATGCGCACGGACACGATGGTTGGTTGGTTTGTAGCGGTGAAGGGAGCAGAGTACAAAGGCGCGGACCCGTTCATATACACAAAAGTTCCAAGTAGTTTCGATGCTCTGGTATTACAAATGCAAATTCCGTCTGTTTTTAACGTCTTAAATTGAAAGAGCCGTCACAAATTGCTCCGTTTTCACTCATTGTAGACAATTATACAGCACCTGAGGTAACAAACACATCTCGAGAACCATTGTGCACTACATTATTTATGCCAACTCAGTGCCTCGCTCTTTACTACTGTGTACCAATCTTGTCGTCCAACTGCAAAACACTGGGCCACAACAAGTTTCCGCGTCTCCATTGCACTGCGCATACTACGAAACGCTCCCCAAACTTGGCACTCACCCTCGCAGCCGACTTTTCCGACTTTCCACGACGCTCACGCTAGTGACAGCATTATTTATAGTTCGACGTCGCGCCAAAGCGAATGAGTACATTTCGCCTACGGCTTAGGCCGCCCTCCTAGTGTGGCTGCTCGGTGTCTGCAGGCAGCGAGGGTCTGCAAGCTTCCTGTGTTCGCACCTATGTCACCTGTGCTTGCTTGTCAGAGACAGACTATCGCAAAATATACAACTCACTCCATGAATTGATTGCTACGGCATCTGTTATCAGCAGTCACAACTAGCAACACCAGTAGCAGCTGACTGCACGCAAAGAATAGGAATGTGCAGTGGGATTTACGTGAACTCGGCGAAAGGCAGATCTTTCCGACATAGGCTTGAGAATCTTACGGGAACACTTGTACTGTTTCTAAATTAAGTGTAGGCGTGGGAGGAGGGTGCTTCCTGCGCACAAATAACAGCACGCTTGTCAATTGTGGATGCTAATCATTCGCTTGTATCTTCCTAGACACATCTGCTGGTCGTGAATTATTCCATTTGCATATCAAGGTGCGCATGTAGGTGTGTTAAAAATTCTGGAGGCACTGGGTATTGATCCCAGTACCTCTCGCATACTAAGCGAGCGCTCTACCTTCTGAGCTACGCCCGCCCCCCCGAAGACTAATGGTGCTACATACAGCCATATAGACGACACAGACCCTTGCACTCCCATTATTCAGCAGACAAACACTACTCTCTATGTATCCGTTAGGGTGTCTTTCAGGTTTCGTGCATTCTGTATCGAATCGTAGTTGCCAAAATGAAAGTGGCACGTATAACGTCGAAAATAGAATTCGGACACCGCTCTGAGTAAGACCAACGTGTTGTCCACCCTCTAGACTTCAATGAGGTTAAGCCGCGATACCTAAGACAGATCTGCACTCGATGACACCTCGATAACAGCCGGTCCCCACACTTACATCTTGCCCTCCTTACGTCAGTATACATCATATCAGTCTGTGACGCTGGCTTTGCAACATCTTGCGTGCCTTTAGGTTCGCCGCGACCAACACTTACCATGCACTGACCACAAAAAATGGAGGCGCCGCGGCTTGAACCCTGGACCTTTCACATGCCAAGCGAACGCTCTACCAACTGAGCTACGCCCCATGCACGAGCAAACTGCGCTATTCCCCATTGTTTGCGACTCAGATGCGCACGGACACGATGGTTGGTTGGTTTGTAGCGGTGAAGGGAGCAGAGTACAAAGGCGCGGACCCGTTCATATACACAAAAGTTCCAAGTAGTTTCGATGCTCTGGTATTACAAATGCAAATTCCGTCTGTTTTTAACGTCTTAAATTGAAAGAGCCGTCACAAATTGCTCCGTTTTCACTCATTGTAGACAATTATACAGCACCTGAGGTAACAAACACATCTCGAGAACCATTGTGCACTACATTATTTATGCCAACTCAGTGCCTCGCTCTTTACTACTGTGTACCAATCTTGTCGTCCAACTGCAAAACACTGGGCCACAACAAGTTTCCGCGTCTCCATTGCACTGCGCATACTACGAAACGCTCCCCAAACTTGGCACTCACCCTCGCAGCCGACTTTTCCGACTTTCCACGACGCTCACGCAACGCTCACGCTAGTGACAGCATTATTTATAGTTCGACGTCGCGCCAAAGCGAATGAGTACATTTCGCCTACGGCTTAGGCCGCCCTCCTAGTGTGGCTGCTCGGTGTCTGCAGGCAGCGAGGGTCTGCAAGCTTCCTGTGTTCGCACCTATGTCACCTGTGCTTGCTTGTCAGAGACAGACTATCGCAAAATATACAACTCACTCCATGAATTGATTGCTACGGCATCTGTTATCAGCAGTCACAACTAGCAACACCAGTAGCAGCTGACTGCACGCAAAGAATAGGAATGTGCAGTGGGATTTACGTGAACTCGGTTAAAGGCAGATCTTTCCGACATAGGCTTGAGAATCTTACGGGAACACTTGTACTGTTTCTAAATTAAGTGTAGGCGTGGGAGGAGGGTGCTTCCTGCGCACAAATAACAGCACGCTTGTCAATTGTGGATGCTAATCATTCGCTTGTATCTTCCTAGACACATCTGCTGGTCGTGAATTATTCCATTTGTATATCAAGGTGCGCATGTAGGTTTGTTAAAAATTCTGGAGGCACTGGGTATTGATCCCAGTACCTCTCGCATACTAAGCGAGCGCTCTACCATCTGAGCTACGCCCGCCCCCCCGAAGACTAATGGTGCTACATACAGCCATATAGACGACACAGACCCTTGCACTCCCATTATTCAGCAGACAAACACTACTCTCTATGTATCCGTTAGGGTGTCTTTCAGGTTTCGTGCATTCTGTATCGAATCGTAGTTGGCCACAATGAAAGTGGCACGTATAACGTCGAAAATAGAATTCGGACACCGCTCTGAGTAAGACCAACGTGTTGTCCACCCTCTAGACTTCAATGAGGTTAAGCCGCTATACCTAAGACAGATCTGCACTCGATGACACCTCGATAACAGCCGGTCCCCACACTTACATCTTGCTCTCCTTACGTCAGTATACATCATATCAGTCTGTGACGCTGGCTTTGCAACATCTTGCGTGCCTTTAGGTTCGCCGCGACCAACACTTACCATGCACTGACCACAAAAAATGGAGGCGCCGCGGCTTGAACCCTGGACCTTTCACATGCCAAGCGAACGCTCTACCAACTGAGCTACGCCCCATGCACGAGCAAACTGTGCTATTCCCCATTGTTTGCGACTCAGATGCGCACGGACACGATGGTTGGTTGGTTTGTAGCGGTGAAGGGAGCAGAGTACAAAGGCGCGGACCCGTTCATATACACAAAAGTTCCAAGTAGTTTCGATGCTCTGGTATTACAAATGCAAATTCCGTCTGTTTTTAACGTCTTAAATTGAAAGAGCCGTCACAAATTGCTCCGTTTTCACTCATTGTAGACAATTATACAGCACCTGAGGTAACAAACACATCTCGAGAACCATTGTGCACTACATTATTTATGCCAACTCAGTGCCTCGCTCTTTACTACTGTGTACCAATCTTGTCGTCCAACTGCAAAACACTGGGCCACAACAAGTTTCCGCATCTCCATTGCACTGCGCATACTACGAAACGCTCCCCAAACTTGGCACTCACCCTCGCAGCCGACTTTTCCGACTTTCCACGACGCTCACGCAACGCTCACGCTAGTGACAGCATTATTTATAGTTCGACGTCGCGCCAAAGCGAATGAGTACATTTCGCCTACGGCTTAGGCCGCCCTCCTAGTGTGGCTGCTCGGTGTCTGCAGGCAGCGAGGGTCTGCAAGCTTCCTGTGTTCGCACCTATGTCACCTGTGCTTGCTTGTCAGAGACAGACTATCGCAAAATATACAACTCACTCCATGAATTGATTGCTACGGCATCTGTTATCAGCAGTCACAACTAGCAACACCAGTAGCAGCTGACTGCACGCAAAGAATAGGAATGTGCAGTGGGATTTACTAAGCGAGCGCTCTACCATCTGAGCTACGCCCGCCCCCCCGAAGACTAATGGTGCTACATACAGCCATATAGACGACACAGACCCTTGCACTCCCATTATTCAGCAGACAAACACTACTCTCTATGTATCCGTTAGGGTGTCTTTCAGGTTTCGTGCATTCTGTATCGAATCGTAGTTGCCAAAATGAAAGTGGCACGTATAACGTCGAAAATAGAATTCGGACACCGCTCTGAGTAAGACCAACGTGTTGTCCACTCACCCTATTGATTCTGTATCGAATCGTAGTTGCCAAAATGAAAGTGGCACGTATAACGTCGAAAATAGAATTCGGACACCGCTCTGAGTAAGACCAACGTGTTGTCCACCCTCTAGACTTCAATGAGGTTAAGCCGCGATACCTAAGACAGATCTGCACTCGATGACACCTCGATAACAGCCGGTCCCCACACTTACATCTTGCTCTCCTTACGTCAGTATACATCATATCAGTCTGTGACGCTGGCTTTGCAACATCTTGCGTGCCTTTAGGTTCGCCGCGACCAACACTTACCATGCACTGACCACAAAAAATGGAGGCGCCGCGGCTTGAACCCTGGACCTTTCACATGCCAAGCGAACGCTCTACCAACTGAGCTACGCCCCATGCACGAGCAAACTGCGCTATTCCCCATTGTTTGCGACTCAGATGCGCACGGACACGATGGTTGGTTGGTTTGTAGCGGTGAAGGGAGCAGAGTACAAAGGCGCGGACCCGTTCATATACACAAAAGTTCCAAGTAGTTTCGATGCTCTGGTATTACAAATGCAAATTCCGTCTGTTTTTAACGTCTTAAATTGAAAGAGCCGTCACAAATTGCTCCGTTTTCACTCATTGTAGACAATTATACAGCACCTGAGGTAACAAACACATCTCGAGAACCATTGTGCACTACATTATTTATGCCAACTCAGTGCCTCGCTCTTTACTACTGTGTACCAATCTTGTCGTCCAACTGCAAAACACTGGGCCACAACAAGTTTCCGCGTCTCCATTGCACTGCGCATACTACGAAACGCTCCCCAAACTTGGCACTCACCCTCGCAGCCGACTTTTCCGACTTTCCACGACGCTCACGCAACGCTCACGCTAGTGACAGCATTATTTATAGTTCGACGTCGCGCCAAAGCGAATGAGTACATTTCGCCTACGGCTTAGGCCGCCCTCCTAGTGTGGCTGCTCGGTGTCTGCAGGCAGCGAGGGTCTGCAAGCTTCCTGTGTTCGCACCTATGTCACCTGTGCTTGCTTGTCAGAGACAGACTATCGCAAAATATACAACTCACTCCATGAATTGATTGCTACGGCATCTGTTATCAGCAGTCACAACTAGCAACACCAGTAGCAGCTGACTGCACGCAAAGAATAGGAATGTGCAGTGGGATTTACGTGAACTCGGCGAAAGGCAGATCTTTCCGACATAGGCTTGAGAATCTTACGGGAACACTTGTACTGTTTCTAAATTAAGTGTAGGCGTGGGAGGAGGGTGCTTCCTGCGCACAAATAACAGCACGCTTGTCAATTGTGGATGCTAATCATTCGCTTGTATCTTCCTAGACACATCTGCTGGTCGTGAATTATTCCATTTGCATATCAAGGTGCGCATGTAGGTGTGTTAAAAGTTCTGGAGGCACTGGGTATTGATCCCAGTACCTCTCGCATACTAAGCGAGCGCTCTACCATCTGAGCTACGCCCGCCCCCCCGAAGACTAATGGTGCTACATACAGCCATATAGACGACACAGACCCTTGCACTCCCATTATTCAGCAGACAAACACTACTCTCTATGTATCCGTTAGGGTGTCTTTCAGGTTTCGTGCATTCTGTATCGAATCGTAGTTGCCAAAATGAAAGTGGCACGTATAACGTCGAAAATAGAATTCGGACACCGCTCTGAGTAAGACCAACGTGTTGTCCACCCTCTAGACTTCAATGAGGTTAAGCCGCGATACCTAAGACAGATCTGCACTCGATGACACCTCGATAACAGCCGGTCCCCACACTTACATCTTGCTCTCCTTACGTCAGTATACATCATATCAGTCTGTGACGCTGGCTTTGCAACATCTTGCGAGCCTTTAGGTTCGCCGCGACCAACACTTACCATGCACTGACCACAAAAAATGGAGGCGCCGCGGCTTGAACCCTGGACCTTTCACATGCCAAGCGAACGCTCTACCAACTGAGCTACACCCCATGCACGAGCAAACTACGCTATTCCCCATTGTTTGCGACTCAGATGCGCACGGACACGATGGTTGGTTGGTTTGTAGCGGTGAAGGGAGCAGAGTACAAAGGCGCGGACCCGTTCATATACACAAAAGTTCCAAGTAGTTTCGATGCTCTGGTATTACAAATGCAAATTCCGTCTGTTTTTAACGTCTTAAATTGAAAGAGCCGTCACAAATTGCTCCGTTTTCACTCATTGTAGACAATTATACAGCACCTGAGGTAACAAACACATCTCGAGAACCATTGTGCACTACATTATTTATGCCAACTCAGTGCCTCGCTCTTTACTACTGTGTACCAATCTTGTCGTCCAACTGCAAAACACTGGGCCACAACAAGTTTCCGCGTCTCCATTGCACTGCGCATACTACGAAACGCTCCCCAAACTTGGCACTCACCCTCGCAGCCGACTTTTCCGACTTTCCACGACGCTCACGCAACGCTCACGCTAGTGACAGCATTATTTATAGTTCGACGTCGCGCCAAAGCGAATGAGTACATTTCGCCTACGGCTTAGGCCGCCCTCCTAGTGTGGCTGCTCGGTGTCTGCAGGCAGCGAGGGTCTGCAAGCTTCCTGTGTTCGCACCTATGTCACCTGTGCTTGCTTGTCAGAGACAGACTATCGCAAAACATACAACTCACTCCATGAATTGATTGCTACGGCATCTGTTATCAGCAGTCACAACTAGCAACACCAGTAGCAGCTGACTGCACGCAAAGAATAGGAATGTGCAGTGGGATTTACGTGAACTCGGCGAAAGGCAGATCTTTCCGACATAGGCTTGAGAATCTTACGGGAACACTTGTACTGTTTCTAAATTAAGTGTAGGCGTGGGAGGAGGGTGCTTCCTGCCACAAATAACAGCACGCTTGTCAATTGTGGATGCTAATCATTCGCTTGTATCTTCCTAGACACATCTGCTGGTCGTGAATTATTCCATTTGCATATCAAGGTGCGCATGTAGGTGTGTTAAAAATTCTGGAGGCACTGGGTATTGATCCCAGTACCTCTCGCATACTAAGCGAGCGCTCTACCATCTGAGCTACGCCCGCCCCCCCGAAGACTAATGGTGCTACATACAGCCATATAGACGACACAGACCCTTGCACTCCCATTATTCAGCAGACAAACACTACTCTCTATGTATCCGTTAGGGTGTCTTTCAGGTTTCGTGCATTCTGTATCGAATCGTAGTTGCCAAAATGAAAGTGGCACGTATAACGTCGAAAATAGAATTCGGACACCGCTCTGAGTAAGACCAACGTGTTGTCCACCCTCTAGACTTCAATGAGGTTAAGCCGCGATACCTAAGACAGATCTGCACTCGATGACACCTCGATAACAGCCGGTCCCCACACTTACATCTTGCTCTCCTTACGTCAGTATACATCATATCAGTCTGTGACGCTGGCTTTGCAACATCTTGCGAGCCTTTAGGTTCGCCGCGACCAACACTTACCATGCACTGACCACAAAAAATGGAGGCGCCGCGGCTTGAACTCTGGACCTTTCACATGCCAAGCGAACGCTCTACCAACTGAGCTACGCCCCATGCACGAGCAAACTGCGCTATTCCCCATTGTTTGCGACTCAGATGCGCACGGACACGATGGTTGGTTGGTTTGTAGCGGTGAAGGGAGCAGAGTACAAAGGCGCGGACCCGTTCATATACACAAAAGTTCCAAGTAGTTTCGATGCTCTGGTATTACAAATGCAAATTCCGTCTGTTTTTAACGTCTTAAATTGAAAGAGCCGTCACAAATTGCTCCGTTTTCACTCATTGTAGACAATTATACAGCACCTGAGGTAACAAACACATCTCGAGAACCATTGTGCACTACATTATTTATGCCAACTCAGTGCCTTGCTCTTTACTACTGTGTACCAATCTTGTCGTCCAACTGCAAAACACTGGGCCACAACAAGTTTCCGCGTCTCCATTGCACTGCGCATACTACGAAACGCTCCCCAAACTTGGCACTCACCCTCGCAGCCGACTTTTCCGACTTTCCACGACGCTCACGCAACGCTCACGCTAGTGACAGCATTATTTATAGTTCGACGTCGCGCCAAAGCGAATGAGTACATTTCGCCTACGGCTTAGGCCGCCCTCCTAGTGTGGCTGCTCGGTGTCTGCAGGCAGCGAGGGTCTGCAAGCTTCCTGTGTTCGCACCTATGTCACCTGTGCTTGCTTGTCAGAGACAGACTATCGCAAAACATACAACTCACTCCATGAATTGATTGCTACGGCATCTGTTATCAGCAGTCACAACTAGCAACACCAGTAGCAGCTGACTGCACGCAAAGAATAGGAATGTGCAGTGGGATTTACGTGAACTCGGCGAAAGGCAGATCTTTCCGACATAGGCTTGAGAATCTTACGGGAACACTTGTACTGTTTCTAAATTAAGTGTAGGCGTGGGAGGAGGGTGCTTCCTGCGCACAAATAACAGCACGCTTGTCAATTGTGGATGCTAATCATTCGCTTGTATCTTCCTAGACACATCTGCTGGTCGTGAATTATTCCATTTGCATATCAAGGTGCGCATGTAGGTGTGTTAAAAGTTCTGGAGGCACTGGGTATTGATCCCAGTACCTCTCGCATACTAAGCGAGCGCTCTACCATCTGAGCTACGCCCGCCCCCCCGAAGACTAATGGTGCTACATACAGCCATATAGACGACACAGACCCTTGCACTCCCATTATTCAGCAGACAAACACTACTCTCTATGTATCCGTTAGGGTGTCTTTCAGGTTTCGTGCATTCTGTATCGAATCGTAGTTGCCAAAATGAAAGTGGCACGTATAACGTCGAAAATAGAATTCGGACACCGCTCTGAGTAAGACCAACGTGTTGTCCACCCTCTAGACTTCAATGAGGTTAAGCCGCGATACCTAAGACAGATCTGCACTCGATGACACCTCGATAACAGCCGGTCCCCACACTTACATCTTGCTCTCCTTACGTCAGTATACATCATATCAGTCTGTGACGCTGGCTTTGCAACATCTTGCGAGCCTTTAGGTTCGCCGCGACCAACACTTACCATGCACTGACCACAAAAAATGGAGGCGCCGCGGCTTGAACCCTGGACCTTTCACATGCCAAGCGAACGCTCTACCAACTGAGCTACACCCCATGCACGAGCAAACTACGCTATTCCCCATTGTTTGCGACTCAGATGCGCACGGACACGATGGTTGGTTGGTTTGTAGCGGTGAAGGGAGCAGAGTACAAAGGCGCGGACCCGTTCATATACACAAAAGTTCCAAGTAGTTTCGATGCTCTGGTATTACAAATGCAAATTCCGTCTGTTTTTAACGTCTTAAATTGAAAGAGCCGTCACAAATTGCTCCGTTTTCACTCATTGTAGACAATTATACAGCACCTGAGGTAACAAACACATCTCGAGAACCATTGTGCACTACATTATTTATGCCAACTCAGTGCCTCGCTCTTTACTACTGTGTACCAATCTTGTCGTCCAACTGCAAAACACTGGGCCACAACAAGTTTCCGCGTCTCCATTGCACTGCGCATACTACGAAACGCTCCCCAAACTTGGCACTCACCCTCGCAGCCGACTTTTCCGACTTTCCACGACGCTCACGCAACGCTCACGCTAGTGACAGCATTATTTATAGTTCGACGTCGCGCCAAAGCGAATGAGTACATTTCGCCTACGGCTTAGGCCGCCCTCCTAGTGTGGCTGCTCGGTGTCTGCAGGCAGCGAGGGTCTGCAAGCTTCCTGTGTTCGCACCTATGTCACCTGTGCTTGCTTGTCAGAGACAGACTATCGCAAAACATACAACTCACTCCATGAATTGATTGCTACGGCATCTGTTATCAGCAGTCACAACTAGCAACACCAGTAGCAGCTGACTGCACGCAAAGAATAGGAATGTGCAGTGGGATTTACGTGAACTCGGCGCAAGGCAGATCTTTCCGACATAGGCTTGAGAATCTTACGGGAACACTTGTACTGTTTCTAAATTAAGTGTAGGCGTGGGAGGAGGGTGCTTCCTGCGCACAAATAACAGCACGCTTGTCAATTGTGGATGCTAATCATTCGCTTGTATCTTCCTAGACACATCTGCTGGTCGTGAATTATTCCATTTGCATATCAAGGTGCGCATGTAGGTGTGTTAAAAATTCTGGAGGCACTGGGTATTGATCCCAGTACCTCTCGCATACTAAGCGAGCGCTCTACCATCTGAGCTACGCCCGCCCCCCCGAAGACTAATGGTGCTACATACAGCCATATAGACGACACAGACCCTTGCACTCCCATTATTCAGCAGACAAACACTACTCTCTATGTATCCGTTAGGGTGTCTTTCAGGTTTCGTGCATTCTGTATCGAATCGTAGTTGCCAAAATGAAAGTGGCACGTATAACGTCGAAAATAGAATTCGGACACCGCTCTGAGTAAGACCAACGTGTTGTCCACCCTCTAGACTTCAATGAGGTTAAGCCGCGATACCTAAGACAGATCTGCACTCGATGACACCTCGATAACAGCCGGTCCCCACACTTACATCTTGCTCTCCTTACGTCAGTATACATCATATCAGTCTGTGACGCTGGCTTTGCAACATCTTGCGAGCCTTTAGGTTCGCCGCGACCAACACTTACCATGCACTGACCACAAAAAATGGAGGCGCCGCGGCTTGAACTCTGGACCTTTCACATGCCAAGCGAACGCTCTACCAACTGAGCTACGCCCCATGCACGAGCAAACTGCGCTATTCCCCATTGTTTGCGACTCAGATGCGCACGGACACGATGGTTGGTTGGTTTGTAGCGGTGAAGGGAGCAGAGTACAAAGGCGCGGACCCGTTCATATACACAAAAGTTCCAAGTAGTTTCGATGCTCTGGTATTACAAATGCAAATTCCGTCTGTTTTTAACGTCTTAAATTGAAAGAGCCGTCACAAATTGCTCCGTTTTCACTCATTGTAGACAATTATACAGCACCTGAGGTAACAAACACATCTCGAGAACCATTGTGCACTACATTATTTATGCCAACTCAGTGCCTCGCTCTTTACTACTGTGTACCAATCTTGTCGTCCAACTGCAAAACACTGGGCCACAACAAGTTTCCGCGTCTCCATTGCACTGCGCATACTACGAAACGCTCCCCAAACTTGGCACTCACCCTCGCAGCCGACTTTTCCGACTTTCCACGACGCTCACGCAACGCTCACGCTAGTGACAGCATTATTTATAGTTCGACGTCGCGCCAAAGCGAATGAGTACATTTCGCCTACGGCTTAGGCCGCCCTCCTAGTGTGGCTGCTCGGTGTCTGCAGGCAGCGAGGGTCTGCAAGCTTCCTGTGTTCGCACCTATGTCACCTGTGCTTGCTTGTCAGAGACAGACTATCGCAAAACATACAACTCACTCCATGAATTGATTGCTACGGCATCTGTTATCAGCAGTCACAACTAGCAACACCAGTAGCAGCTGACTGCACGCAAAGAATAGGAATGTGCAGTGGGATTTACGTGAACTCGGCGAAAGGCAGATCTTTCCGACATAGGCTTGAGAATCTTACGGGAACACTTGTACTGTTTCTAAATTAAGTGTAGGCGTGGGAGGAGGGTGCTTCCTGCGCACAAATAACAGCACGCTTGTCAATTGTGGATGCTAATCATTCGCTTGTATCTTCCTAGACACATCTGCTGGTCGTGAATTATTCCATTTGCATATCAAGGTGCGCATGTAGGTGTGTTAAAAGTTCTGGAGGCACTGGGTATTGATCCCAGTACCTCTCGCATACTAAGCGAGCGCTCTACCATCTGAGCTACGCCCGCCCCCCCGAAGACTAATGGTGCTACATACAGCCATATAGACGACACAGACCCTTGCACTCCCATTATTCAGCAGACAAACACTACTCTCTATGTATCCGTTAGGGTGTCTTTCAGGTTTCGTGCATTCTGTATCGAATCGTAGTTGCCAAAATGAAAGTGGCACGTATAACGTCGAAAATAGAATTCGGACACCGCTCTGAGTAAGACCAACGTGTTGTCCACCCTCTAGACTTCAATGAGGTTAAGCCGCGATACCTAAGACAGATCTGCACTCGATGACACCTCGATAACAGCCGGTCCCCACACTTACATCTTGCTCTCCTTACGTCAGTATACATCATATCAGTCTGTGACGCTGGCTTTGCAACATCTTGCGAGCCTTTAGGTTCGCCGCGACCAACACTTACCATGCACTGACCACAAAAAATGGAGGCGCCGCGGCTTGAACCCTGGACCTTTCACATGCCAAGCGAACGCTCTACCAACTGAGCTACACCCCATGCACGAGCAAACTGCGCTATTCCCCATTGTTTGCGACTCAGATGCGCACGGACACGATGGTTGGTTGGTTTGTAGCGGTGAAGGGAGCAGAGTACAAAGGCGCGGACCCGTTCATATACACAAAAGTTCCAAGTAGTTTCGATGCTCTGGTATTACAAATGCAAATTCCGTCTGTTTTTAACGTCTTAAATTGAAAGAGCCGTCACAAATTGCTCCGTTTTCACTCATTGTAGACAATTATACAGCACCTGAGGTAACAAACACATCTCGAGAACCATTGTGCACTACATTATTTATGCCAACTCAGTGCCTCGCTCTTTACTACTGTGTACCAATCTTGTCGTCCAACTGCAAAACACTGGGCCACAACAAGTTTCCGCGTCTCCATTGCACTGCGCATACTACGAAACGCTCCCCAAACTTGGCACTCACCCTCGCAGCCGACTTTTCCGACTTTCCACGACGCTCACGCAACGCTCACGCTAGTGACAGCATTATTTATAGTTCGACGTCGCGCCAAAGCGAATGAGTACATTTCGCCTACGGCTTAGGCCGCCCTCCTAGTGTGGCTGCTCGGTGTCTGCAGGCAGCGAGGGTCTGCAAGCTTCCTGTGTTCGCACCTATGTCACCTGTGCTTGCTTGTCAGAGACAGACTATCGCAAAACATACAACTCACTCCATGAATTGATTGCTACGGCATCTGTTATCAGCAGTCACAACTAGCAACACCAGTAGCAGCTGACTGCACGCAAAGAATAGGAATGTGCAGTGGGATTTACGTGAACTCGGCGAAAGGCAGATCTTTCCGACATAGGCTTGAGAATCTTACGGGAACACTTGTACTGTTTCTAAATTAAGTGTAGGCGTGGGAGGAGGGTGCTTCCTGCGCACAAATAACAGCACGCTTGTCAATTGTGGATGCTAATCATTCGCTTGTATCTTCCTAGACACATCTGCTGGTCGTGAATTATTCCATTTGCATATCAAGGTGCGCATGTAGGTGTGTTAAAAGTTCTGGAGGCACTGGGTATTGATCCCAGTACCTCTCGCATACTAAGCGAGCGCTCTACCATCTGAGCTACGCCCGCCCCCCCGAAGACTAATGGTGCTACATACAGCCATATAGACGACACAGACCCTTGCACTCCCATTATTCAGCAGACAAACACTACTCTCTATGTATCCGTTAGGGTGTCTTTCAGGTTTCGTGCATTCTGTATCGAATCGTAGTTGCCAAAATGAAAGTGGCACGTATAACGTCGAAAATAGAATTCGGACACCGCTCTGAGTAAGACCAACGTGTTGTCCACCCTCTAGACTTCAATGAGGTTAAGCCGCGATACCTAAGACAGATCTGCACTCGATGACACCTCGATAACAGCCGGTCCCCACACTTACATCTTGCTCTCCTTACGTCAGTATACATCATATCAGTCTGTGACGCTGGCTTTGCAACATCTTGCGAGCCTTTAGGTTCGCCGCGACCAACACTTACCATGCACTGACCACAAAAAATGGAGGCGCCGCGGCTTGAACCCTGGACCTTTCACATGCCAAGCGAACGCTCTACCAACTGAGCTACACCCCATGCACGAGCAAACTGCGCTATTCCCCATTGTTTGCGACTCAGATGCGCACGGACACGATGGTTGGTTGGTTTGTAGCGGTGAAGGGAGCAGAGTACAAAGGCGCGGACCCGTTCATATACACAAAAGTTCCAAGTAGTTTCGATGCTCTGGTATTACAAATGCAAATTCCGTCTGTTTTTAACGTCTTAAATTGAAAGAGCCGTCACAAATTGCTCCGTTTTCACTCATTGTAGACAATTATACAGCACCTGAGGTAACAAACACATCTCGAGAACCATTGTGCACTACATTATTTATGCCAACTCAGTGCCTCGCTCTTTACTACTGTGTACCAATCTTGTCGTCCAACTGCAAAACACTGGGCCACAACAAGTTTCCGCGTCTCCATTGCACTGCGCATACTACGAAACGCTCCCCAAACTTGGCACTCACCCTCGCAGCCGACTTTTCCGACTTTCCACGACGCTCACGCAACGCTCACGCTAGTGACAGCATTATTTATAGTTCGACGTCGCGCCAAAGCGAATGAGTACATTTCGCCTACGGCTTAGGCCGCCCTCCTAGTGTGGCTGCTCGGTGTCTGCAGGCAGCGAGGGTCTGCAAGCTTCCTGTGTTCGCACCTATGTCACCTGTGCTTGCTTGTCAGAGACAGACTATCGCAAAACATACAACTCACTCCATGAATTGATTGCTACGGCATCTGTTATCAGCAGTCACAACTAGCAACACCAGTAGCAGCTGACTGCACGCAAAGAATAGGAATGTGCAGTGGGATTTACGTGAACTCGGCGCAAGGCAGATCTTTCCGACATAGGCTTGAGAATCTTACGGGAACACTTGTACTGTTTCTAAATTAAGTGTAGGCGTGGGAGGAGGGTGCTTCCTGCGCACAAATAACAGCACGCTTGTCAATTGTGGATGCTAATCATTCGCTTGTATCTTCCTAGACACATCTGCTGGTCGTGAATTATTCCATTTGCATATCAAGGTGCGCATGTAGGTGTGTTAAAAATTCTGGAGGCACTGGGTATTGATCCCAGTACCTCTCGCATACTAAGCGAGCGCTCTACCATCTGAGCTACGCCCGCCCCCCCGAAGACTAATGGTGCTACATACAGCCATATAGACGACACAGACCCTTGCACTCCCATTATTCAGCAGACAAACACTACTCTCTATGTATCCGTTAGGGTGTCTTTCAGGTTTCGTGCATTCTGTATCGAATCGTAGTTGCCAAAATGAAAGTGGCACGTATAACGTCGAAAATAGAATTCGGACACCGCTCTGAGTAAGACCAACGTGTTGTCCACCCTCTAGACTTCAATGAGGTTAAGCCGCGATACCTAAGACAGATCTGCACTCGATGACACCTCGATAACAGCCGGTCCCCACACTTACATCTTGCTCTCCTTACGTCAGTATACATCATATCAGTCTGTGACGCTGGCTTTGCAACATCTTGCGAGCCTTTAGGTTCGCCGCGACCAACACTTACCATGCACTGACCACAAAAAATGGAGGCGCCGCGGCTTGAACTCTGGACCTTTCACATGCCAAGCGAACGCTCTACCAACTGAGCTACGCCCCATGCACGAGCAAACTGCGCTATTCCCCATTGTTTGCGACTCAGATGCGCACGGACACGATGGTTGGTTGGTTTGTAGCGGTGAAGGGAGCAGAGTACAAAGGCGCGGACCCGTTCATATACACAAAAGTTCCAAGTAGTTTCGATGCTCTGGTATTACAAATGCAAATTCCGTCTGTTTTTAACGTCTTAAATTGAAAGAGCCGTCACAAATTGCTCCGTTTTCACTCATTGTAGACAATTATACAGCACCTGAGGTAACAAACACATCTCGAGAACCATTGTGCACTACATTATTTATGCCAACTCAGTGCCTCGCTCTTTACTACTGTGTACCAATCTTGTCGTCCAACTGCAAAACACTGGGCCACAACAAGTTTCCGCGTCTCCATTGCACTGCGCATACTACGAAACGCTCCCCAAACTTGGCACTCACCCTCGCAGCCGACTTTTCCGACTTTCCACGACGCTCACGCAACGCTCACGCTAGTGACAGCATTATTTATAGTTCGACGTCGCGCCAAAGCGAATGAGTACATTTCGCCTACGGCTTAGGCCGCCCTCCTAGTGTGGCTGCTCGGTGTCTGCAGGCAGCGAGGGTCTGCAAGCTTCCTGTGTTCGCACCTATGTCACCTGTGCTTGCTTGTCAGAGACAGACTATCGCAAAACATACAACTCACTCCATGAATTGATTGCTACGGCATCTGTTATCAGCAGTCACAACTAGCAACACCAGTAGCAGCTGACTGCACGCAAAGAATAGGAATGTGCAGTGGGATTTACGTGAACTCGGCGAAAGGCAGATCTTTCCGACATAGGCTTGAGAATCTTACGGGAACACTTGTACTGTTTCTAAATTAAGTGTAGGCGTGGGAGGAGGGTGCTTCCTGCGCACAAATAACAGCACGCTTGTCAATTGTGGATGCTAATCATTCGCTTGTATCTTCCTAGACACATCTGCTGGTCGTGAATTATTCCATTTGCATATCAAGGTGCGCATGTAGGTGTGTTAAAAGTTCTGGAGGCACTGGGTATTGATCCCAGTACCTCTCGCATACTAAGCGAGCGCTCTACCATCTGAGCTACGCCCGCCCCCCCGAAGACTAATGGTGCTACATACAGCCATATAGACGACACAGACCCTTGCACTCCCATTATTCAGCAGACAAACACTACTCTCTATGTATCCGTTAGGGTGTCTTTCAGGTTTCGTGCATTCTGTATCGAATCGTAGTTGCCAAAATGAAAGTGGCACGTATAACGTCGAAAATAGAATTCGGACACCGCTCTGAGTAAGACCAACGTGTTGTCCACCCTCTAGACTTCAATGAGGTTAAGCCGCGATACCTAAGACAGATCTGCACTCGATGACACCTCGATAACAGCCGGTCCCCACACTTACATCTTGCTCTCCTTACGTCAGTATACATCATATCAGTCTGTGACGCTGGCTTTGCAACATCTTGCGAGCCTTTAGGTTCGCCGCGACCAACACTTACCATGCACTGACCACAAAAAATGGAGGCGCCGCGGCTTGAACCCTGGACCTTTCACATGCCAAGCGAACGCTCTACCAACTGAGCTACACCCCATGCACGAGCAAACTGCGCTATTCCCCATTGTTTGCGACTCAGATGCGCACGGACACGATGGTTGGTTGGTTTGTAGCGGTGAAGGGAGCAGAGTACAAAGGCGCGGACCCGTTCATATACACAAAAGTTCCAAGTAGTTTCGATGCTCTGGTATTACAAATGCAAATTCCGTCTGTTTTTAACGTCTTAAATTGAAAGAGCCGTCACAAATTGCTCCGTTTTCACTCATTGTAGACAATTATACAGCACCTGAGGTAACAAACACATCTCGAGAACCATTGTGCACTACATTATTTATGCCAACTCAGTGCCTCGCTCTTTACTACTGTGTACCAATCTTGTCGTCCAACTGCAAAACACTGGGCCACAACAAGTTTCCGCGTCTCCATTGCACTGCGCATACTACGAAACGCTCCCCAAACTTGGCACTCACCCTCGCAGCCGACTTTTCCGACTTTCCACGACGCTCACGCAACGCTCACGCTAGTGACAGCATTATTTATAGTTCGACGTCGCGCCAAAGCGAATGAGTACATTTCGCCTACGGCTTAGGCCGCCCTCCTAGTGTGGCTGCTCGGTGTCTGCAGGCAGCGAGGGTCTGCAAGCTTCCTGTGTTCGCACCTATGTCACCTGTGCTTGCTTGTCAGAGACAGACTATCGCAAAACATACAACTCACTCCATGAATTGATTGCTACGGCATCTGTTATCAGCAGTCACAACTAGCAACACCAGTAGCAGCTGACTGCACGCAAAGAATAGGAATGTGCAGTGGGATTTACGTGAACTCGGCGAAAGGCAGATCTTTCCGACATAGGCTTGAGAATCTTACGGGAACACTTGTACTGTTTCTAAATTAAGTGTAGGCGTGGGAGGAGGGTGCTTCCTGCCACAAATAACAGCACGCTTGTCAATTGTGGATGCTAATCATTCGCTTGTATCTTCCTAGACACATCTGCTGGTCGTGAATTATTCCATTTGCATATCAAGGTGCGCATGTAGGTGTGTTAAAAATTCTGGAGGCACTGGGTATTGATCCCAGTACCTCTCGCATACTAAGCGAGCGCTCTACCATCTGAGCTACGCCCGCCCCCCCGAAGACTAATGGTGCTACATACAGCCATATAGACGACACAGACCCTTGCACTCCCATTATTCAGCAGACAAACACTACTCTCTATGTATCCGTTAGGGTGTCTTTCAGGTTTCGTGCATTCTGTATCGAATCGTAGTTGCCAAAATGAAAGTGGCACGTATAACGTCGAAAATAGAATTCGGACACCGCTCTGAGTAAGACCAACGTGTTGTCCACCCTCTAGACTTCAATGAGGTTAAGCCGCGATACCTAAGACAGATCTGCACTCGATGACACCTCGATAACAGCCGGTCCCCACACTTACATCTTGCTCTCCTTACGTCAGTATACATCATATCAGTCTGTGACGCTGGCTTTGCAACATCTTGCGAGCCTTTAGGTTCGCCGCGACCAACACTTACCATGCACTGACCACAAAAAATGGAGGCGCCGCGGCTTGAACCCTGGACCTTTCACATGCCAAGCGAACGCTCTACCAACTGAGCTACACCCCATGCACGAGCAAACTGCGCTATTCCCCATTGTTTGCGACTCAGATGCGCACGGACACGATGGTTGGTTGGTTTGTAGCGGTGAAGGGAGCAGAGTACAAAGGCGCGGACCCGTTCATATACACAAAAGTTCCAAGTAGTTTCGATGCTCTGGTATTACAAATGCAAATTCCGTCTGTTTTTAACGTCTTAAATTGAAAGAGCCGTCACAAATTGCTCCGTTTTCACTCATTGTAGACAATTATACAGCACCTGAGGTAACAAACACATCTCGAGAACCATTGTGCACTACATTATTTATGCCAACTCAGTGCCTCGCTCTTTACTACTGTGTACCAATCTTGTCGTCCAACTGCAAAACACTGGGCCACAACAAGTTTCCGCGTCTCCATTGCACTGCGCATACTACGAAACGCTCCCCAAACTTGGCAACTCACCCTCGCAGCCGACTTTTCCGACTTTCCACGACGCTCACGCAACGCTCACGCTAGTGACAGCATTATTTATAGTTCGACGTCGCGCCAAAGCGAATGAGTACATTTCGCCTACGGCTTAGGCCGCCCTCCTAGTGTGGCTGCTCGGTGTCTGCAGGCAGCGAGGGTCTGCAAGCTTCCTGTGTTCGCACCTATGTCACCTGTGCTTGCTTGTCAGAGACAGACTATCGCAAAACATACAACTCACTCCATGAATTGATTGCTACGGCATCTGTTATCAGCAGTCACAACTAGCAACACCAGTAGCAGCTGACTGCACGCAAAGAATAGGAATGTGCAGTGGGATTTACGTGAACTCGGCGAAAGGCAGATCTTTCCGACATAGGCTTGAGAATCTTACGGGAACACTTGTACTGTTTCTAAATTAAGTGTAGGCGTGGGAGGAGGGTGCTTCCTGCGCACAAATAACAGCACGCTTGTCAATTGTGGATGCTAATCATTCGCTTGTATCTTCCTAGACACATCTGCTGGTCGTGAATTATTCCATTTGCATATCAAGGTGCGCATGTAGGTGTGTTAAAAGTTCTGGAGGCACTGGGTATTGATCCCAGTACCTCTCGCATACTAAGCGAGCGCTCTACCATCTGAGCTACGCCCGCCCCCCCGAAGACTAATGGTGCTACATACAGCCATATAGACGACACAGACCCTTGCACTCCCATTATTCAGCAGACAAACACTACTCTCTATGTATCCGTTAGGGTGTCTTTCAGGTTTCGTGCATTCTGTATCGAATCGTAGTTGCCAAAATGAAAGTGGCACGTATAACGTCGAAAATAGAATTCGGACACCGCTCTGAGTAAGACCAACGTGTTGTCCACCCTCTAGACTTCAATGAGGTTAAGCCGCGATACCTAAGACAGATCTGCACTCGATGACACCTCGATAACAGCCGGTCCCCACACTTACATCTTGCTCTCCTTACGTCAGTATACATCATATCAGTCTGTGACGCTGGCTTTGCAACATCTTGCGAGCCTTTAGGTTCGCCGCGACCAACACTTACCATGCACTGACCACAAAAAATGGAGGCGCCGCGGCTTGAACCCTGGACCTTTCACATGCCAAGCGAACGCTCTACCAACTGAGCTACACCCCATGCACGAGCAAACTGCGCTATTCCCCATTGTTTGCGACTCAGATGCGCACGGACACGATGGTTGGTTGGTTTGTAGCGGTGAAGGGAGCAGAGTACAAAGGCGCGGACCCGTTCATATACACAAAAGTTCCAAGTAGTTTCGATGCTCTGGTATTACAAATGCAAATTCCGTCTGTTTTTAACGTCTTAAATTGAAAGAGCCGTCACAAATTGCTCCGTTTTCACTCATTGTAGACAATTATACAGCACCTGAGGTAACAAACACATCTCGAGAACCATTGTGCACTACATTATTTATGCCAACTCAGTGCCTCGCTCTTTACTACTGTGTACCAATCTTGTCGTCCAACTGCAAAACACTGGGCCACAACAAGTTTCCGCGTCTCCATTGCACTGCGCATACTACGAAACGCTCCCCAAACTTGGCACTCACCCTCGCAGCCGACTTTTCCGACTTTCCACGACGCTCACGCAACGCTCACGCTAGTGACAGCATTATTTATAGTTCGACGTCGCGCCAAAGCGAATGAGTACATTTCGCCTACGGCTTAGGCCGCCCTCCTAGTGTGGCTGCTCGGTGTCTGCAGGCAGCGAGGGTCTGCAAGCTTCCTGTGTTCGCACCTATGTCACCTGTGCTTGCTTGTCAGAGACAGACTATCGCAAAACATACAACTCACTCCATGAATTGATTGCTACGGCATCTGTTATCAGCAGTCACAACTAGCAACACCAGTAGCAGCTGACTGCACGCAAAGAATAGGAATGTGCAGTGGGATTTACGTGAACTCGGCGAAAGGCAGATCTTTCCGACATAGGCTTGAGAATCTTACGGGAACACTTGTACTGTTTCTAAATTAAGTGTAGGCGTGGGAGGAGGGTGCTTCCTGCCACAAATAACAGCACGCTTGTCAATTGTGGATGCTAATCATTCGCTTGTATCTTCCTAGACACATCTGCTGGTCGTGAATTATTCCATTTGCATATCAAGGTGCGCATGTAGGTGTGTTAAAAATTCTGGAGGCACTGGGTATTGATCCCAGTACCTCTCGCATACTAAGCGAGCGCTCTACCATCTGAGCTACGCCCGCCCCCCCGAAGACTGATGGTGCTACATACAGCCATATAGACGACACAGACCCTTGCACTCCCATTATTCAGCAGACAAACACTACTCTCTATGTATCCGTTAGGGTGTCTTTCAGGTTTCGTGCATTCTGTATCGAATCGTAGTTGCCAAAATGAAAGTGGCACGTATAACGTCGAAAATAGAATTCGGACACCGCTCTGAGTAAGACCAACGTGTTGTCCACCCTCTAGACTTCAATGAGGTTAAGCCGCGATACCTAAGACAGATCTGCACTCGATGACACCTCGATAACAGCCGGTCCCCACACTTACATCTTGCTCTCCTTACGTCAGTATACATCATATCAGTCTGTGACGCTGGCTTTGCAACATCTTGCGAGCCTTTAGGTTCGCCGCGACCAACACTTACCATGCACTGACCACAAAAAATGGAGGCGCCGCGGCTTGAACTCTGGACCTTTCACATGCCAAGCGAACGCTCTACCAACTGAGCTACGCCCCATGCACGAGCAAACTGCGCTATTCCCCATTGTTTGCGACTCAGATGCGCACGGACACGATGGTTGGTTGGTTTGTAGCGGTGAAGGGAGCAGAGTACAAAGGCGCGGACCCGTTCATATACACAAAAGTTCCAAGTAGTTTCGATGCTCTGGTATTACAAATGCAAATTCCGTCTGTTTTTAACGTCTTAAATTGAAAGAGCCGTCACAAATTGCTCCGTTTTCACTCATTGTAGACAATTATACAGCACCTGAGGTAACAAACACATCTCGAGAACCATTGTGCACTACATTATTTATGCCAACTCAGTGCCTCGCTCTTTACTACTGTGTACCAATCTTGTCGTCCAACTGCAAAACACTGGGCCACAACAAGTTTCCGCGTCTCCATTGCACTGCGCATACTACGAAACGCTCCCCAAACTTGGCACTCACCCTCGCAGCCGACTTTTCCGACTTTCCACGACGCTCACGCAACGCTCACGCTAGTGACAGCATTATTTATAGTTCGACGTCGCGCCAAAGCGAATGAGTACATTTCGCCTACGGCTTAGGCCGCCCTCCTAGTGTGGCTGCTCGGTGTCTGCAGGCAGCGAGGGTCTGCAAGCTTCCTGTGTTCGCACCTATGTCACCTGTGCTTGCTTGTCAGAGACAGACTATCGCAAAACATACAACTCACTCCATGAATTGATTGCTACGGCATCTGTTATCAGCAGTCACAACTAGCAACACCAGTAGCAGCTGACTGCACGCAAAGAATAGGAATGTGCAGTGGGATTTACGTGAACTCGGCGCAAGGCAGATCTTTCCGACATAGGCTTGAGAATCTTACGGGAACACTTGTACTGTTTCTAAATTAAGTGTAGGCGTGGGAGGAGGGTGCTTCCTGCGCACAAATAACAGCACGCTTGTCAATTGTGGATGCTAATCATTCGCTTGTATCTTCCTAGACACATCTGCTGGTCGTGAATTATTCCATTTGCATATCAAGGTGCGCATGTAGGTGTGTTAAAAGTTCTGGAGGCACTGGGTATTGATCCCAGTACCTCTCGCATACTAAGCGAGCGCTCTACCATCTGAGCTACGCCCGCCCCCCCGAAGACTAATGGTGCTACATACAGCCATATAGACGACACAGACCCTTGCACTCCCATTATTCAGCAGACAAACACTACTCTCTATGTATCCGTTAGGGTGTCTTTCAGGTTTCGTGCATTCTGTATCGAATCGTAGTTGCCAAAATGAAAGTGGCACGTATAACGTCGAAAATAGAATTCGGACACCGCTCTGAGTAAGACCAACGTGTTGTCCACCCTCTAGACTTCAATGAGGTTAAGCCGCGATACCTAAGACAGATCTGCACTCGATGACACCTCGATAACAGCCGGTCCCCACACTTACATCTTGCTCTCCTTACGTCAGTATACATCATATCAGTCTGTGACGCTGGCTTTGCAACATCTTGCGAGCCTTTAGGTTCGCCGCGACCAACACTTACCATGCACTGACCACAAAAAATGGAGGCGCCGCGGCTTGAACCCTGGACCTTTCACATGCCAAGCGAACGCTCTACCAACTGAGCTACACCCCATGCACGAGCAAGCTGCGCTATTCCCCATTGTTTGCGACTCAGATGCGCACGGACACGATGGTTGGTTGGTTTGTAGCGGTGAAGGGAGCAGAGTACAAAGGCGCGGACCCGTTCATATACACAAAAGTTCCAAGTAGTTTCGATGCTCTGGTATTACAAATGCAAATTCCGTCTGTTTTTAACGTCTTAAATTGAAAGAGCCGTCACAAATTGCTCCGTTTTCACTCATTGTAGACAATTATACAGCACCTGAGGTAACAAACACATCTCGAGAACCATTGTGCACTACATTATTTATGCCAACTCAGTGCCTCGCTCTTTACTACTGTGTACCAATCTTGTCGTCCAACTGCAAAACACTGGGCCACAACAAGTTTCCGCGTCTCCATTGCACTGCGCATACTACGAAACGCTCCCCAAACTTGGCACTCACCCTCGCAGCCGACTTTTCCGACTTTCCACGACGCTCACGCAACGCTCACGCTAGTGACAGCATTATTTATAGTTCGACGTCGCGCCAAAGCGAATGAGTACATTTCGCCTACGGCTTAGGCCGCCCTCCTAGTGTGGCTGCTCGGTGTCTGCAGGCAGCGAGGGTCTGCAAGCTTCCTGTGTTCGCACCTATGTCACCTGTGCTTGCTTGTCAGAGACAGACTATCGCAAAACATACAACTCACTCCATGAATTGATTGCTACGGCATCTGTTATCAGCAGTCACAACTAGCAACACCAGTAGCAGCTGACTGCACGCAAAGAATAGGAATGTGCAGTGGGATTTACGTGAACTCGGCGCAAGGCAGATCTTTCCGACATAGGCTTGAGAATCTTACGGGAACACTTGTACTGTTTCTAAATTAAGTGTAGGCGTGGGAGGAGGGTGCTTCCTGCGCACAAATAACAGCACGCTTGTCAATTGTGGATGCTAATCATTCGCTTGTATCTTCCTAGACACATCTGCTGGTCGTGAATTATTCCATTTGTATATCAAGGTGCGCATGTAGGTGTGTTAAAAATTCTGGAGGCACTGGGTATTGATCCCAGTACCTCTCGCATACTAAGCGAGCGCTCTACCATCTGAGCTACGCCCGCCCCCCCGAAGACTAATGGTGCTACATACAGCCATATAGACGACACAGACCCTTGCACTCCCATTATTCAGCAGACAAACACTACTCTCTATGTATCCGTTAGGGTGTCTTTCAGGTTTCGTGCATTCTGTATCGAATCGTAGTTGCCAAAATGAAAGTGGCACGTATAACGTCGAAAATAGAATTCGGACACCGCTCTGAGTAAGACCAACGTGTTGTCCACCCTCTAGACTTCAATGAGGTTAAGCCGCGATACCTAAGACAGATCTGCACTCGATGACACCTCGATAACAGCCGGTCCCCACACTTACATCTTGCTCTCCTTACGTCAGTATACATCATATCAGTCTGTGACGCTGGCTTTGCAACATCTTGCGAGCCTTTAGGTTCGCCGCGACCAACACTTACCATGCACTGACCACAAAAAATGGAGGCGCCGCGGCTTGAACCCTGGACCTTTCACATGCCAAGCGAACGCTCTACCAACTGAGCTACGCCCCATGCACGAGCAAACTGCGCTATTCCCCATTGTTTGCGACTCAGATGCGCACGGACACGATGGTTGGTTGGTTTGTAGCGGTGAAGGGAGCAGAGTACAAAGGCGCGGACCCGTTCATATACACAAAAGTTCCAAGTAGTTTCGATGCTCTGGTATTACAAATGCAAATTCCGTCTGTTTTTAACGTCTTAAATTGAAAGAGCCGTCACAAATTGCTCCGTTTTCACTCATTGTAGACAATTATACAGCACCTGAGGTAACAAACACATCTCGAGAACCATTGTGCACTACATTATTTATGCCAACTCAGTGCCTCGCTCTTTACTACTGTGTACCAATCTTGTCGTCCAACTGCAAAACACTGGGCCACAACAAGTTTCCGCGTCTCCATTGCACTGCGCATACTACGAAACGCTCCCCAAACTTGGCACTCACCCTCGCAGCCGACTTTTCCGACTTTCCACGACGCTCACGCAACGCTCACGCTAGTGACAGCATTATTTATAGTTCGACGTCGCGCCAAAGCGAATGAGTACATTTCGCCTACGGCTTAGGCCGCCCTCCTAGTGTGGCTGCTCGGTGTCTGCAGGCAGCGAGGGTCTGCAAGCTTCCTGTGTTCGCACCTATGTCACCTGTGCTTGCTTGTCAGAGACAGACTATCGCAAAACATACAACTCACTCCATGAATTGATTGCTACGGCATCTGTTATCAGCAGTCACAACTAGCAACACCAGTAGCAGCTGACTGCACGCAAAGAATAGGAATGTGCAGTGGGATTTACGTGAACTCGGCGCAAGGCAGATCTTTCCGACATAGGCTTGAGAATCTTACGGGAACACTTGTACTGTTTCTAAATTAAGTGTAGGCGTGGGAGGAGGGTGCTTCCTGCGCACAAATAACAGCACGCTTGTCAATTGTGGATGCTAATCATTCGCTTGTATCTTCCTAGACACATCTGCTGGTCGTGAATTATTCCATTTGTATATCAAGGTGCGCATGTAGGTGTGTTAAAAATTCTGGAGGCACTGGGTATTGATCCCAGTACCTCTCGCATACTAAGCGAGCGCTCTACCATCTGAGCTACGCCCGCCCCCCCGAAGACTAATGGTGCTACATACAGCCATATAGACGACACAGACCCTTGCACTCCCATTATTCAGCAGACAAACACTACTCTCTATGTATCCGTTAGGGTGTCTTTCAGGTTTCGTGCATTCTGTATCGAATCGTAGTTGCCAAAATGAAAGTGGCACGTATAACGTCGAAAATAGAATTCGGACACCGCTCTGAGTAAGACCAACGTGTTGTCCACCCTCTAGACTTCAATGAGGTTAAGCCGCGAAACCTAAGACAGATCTGCACTCGATGACACCTCGATAACAGCCGGTCCCCACACTTACATCTTGCTCTCCTTACGTCAGTATACATCATATCAGTCTGTGACGCTGGCTTTACAACATCTTGCGAGCCTTTAGGTTCGCCGCGACCAACACTTACCATGCACTGACCACAAAAAATGGAGGCGCCGCGGCTTGAACCCTGGACCTTTCACATGCCAAGCGAACGCTCTACCAACTGAGCTACGCCCCATGCACGAGCAAACTGCGCTATTCCCCATTGTTTGCGACTCAGATGCGCACGGACACGATGGTTGGTTGGTTTGTAGCGGTGAAGGGAGCAGAGTACAAAGGCGCGGACCCGTTCATATACACAAAAGTTCCAAGTAGTTTCGATGCTCTGGTATTACAAATGCAAATTCCGTCTGTTTTTAACGTCTTAAATTGAAAGAGCCGTCACAAATTGCTCCGTTTTCACTCATTGTAGACAATTATACAGCACCTGAGGTAACAAACACATCTCGAGAACCATTGTGCACTACATTATTTATGCCAACTCAGTGCCTCGCTCTTTACTACTGTGTACCAATCTTGTCGTCCAACTGCAAAACACTGGGCCACAACAAGTTTCCGCGTCTCCATTGCACTGCGCATACTACGAAACGCTCCCCAAACTTGGCACTCACCCTCGCAGCCGACTTTTCCGACCTTCCACGACGCTCACGCAATGCTCACGCTAGTGACAGCATTATTTATAGTTCGACGTCGCGCCAAAGCGAATGAGTACATTTCGCCTACGGCTTAGGCCGCCCTCCTAGTGTGGCTGCTCGGTGTCTGCAGGCAGCGAGGGTCTGCAAGCTTCCTGTGTTCGCACCTATGTCACCTGTGCTTGCTTGTCAGAGACAGACTATCGCAAAATATACAACTCACTCCATGAATTGATTGCTACGGCATCTGTTATCAGCAGTCACAACTAGCAACACCAGTAGCAGCTGACTGCACGCAAAGAATAGGAATGTGCAGTGGGATTTACGTGAACTCGGCGAAAGGCAGATCTTTCCGACATAGGCTTGAGAATCTTACGGGAACACTTGTACTGTTTCTAAATTAAGTGTAGGCGTGGGAGGAGGGTGCTTCCTGCGCACAAATAACAGCACGCTTGTCAATTGTGGATGCTAATCATTCGCTTGTATCTTCCTAGACACATCTGCTGGTCGTGAATTATTCCATTTGCATATCAAGGTGCGCATGTAGGTGTGTTAAAAGTTCTGGAGGCACTGGGTATTGATCCCAGTACCTCTCGCATACTAAGCGAGCGCTCTACCATCTGAGCTACGCCCGCCCCCCCGAAGACTAATGGTGCTACATACAGCCATATAGACGACACAGACCCTTGCACTCCCATTATTCAGCAGACAAACACTACTCTCTATGTATCCGTTAGGGTGTCTTTCAGGTTTCGTGCATTCTGTATCGAATCGTAGTTGCCAAAATGAAAGTGGCACGTATAACGTCGAAAATAGAATTCGGACACCGCTCTGAGTAAGACCAACGTGTTGTCCACCCTCTAGACTTCAATGAGGTTAAGCCGCGATACCTAAGACAGATCTGCACTCGATGACACCTCGATAACAGCCGGTCCCCACACTTACATCTTGCTCTCCTTACGTCAGTATACATCATATCAGTCTGTGACGCTGGCTTTGCAACATCTTGCGAGCCTTTAGGTTCGCCGCGACCAACACTTACCATGCACTGACCACAAAAAATGGAGGCGCCGCGGCTTGAACCCTGGACCTTTCACATGCCAAGCGAACGCTCTACCAACTGAGCTACGCCCCATGCACGAGCAAACTGCGCTATTCCCCATTGTTTGCGACTCAGATGCGCACGGACACGATGGTTGGTTGGTTTGTAGCGGTGAAGGGAGCAGAGTACAAAGGCGCGGACCCGTTCATATACACAAAAGTTCCAAGTAGTTTCGATGCTCTGGTATTACAAATGCAAATTCCGTCTGTTTTTAACGTCTTAAATTGAAAGAGCCGTCACAAATTGCTCCGTTTTCACTCATTGTAGACAATTATACAGCACCTGAGGTAACAAACACATCTCGAGAACCATTGTGCACTACATTATTTATGCCAACTCAGTGCCTCGCTCTTTACTACTGTGTACCAATCTTGTCGTCCAACTGCAAAACACTGGGCCACAACAAGTTTCCGCGTCTCCATTGCACTGCGCATACTACGAA
Organism: Schistocerca gregaria; assembly: GCF_023897955.1. NCBI lineage: Eukaryota > Metazoa > Arthropoda > Insecta > Orthoptera > Acrididae > Schistocerca > Schistocerca gregaria. Next base: position 22,971,925 of record NC_064929.1, on the reverse strand, counting down.
ACGCTCCCCAAACTTGGCACTCACCCTCGCAGCCGACTTTTCCGACTTTCCACGACGCTCACGCAATGCTCACGCTAGTGACAGCATTATTTATAGTTCGACGTCGCGCCAAAGCGAATGAGTACATTTCGCCTACGGCTTAGGCCGCCCTCCTAGTGTGGCTGCTCGGTGTCTGCAGGCAGCGAGGGTCTGCAAGCTTCCTGTGTTCGCACCTATGTCACCTGTGCTTGCTTGTCAGAGACAGACTATCGCAAAATATACAACTCACTCCATGAATTGATTGCTACGGCATCTGTTATCAGCAGTCACAACTAGCAACACCAGTAGCAGCTGACTGCACGCAAAGAATAGGAATGTGCAGTGGGATTTACGTGAACTCGGCGAAAGGCAGATCTTTCCGACATAGGCTTGAGAATCTTACGGGAACACTTGTACTGTTTCTAAATTAAGTGTAGGCGTGGGAGGAGGGTGCTTCCTGCGCACAAATAACAGCACGCTTGTCAATTGTGGATGCTAATCATTCGCTTGTATCTTCCTAGACACATCTGCTGGTCGTGAATTATTCCATTTGCATATCAAGGTGCGCATGTAGGTGTGTTAAAAGTTCTGGAGGCACTGGGTATTGATCCCAGTACCTCTCGCATACTAAGCGAGCGCTCTACCATCTGAGCTACGCCCGCCCCCCCGAAGACTAATGGTGCTACATACAGCCATATAGACGACACAGACCCTTGCACTCCCATTATTCAGCAGACAAACACTACTCTCTATGTATCCGTTAGGGTGTCTTTCAGGTTTCGTGCATTCTGTATCGAATCGTAGTTGCCAAAATGAAAGTGGCACGTATAACGTCGAAAATAGAATTCGGACACCGCTCTGAGTAAGACCAACGTGTTGTCCACCCTCTAGACTTCAATGAGGTTAAGCCGCGATACCTAAGACAGATCTGCACTCGATGACACCTCGATAACAGCCGGTCCCCACACTTACATCTTGCTCTCCTTACGTCAGTATACATCATATCAGTCTGTGACGCTGGCTTTGCAACATCTTGCGAGCCTTTAGGTTCGCCGCGACCAACACTTACCATGCACTGACCACAAAAAATGGAGGCGCCGCGGCTTGAACCCTGGACCTTTCACATGCCAAGCGAACGCTCTACCAACTGAGCTACGCCCCATGCACGAGCAAACTGCGCTATTCCCCATTGTTTGCGACTCAGATGCGCACGGACACGATGGTTGGTTGGTTTGTAGCGGTGAAGGGAGCAGAGTACAAAGGCGCGGACCCGTTCATATACACAAAAGTTCCAAGTAGTTTCGATGCTCTGGTATTACAAATGCAAATTCCGTCTGTTTTTAACGTCTTAAATTGAAAGAGCCGTCACAAATTGCTCCGTTTTCACTCATTGTAGACAATTATACAGCACCTGAGGTAACAAACACATCTCGAGAACCATTGTGCACTACATTATTTATGCCAACTCAGTGCCTCGCTCTTTACTACTGTGTACCAATCTTGTCGTCCAACTGCAAAACACTGGGCCACAACAAGTTTCCGCGTCTCCATTGCACTGCGCATACTACGAAACGCTCCCCAAACTTGGCACTCACCCTCGCAGCCGACTTTTCCGACTTTCCACGACGCTCACGCAACGCTCACGCTAGTGACAGCATTATTTATAGTTCGACGTCGCGCCAAAGCGAATGAGTACATTTCGCCTACGGCTTAGGCCGCCCTCCTAGTGTGGCTGCTCGGTGTCTGCAGGCAGCGAGGGTCTGCAAGCTTCCTGTGTTCGCACCTATGTCACCTGTGCTTGCTTGTCAGAGACAGACTATCGCAAAACATACAACTCACTCCATGAATTGATTGCTACGGCATCTGTTATCAGCAGTCACAACTAGCAACACCAGTAGCAGCTGACTGCACGCAAAGAATAGGAATGTGCAGTGGGATTTACGTGAACTCGGCGCAAGGCAGATCTTTCCGACATAGGCTTGAGAATCTTACGGGAACACTTGTACTGTTTCTAAATTAAGTGTAGGCGTGGGAGGAGGGTGCTTCCTGCGCACAAATAACAGCACGCTTGTCAATTGTGGATGCTAATCATTCGCTTGTATCTTCCTAGACACATCTGCTGGTCGTGAATTATTCCATTTGTATATCAAGGTGCGCATGTAGGTGTGTTAAAAATTCTGGAGGCACTGGGTATTGATCCCAGTACCTCTCGCATACTAAGCGAGAGCTCTACCATCTGAGCTACGCCCGCCCCCCCGAAGACTAATGGTGCTACATACAGCCATATAGACGACACAGACCCTTGCACTCCCATTATTCAGCAGACAAACACTACTCTCTATGTATCCGTTAGGGTGTCTTTCAGGTTTCGTGCATTCTGTATCGAATCGTAGTTGCCAAAATGAAAGTGGCACGTATAACGTCGAAAATAGAATTCGGACACCGCTCTGAGTAAGACCAACGTGTTGTCCACCCTCTAGACTTCAATGAGGTTAAGCCGCGATACCTAAGACAGATCTGCACTCGATGACACCTCGATAACAGCCGGTCCCCACACTTACATCTTGCTCTCCTTACGTCAGTATACATCATATCAGTCTGTGACGCTGGCTTTTCAACATCTTGCGAGCCTTTAGGTTCGCCGCGACCAACACTTACCATGCACTGACCACAAAAAATGGAGGCGCCGCGGCTTGAACCCTGGACCTTTCACATGCCAAGCGAACGCTCTACCAACTGAGCTACGCCCCATGCACGAGCAAACTGCGCTATTCCCCATTGTTTGCGACTCAGATGCGCACGGACACGATGGTTGGTTGGTTTGTAGCGGTGAAGGGAGCAGAGTACAAAGGCGCGGACCCGTTCATATACACAAAAGTTCCAAGTAGTTTCGATGCTCTGGTATTACAAATGCAAATTCCGTCTGTTTTTAACGTCTTAAATTGAAAGAGCCGTCACAAATTGCTCCGTTTTCACTCATTGTAGACAATTATACAGCACCTGAGGTAACAAACACATCTCGAGAACCATTGTGCACTACATTATTTATGCCAACTCAGTGCCTCGCTCTTTACTACTGTGTACCAATCTTGTCGTCCAACTGCAAAACACTGGGCCACAACAAGTTTCCGCGTCTCCATTGCACTGCGCATACTACGAAACGCTCCCCAAACTTGGCACTCACCCTCGCAGCCGACTTTTCCGACTTTCCACGACGCTCACGCAATGCTCACGCTAGTGACAGCATTATTTATAGTTCGACGTCGCGCCAAAGCGAATGAGTACATTTCGCCTACGGCTTAGGCCGCCCTCCTAGTGTGGCTGCTCGGTGTCTGCAGGCAGCGAGGGTCTGCAAGCTTCCTGTGTTCGCACCTATGTCACCTGTGCTTGCTTGTCAGAGACAGACTATCGCAAAATATACAACTCACTCCATGAATTGATTGCTACGGCATCTGTTATCAGCAGTCACAACTAGCAACACCAGTAGCAGCTGACTGCACGCAAAGAATAGGAATGTGCAGTGGGATTTACGTGAACTCGGCGAAAGGCAGATCTTTCCGACATAGGCTTGAGAATCTTACGGGAACACTTGTACTGTTTCTAAATTAAGTGTAGGCGTGGGAGGAGGGTGCTTCCTGCGCACAAATAACAGCACGCTTGTCAATTGTGGATGCTAATCATTCGCTTGTATCTTCCTAGACACATCTGCTGGTCGTGAATTATTCCATTTGCATATCAAGGTGCGCATGTAGGTGTGTTAAAAGTTCTGGAGGCACTGGGTATTGATCCCAGTACCTCTCGCATACTAAGCGAGCGCTCTACCATCTGAGCTACGCCCGCCCCCCCGAAGACTAATGGTGCTACATACAGCCATATAGACGACACAGACCCTTGCACTCCCATTATTCAGCAGACAAACACTACTCTCTATGTATCCGTTAGGGTGTCTTTCAGGTTTCGTGCATTCTGTATCGAATCGTAGTTGCCAAAATGAAAGTGGCACGTATAACGTCGAAAATAGAATTCGGACACCGCTCTGAGTAAGACCAACGTGTTGTCCACCCTCTAGACTTCAATGAGGTTAAGCCGCGATACCTAAGACAGATCTGCACTCGATGACACCTCGATAACAGCCGGTCCCCACACTTACATCTTGCTCTCCTTACGTCAGTATACATCATATCAGTCTGTGACGCTGGCTTTGCAACATCTTGCGAGCCTTTAGGTTCGCCGCGACCAACACTTACCATGCACTGACCACAAAAAATGGAGGCGCCGCGGCTTGAACCCTGGACCTTTCACATGCCAAGCGAACGCTCTACCAACTGAGCTACGCCCCATGCACGAGCAAACTGCGCTATTCCCCATTGTTTGCGACTCAGATGCGCACGGACACGATGGTTGGTTGGTTTGTAGCGGTGAAGGGAGCAGAGTACAAAGGCGCGGACCCGTTCATATACACAAAAGTTCCAAGTAGTTTCGATGCTCTGGTATTACAAATGCAAATTCCGTCTGTTTTTAACGTCTTAAATTGAAAGAGCCGTCACAAATTGCTCCGTTTTCACTCATTGTAGACAATTATACAGCACCTGAGGTAACAAACACATCTCGAGAACCATTGTGCACTACATTATTTATGCCAACTCAGTGCCTCGCTCTTTACTACTGTGTACCAATCTTGTCGTCCAACTGCAAAACACTGGGCCACAACAAGTTTCCGCGTCTCCATTGCACTGCGCATACTACGAAACGCTCCCCAAACTTGGCACTCACCCTCGCAGCCGACTTTTCCGACTTTCCACGACGCTCACGCAACGCTCACGCTAGTGACAGCATTATTTATAGTTCGACGTCGCGCCAAAGCGAATGAGTACATTTCGCCTACGGCTTAGGCCGCCCTCCTAGTGTGGCTGCTCGGTGTCTGCAGGCAGCGAGGGTCTGCAAGCTTCCTGTGTTCGCACCTATGTCACCTGTGCTTGCTTGTCAGAGACAGACTATCGCAAAACATACAACTCACTCCATGAATTGATTGCTACGGCATCTGTTATCAGCAGTCACAACTAGCAACACCAGTAGCAGCTGACTGCACGCAAAGAATAGGAATGTGCAGTGGGATTTACGTGAACTCGGCGCAAGGCAGATCTTTCCGACATAGGCTTGAGAATCTTACGGGAACACTTGTACTGTTTCTAAATTAAGTGTAGGCGTGGGAGGAGGGTGCTTCCTGCGCACAAATAACAGCACGCTTGTCAATTGTGGATGCTAATCATTCGCTTGTATCTTCCTAGACACATCTGCTGGTCGTGAATTATTCCATTTGTATATCAAGGTGCGCATGTAGGTGTGTTAAAAATTCTGGAGGCACTGGGTATTGATCCCAGTACCTCTCGCATACTAAGCGAGCGCTCTACCATCTGAGCTACGCCCGCCCCCCCGAAGACTAATGGTGCTACATACAGCCATATAGACGACACAGACCCTTGCACTCCCATTATTCAGCAGACAAACACTACTCTCTATGTATCCGTTAGGGTGTCTTTCAGGTTTCGTGCATTCTGTATCGAATCGTAGTTGCCAAAATGAAAGTGGCACGTATAACGTCGAAAATAGAATTCGGACACCGCTCTGAGTAAGACCAACGTGTTGTCCACCCTCTAGACTTCAATGAGGTTAAGCCGCGATACCTAAGACAGATCTGCACTCGATGACACCTCGATAACAGCCGGTCCCCACACTTACATCTTGCTCTCCTTACGTCAGTATACATCATATCAGTCTGTGACGCTGGCTTTGCAACATCTTGCGAGCCTTTAGGTTCGCCGCGACCAACACTTACCATGCACTGACCACAAAAAATGGAGGCGCCGCGGCTTGAACCCTAGACCTTTCACATGCCAAGCCAACGCTCTACCAACTGAGCTACGCCCCATGCACGAGCAAACTGCGCTATTCCCCATTGTTTGCGACTCAGATGCGCACGGACACGATGGTTGGTTGGTTTGTAGCGGTGAAGGGAGCAGAGTACAAAGGCGCGGACCCGTTCATATACACAAAAGTTCCAAGTAGTTTCGATGCTCTGGTATTACAAATGCAAATTCCGTCTGTTTTTAACGTCTTAAATTGAAAGAGCCGTCACAAATTGCTCCGTTTTCACTCATTGTAGACAATTATACAGCACCTGAGGTAACAAACACATCTCGAGAACCATTGTGCACTACATTATTTATGCCAACTCAGTGCCTCGCTCTTTACTACTGTGTACCAATCTTGTCGTCCAACTGCAAAACACTGGGCCACAACAAGTTTCCGCGTCTCCATTGCACTGCGCATACTACGAAACGCTCCCCAAACTTGGCACTCACCCTCGCAGCCGACTTTTCCGACTTTCCACGACGCTCACGCAATGCTCACGCTAGTGACAGCATTATTTATAGTTCGACGTCGCGCCAAAGCGAATGAGTACATTTCGCCTACGGCTTAGGCCGCCCTCCTAGTGTGGCTGCTCGGTGTCTGCAGGCAGCGAGGGTCTGCAAGCTTCCTGTGTTCGCACCTATGTCACCTGTGCTTGCTTGTCAGAGACAGACTATCGCAAAATATACAACTCACTCCATGAATTGATTGCTACGGCATCTGTTATCAGCAGTCACAACTAGCAACACCAGTAGCAGCTGACTGCACGCAAAGAATAGGAATGTGCAGTGGGATTTACGTGAACTCGGCGAAAGGCAGATCTTTCCGACATAGGCTTGAGAATCTTACGGGAACACTTGTACTGTTTCTAAATTAAGTGTAGGCGTGGGAGGAGGGTGCTTCCTGCGCACAAATAACAGCACGCTTGTCAATTGTGGATGCTAATCATTCGCTTGTATCTTCCTAGACACATCTGCTGGTCGTGAATTATTCCATTTGTATATCAAGGTGCGCATGTAGGTGTGTTAAAAATTCTGGAGGCACTGGGTATTGATCCCAGTACCTCTCGCATACTAAGCGAGCGCTCTACCATCTGAGCTACGCCCGCCCCCCCGAAGACTAATGGTGCTACATACAGCCATATAGACGACACAGACCCTTGCACTCCCATTATTCAGCAGACAAACACTACTCTCTATGTATCCGTTAGGGTGTCTTTCAGGTTTCGTGCATTCTGTATCGAATCGTAGTTGCCAAAATGAAAGTGGCACGTATAACGTCGAAAATAGAATTCGGACACCGCTCTGAGTAAGACCAACGTGTTGTCCACCCTCTAGACTTCAATGAGGTTAAGCCGCGATACCTAAGACAGATCTGCACTCGATGACACCTCGATAACAGCCGGTCCCCACACTTACATCTTGCTCTCCTTACGTCAGTATACATCATATCAGTCTGTGACGCTGGCTTTGCAACATCTTGCGAGCCTTTAGGTTCGCCGCGACCAACACTTACCATGCACTGACCACAAAAAATGGAGGCGCCGCGGCTTGAACCCTAGACCTTTCACATGCCAAGCCAACGCTCTACCAACTGAGCTACGCCCCATGCACGAGCAAACTGCGCTATTCCCCATTGTTTGCGACTCAGATGCGCACGGACACGATGGTTGGTTGGTTTGTAGCGGTGAAGGGAGCAGAGTACAAAGGCGCGGACCCGTTCATATACACAAAAGTTCCAAGTAGTTTCGATGCTCTGGTATTACAAATGCAAATTCCGTCTGTTTTTAACGTCTTAAATTGAAAGAGCCGTCACAAATTGCTCCGTTTTCACTCATTGTAGACAATTATACAGCACCTGAGGTAACAAACACATCTCGAGAACCATTGTGCACTACATTATTTATGCCAACTCAGTGCCTCGCTCTTTACTACTGTGTACCAATCTTGTCGTCCAACTGCAAAACACTGGGCCACAACAAGTTTCCGCGTCTCCATTGCACTGCGCATACTACGAAACGCTCCCCAAACTTGGCACTCACCCTCGCAGCCGACTTTTCCGACTTTCCACGACGCTCACGCAATGCTCACGCTAGTGACAGCATTATTTATAGTTCGACGTCGCGCCAAAGCGAATGAGTACATTTCGCCTACGGCTTAGGCCGCCCTCCTAGTGTGGCTGCTCGGTGTCTGCAGGCAGCGAGGGTCTGCAAGCTTCCTGTGTTCGCACCTATGTCACCTGTGCTTGCTTGTCAGAGACAGACTATCGCAAAATATACAACTCACTCCATGAATTGATTGCTACGGCATCTGTTATCAGCAGTCACAACTAGCAACACCAGTAGCAGCTGACTGCACGCAAAGAATAGGAATGTGCAGTGGGATTTACGTGAACTCGGCGAAAGGCAGATCTTTCCGACATAGGCTTGAGAATCTTACGGGAACACTTGTACTGTTTCTAAATTAAGTGTAGGCGTGGGAGGAGGGTGCTTCCTGCGCACAAATAACAGCACGCTTGTCAATTGTGGATGCTAATCATTCGCTTGTATCTTCCTAGACACATCTGCTGGTCGTGAATTATTCCATTTGTATATCAAGGTGCGCATGTAGGTGTGTTAAAAATTCTGGAGGCACTGGGTATTGATCCCAGTACCTCTCGCATACTAAGCGAGCGCTCTACCATCTGAGCTACGCCCGCCCCCCCGAAGACTAATGGTGCTACATACAGCCATATAGACGACACAGACCCTTGCACTCCCATTATTCAGCAGACAAACACTACTCTCTATGTATCCGTTAGGGTGTCTTTCAGGTTTCGTGCATTCTGTATCGAATCGTAGTTGCCAAAATGAAAGTGGCACGTATAACGTCGAAAATAGAATTCGGACACCGCTCTGAGTAAGACCAACGTGTTGTCCACCCTCTAGACTTCAATGAGGTTAAGCCGCGATACCTAAGACAGATCTGCACTCGATGACACCTCGATAACAGCCGGTCCCCACACTTACATCTTGCTCTCCTTACGTCAGTATACATCATATCAGTCTGTGACGCTGGCTTTGCAACATCTTGCGAGCCTTTAGGTTCGCCGCGACCAACACTTACCATGCACTGACCACAAAAAATGGAGGCGCCGCGGCTTGAACCCTGGACCTTTCACATGCCAAGCGAACGCTCTACCAACTGAGCTACGCCCCATGCACGAGCAAACTGCGCTATTCCCCATTGTTTGCGACTCAGATGCGCACGGACACGATGGTTGGTTGGTTTGTAGCGGTGAAGGGAGCAGAGTACAAAGGCGCGGACCCGTTCATATACACAAAAGTTCCAAGTAGTTTCGATGCTCTGGTATTACAAATGCAAATTCCGTCTGTTTTTAACGTCTTAAATTGAAAGAGCCGTCACAAATTGCTCCGTTTTCACTCATTGTAGACAATTATACAGCACCTGAGGTAACAAACACATCTCGAGAACCATTGTGCACTACATTATTTATGCCAACTCAGTGCCTCGCTCTTTACTACTGTGTACCAATCTTGTCGTCCAACTGCAAAACACTGGGCCACAACAAGTTTCCGCGTCTCCATTGCACTGCGCATACTACGAAACGCTCCCCAAACTTGGCACTCACCCTCGCAGCCGACTTTTCCGACTTTCCACGACGCTCACGCAACGCTCACGCTAGTGACAGCATTATTTATAGTTCGACGTCGCGCCAAAGCGAATGAGTACATTTCGCCTACGGCTTAGGCCGCCCTCCTAGTGTGGCTGCTCGGTGTCTGCAGGCAGCGAGGGTCTGCAAGCTTCCTGTGTTCGCACCTATGTCACCTGTGCTTGCTTGTCAGAGACAGACTATCGCAAAACATACAACTCACTCCATGAATTGATTGCTACGGCATCTGTTATCAGCAGTCACAACTAGCAACACCAGTAGCAGCTGACTGCACGCAAAGAATAGGAATGTGCAGTGGGATTTACGTGAACTCGGCGCAAGGCAGATCTTTCCGACATAGGCTTGAGAATCTTACGGGAACACTTGTACTGTTTCTAAATTAAGTGTAGGCGTGGGAGGAGGGTGCTTCCTGCGCACAAATAACAGCACGCTTGTCAATTGTGGATGCTAATCATTCGCTTGTATCTTCCTAGACACATCTGCTGGTCGTGAATTATTCCATTTGTATATCAAGGTGCGCATGTAGGTGTGTTAAAAATTCTGGAGGCACTGGGTATTGATCCCAGTACCTCTCGCATACTAAGCGAGCGCTCTACCATCTGAGCTACGCCCGCCCCCCCGAAGACTAATGGTGCTACATACAGCCATATAGACGACACAGACCCTTGCACTCCCATTATTCAGCAGACAAACACTACTCTCTATGTATCCGTTAGGGTGTCTTTCAGGTTTCGTGCATTCTGTATCGAATCGTAGTTGCCAAAATGAAAGTGGCACGTATAACGTCGAAAATAGAATTCGGACACCGCTCTGAGTAAGACCAACGTGTTGTCCACCCTCTAGACTTCAATGAGGTTAAGCCGCGATACCTAAGACAGATCTGCACTCGATGACACCTCGATAACAGCCGGTCCCCACACTTACATCTTGCTCTCCTTACGTCAGTATACATCATATCAGTCTGTGACGCTGGCTTTGCAACATCTTGCGAGCCTTTAGGTTCGCCGCGACCAACACTTACCATGCACTGACCACAAAAAATGGAGGCGCCGCGGCTTGAACCCTAGACCTTTCACATGCCAAGCCAACGCTCTACCAACTGAGCTACGCCCCATGCACGAGCAAACTGCGCTATTCCCCATTGTTTGCGACTCAGATGCGCACGGACACGATGGTTGGTTGGTTTGTAGCGGTGAAGGGAGCAGAGTACAAAGGCGCGGACCCGTTCATATACACAAAAGTTCCAAGTAGTTTCGATGCTCTGGTATTACAAATGCAAATTCCGTCTGTTTTTAACGTCTTAAATTGAAAGAGCCGTCACAAATTGCTCCGTTTTCACTCATTGTAGACAATTATACAGCACCTGAGGTAACAAACACATCTCGAGAACCATTGTGCACTACATTATTTATGCCAACTCAGTGCCTCGCTCTTTACTACTGTGTACCAATCTTGTCGTCCAACTGCAAAACACTGGGCCACAACAAGTTTCCGCGTCTCCATTGCACTGCGCATACTACGAAACGCTCCCCAAACTTGGCACTCACCCTCGCAGCCGACTTTTCCGACTTTCCACGACGCTCACGCAATGCTCACGCTAGTGACAGCATTATTTATAGTTCGACGTCGCGCCAAAGCGAATGAGTACATTTCGCCTACGGCTTAGGCCGCCCTCCTAGTGTGGCTGCTCGGTGTCTGCAGGCAGCGAGGGTCTGCAAGCTTCCTGTGTTCGCACCTATGTCACCTGTGCTTGCTTGTCAGAGACAGACTATCGCAAAATATACAACTCACTCCATGAATTGATTGCTACGGCATCTGTTATCAGCAGTCACAACTAGCAACACCAGTAGCAGCTGACTGCACGCAAAGAATAGGAATGTGCAGTGGGATTTACGTGAACTCGGCGAAAGGCAGATCTTTCCGACATAGGCTTGAGAATCTTACGGGAACACTTGTACTGTTTCTAAATTAAGTGTAGGCGTGGGAGGAGGGTGCTTCCTGCGCACAAATAACAGCACGCTTGTCAATTGTGGATGCTAATCATTCGCTTGTATCTTCCTAGACACATCTGCTGGTCGTGAATTATTCCATTTGTATATCAAGGTGCGCATGTAGGTGTGTTAAAAATTCTGGAGGCACTGGGTATTGATCCCAGTACCTCTCGCATACTAAGCGAGCGCTCTACCATCTGAGCTACGCCCGCCCCCCCGAAGACTAATGGTGCTACATACAGCCATATAGACGACACAGACCCTTGCACTCCCATTATTCAGCAGACAAACACTACTCTCTATGTATCCGTTAGGGTGTCTTTCAGGTTTCGTGCATTCTGTATCGAATCGTAGTTGCCAAAATGAAAGTGGCACGTATAACGTCGAAAATAGAATTCGGACACCGCTCTGAGTAAGACCAACGTGTTGTCCACCCTCTAGACTTCAATGAGGTTAAGCCGCGATACCTAAGACAGATCTGCACTCGATGACACCTCGATAACAGCCGGTCCCCACACTTACATCTTGCTCTCCTTACGTCAGTATACATCATATCAGTCTGTGACGCTGGCTTTGCAACATCTTGCGAGCCTTTAGGTTCGCCGCGACCAACACTTACCATGCACTGACCACAAAAAATGGAGGCGCCGCGGCTTGAACCCTAGACCTTTCACATGCCAAGCCAACGCTCTACCAACTGAGCTACGCCCCATGCACGAGCAAACTGCGCTATTCCCCATTGTTTGCGACTCAGATGCGCACGGACACGATGGTTGGTTGGTTTGTAGCGGTGAAGGGAGCAGAGTACAAAGGCGCGGACCCGTTCATATACACAAAAGTTCCAAGTAGTTTCGATGCTCTGGTATTACAAATGCAAATTCCGTCTGTTTTTAACGTCTTAAATTGAAAGAGCCGTCACAAATTGCTCCGTTTTCACTCATTGTAGACAATTATACAGCACCTGAGGTAACAAACACATCTCGAGAACCATTGTGCACTACATTATTTATGCCAACTCAGTGCCTCGCTCTTTACTACTGTGTACCAATCTTGTCGTCCAACTGCAAAACACTGGGCCACAACAAGTTTCCGCGTCTCCATTGCACTGCGCATACTACGAAACGCTCCCCAAACTTGGCACTCACCCTCGCAGCCGACTTTTCCGACTTTCCACGACGCTCACGCAATGCTCACGCTAGTGACAGCATTATTTATAGTTCGACGTCGCGCCAAAGCGAATGAGTACATTTCGCCTACGGCTTAGGCCGCCCTCCTAGTGTGGCTGCTCGGTGTCTGCAGGCAGCGAGGGTCTGCAAGCTTCCTGTGTTCGCACCTATGTCACCTGTGCTTGCTTGTCAGAGACAGACTATCGCAAAATATACAACTCACTCCATGAATTGATTGCTACGGCATCTGTTATCAGCAGTCACAACTAGCAACACCAGTAGCAGCTGACTGCACGCAAAGAATAGGAATGTGCAGTGGGATTTACGTGAACTCGGCGAAAGGCAGATCTTTCCGACATAGGCTTGAGAATCTTACGGGAACACTTGTACTGTTTCTAAATTAAGTGTAGGCGTGGGAGGAGGGTGCTTCCTGCGCACAAATAACAGCACGCTTGTCAATTGTGGATGCTAATCATTCGCTTGTATCTTCCTAGACACATCTGCTGGTCGTGAATTATTCCATTTGCATATCAAGGTGCGCATGTAGGTGTGTTAAAAGTTCTGGAGGCACTGGGTATTGATCCCAGTACCTCTCGCATACTAAGCGAGCGCTCTACCATCTGAGCTACGCCCGCCCCCCCGAAGACTAATGGTGCTACATACAGCCATATAGACGACACAGACCCTTGCACTCCCATTATTCAGCAGACAAACACTACTCTCTATGTATCCGTTAGGGTGTCTTTCAGGTTTCGTGCATTCTGTATCGAATCGTAGTTGCCAAAATGAAAGTGGCACGTATAACGTCGAAAATAGAATTCGGACACCGCTCTGAGTAAGACCAACGTGTTGTCCACCCTCTAGACTTCAATGAGGTTAAGCCGCGATACCTAAGACAGATCTACACTCGATGACACCTCGATAACAGCCGGTCCCCACACTTACATCTTGCTCTCCTTACGTCAGTATACATCATATCAGTCTGTGACGCTGGCTTTGCAACATCTTGCGAGCCTTTAGGTTCGCCGCGACCAACACTTACCATGCACTGACCACAAAAAATGGAGGCGCCGCGGCTTGAACCCTGGACCTTTCACATGCCAAGCGAACGCTCTACCAACTGAGCTACGCCCCATGCACGAGCAAACTGCGCTATTCCCCATTGTTTGCGACTCAGATGCGCACGGACACGATGGTTGGTTGGTTTGTAGCGGTGAAGGGAGCAGAGTACAAAGGCGCGGACCCGTTCATATACACAAAAGTTCCAAGTAGTTTCGATGCTCTGGTATTACAAATGCAAATTCCGTCTGTTTTTAACGTCTTAAATTGAAAGAGCCGTCACAAATTGCTCCGTTTTCACTCATTGTAGACAATTATACAGCACCTGAGGTAACAAACACATCTCGAGAACCATTGTGCACTACATTATTTATGCCAACTCAGTGCCTCGCTCTTTACTACTGTGTACCAATCTTGTCGTCCAACTGCAAAACACTGGGCCACAACAAGTTTCCGCGTCTCCATTGCACTGCGCATACTACGAAACGCTCCCCAAACTTGGCACTCACCCTCGCAGCCGACTTTTCCGACTTTCCACGACGCTCACGCAACGCTCACGCTAGTGACAGCATTATTTATAGTTCGACGTCGCGCCAAAGCGAATGAGCACATTTCGCCTACGGCTTAGGCCGCCCTCCTAGTGTGGCTGCTCGGTGTCTGCAGGCAGCGAGGGTCTGCAAGCTTCCTGTGTTCGCACCTATGTCACCTGTGCTTGCTTGTCAGAGACAGACTATCGCAAAACATACAACTCACTCCATGAATTGATTGCTACGGCATCTGTTATCAGCAGTCACAACTAGCAACACCAGTAGCAGCTGACTGCACGCAAAGAATAGGAATGTGCAGTGGGATTTACGTGAACTCGGCGCAAGGCAGATCTTTCCGACATAGGCTTGAGAATCTTACGGGAACACTTGTACTGTTTCTAAATTAAGTGTAGGCGTGGGAGGAGGGTGCTTCCTGCGCACAAATAACAGCACGCTTGTCAATTGTGGATGCTAATCATTCGCTTGTATCTTCCTAGACACATCTGCTGGTCGTGAATTATTCCATTTGTATATCAAGGTGCGCATGTAGGTGTGTTAAAAATTCTGGAGGCACTGGGTATTGATCCCAGTACCTCTCGCATACTAAGCGAGAGCTCTACCATCTGAGCTACGCCCGCCCCCCCGAAGACTAATGGTGCTACATACAGCCATATAGACGACACAGACCCTTGCACTCCCATTATTCAGCAGACAAACACTACTCTCTATGTATCCGTTAGGGTGTCTTTCAGGTTTCGTGCATTCTGTATCGAATCGTAGTTGCCAAAATGAAAGTGGCACGTATAACGTCGAAAATAGAATTCGGACACCGCTCTGAGTAAGACCAACGTGTTGTCCACCCTCTAGACTTCAATGAGGTTAAGCCGCGATACCTAAGACAGATCTGCACTCGATGACACCTCGATAACAGCCGGTCCCCACACTTACATCTTGCTCTCCTTACGTCAGTATACATCATATCAGTCTGTGACGCTGGCTTTGCAACATCTTGCGAGCCTTTAGGTTCGCCGCGACCAACACTTACCATGCACTGACCACAAAAAATGGAGGCGCCGCGGCTTGAACCCTAGACCTTTCACATGCCAAGCCAACGCTCTACCAACTGAGCTACGCCCCATGCACGAGCAAACTGCGCTATTCCCCATTGTTTGCGACTCAGATGCGCACGGACACGATGGTTGGTTGGTTTGTAGCGGTGAAGGGAGCAGAGTACAAAGGCGCGGACCCGTTCATATACACAAAAGTTCCAAGTAGTTTCGATGCTCTGGTATTACAAATGCAAATTCCGTCTGTTTTTAACGTCTTAAATTGAAAGAGCCGTCACAAATTGCTCCGTTTTCACTCATTGTAGACAATTATACAGCACCTGAGGTAACAAACACATCTCGAGAACCATTGTGCACTACATTATTTATGCCAACTCAGTGCCTCGCTCTTTACTACTGTGTACCAATCTTGTCGTCCAACTGCAAAACACTGGGCCACAACAAGTTTCCGCGTCTCCATTGCACTGCGCATACTACGAAACGCTCCCCAAACTTGGCACTCACCCTCGCAGCCGACTTTTCCGACTTTCCACGACGCTCACGCAATGCTCACGCTAGTGACAGCATTATTTATAGTTCGACGTCGCGCCAAAGCGAATGAGTACATTTCGCCTACGGCTTAGGCCGCCCTCCTAGTGTGGCTGCTCGGTGTCTGCAGGCAGCGAGGGTCTGCAAGCTTCCTGTGTTCGCACCTATGTCACCTGTGCTTGCTTGTCAGAGACAGACTATCGCAAAATATACAACTCACTCCATGAATTGATTGCTACGGCATCTGTTATCAGCAGTCACAACTAGCAACACCAGTAGCAGCTGACTGCACGCAAAGAATAGGAATGTGCAGTGGGATTTACGTGAACTCGGCGAAAGGCAGATCTTTCCGACATAGGCTTGAGAATCTTACGGGAACACTTGTACTGTTTCTAAATTAAGTGTAGGCGTGGGAGGAGGGTGCTTCCTGCGCACAAATAACAGCACGCTTGTCAATTGTGGATGCTAATCATTCGCTTGTATCTTCCTAGACACATCTGCTGGTCGTGAATTATTCCATTTGCATATCAAGGTGCGCATGTAGGTGTGTTAAAAGTTCTGGAGGCACTGGGTATTGATCCCAGTACCTCTCGCATACTAAGCGAGCGCTCTACCATCTGAGCTACGCCCGCCCCCCCGAAGACTAATGGTGCTACATACAGCCATATAGACGACACAGACCCTTGCACTCCCATTATTCAGCAGACAAACACTACTCTCTATGTATCCGTTAGGGTGTCTTTCAGGTTTCGTGCATTCTGTATCGAATCGTAGTTGCCAAAATGAAAGTGGCACGTATAACGTCGAAAATAGAATTCGGACACCGCTCTGAGTAAGACCAACGTGTTGTCCACCCTCTAGACTTCAATGAGGTTAAGCCGCGATACCTAAGACAGATCTACACTCGATGACACCTCGATAACAGCCGGTCCCCACACTTACATCTTGCTCTCCTTACGTCAGTATACATCATATCAGTCTGTGACGCTGGCTTTGCAACATCTTGCGAGCCTTTAGGTTCGCCGCGACCAACACTTACCATGCACTGACCACAAAAAATGGAGGCGCCGCGGCTTGAACCCTGGACCTTTCACATGCCAAGCGAACGCTCTACCAACTGAGCTACGCCCCATGCACGAGCAAACTGCGCTATTCCCCATTGTTTGCGACTCAGATGCGCACGGACACGATGGTTGGTTGGTTTGTAGCGGTGAAGGGAGCAGAGTACAAAGGCGCGGACCCGTTCATATACACAAAAGTTCCAAGTAGTTTCGATGCTCTGGTATTACAAATGCAAATTCCGTCTGTTTTTAACGTCTTAAATTGAAAGAGCCGTCACAAATTGCTCCGTTTTCACTCATTGTAGACAATTATACAGCACCTGAGGTAACAAACACATCTCGAGAACCATTGTGCACTACATTATTTATGCCAACTCAGTGCCTCGCTCTTTACTACTGTGTACCAATCTTGTCGTCCAACTGCAAAACACTGGGCCACAACAAGTTTCCGCGTCTCCATTGCACTGCGCATACTACGAAACGCTCCCCAAACTTGGCACTCACCCTCGCAGCCGACTTTTCCGACTTTCCACGACGCTCACGCAACGCTCACGCTAGTGACAGCATTATTTATAGTTCGACGTCGCGCCAAAGCGAATGAGCACATTTCGCCTACGGCTTAGGCCGCCCTCCTAGTGTGGCTGCTCGGTGTCTGCAGGCAGCGAGGGTCTGCAAGCTTCCTGTGTTCGCACCTATGTCACCTGTGCTTGCTTGTCAGAGACAGACTATCGCAAAACATACAACTCACTCCATGAATTGATTGCTACGGCATCTGTTATCAGCAGTCACAACTAGCAACACCAGTAGCAGCTGACTGCACGCAAAGAATAGGAATGTGCAGTGGGATTTACGTGAACTCGGCGCAAGGCAGATCTTTCCGACATAGGCTTGAGAATCTTACGGGAACACTTGTACTGTTTCTAAATTAAGTGTAGGCGTGGGAGGAGGGTGCTTCCTGCGCACAAATAACAGCACGCTTGTCAATTGTGGATGCTAATCATTCGCTTGTATCTTCCTAGACACATCTGCTGGTCGTGAATTATTCCATTTGTATATCAAGGTGCGCATGTAGGTGTGTTAAAAATTCTGGAGGCACTGGGTATTGATCCCAGTACCTCTCGCATACTAAGCGAGAGCTCTACCATCTGAGCTACGCCCGCCCCCCCGAAGACTAATGGTGCTACATACAGCCATATAGACGACACAGACCCTTGCACTCCCATTATTCAGCAGACAAACACTACTCTCTATGTATCCGTTAGGGTGTCTTTCAGGTTTCGTGCATTCTGTATCGAATCGTAGTTGCCAAAATGAAAGTGGCACGTATAACGTCGAAAATAGAATTCGGACACCGCTCTGAGTAAGACCAACGTGTTGTCCACCCTCTAGACTTCAATGAGGTTAAGCCGCGATACCTAAGACAGATCTGCACTCGATGACACCTCGATAACAGCCGGTCCCCACACTTACATCTTGCTCTCCTTACGTCAGTATACATCATATCAGTCTGTGACGCTGGCTTTGCAACATCTTGCGAGCCTTTAGGTTCGCCGCGACCAACACTTACCATGCACTGACCACAAAAAATGGAGGCGCCGCGGCTTGAACCCTGGACCTTTCACATGCCAAGCGAACGCTCTACCAACTGAGCTACGCCCCATGCACGAGCAAACTGCGCTATTCCCCATTGTTTGCGACTCAGATGCGCACGGACACGATGGTTGGTTGGTTTGTAGCGGTGAAGGGAGCAGAGTACAAAGGCGCGGACCCGTTCATATACACAAAAGTTCCAAGTAGTTTCGATGCTCTGGTATTACAAATGCAAATTCCGTCTGTTTTTAACGTCTTAAATTGAAAGAGCCGTCACAAATTGCTCCGTTTTCACTCATTGTAGACAATTATACAGCACCTGAGGTAACAAACACATCTCGAGAACCATTGTGCACTACATTATTTATGCCAACTCAGTGCCTCGCTCTTTACTACTGTGTACCAATCTTGTCGTCCAACTGCAAAACACTGGGCCACAACAAGTTTCCGCGTCTCCATTGCACTGCGCATACTACGAAACGCTCCCCAAACTTGGCACTCACCCTCGCAGCCGACTTTTCCGACTTTCCACGACGCTCACGCAATGCTCACGCTAGTGACAGCATTATTTATAGTTCGACGTCGCGCCAAAGCGAATGAGTACATTTCGCCTACGGCTTAGGCCGCCCTCCTAGTGTGGCTGCTCGGTGTCTGCAGGCAGCGAGGGTCTGCAAGCTTCCTGTGTTCGCACCTATGTCACCTGTGCTTGCTTGTCAGAGACAGACTATCGCAAAATATACAACTCACTCCATGAATTGATTGCTACGGCATCTGTTATCAGCAGTCACAACTAGCAACACCAGTAGCAGCTGACTGCACGCAAAGAATAGGAATGTGCAGTGGGATTTACGTGAACTCGGCGAAAGGCAGATCTTTCCGACATAGGCTTGAGAATCTTACGGGAACACTTGTACTGTTTCTAAATTAAGTGTAGGCGTGGGAGGAGGGTGCTTCCTGCGCACAAATAACAGCACGCTTGTCAATTGTGGATGCTAATCATTCGCTTGTATCTTCCTAGACACATCTGCTGGTCGTGAATTATTCCATTTGCATATCAAGGTGCGCATGTAGGTGTGTTAAAAGTTCTGGAGGCACTGGGTATTGATCCCAGTACCTCTCGCATACTAAGCGAGCGCTCTACCATCTGAGCTACGCCCGCCCCCCCGAAGACTAATGGTGCTACATACAGCCATATAGACGACACAGACCCTTGCACTCCCATTATTCAGCAGACAAACACTACTCTCTATGTATCCGTTAGGGTGTCTTTCAGGTTTCGTGCATTCTGTATCGAATCGTAGTTGCCAAAATGAAAGTGGCACGTATAACGTCGAAAATAGAATTCGGACACCGCTCTGAGTAAGACCAACGTGTTGTCCACCCTCTAGACTTCAATGAGGTTAAGCCGCGATACCTAAGACAGATCTGCACTCGATGACACCTCGATAACAGCCGGTCCCCACACTTACATCTTGCTCTCCTTACGTCAGTATACATCATATCAGTCTGTGACGCTGGCTTTGCAACATCTTGCGAGCCTTTAGGTTCGCCGCGACCAACACTTACCATGCACTGACCACAAAAAATGGAGGCGCCGCGGCTTGAACCCTGGACCTTTCACATGCCAAGCGAACGCTCTACCAACTGAGCTACGCCCCATGCACGAGCAAACTGCGCTATTCCCCATTGTTTGCGACTCAGATGCGCACGGACACGATGGTTGGTTGGTTTGTAGCGGTGAAGGGAGCAGAGTACAAAGGCGCGGACCCGTTCATATACACAAAAGTTCCAAGTAGTTTCGATGCTCTGGTATTACAAATGCAAATTCCGTCTGTTTTTAACGTCTTAAATTGAAAGAGCCGTCACAAATTGCTCCGTTTTCACTCATTGTAGACAATTATACAGCACCTGAGGTAACAAACACATCTCGAGAACCATTGTGCACTACATTATTTATGCCAACTCAGTGCCTCGCTCTTTACTACTGTGTACCAATCTTGTCGTCCAACTGCAAAACACTGGGCCACAACAAGTTTCCGCGTCTCCATTGCACTGCGCATACTACGAAACGCTCCCCAAACTTGGCACTCACCCTCGCAGCCGACTTTTCCGACTTTCCACGACGCTCACGCAACGCTCACGCTAGTGACAGCATTATTTATAGTTCGACGTCGCGCCAAAGCGAATGAGTACATTTCGCCTACGGCTTAGGCCGCCCTCCTAGTGTGGCTGCTCGGTGTCTGCAGGCAGCGAGGGTCTGCAAGCTTCCTGTGTTCGCACCTATGTCACCTGTGCTTGCTTGTCAGAGACAGACTATCGCAAAACATACAACTCACTCCATGAATTGATTGCTACGGCATCTGTTATCAGCAGTCACAACTAGCAACACCAGTAGCAGCTGACTGCACGCAAAGAATAGGAATGTGCAGTGGGATTTACGTGAACTCGGCGCAAGGCAGATCTTTCCGACATAGGCTTGAGAATCTTACGGGAACACTTGTACTGTTTCTAAATTAAGTGTAGGCGTGGGAGGAGGGTGCTTCCTGCGCACAAATAACAGCACGCTTGTCAATTGTGGATGCTAATCATTCGCTTGTATCTTCCTAGACACATCTGCTGGTCGTGAATTATTCCATTTGTATATCAAGGTGCGCATGTAGGTGTGTTAAAAATTCTGGAGGCACTGGGTATTGATCCCAGTACCTCTCGCATACTAAGCGAGCGCTCTACCATCTGAGCTACGCCCGCCCCCCCGAAGACTAATGGTGCGACATACAGCCATATAGACGACACAGACCCTTGCACTCCCATTATTCAGCAGACAAACACTACTCTCTATGTATCCGTTAGGGTGTCTTTCAGGTTTCGTGCATTCTGTATCGAATCGTAGTTGCCAAAATGAAAGTGGCACGTATAACGTCGAAAATAGAATTCGGACACCGCTCTGAGTAAGACCAACGTGTTGTCCACCCTCTAGACTTCAATGAGGTTAAGCCGCGATACCTAAGACAGATCTGCACTCGATGACACCTCGATAACAGCCGGTCCCCACACTTACATCTTGCTCTCCTTACGTCAGTATACATCATATCAGTCTGTGACGCTGGCTTTGCAACATCTTGCGAGCCTTTAGGTTCGCCGCGACCAACACTTACCATGCACTGACCACAAAAAATGGAGGCGCCGCGGCTTGAACCCTAGACCTTTCACATGCCAAGCCAACGCTCTACCAACTGAGCTACGCCCCATGCACGAGCAAACTGCGCTATTCCCCATTGTTTGCGACTCAGATGCGCACGGACACGATGGTTGGTTGGTTTGTAGCGGTGAAGGGAGCAGAGTACAAAGGCGCGGACCCGTTCATATACACAAAAGTTCCAAGTAGTTTCGATGCTCTGGTATTACAAATGCAAATTCCGTCTGTTTTTAACGTCTTAAATTGAAAGAGCCGTCACAAATTGCTCCGTTTTCACTCATTGTAGACAATTATACAGCACCTGAGGTAACAAACACATCTCGAGAACCATTGTGCACTACATTATTTATGCCAACTCAGTGCCTCGCTCTTTACTACTGTGTACCAATCTTGTCGTCCAACTGCAAAACACTGGGCCACAACAAGTTTCCGCGTCTCCATTGCACTGCGCATACTACGAAACGCTCCCCAAACTTGGCACTCACCCTCGCAGCCGACTTTTCCGACTTTCCACGACGCTCACGCAACGCTCACGCTAGTGACAGCATTATTTATAGTTCGACGTCGCGCCAAAGCGAATGAGTACATTTCGCCTACGGCTTAGGCCGCCCTCCTAGTGTGGCTGCTCGGTGTCTGCAGGCAGCGAGGGTCTGCAAGCTTCCTGTGTTCGCACCTATGTCACCTGTGCTTGCTTGTCAGAGACAGACTATCGCAAAACATACAACTCACTCCATGAATTGATTGCTACGGCATCTGTTATCAGCAGTCACAACTAGCAACACCAGTAGCAGCTGACTGCACGCAAAGAATAGGAATGTGCAGTGGGATTTACGTGAACTCGGCGCAAGGCAGATCTTTCCGACATAGGCTTGAGAATCTTACGGGAACACTTGTACTGTTTCTAAATTAAGTGTAGGCGTGGGAGGAGGGTGCTTCCTGCGCACAAATAACAGCACGCTTGTCAATTGTGGATGCTAATCATTCGCTTGTATCTTCCTAGACACATCTGCTGGTCGTGAATTATTCCATTTGTATATCAAGGTGCGACACTAGATCGCGTGTTAATTCTGGAGGCACTGGGTATTGATCCCAGTACCTCTCGCATACTAAGCGAGCGCTCTACCATCTGAGCTACGCCCGCCCCCCCGAAGACTAATGGTGCTACATACAGCCATATAGACGACACAGACCCTTGCACTCCCATTATTCAGCAGACAAACACTACTCTCTATGTATCCGTTAGGGTGTCTTTCAGGTTTCGTGCATTCTGTATCGAATCGTAGTTGCCAAAATGAAAGTGGCACGTATAACGTCGAAAATAGAATTCGGACACCGCTCTGAGTAAGACCAACGTGTTGTCCACCCTCTAGACTTCAATGAGGTTAAGCCGCGATACCTAAGACAGATCTGCACTCGATGACACCTCGATAACAGCCGGTCCCCACACTTACATCTTGCTCTCCTTACGTCAGTATACATCATATCAGTCTGTGACGCTGGCTTTGCAACATCTTGCGAGCCTTTAGGTTCGCCGCGACCAACACTTACCATGCACTGACCACAAAAAATGGAGGCGCCGCGGCTTGAACCCTAGACCTTTCACATGCCAAGCCAACGCTCTACCAACTGAGCTACGCCCCATGCACGAGCAAACTGCGCTATTCCCCATTGTTTGCGACTCAGATGCGCACGGACACGATGGTTGGTTGGTTTGTAGCGGTGAAGGGAGCAGAGTACAAAGGCGCGGACCCGTTCATATACACAAAAGTTCCAAGTAGTTTCGATGCTCTGGTATTACAAATGCAAATTCCGTCTGTTTTTAACGTCTTAAATTGAAAGAGCCGTCACAAATTGCTCCGTTTTCACTCATTGTAGACAATTATACAGCACCTGAGGTAACAAACACATCTCGAGAACCATTGTGCACTACATTATTTATGCCAACTCAGTGCCTCGCTCTTTACTACTGTGTACCAATCTTGTCGTCCAACTGCAAAACACTGGGCCACAACAAGTTTCCGCGTCTCCATTGCACTGCGCATACTACGAAACGCTCCCCAAACTTGGCACTCACCCTCGCAGCCGACTTTTCCGACTTTCCACGACGCTCACGCAACGCTCACGCTAGTGACAGCATTATTTATAGTTCGACGTCGCGCCAAAGCGAATGAGTACATTTCGCCTACTGCTTAGGCCGCCCTCCTAGTGTGGCTGCTCGGTGTCTGCAGGCAGCGAGGGTCTGCAAGCTTCCTGTGTTCGCACCTATGTCACCTGTGCTTGCTTGTCAGAGCCAGACTATCGCAAAACATACAACTCACTCCATGAATTGATTGCTACGGCATCTGTTATCAGCAGTCACAACTAGCAACACCAGTAGCAGCTGACTGCACGCAAAGAATAGGAATGTGCAGTGGGATTTACGTGAACTCGGCGAAAGGCAGATCTTTCCGACATAGGCTTGAGAATCTTACGGGAACACTTGTACTGTTTCTAAATTAAGTGTAGGCGTGGGAGGAGGGTGCTTCCTGCGCACAAATAACAGCACGCTTGTCAATTGTGGATGCTAATCATTCGCTTGTATCTTCCTAGACACATCTGCTGGTCGTGAATTATTCCATTTGCATATCAAGGTGCGCATGTAGGTGTGTTAAAAATTCTGGAGGCACTGGGTATTGATCCCAGTACCTCTCGCATACTAAGCGAGCGCTCTACCATCTGAGCTACGCCCGCCCCCCCGAAGACTAATGGTGCTACATACAGCCATATAGACGACACAGACCCTTGCACTCCCATTATTCAGCAGACAAACACTACTCTCTATGTATCCGTTAGGGTGTCTTTCAGGTTTCGTGCATTCTGTATCGAATCGTAGTTGCCAAAATGAAAGTGGCACGTATAACGTCGAAAATAGAATTCGGACACCGCTCTGAGTAAGACCAACGTGTTGTCCACCCTCTAGACTTCAATGAGGTTAAGCCGCGATACCTAAGACAGATCTGCACTCGATGACACCTCGATAACAGCCGGTCCCCACACTTACATCTTGCTCTCCTTACATCAGTATACATCATATCAGTCTGTGACGCTGGCTTTGCAACATCTTGCGAGCCTTTAGGTTCGCCGCGACCAACACTTACCATGCACTGACCACAAAAAATGGAGGCGCCGCGGCTTGAACCCTGGACCTTTCACATGCCAAGCGAACGCTCTACCAACTGAGCTACGCCCCATGCACGAGCAAACTGCGCTATTCCCCATTGTTTGCGACTCAGAGGCGCACGGACACGATGGTTGGTTGGTTTGTAGCGGTGAAGGGAGCAGAGTACAAAGGCGCGGACCCGTTCATATACACAAAAGTTCCAAGTAGTTTCGATGCTCTGGTATTACAAATGCAAATTCCGTCTGTTTTTAACGTCTTAAATTGAAAGAGCCGTCACAAATTGCTCCGTTTTCACTCATTGTAGACAATTATACAGCACCTGAGGTAACAAACACATCTCGAGAACCATTGTGCACTACATTATTTATGCCAACTCAGTGCCTCGCTCTTTACTACTGTGTACCAATCTTGTCGTCCAACTGCAAAACACTGGGCCACAACAAGTTTCCGCGTCTCCATTGCACTGCGCATACTACGAAACGCTCCCCAAACTTGGCACTCACCCTCGCAGCCGACTTTTCCGACTTTCCACGACGCTCACGCAACGCTCACGCTAGTGACAGCATTATTTATAGTTCGACGTCGCGCCAAAGCGAATGAGTACATTTCGCCTACTGCTTAGGCCGCCCTCCTAGTGTGGCTGCTCGGTGTCTGCAGGCAGCGAGGGTCTGCAAGCTTCCTGTGTTCGCACCTATGTCACCTGTGCTTGCTTGTCAGAGACAGACTATCGCAAAACATACAACTCACTCCATGAATTGATTGCTACGGCATCTGTTATCAGCAGTCACAACTAGCAACACCAGTAGCAGCTGACTGCACGCAAAGAATAGGAATGTGCAGTGGGATTTACGTGAACTCGGCGAAAGGCAGATCTTTCCGACATAGGCTTGAGAATCTTACGGGAACACTTGTACTGTTTCTAAATTAAGTGTAGGCGTGGGAGGAGGGTGCTTCCTGCGCACAAATAACAGCACGCTTGTCAATTGTGGATGCTAATCATTCGCTTGTATCTTCCTAGACACATCTGCTGGTCGTGAATTATTCCATTTGCATATCAAGGTGCGCATGTAGGTGTGTTAAAAATTCTGGAGGCACTGGGTATTGATCCCAGTACCTCTCGCATACTAAGCGAGCGCTCTACCATCTGAGCTACGCCCGCCCCCCCGAAGACTAATGGTGCTACATACAGCCATATAGACGACACAGACCCTTGCACTCCCATTATTCAGCAGACAAACACTACTCTCTATGTATCCGTTAGGGTGTCTTTCAGGTTTCGTGCATTCTGTATCGAATCGTAGTTGCCAAAATGAAAGTGGCACGTATAACGTCGAAAATAGAATTCGGACACCGCTCTGAGTAAGACCAACGTGTTGTCCACCCTCTAGACTTCAATGAGGTTAAGCCGCGATACCTAAGACAGATCTGCACTCGATGACACCTCGATAACAGCCGGTCCCCACACTTACATCTTGCTCTCCTTACGTCAGTATACATCATATCAGTCTGTGACGCTGGCTTTGCAACATCTTGCGAGCCTTTAGGTTCGCCGCGACCAACACTTACCATGCACTGACCACAAAAAATGGAGGCGCCGCGGCTTGAACCCTGGACCTTTCACATGCCAAGCGAACGCTCTACCAACTGAGCTACGCCCCATGCACGAGCAAACTGCGCTATTCCCCATTGTTTGCGACTCAGATGCGCACGGACACGATGGTTGGTTGGTTTGTAGCGGTGAAGGGAGCAGAGTACAAAGGCGCGGACCCGTTCATATACACAAAAGTTCCAAGTAGTTTCGATGCTCTGGTATTACAAATGCAAATTCCGTCTGTTTTTAACGTCTTAAATTGAAAGAGCCGTCACAAATTGCTCCGTTTTCACTCATTGTAGACAATTATACAGCACCTGAGGTAACAAACACATCTCGAAAACCATTGTGCACTACATTATTTATGCCAACTCAGTGCCTCGCTCTTTACTACTGTGTACCAATCTTGTCGTCCAACTGCAAAACACTGGGCCACAACAAGTTTCCGCGTCTCCATTGCACTGCGCATACTACGAAACGCTCCCCAAACTTGGCACTCACCCTCGCAGCCGACTTTTCCGACTTTCCACGACGCTCACGCTAGTGACAGCATTATTTATAGTTCGACGTCGCGCCAAAGCGAATGAGTACATTTCGCCTACTGCTTAGGCCGCCCTCCTAGTGTGGCTGCTCGGTGTCTGCAGGCAGCGAGGGTCTGCAAGCTTCCTGTGTTCGCACCTATGTCACCTGTGCTTGCTTGTCAGAGACAGACTATCGCAAAATATACAACTCACTCCATGAATTGATTGCTACGGCATCTGTTATCAGCAGTCACAACTAGCAACACCAGTAGCAGCTGACTGCACGCAAAGAATAGGAATGTGCAGTGGGATTTACGTGAACTCGGCGAAAGGCAGATCTTTCCGACATAGGCTTGAGAATCTTACGGGAACACTTGTACTGTTTCTAAATTAAGTGTAGGCGTGGGAGGAGGGTGCTTCCTGCGCACAAATAACAGCACGCTTGTCAATTGTGGATGCTAATCATTCGCTTGTATCTTCCTAGACACATCTGCTGGTCGTGAATTATTCCATTTGCATATCAAGGTGCGCATGTAGGTGTGTTAAAAATTCTGGAGGCACTGGGTATTGATCCCAGTACCTCTCGCATACTAAGCGAGCGCTCTACCATCTGAGCTACGCCCGCCCCCCCGAAGACTAATGGTGCTACATACAGCCATATAGACGACACAGACCCTTGCACTCCCATTATTCAGCAGACAAACACTACTCTCTATGTATCCGTTAGGGTGTCTTTCAGGTTTCGTGCATTCTGTATCGAATCGTAGTTGCCAAAATGAAAGTGGCACGTATAACGTCGAAAATAGAATTCGGACACCGCTCTGAGTAAGACCAACGTGTTGTCCACCCTCTAGACTTCAATGAGGTTAATCCGCGATACCTAAGACAGATCTGCACTCGATGACACCTCGATAACAGCCGGTCCCCACACTTAGATCTTGCTCTCCTTACGTCAGTATACATCATATCAGTCTGTGACGCTGGCTTTGCAACATCTTGCGAGCCTTTAGGTTCGCCGCGACCAACACTTACCATGCACTGACCACAAAAAATGGAGGCGCCGCGGCTTGAACCCTGGACCTTTCACATGCCAAGCGAACGCTCTACCAACTGAGCTACGCCCCATGCACGAGCAAACTGCGCTATTCCCCATTGTTTGCGACTCAGATGCGCACGGACACGATGGTTGGTTGGTTTGTAGCGGTGAAGGGAGCAGAGTACAAAGGCGCGGACCCGTTCATATACACAAAAGTTCCAAGTAGTTTCGATGCTCTGGTATTACAAATGCAAATTCCGTCTGTTTTTAACGTCTTAAATTGAAAGAGCCGTCACAAATTGCTCCGTTTTCACTCATTGTAGACAATTATACAGCACCTGAGGTAACAAACACATCTCGAGAACCATTGTGCACTACATTATTTATGCCAACTCAGTGCCTCGCTCTTTACTACTGTGTACCAATCTTGTCGTCCAACTGCAAAACACTGGGCCACAACAAGTTTCCGCGTCTCCATTGCACTGCGCATACTACGAAACGCTCCCCAAACTTGGCACTCACCCTCGCAGCCGACTTTTCCGACTTTCCACGACGCTCACGCTAGTGACAGCATTATTTATAGTTCGACGTCGCGCCAAAGCGAATGAGTACATTTCGCCTACTGCTTAGGCCGCCCTCCTAGTGTGGCTGCTCGGTGTCTGCAGGCAGCGAGGGTCTGCAAGCTTCCTGTGTTCGCACCTATGTCACCTGTGCTTGCTTGTCAGAGACAGACTATCGCAAAATATACAACTCACTCCATGAATTGATTGCTACGGCATCTGTTATCAGCAGTCACAACTAGCAACACCAGTAGCAGCTGACTGCACGCAAAGAATAGGAATGTGCAGTGGGATTTACGTGAACTCGGCGAAAGGCAGATCTTTCCGACATAGGCTTGAGAATCTTACGGGAACACTTGTACTGTTTCTAAATTAAGTGTAGGCGTGGGAGGAGGGTGCTTCCTGCGCACAAATAACAGCACGCTTGTCAATTGTGGATGCTAATCATTCGCTTGTATCTTCCTAGACACATCTGCTGGTCGTGAATTATTCCATTTGCATATCAAGGTGCGCATGTAGGTGTGTTAAAAATTCTGGAGGCACTGGGTATTGATCCCAGTACCTCTCGCATACTAAGCGAGCGCTCTACCATCTGAGCTACGCCCGCCCCCCCGAAGACTAATGGTGCTACATACAGCCATATAGACGACACAGACCCTTGCACTCCCATTATTCAGCAGACAAACACTACTCTCTATGTATCCGTTAGGGTGTCTTTCAGGTTTCGTGCATTCTGTATCGAATCGTAGTTGCCAAAATGAAAGTGGCACGTATAACGTCGAAAATAGAATTCGGACACCGCTCTGAGTAAGACCAACGTGTTGTCCACCCTCTAGACTTCAATGAGGTTAAGCCGCGATACCTAAGACAGATCTGCACTCGATGACACCTCGATAACAGCCGGTCCCCACACTTAGATCTTGCTCTCCTTACGTCAGTATACATCATATCAGTCTGTGACGCTGGCTTTGCAACATCTTGCGAGCCTTTAGGTTCGCCGCGACCAACACTTACCATGCACTGACCACAAAAAATGGAGGCGCCGCGGCTTGAACCCTGGACCTTTCACATGCCAAGCGAACGCTCTACCAACTGAGCTACGCCCCATGCACGAGCAAACTGCGCTATTCCCCATTGTTTGCGACTCAGATGCGCACGGACACGATGGTTGGTTGGTTTGTAGCGGTGAAGGGAGCAGAGTACAAAGGCGCGGACCCGTTCATATACACAAAAGTTCCAAGTAGTTTCGATGCTCTGGTATTACAAATGCAAATTCCGTCTGTTTTTAACGTCTTAAATTGAAAGAGCCGTCACAAATTGCTCCGTTTTCACTCATTGTAGACAATTATACAGCACCTGAGGTAACAAACACATCTCGAGAACCATTGTGCACTACATTATTTATGCCAACTCAGTGCCTCGCTCTTTACTACTGTGTACCAATCTTGTCGTCCAACTGCAAAACACTGGGCCACAACAAGTTTCCGCGTCTCCATTGCACTGCGCATACTACGAAACGCTCCCCAAACTTGGCACTCACCCTCGCAGCCGACTTTTCCGACTTTCCACGACGCTCACGCTAGTGACAGCATTATTTATAGTTCGACGTCGCGCCAAAGCGAATGAGTACATTTCGCCTACTGCTTAGGCCGCCCTCCTAGTGTGGCTGCTCGGTGTCTGCAGGCAGCGAGGGTCTGCAAGCTTCCTGTGTTCGCACCTATGTCACCTGTGCTTGCTTGTCAGAGACAGACTATCGCAAAATATACAACTCACTCCATGAATTGATTGCTACGGCATCTGTTATCAGCAGTCACAACTAGCAACACCAGTAGCAGCTGACTGCACGCAAAGAATAGGAATGTGCAGTGGGATTTACGTGAACTCGGCGAAAGGCAGATCTTTCCGACATAGGCTTGAGAATCTTACGGGAACACTTGTACTGTTTCTAAATTAAGTGTAGGCGTGGGAGGAGGGTGCTTCCTGCGCACAAATAACAGCACGCTTGTCAATTGTGGATGCTAATCATTCGCTTGTATCTTCCTAGACACATCTGCTGGTCGTGAATTATTCCATTTGCATATCAAGGTGCGCATGTAGGTGTGTTAAAAATTCTGGAGGCACTGGGTATTGATCCCAGTACCTCTCGCATACTAAGTGAGCGCTCTACCATCTGAGCTACGCCCGCCCCCCCGAAGACTAATGGTGCTACATACAGCCATATAGACGACACAGACCCTTGCACTCCCATTATTCAGCAGACAAACACTACTCTCTATGTATCCGTTAGGGTGTCTTTCAGGTTTCGTGCATTCTGTATCGAATCGTAGTTGCCAAAATGAAAGTGGCACGTATAACGTCGAAAATAGAATTCGGACACCGCTCTGAGTAAGACCAACGTGTTGTCCACCCTCTAGACTTCAATGAGGTTAAGCCGCGATACCTAAGACAGATCTGCACTCGATGACACCTCGATAACAGCCGGTCCCCACACTTACATCTTGCTCTCCTTACGTCAGTATACATCATATCAGTCTGTGACGCTGGCTTTGCAACATCTTGCGAGCCTTTAGGTTCGCCGCGACCAACACTTACCATGCACTGACCACAAAAAATGGAGGCGCCGCGGCTTGAACCCTGGACCTTTCACATGCCAAGCGAACGCTCTACCAACTGAGCTACGCCCCATGCACGAGCAAACTGCGCTATTCCCCATTGTTTGCGACTCAGATGCGCACGGACACGATGGTTGGTTGGTTTGTAGCGGTGAAGGGAGCAGAGTACAAAGGCGCGGACCCGTTCATATACACAAAAGTTCCAAGTAGTTTCGATGCTCTGGTATTACAAATGCAAATTCCGTCTGTTTTTAACGTCTTAAATTGAAAGAGCCGTCACAAATTGCTCCGTTTTCACTCATTGTAGACAATTATACAGCACCTGAGGTAACAAACACATCTCGAAAACCATTGTGCACTACATTATTTATGCCAACTCAGTGCCTCGCTCTTTACTACTGTGTACCAATCTTGTCGTCCAACTGCAAAACACTGGGCCACAACAAGTTTCCGCGTCTCCATTGCACTGCGCATACTACGAAACGCTCCCCAAACTTGGCACTCACCCTCGCAGCCGACTTTTCCGACTTTCCACGACGCTCACGCTAGTGACAGCATTATTTATAGTTCGACGTCGCGCCAAAGCGAATGAGTACATTTCGCCTACTGCTTAGGCCGCCCTCCTAGTGTGGCTGCTCGGTGTCTGCAGGCAGCGAGGGTCTGCAAGCTTCCTGTGTTCGCACCTATGTCACCTGTGCTTGCTTGTCAGAGACAGACTATCGCAAAATATACAACTCACTCCATGAATTGATTGCTACGGCATCTGTTATCAGCAGTCACAACTAGCAACACCAGTAGCAGCTGACTGCACGCAAAGAATAGGAATGTGCAGTGGGATTTACGTGAACTCGGCGAAAGGCAGATCTTTCCGACATAGGCTTGAGAATCTTACGGGAACACTTGTACTGTTTCTAAATTAAGTGTAGGCGTGGGAGGAGGGTGCTTCCTGCGCACAAATAACAGCACGCTTGTCAATTGTGGATGCTAATCATTCGCTTGTATCTTCCTAGACACATCTGCTGGTCGTGAATTATTCCATTTGCATATCAAGGTGCGCATGTAGGTGTGTTAAAAATTCTGGAGGCACTGGGTATTGATCCCAGTACCTCTCGCATACTAAGCGAGCGCTCTACCATCTGAGCTACGCCCGCCCCCCCGAAGACTAATGGTGCTACATACAGCCATATAGACGACACAGACCCTTGCACTCCCATTATTCAGCAGACAAACACTACTCTCTATGTATCCGTTAGGGTGTCTTTCAGGTTTCGTGCATTCTGTATCGAATCGTAGTTGCCAAAATGAAAGTGGCACGTATAACGTCGAAAATAGAATTCGGACACCGCTCTGAGTAAGACCAACGTGTTGTCCACCCTCTAGACTTCAATGAGGTTAAGCCGCGATACCTAAGACAGATCTGCACTCGATGACACCTCGATAACAGCCGGTCCCCACACTTAGATCTTGCTCTCCTTACGTCAGTATACATCATATCAGTCTGTGACGCTGGCTTTGCAACATCTTGCGAGCCTTTAGGTTCGCCGCGACCAACACTTACCATGCACTGACCACAAAAAATGGAGGCGCCGCGGCTTGAACCCTGGACCTTTCACATGCCAAGCCAACGCTCTACCAACTGAGCTACGCCCCATGCACGAGCAAACTGCGCTATTCCCCATTGTTTGCGACTCAGATGCGCACGGACACGATGGTTGGTTGGTTTGTAGCGGTGAAGGGAGCAGAGTACAAAGGCGCGGACCCGTTCATATACACAAAAGTTCCAAGTAGTTTCGATGCTCTGGTATTACAAATGCAAATTCCGTCTGTTTTTAACGTCTTAAATTGAAAGAGCCGTCACAAATTGCTCCGTTTTCACTCATTGTAGACAATTATACAGCACCTGAGGTAACAAACACATCTCGAGAACCATTGTGCACTACATTATTTATGCCAACTCAGTGCCTCGCTCTTTACTACTGTGTACCAATCTTGTCGTCCAACTGCAAAACACTGGGCCACAACAAGTTTCCGCGTCTCCATTGCACTGCGCATACTACGAAACGCTCCCCAAACTTGGCACTCACCCTCGCAGCCGACTTTTCCGACTTTCCACGACGCTCACGCTAGTGACAGCATTATTTATAGTTCGACGTCGCGCCAAAGCGAATGAGTACATTTCGCCTACTGCTTAGGCCGCCCTCCTAGTGTGGCTGCTCGGTGTCTGCAGGCAGCGAGGGTCTGCAAGCTTCCTGTGTTCGCACCTATGTCACCTGTGCTTGCTTGTCAGAGACAGACTATCGCAAAATATACAACTCACTCCATGAATTGATTGCTACGGCATCTGTTATCAGCAGTCACAACTAGCAACACCAGTAGCAGCTGACTGCACGCAAAGAATAGGAATGTGCAGTGGGATTTACGTGAACTCGGCGAAAGGCAGATCTTTCCGACATAGGCTTGAGAATCTTACGGGAACACTTGTACTGTTTCTAAATTAAGTGTAGGCGTGGGAGGAGGGTGCTTCCTGCGCACAAATAACAGCACGCTTGTCAATTGTGGATGCTAATCATTCGCTTGTATCTTCCTAGACACATCTGCTGGTCGTGAATTATTCCATTTGCATATCAAGGTGCGCATGTAGGTGTGTTAAAAATTCTGGAGGCACTGGGTATTGATCCCAGTACCTCTCGCATACTAAGTGAGCGCTCTACCATCTGAGCTACGCCCGCCCCCCCGAAGACTAATGGTGCTACATACAGCCATATAGACGACACAGACCCTTGCACTCCCATTATTCAGCAGACAAACACTACTCTCTATGTATCCGTTAGGGTGTCTTTCAGGTTTCGTGCATTCTGTATCGAATCGTAGTTGCCAAAATGAAAGTGGCACGTATAACGTCGAAAATAGAATTCGGACACCGCTCTGAGTAAGACCAACGTGTTGTCCACCCTCTAGACTTCAATGAGGTTAAGCCGCGATACCTAAGACAGATCTGCACTCGATGACACCTCGATAACAGCCGGTCCCCACACTTACATCTTGCTCTCCTTACGTCAGTATACATCATATCAGTCTGTGACGCTGGCTTTGCAACATCTTGCGAGCCTTTAGGTTCGCCGCGACCAACACTTACCATGCACTGACCACAAAAAATGGAGGCGCCGCGGCTTGAACCCTGGACCTTTCACATGTCAAGCGAACGCTCTACCAACTGAGCTACGCCCCATGCACGAGCAAACTGCACTATTCCCCATTGTTTGCGACTCAGATGCGCACGGACACGATGGTTGGTTGGTTTGTAGCGCTGAAGGGAGCAGAGTACAAAGGCGCGGACCCGTTCATATACACAAAAGTTCCAAGTAGTTTCGATGCTCTGGTATTACAAATGCAAATTCCGTCTGTTTTTAACGTCTTAAATTGAAAGAGCCGTCACAAATTGCTCCGTTTTCACTCATTGTAGACAATTATACAGCACCTGAGGTAACAAACACATCTCGAGAACCATTGTGCACTACATTATTTATGCCAACTCAGTGCCTCGCTCTTTACTACTGTGTACCAATCTTGTCGTCCAACTGCAAAACACTGGGCCACAACAAGTTTCCGCGTCTCCATTGCACTGCGCATACTACGAAACGCTCCCCAAACTTGGCACTCACCCTCGCAGCCGACTTTTCCGACTTTCCACGACGCTCACGCTAGTGACAGCATTATTTATAGTTCGACGTCGCGCCAAAGCGAATGAGTACATTTCGCCTACTGCTTAGGCCGCCCTCCTAGTGTGGCTGCTCGGTGTCTGCAGGCAGCGAGGGTCTGCAAGCTTCCTGTGTTCGCACCTATGTCACCTGTGCTTGCTTGTCAGAGACAGACTATCGCAAAATATACAACTCACTCCATGAATTGATTGCTACGGCATCTGTTATCAGCAGTCACAACTAGCAACACCAGTAGCAGCTGACTGCACGCAAAGAATAGGAATGTGCAGTGGGATTTACGTGAACTCGGCGAAAGGCAGATCTTTCCGACATAGGCTTGAGAATCTTACGGGAACACTTGTACTGTTTCTAAATTAAGTGTAGGCGTGGGAGGAGGGTGCTTCCTGCGCACAAATAACAGCACGCTTGTCAATTGTGGATGCTAATCATTCGCTTGTATCTTCCTAGACACATCTGCTGGTCGTGAATTATTCCATTTGCATATCAAGGTGCGCATGTAGGTGTGTTAAAAATTCTGGAGGCACTGGGTATTGATCCCAGTACCTCTCGCATACTAAGTGAGCGCTCTACCATCTGAGCTACGCCCGCCCCCCCGAAGACTAATGGTGCTACATACAGCCATATAGACGACACAGACCCTTGCACTCCCATTATTCAGCAGACAAACACTACTCTCTATGTATCCGTTAGGGTGTCT
This sequence comes from Schistocerca gregaria, assembly GCF_023897955.1. Lineage (NCBI taxonomy): Eukaryota > Metazoa > Arthropoda > Insecta > Orthoptera > Acrididae > Schistocerca > Schistocerca gregaria. Next base: position 22,936,244 of record NC_064929.1, on the reverse strand, counting down.
TTCAGGTTTCGTGCATTCTGTATCGAATCGTAGTTGCCAAAATGAAAGTGGCACGTATAACGTCGAAAATAGAATTCGGACACCGCTCTGAGTAAGACCAACGTGTTGTCCACCCTCTAGACTTCAATGAGGTTAAGCCGCGATACCTAAGACAGATCTGCACTCGATGACACCTCGATAACAGCCGGTCCCCACACTTACATCTTGCTCTCCTTACGTCAGTATACATCATATCAGTCTGTGACGCTGGCTTTGCAACATCTTGCGAGCCTTTAGGTTCGCCGCGACCAACACTTACCATGCACTGACCACAAAAAATGGAGGCGCCGCGGCTTGAACCCTGGACCTTTCACATGTCAAGCGAACGCTCTACCAACTGAGCTACGCCCCATGCACGAGCAAACTGCACTATTCCCCATTGTTTGCGACTCAGATGCGCACGGACACGATGGTTGGTTGGTTTGTAGCGCTGAAGGGAGCAGAGTACAAAGGCGCGGACCCGTTCATATACACAAAAGTTCCAAGTAGTTTCGATGCTCTGGTATTACAAATGCAAATTCCGTCTGTTTTTAACGTCTTAAATTGAAAGAGCCGTCACAAATTGCTCCGTTTTCACTCATTGTAGACAATTATACAGCACCTGAGGTAACAAACACATCTCGAGAACCATTGTGCACTACATTATTTATGCCAACTCAGTGCCTCGCTCTTTACTACTGTGTACCAATCTTGTCGTCCAACTGCAAAACACTGGGCCACAACAAGTTTCCGCGTCTCCATTGCACTGCGCATACTACGAAACGCTCCCCAAACTTGGCACTCACCCTCGCAGCCGACTTTTCCGACTTTCCACGACGCTCACGCAACGCTCACGCTAGTGACAGCATTATTTATAGTTCGACGTCGCGCCAAAGCGAATGAGTACATTTCGCCTACGGCTTAGGCCGCCCTCCTAGTGTGGCTGCTCGGTGTCTGCAGGCAGCGAGGGTCTGCAAGCTTCCTGTGTTCGCACCTATGTCACCTGTGCTTGCTTGTCAGAGACAGACTATCGCAAAACATACAACTCACTCCATGAATTGATTGCTACGGCATCTGTTATCAGCAGTCACAACTAGCAACACCAGTAGCAGCTGACTGCACGCAAAGAATAGGAATGTGCAGTGGGATTTACGTGAACTCGGCGCAAGGCAGATCTTTCCGACATAGGCTTGAGAATCTTACGGGACCACTTGTACTGTTTCTAAATTAAGTGTAGGCGTGGGAGGAGGGTGCTTCCTGCGCACAAATAACAGCACGCTTGTCAATTGTGGATGCTAATCATTCGCTTGTATCTTCCTAGACACATCTGCTGGTCGTGAATTATTCCATTTGCATATCAAGGTGCGCATGTAGGTGTGTTAAAAATTCTGGAGGCACTGGGTATTGATCCCAGTACCTCTCGCATACTAAGTGAGCGCTCTACCATCTGAGCTACGCCCGCCCCCCCGAAGACTAATGGTGCTACATACAGCCATATAGACGACACAGACCCTTGCACTCCCATTATTCAGCAGACAAACACTACTCTCTATGTATCCGTTAGGGTGTCTTTCAGGTTTCGTGCATTCTGTATCGAATCGTAGTTGCCAAAATGAAAGTGGCACGTATAACGTCGAAAATAGAATTCGGACACCGCTCTGAGTAAGACCAACGTGTTGTCCACCCTCTAGACTTCAATGAGGTTAAGCCGCGATACCTAAGACAGATCTGCACTCGATGACACCTCGATAACAGCCGGTCCCCACACTTACATCTTGCTCTCCTTACGTCAGTATACATCATATCAGTCTGTGACGCTGGCTTTGCAACATCTTGCGAGCCTTTAGGTTCGCCGCGACCAACACTTACCATGCACTGACCACAAAAAATGGAGGCGCCGCGGCTTGAACCCTGGACCTTTCACATGCCAAGCGAACGCTCTACCAACTGAGCTACGCCCCATGCACGAGCAAACTGCGCTATTCCCCATTGTTTGCGACTCAGATGCGCACGGACACGATGGTTGGTTGGTTTGTAGCGGTGAAGGGAGCAGAGTACAAAGGCGCGGACCCGTTCATATACACAAAAGTTCCAAGTAGTTTCGATGCTCTGGTATTACAAATGCAAATTCCGTCTGTTTTTAACGTCTTAAATTGAAAGAGCCGTCACAAATTGCTCCGTTTTCACTCATTGTAGACAATTATACAGCACCTGAGGTAACAAACACATCTCGAGAACCATTGTGCACTACATTATTTATGCCAACTCAGTGCCTCGCTCTTTACTACTGTGTACCAATCTTGTCGTCCAACTGCAAAACACTGGGCCACAACAAGTTTCCGCGTCTCCATTGCACTGCGCATACTACGAAACGCTCCCCAAACTTGGCACTCACCCTCGCAGCCGACTTTTCCGACTTTCCACGACGCTCACGCAACGCTCACGCTAGTGACAGCATTATTTATAGTTCGACGTCGCGCCAAAGCGAATGAGTACATTTCGCCTACGGCTTAGGCCGCCCTCCTAGTGTGGCTGCTCGGTGTCTGCAGGCAGCGAGGGTCTGCAAGCTTCCTGTGTTCGCACCTATGTCACCTGTGCTTGCTTGTCAGAGACAGACTATCGCAAAACATACAACTCACTCCATGAATTGATTGCTACGGCATCTGTTATCAGCAGTCACAACTAGCAACACCAGTAGCAGCTGACTGCACGCAAAGAATAGGAATGTGCAGTGGGATTTACGTGAACTCGGCGCAAGGCAGATCTTTCCGACATAGGCTTGAGAATCTTACGGGAACACTTGTACTGTTTCTAAATTAAGTGTAGGCGTGGGAGGAGGGTGCTTCCTGCGCACAAATAACAGCACGCTTGTCAATTGTGGATGCTAATCATTCGCTTGTATCTTCCTAGACACATCTGCTGGTCGTGAATTATTCCATTTGCATATCAAGGTGCGCATGTAGGTGTGTTAAAAATTCTGGAGGCACTGGGTATTGATCCCAGTACCTCTCGCATACTAAGCGAGCGCTCTACCATCTGAGCTACGCCCGCCCCCCCGAAGACTAATGGTGCTACATACAGCCATATAGACGACACAGACCCTTGCACTCCCATTATTCAGCAGACAAACACTACTCTCTATGTATCCGTTAGGGTGTCTTTCAGGTTTCGTGCATTCTGTATCGAATCGTAGTTGCCAAAATGAAAGTGGCACGTATAACGTCGAAAATAGAATTCGGACACCGCTCTGAGTAAGACCAACGTGTTGTCCACCCTCTAGACTTCAATGAGGTTAAGCCGCGATACCTAAGACAGATCTGCACTCGATGACACCTCGATAACAGCCGGTCCCCACACTTACATCTTGCTCTCCTTACGTCAGTATACATCATATCAGTCTGTGACGCTGGCTTTGCAACATCTTGCGAGCCTTTAGGTTCGCCGCGACCAACACTTACCATGCACTGACCACAAAAAATGGAGGCGCCGCGGCTTGAACCCTGGACCTTTCACATGACAAGCGAACGCTCTACCAACTGAGCTACGCCCCATGCACGAGCAAACTGCGCTATTCCCCATTGTTTGCGACTCAGATGCGCACGGACACGATGGTTGGTTGGTTTGTAGCGGTGAAGGGAGCAGAGTACAAAGGCGCGGACCCGTTCATATACACAAAAGTTCCAAGTAGTTTCGATGCTCTGGTATTACAAATGCAAATTCCGTCTGTTTTTAACGTCTTAAATTGAAAGAGCCGTCACAAATTGCTCCGTTTTCACTCATTGTAGACAATTATACAGCACCTGAGGTAACAAACACATCTCGAGAACCATTGTGCACTACATTATTTATGCCAACTCAGTGCCTCGCTCTTTACTACTGTGTACCAATCTTGTCGTCCAACTGCAAAACACTGGGCCACAACAAGTTTCCGCGTCTCCATTGCACTGCGCATACTACGAAACGCTCCCCAAACTTGGCACTCACCCTCGCAGCCGACTTTTCCGACTTTCCACGACGCTCACGCAACGCTCACGCTAGTGACAGCATTATTTATAGTTCGACGTCGCGCCAAAGCGAATGAGTACATTTCGCCTACTGCTTAGGCCGCCCTCCTAGTGTGGCTGCTCGGTGTCTGCAGGCAGCGAGGGTCTGCAAGCTTCCTGTGTTCGCACCTATGTCACCTGTGCTTGCTTGTCAGAGACAGACTATCGCAAAATATACAACTCACTCCATGAATTGATTGCTACGGCATCTGTTATCAGCAGTCACAACTAGCAACACCAGTAGCAGCTGACTGCACGCAAAGAATAGGAATGTGCAGTGGGATTTACGTGAACTCGGCGAAAGGCAGATCTTTCCGACATAGGCTTGAGAATCTTACGGGAACACTTGTACTGTTTCTAAATTAAGTGTAGGCGTGGGAGGAGGGTGCTTCCTGCGCACAAATAACAGCACGCTTGTCAATTGTGGATGCTAATCATTCGCTTGTATCTTCCTAGACACATCTGCTGGTCGTGAATTATTCCATTTGCATATCAAGGTGCGCATGTAGGTGTGTTAAAAATTCTGGAGGCACTGGGTATTGATCCCAGTACCTCTCGCATACTAAGCGAGCGCTCTACCATCTGAGCTACGCCCGCCCCCCCGAAGACTAATGGTGCTACATACAGCCATATAGACGACACAGACCCTTGCACTCCCATTATTCAGCAGACAAACACTACTCTCTATGTATCCGTTAGGGTGTCTTTCAGGTTTCGTGCATTCTGTATCGAATCGTAGTTGCCAAAATGAAAGTGGCACGTATAACGTCGAAAATAGAATTCGGACACCGCTCTGAGTAAGACCAACGTGTTGTCCACCCTCTAGACTTCAATGAGGTTAAGCCGCGATACCTAAGACAGATCTGCACTCGATGACACCTCGATAACAGCCGGTCCCCACACTTACATCTTGCTCTCCTTACGTCAGTATACATCATATCAGTCTGTGACGCTGGCTTTGCAACATCTTGCGAGCCTTTAGGTTCGCCGCGACCAACACTTACCATGCACTGACCACAAAAAATGGAGGCGCCGCGGCTTGAACCCTGGACCTTTCACATGCCAAGCGAACGCTCTACCAACTGAGCTACGCCCCATGCACGAGCAAACTGCGCTATTCCCCATTGTTTGCGACTCAGATGCGCACGGACACGATGGTTGGTTGGTTTGTAGCGGTGAAGGGAGCAGAGTACAAAGGCGCGGACCCGTTCATATACACAAAAGTTCCAAGTAGTTTCGATGCTCTGGTATTACAAATGCAAATTCCGTCTGTTTTTAACGTCTTAAATTGAAAGAGCCGTCACAAATTGCTCCGTTTTCACTCATTGTAGACAATTATACAGCACCTGAGGTAACAAACACATCTCGAGAACCATTGTGCACTACATTATTTATGCCAACTCAGTGCCTCGCTCTTTACTACTGTGTACCAATCTTGTCGTCCAACTGCAAAACACTGGGCCACAACAAGTTTCCGCGTCTCCATTGCACTGCGCATACTACGAAACGCTCCCCAAACTTGGCACTCACCCTCGCAGCCGACTTTTCCGACTTTCCACGACGCTCACGCAACGCTCACGCTAGTGACAGCATTATTTATAGTTCGACGTCGCGCCAAAGCGAATGAGTACATTTCGCCTACTGCTTAGGCCGCCCTCCTAGTGTGGCTGCTCGGTGTCTGCAGGCAGCGAGGGTCTGCAAGCTTCCTGTGTTCGCACCTATGTCACCTGTGCTTGCTTGTCAGAGACAGACTATCGCAAAATATACAACTCACTCCATGAATTGATTGCTACGGCATCTGTTATCAGCAGTCACAACTAGCAACACCAGTAGCAGCTGACTGCACGCAAAGAATAGGAATGTGCAGTGGGATTTACGTGAACTCGGCGAAAGGCAGATCTTTCCGACATAGGCTTGAGAATCTTACGGGAACACTTGTACTGTTTCTAAATTAAGTGTAGGCGTGGGAGGAGGGTGCTTCCTGCGCACAAATAACAGCACGCTTGTCAATTGTGGATGCTAATCATTCGCTTGTATCTTCCTAGACACATCTGCTGGTCGTGAATTATTCCATTTGCATATCAAGGTGCGCATGTAGGTGTGTTAAAAATTCTGGAGGCACTGGGTATTGATCCCAGTACCTCTCGCATACTAAGCGAGCGCTCTACCATCTGAGCTACGCCCGCCCCCCCGAAGACTAATGGTGCTACATACAGCCATATAGACGACACAGACCCTTGCACTCCCATTATTCAGCAGACAAACACTACTCTCTATGTATCCGTTAGGGTGTCTTTCAGGTTTCGTGCATTCTGTATCGAATCGTAGTTGCCAAAATGAAAGTGGCACGTATAACGTCGAAAATAGAATTCGGACACCGCTCTGAGTAAGACCAACGTGTTGTCCACCCTCTAGACTTCAATGAGGTTAAGCCGCGATACCTAAGACAGATCTGCACTCGATGACACCTCGATAACAGCCGGTCCCCACACTTACATCTTGCTCTCCTTACGTCAGTATACATCATATCAGTCTGTGACGCTGGCTTTGCAACATCTTGCGAGCCTTTAGGTTCGCCGCGACCAACACTTACCATGCACTGACCACAAAAAATGGAGGCGCCGCGGCTTGAACCCTGGACCTTTCACATGCCAAGCGAACGCTCTACCAACTGAGCTACGCCCCATGCACGAGCAAACTGCGCTATTCCCCATTGTTTGCGACTCAGATGCGCACGGACACGATGGTTGGTTGGTTTGTAGCGGTGAAGGGAGCAGAGTACAAAGGCGCGGACCCGTTCATATACACAAAAGTTCCAAGTAGTTTCGATGCTCTGGTATTACAAATGCAAATTCCGTCTGTTTTTAACGTCTTAAATTGAAAGAGCCGTCACAAATTGCTCCGTTTTCACTCATTGTAGACAATTATACAGCACCTGAGGTAACAAACACATCTCGAGAACCATTGTGCACTACATTATTTATGCCAACTCAGTGCCTCGCTCTTTACTACTGTGTACCAATCTTGTCGTCCAACTGCAAAACACTGGGCCACAACAAGTTTCCGCGTCTCCATTGCACTGCGCATACTACGAAACGCTCCCCAAACTTGGCACTCACCCTCGCAGCCGACTTTTCCGACTTTCCACGACGCTCACGCAACGCTCACGCTAGTGACAGCATTATTTATAGTTCGACGTCGCGCCAAAGCGAATGAGTACATTTCGCCTACTGCTTAGGCCGCCCTCCTAGTGTGGCTGCTCGGTGTCTGCAGGCAGCGAGGGTCTGCAAGCTTCCTGTGTTCGCACCTATGTCACCTGTGCTTGCTTGTCAGAGACAGACTATCGCAAAATATACAACTCACTCCATGAATTGATTGCTACGGCATCTGTTATCAGCAGTCACAACTAGCAACACCAGTAGCAGCTGACTGCACGCAAAGAATAGGAATGTGCAGTGGGATTTACGTGAACTCGGCGAAAGGCAGATCTTTCCGACATAGGCTTGAGAATCTTACGGGAACACTTGTACTGTTTCTAAATTAAGTGTAGGCGTGGGAGGAGGGTGCTTCCTGCGCACAAATAACAGCACGCTTGTCAATTGTGGATGCTAATCATTCGCTTGTATCTTCCTAGACACATCTGCTGGTCGTGAATTATTCCATTTGCATATCAAGGTGCGCATGTAGGTGTGTTAAAAATTCTGGAGGCACTGGGTATTGATCCCAGTACCTCTCGCATACTAAGCGAGCGCTCTACCATCTGAGCTACGCCCGCCCCCCCGAAGACTAATGGTGCTACATACAGCCATATAGACGACACAGACCCTTGCACTCCCATTATTCAGCAGACAAACACTACTCTCTATGTATCCGTTAGGGTGTCTTTCAGGTTTCGTGCATTCTGTATCGAATCGTAGTTGCCAAAATGAAAGTGGCACGTATAACGTCGAAAATAGAATTCGGACACCGCTCTGAGTAAGACCAACGTGTTGTCCACCCTCTAGACTTCAATGAGGTTAAGCCGCGATACCTAAGACAGATCTGCACTCGATGACACCTCGATAACAGCCGGTCCCCACACTTACATCTTGCTCTCCTTACGTCAGTATACATCATATCAGTCTGTGACGCTGGCTTTGCAACATCTTGCGAGCCTTTAGGTTCGCCGCGACCAACACTTACCATGCACTGACCACAAAAAATGGAGGCGCCGCGGCTTGAACCCTGGACCTTTCACATGCCAAGCGAACGCTCTACCAACTGAGCTACGCCCCATGCACGAGCAAAGTGCGCTATTCCCCATTGTTTGCGACTCAGATGCGCACGGACACGATGGTTGGTTGGTTTGTAGCGGTGAAGGGAGCAGAGTACAAAGGCGCGGACCCGTTCATATACACAAAAGTTCCAAGTAGTTTCGATGCTCTGGTATTACAAATGCAAATTCCGTCTGTTTTTAACGTCTTAAATTGAAAGAGCCGTCACAAATTGCTCCGTTTTCACTCATTGTAGACAATTATACAGCACCTGAGGTAACAAACACATCTCGAGAACCATTGTGCACTACATTATTTATGCCAACTCAGTGCCTCGCTCTTTACTACTGTGTACCAATCTTGTCGTCCAACTGCAAAACACTGGGCCACAACAAGTTTCCGCGTCTCCATTGCACTGCGCATACTACGAAACGCTCCCCAAACTTGGCACTCACCCTCGCAGCCGACTTTTCCGACTTTCCACGACGCTCACGCAACGCTCACGCTAGTGACAGCATTATTTATAGTTCGACGTCGCGCCAAAGCGAATGAGTACATTTCGCCTACGGCTTAGGCCGCCCTCCTAGTGTGGCTGCTCGGTGTCTGCAGGCAGCGAGGGTCTGCAAGCTTCCTGTGTTCGCACCTATGTCACCTGTGCTTGCTTGTCAGAGACAGACTATCGCAAAATATACAACTCACTCCATGAATTGATTGCTACGGCATCTGTTATCAGCAGTCACAACTAGCAACACCAGTAGCAGCTGACTGCACGCAAAGAATAGGAATGTGCAGTGGGATTTACGTGAACTCGGCGAAAGGCAGATCTTTCCGACATAGGCTTGAGAATCTTACGGGAACACTTGTACTGTTTCTAAATTAAGTGTAGGCGTGGGAGGAGGGTGCTTCCTGCGCACAAATAACAGCACGCTTGTCAATTGTGGATGCTAATCATTCGCTTGTATCTTCCTAGACACATCTGCTGGTCGTGAATTATTCCATTTGCATATCAAGGTGCGCATGTAGGTGTGTTAAAAGTTCTGGAGGCACTGGGTATTGATCCCAGTACCTCTCGCATACTAAGCGAGCGCTCTACCATCTGAGCTACGCCCGCCCCCCCGAAGACTAATGGTGCTACATACAGCCATATAGACGACACAGACCCTTGCACTCCCATTATTCAGCAGACAAACACTACTCTCTATGTATCCGTTAGGGTGTCTTTCAGGTTTCGTGCATTCTGTATCGAATCGTAGTTGCCAAAATGAAAGTGGCACGTATAACGTCGAAAATAGAATTCGGACACCGCTCTGAGTAAGACCAACGTGTTGTCCACCCTCTAGACTTCAATGAGGTTAAGCCGCGATACCTAAGACAGATCTGCACTCGATGACACCTCGATAACAGCCGGTCCCCACACTTACATCTTGCTCTCCTTACGTCAGTATACATCATATCAGTCTGTGACGCTGGCTTTGCAACATCTTGCGAGCCTTTAGGTTCGCCACGACAAACACTTACCATGCACTGACCACAAAAAATGGAGGCGCCGCGGCTTGAACCCTGGACCTTTCACATGCCAAGCGAACGCTCTACCAACCTTTTTTTTTTTTTTTTTTTTTTTTTTTTTTTTTTTTTTTTTAATCCGGCGCCTTATCCATTTTTTTTCGCCTTAACCACTTTTTTTTTGCCTTATCCATTTTTTTTTGTTTTTTGTTTTTTTTTTAGTTTTTTTTTGTTCGTTGTAATTTGTATATTCGTTTGTTTTCTATCCATCTTCTTTGCTCGTTTCTACTGTCTGTTTTGCGCTTTTGTTTCATGCAAAATACACCTAATTTAATATGTCGTAGAAATAACTGCTCCTGGGAAGGACATATTCTTGATCTCATACGTTGCTTTATTCAGAATCACAATGAGACAAATTTAAGTCTTTGCAGTGAGTATAACCTTGACTATAGTACAGGAAAAACGAATTGTTATAACAGATATTCATATTATCCACGTCCTACTTCATCTCAAGGACGATGTGAAGAAAATTTTGAAATGTTGACTGATACCGGTGCCCATATTGGTTGGTTGTGCGCCAGTGTTGGTGTGAGAGATATACTTGAAAATCTAAGACATTAGGCGCACTGCCGGACAGAATATAGTGGATAAAATGTCCCATAAGCCATAGGTAGCTGTTATGTTTGGCTGCAGGGAAGAGTCGGTAGTCCGGGCGCAGAATGTCGTGGATCTGAATCGCATGAGGCGCAGTCCGGTTGAGCACAGCGAGTTTTTTGCGCGTCCAATTCCAGATGTGCACTTGATCCTTGCAGACAAACAGATGTGCAATAGTCTCAACCATGTGGCACAAGTCGCAGTAGGGACTGGGTGCAAGATTAATCCTGTGCCGCTTTTCTTTCGTCGGAATAGTGTCAGCGACCACGTCATACCATTTGGAGCGGACATCTGTCGGAAGCGTTGGATTATGGATGTTAGCCCAAACGAGGGACCAATTGCAAGCCGGATACTTCTTTTCCAAGGGCCCAGGCAGTGACGGCCGAAGTAAGTGGCGGTACAGTTTTACCGTCGGCTTCTTGAAAAGCTCGTCGTCGAGATAGCTACTTTCAAGGTAATACAGTGCTATATGCTGAAAGTGCGGGCCGACGTGGCCAATGTCCACAGGCGGAGATATATTGCGGGGGCGGGACAGTTGATAGAGCCGCTTCGTGACGGTGTCCTCGCTGGCGGTGAGTATCTGCCATGAGCGTTTCAGATACAGGGCTAGGGCATGAATGCCGGGGTTTTTCAAGCCAAGGCCTCCCATATCGCATGGCAGTGCTGTCGTGGTGAAGGAAACCTTAAAAATATTGAGCTTCCAGACGTACCAGGCGGCCGCCGCTAGGAGTGATCTTGCTACTGTGGGTGGCATAGGTAGGACGGCGGCAACAAATTGTAATTTGGAGAGGGCATAAGAGTTGACGAAAAAGGCTCGCTGCAGACGATCGAGGTGTCGCATGTTCTGGTCGCGCAGGAGTGCTTTTATCGCCTGAATTTTGGGTATCCAATTTTTGTGAGACATGTCCAGAGGCCGGGCCGTAACGTAGAGACCAAGGTGTTTTCTAGTCTGTACACAGGGCAGCCAAGCTTCGCCTGTGATAGGTCGTTCTTGACCAAGCGTTAAGGCGGCGGATTTATTGACGTTTAACATGGCACCACTATCTCTTTGGAATTCCTCAAGAATGCGTTTCGCTGCGGTGACATCGCGAACGTCGTTAAGAAGCACGCTGACATCGTCTGCGTAAGCTTGGACCACAGACTTGATACCATAAAACTGGAATCCAGGGAGGCTATGATGTAGATGGCGCAACAAGGGTTCCATGAGGATCGCATAGAGCGTCGTTGAAAGTGGACAGCCTTGCTTGATACCCCGTGAGAGCTGGACGTACTCCGTCAATGTATTATTGATCAGGAAGCGTGTACGGGTACCACTGATACAGTTGTTGATGAGGTGGATAAAATTAAGACTGAAGCCCATTGATTCCATCACGCCGCTGAGATAGTGATAGTCAGCTCGATCGTAAGCCTTATCGAAGTCAAGAAATGCTATGGCCATAGGAGTACGGGTGGCCCAGGTGAGGGAGACGAGATCCCGATATAGCGCCAAAATGGTGGACAGCGACCGACCACGGATCGCACTCATTTGGTATGGTCCCAGAAGATAGGGTAACAGCTGCCGTAATCGGGCATTGAGGGCCCGCGTCAGAAGCTTAAAGTCGGCATTGAGCAGAGTAATGGGCCGCAGATCTTTGGTGGTGGTCGGCGTCGGCGTCTTAGGTATTAAAACAGTTAACCCTTCTGTGAAGGCTGGGGGTAGAGCAATCCCACGTAGTACTTCATTGTACATCTCTGTTAGTTCGTCCCCTAATATAGGCCAATATTTGACGTAAAACTCGACAGAGAGCCCGTCCGTGCCCGGAGATTTATTTCGTGGCGCAGCAAGCAGGGCATCCTTCAGTTCTTCTTTGGTAAAGGGAGCAAGCAGGTCCCGATTGAGGTCGTCGGTAATGCAGTACGGCGGGGGTCCAGAATGATACCATTCTCGCACTTTCTCATGTGGTACACCAGCACAGGTATAAAGTGCAGCAAAGTGGTTGGTAACATGGTTTTTGATGTCTCGCTGTAGGGTATAACAAGCACCGTCTGCATCCTGCAACTTATGAATAAGTTTCCTACGCGCTGCACGTAACTGTTGGACGATATGATGGACTGACGTCTGCTGTTGCGGCAAGTTTGTGGAGTCACGTGCTCGAATCTGGTGGCCGACGGCGGTGCAGCCCGTCAAGGATGTAATCTTGGCTTGGAGTCTGCGTACGTGCGTGATGTTATTAGGCACCTGATGATAATCCCGGTACAATTCTCGCAGGGCACAGAAATAGAATTCAGTGATTTCCTTCTCACCGCGAGCGCGAATCCGGGCGTGGTGCTTGATGCAAGTAATGAGTTTCCCCTTTGCATGAAGCGTCCACCAATCAATCCACGTGGAATACGTGGGCCTGCTTGATGTTACGGAGTGCCAAACTGACCGGATCTCACGCTCTAAAGTGGCGTCTTGTAAGAGGCGACAGTTGAGTTGCCATCGTCCGAAGCCTCTATAAACTTTCTGCGGTGAGTGATTAAAGACGATGTGGTAAGCGATATGGTCACTGAAATTAACGGGCCAATATTCGCAAGTTCCCACGTCGGCTAAAAGACCGCGTTGCACATATATGCGATCTAACCTGCTGGAAGATGTCTGCGTAAAGTGAGTAAAGGCAACTTCATCTGGGTGTAAGGTCGCCCACGTGTCGACTGACTGCAATTCTGTAACCAGTGTTAGCAGTTCCTGGCTGAAGTTAAAGTTCGGCGTTTGATCGGTGCGGCGCAATACGCAGTTAAAGTCACCACCCATAATAATACGCAGACGCAAGTCGGTGATTAGATTCGCTATCTCTCCCGTGTAAAACTCCCTCCTCGCCGCTCGCGCGTTGGAACCGGAAGGGGCGTACACATTAAGAAGGAGTACATCATGGAACTGTGCGGCAATGCCTCGTCCGGTAGGTAACATGGACAAACAAGAACATTCAATGCCTTCCCGATACAGAATGATCGTACCTGCCTCCGTCCCTATATTGACAATGGCGTCATAACCGGGTACGTCGGCTAGGAGTGGAGTCAGTGCTTCCTGTACGAACAGAATGTCTATATCAGCGGCCCGTAAATAATGTCGAAGGCTGTGGATTTTTGCTTGAGAGACAATGCGGTTAACATTTATGGTAGAAATCTTATAGGATTGTCGTGAACGGAGCAATGTGGGATGAGTGGTCATCTGCAGATGAAAACAGGTACGATTTTTATCCCTTCATCAGTCGTCCGCTTCGGAGGTCGTATAAGTCTAGACGTCGCCGTCCGTGGACGCTGCATTGCGCCGAGACGTAAGCAGCGTATCACCAGTTGCCATCGGTTCTTCACGCTCGGGATTGCCAGTCATATCTTCAATATCATCCGCCCAATTATCGACAGACACAGCCGTCGTCGCGCCTGCTGCAGCAGTTCCGGAACCGCATTGCGGGCCGTCACCCTGCACATCTTCAACTTGGGCCGTCCGCGGTGGTGCACTAATATGTGCCCTCCCCGTGTCAAGGTTGGATACATCATCGTCAATATTCATGGGTGAGGCCAACGACGGAAAATAATCTTCGGTCCCCGAAGTGTCATCGCAGATCATGCGGCCCGCGTGTTTGGCCTTTTCACGCAAGGGAGGTGCCGATTGAGCTGCCGCCGGACGAGCGATCCGACGTTTCTTGTGCTTTTTCGGGGAGGACCCACTGATAGAGGCTTCCGCATTCTTTAAAGGAAGAGGAAGAGCCTCTGTCTCTTGCTGGCTGTCAGTGGCGGTAGTGGCCGCCTCCACAACGTCAACCCTGGCTTCCTCACGTGAGTCGTCACAGGGCACCGCGGCTAGTAAGCCAGCGACCGGCAAGGCTTCCTGAGCGGTAGAGATTTCCATAGGTACATCTCCGTCATTCGTAACATCTGCCACACTAAGTCCGACTTCCGCAGCCGACGCAGTGGGTGTATTTGCACGGACCGCCGCTACATAAGTAGTCGGTAATATTGTCGGTTGCGGGGGAGGGCCCAGTTCACCCGCAGGCAGCTGCGTTACACGTCGTTGGATGCACTGTGCCCGGACGTGTCCCGTGGAATTACAGCCTGAACATGTACGAGGCTGTCCCTCATATATGATTATCGCCCTATATCCACAAATCGTTAGGTAGGACGGAATATGCCGTTGCAATTCGATCTTAATTTGCCGCACACCGTTCAAAACAGGGTACTTATGGAACGAGGCCCACTTTTCGGCAATGTTACTGATAATTTTGCCGTAGGACTTAATAGAAGCATTAATTTGTTCGGCCGAGATTTCAAAAGGCAACTCGAAAATCCTGACGGTACGAATACCAAGACCAGCGTGGACAACAGTCACCTCACCAACATTCCCGTCACTGTGTCGAAATTTATAGGTACCGCCACATGAATCGATGATTTTGTCGCACAATTCTGGGTCACGCAATTTGATATAAACTGTGCTACTGACAATAGACAAATGGATACCAATGATATCGGTGGGAGGCAATTTTACGTCTTCATCGAGAAATCGTTCGACTTCGTAATATTTCGGTCGAGAAAAACTTCCATCAAACATAAACTTCAAAGTATCTTTCCGCTCTGGGTGATCCATGTTAGGTTCTATTCGTTACAAACAAGATGTTTGCGCGCCGCAACGGCCCTCGACTCACCACGTGCCGCACCGCAGGCCGCAGCTGAGCATGTAAACAACGCTCCAGGCACGTCCGACCTGCACGACGGCCGCGCCTCGACTGCAACTGAGCTACGCCCCATGCACGAGCAAACTGCGCTATTCCCCATTGTTTGCGACTCAGATGCGCACGGACACGATGGTTGGTTGGTTTGTAGCGGTGAAGGGAGCAGAGTACAAAGGCGCGGACCCGTTCATATACACAAAAGTTCCAAGTAGTTTCGATGCTCTGGTATTACAAATGCAAATTCCGTCTGTTTTTAACGTCTTAAATTGAAAGAGCCGTCACAAATTGCTCCGTTTTCACTCATTGTAGACAATTATACAGCACCTGAGGTAACAAACACATCTCGAGAACCATTGTGCACTACATTATTTATGCCAACTCAGTGCCTCGCTCTTTACTACTGTGTACCAATCTTGTCGTCCAACTGCAAAACACTGGGCCACAACAAGTTTCCGCGTCTCCATTGCACTGCGCATACTACGAAACGCTCCCCAAACTTGGCACTCACCCTCGCAGCCGACTTTTCCGACTTTCCACGACGCTCACGCTAGTGACAGCATTATTTATAGTTCGACGTCGCGCCAAAGCGAATGAGTACATTTCGCCTACGGCTTAGGCCGCCCTCCTAGTGTGGCTGCTCGGTGTCTGCAGGCAGCGAGGGTCTGCAAGCTTCCTGTGTTCGCACCTATGTCACCTGTGCTTGCTTGTCAGAGACAGACTATCGCAAAATATACAACTCACTCCATGAATTGATTGCTACGGCATCTGTTATCAGCAGTCACAACTAGCAACACCAGTAGCAGCTGACTGCACGCAAAGAATAGGAATGTGCAGTGGGATTTACGTGAACTCGGCGAAAGGCAGATCTTTCCGACATAGGCTTGAGAATCTTACGGGAACACTTGTACTGTTTCTAAATTAAGTGTAGGCGTGGGAGGAGGGTGCTTCCTGCGCACAAATAACAGCACGCTTGTCAATTGTGGATGCTAATCATTCGCTTGTATCTTCCTAGACACATCTGCTGGTCGTGAATTATTCCATTTGCATATCAAGGTGCGCATGTAGGTGTGTTAAAAATTCTGGAGGCACTGGGTATTGATCCCAGTACCTCTCGCATACTAAGCGAGCGCTCTACCATCTGAGCTACGCCCGCCCCCCCGAAGACTAATGGTGCTACATACAGCCATATAGACGACACAGACCCTTGCACTCCCATTATTCAGCAGACAAACACTACTCTCTATGTATCCGTTAGGGTGTCTTTCAGGTTTCGTGCATTCTGTATCGAATCGTAGTTGCCAAAATGAAAGTGGCACGTATAACGTCGAAAATAGAATTCGGACACCGCTCTGAGTAAGACCAACGTGTTGTCCACCCTCTAGACTTCAATGAGGTTAAGCCGCGATACCTAAGACAGATCTGCACTCGATGACACCTCGATAACAGCCGGTCCCCACACTTACATCTTGCTCTCCTTACGTCAGTATACATCATATCAGTCTGTGACGCTGGCTTTGCAACATCTTGCGAGCCTTTAGGTTCGCCGCGACCAACACTTACCATGCACTGACCACAAAAAATGGAGGCGCCGCGGCTTGAACCCTGGACCTTTCACATGCCAAGCGAACGCTCTACCAACTGAGCTACGCCCCATGCACGAGCAAACTGCGCTATTCCCCATTGTTTGCGACTCAGATGCGCACGGACACGATGGTTGGTTGGTTTGTAGCGGTGAAGGGAGCAGAGTACAAAGGCGCGGACCCGTTCATATACACAAAAGTTCCAAGTAGTTTCGATGCTCTGGTATTACAAATGCAAATTCCGTCTGTTTTTAACGTCTTAAATTGAAAGAGCCGTCACAAATTGCTCCGTTTTCACTCATTGTAGACAATTATACAGCACCTGAGGTAACAAACACATCTCGAGAACCATTGTGCACTACATTATTTATGCCAACTCAGTGCCTCGCTCTTTACTACTGTGTACCAATCTTGTCGTCCAACTGCAAAACACTGGGCCACAACAAGTTTCCGCGTCTCCATTGCACTGCGCATACTACGAAACGCTCCCCAAACTTGGCACTCACCCTCGCAGCCGACTTTTCCGACTTTCCACGACGCTCACGCAACGCTCACGCTAGTGACAGCATTATTTATAGTTCGACGTCGCGCCAAAGCGAATGAGTACATTTCGCCTACTGCTTAGGCCGCCCTCCTAGTGTGGCTGCTCGGTGTCTGCAGGCAGCGAGGGTCTGCAAGCTTCCTGTGTTCGCACCTATGTCACCTGTGCTTGCTTGTCAGAGACAGACTATCGCAAAATATACAACTCACTCCATGAATTGATTGCTACGGCATCTGTTATCAGCAGTCACAACTAGCAACACCAGTAGCAGCTGACTGCACGCAAAGAATAGGAATGTGCAGTGGGATTTACGTGAACTCGGCGAAAGGCAGATCTTTCCGACATAGGCTTGAGAATCTTACGGGAACACTTGTACTGTTTCTAAATTAAGTGTAGGCGTGGGAGGAGGGTGCTTCCTGCGCACAAATAACAGCACGCTTGTCAATTGTGGATGCTAATCATTCGCTTGTATCTTCCTAGACACATCTGCTGGTCGTGAATTATTCCATTTGCATATCAAGGTGCGCATGTAGGTGTGTTAAAAATTCTGGAGGCACTGGGTATTGATCCCAGTACCTCTCGCATACTAAGCGAGCGCTCTACCATCTGAGCTACGCCCGCCCCCCCGAAGACTAATGGTGCTACATACAGCCATATAGACGACACAGACCCTTGCACTCCCATTATTCAGCAGACAAACACTACTCTCTATGTATCCGTTAGGGTGTCTTTCAGGTTTCGTGCATTCTGTATCGAATCGTAGTTGCCAAAATGAAAGTGGCACGTATAACGTCGAAAATAGAATTCGGACACCGCTCTGAGTAAGACCAACGTGTTGTCCACCCTCTAGACTTCAATGAGGTTAAGCCGCGATACCTAAGACAGATCTGCACTCGATGACACCTCGATAACAGCCGGTCCCCACACTTACATCTTGCTCTCCTTACGTCAGTATACATCATATCAGTCTGTGACGCTGGCTTTGCAACATCTTGCGAGCCTTTAGGTTCGCCGCGACCAACACTTACCATGCACTGACCACAAAAAATGGAGGCGCCGCGGCTTGAACCCTGGACCTTTCACATGCCAAGCGAACGCTCTACCAACTGAGCTACGCCCCATGCACGAGCAAACTGCGCTATTCCCCATTGTTTGCGACTCAGATGCGCACGGACACGATGGTTGGTTGGTTTGTAGCGGTGAAGGGAGCAGAGTACAAAGGCGCGGACCCGTTCATATACACAAAAGTTCCAAGTAGTTTCGATGCTCTGGTATTACAAATGCAAATTCCGTCTGTTTTTAACGTCTTAAATTGAAAGAGCCGTCACAAATTGCTCCGTTTTCACTCATTGTAGACAATTATACAGCACCTGAGGTAACAAACACATCTCGAGAACCATTGTGCACTACATTATTTATGCCAACTCAGTGCCTCGCTCTTTACTACTGTGTACCAATCTTGTCGTCCAACTGCAAAACACTGGGCCACAACAAGTTTCCGCGTCTCCATTGCACTGCGCATACTACGAAACGCTCCCCAAACTTGGCACTCACCCTCGCAGCCGACTTTTCCGACTTTCCACGACGCTCACGCAACGCTCACGCTAGTGACAGCATTATTTATAGTTCGACGTCGCGCCAAAGCGAATGAGTACATTTCGCCTACTGCTTAGGCCGCCCTCCTAGTGTGGCTGCTCGGTGTCTGCAGGCAGCGAGGGTCTGCAAGCTTCCTGTGTTCGCACCTATGTCACCTGTGCTTGCTTGTCAGAGACAGACTATCGCAAAATATACAACTCACTCCATGAATTGATTGCTACGGCATCTGTTATCAGCAGTCACAACTAGCAACACCAGTAGCAGCTGACTGCACGCAAAGAATAGGAATGTGCAGTGGGATTTACGTGAACTCGGCGAAAGGCAGATCTTTCCGACATAGGCTTGAGAATCTTACGGGAACACTTGTACTGTTTCTAAATTAAGTGTAGGCGTGGGAGGAGGGTGCTTCCTGCGCACAAATAACAGCACGCTTGTCAATTGTGGATGCTAATCATTCGCTTGTATCTTCCTAGACACATCTGCTGGTCGTGAATTATTCCATTTGCATATCAAGGTGCGCATGTAGGTGTGTTAAAAATTCTGGAGGCACTGGGTATTGATCCCAGTACCTCTCGCATACTAAGCGAGCGCTCTACCATCTGAGCTACGCCCGCCCCCCCGAAGACTAATGGTGCTACATACAGCCATATAGACGACACAGACCCTTGCACTCCCATTATTCAGCAGACAAACACTACTCTCTATGTATCCGTTAGGGTGTCTTTCAGGTTTCGTGCATTCTGTATCGAATCGTAGTTGCCAAAATGAAAGTGGCACGTATAACGTCGAAAATAGAATTCGGACACCGCTCTGAGTAAGACCAACGTGTTGTCCACCCTCTAGACTTCAATGAGGTTAAGCCGCGATACCTAAGACAGATCTGCACTCGATGACACCTCGATAACAGCCGGTCCCCACACTTACATCTTGCTCTCCTTACGTCAGTATACATCATATCAGTCTGTGACGCTGGCTTTGCAACATCTTGCGAGCCTTTAGGTTCGCCGCGACCAACACTTACCATGCACTGACCACAAAAAATGGAGGCGCCGCGGCTTGAACCCTGGACCTTTCACATGCCAAGCGAACGCTCTACCAACTGAGCTACGCCCCATGCACGAGCAAACTGCGCTATTCCCCATTGTTTGCGACTCAGATGCGCACGGACACGATGGTTGGTTGGTTTGTAGCGGTGAAGGGAGCAGAGTACAAAGGCGCGGACCCGTTCATATACACAAAAGTTCCAAGTAGTTTCGATGCTCTGGTATTACAAATGCAAATTCCGTCTGTTTTTAACGTCTTAAATTGAAAGAGCCGTCACAAATTGCTCCGTTTTCACTCATTGTAGACAATTATACAGCACCTGAGGTAACAAACACATCTCGAGAACCATTGTGCACTACATTATTTATGCCAACTCAGTGCCTCGCTCTTTACTACTGTGTACCAATCTTGTCGTCCAACTGCAAAACACTGGGCCACAACAAGTTTCCGCGTCTCCATTGCACTGCGCATACTACGAAACGCTCCCCAAACTTGGCACTCACCCTCGCAGCCGACTTTTCCGACTTTCCACGACGCTCACGCAACGCTCACGCTAGTGACAGCATTATTTATAGTTCGACGTCGCGCCAAAGCGAATGAGTACATTTCGCCTACGGCTTAGGCCGCCCTCCTAGTGTGGCTGCTCGGTGTCTGCAGGCAGCGAGGGTCTGCAAGCTTCCTGTGTTCGCACCTATGTCACCTGTGCTTGCTTGTCAGAGACAGACTATCGCAAAATATACAACTCACTCCATGAATTGATTGCTACGGCATCTGTTATCAGCAGTCACAACTAGCAACACCAGTAGCAGCTGACTGCACGCAAAGAATAGGAATGTGCAGTGGGATTTACGTGAACTCGGCGAAAGGCAGATCTTTCCGACATAGGCTTGAGAATCTTACGGGAACACTTGTACTGTTTCTAAATTAAGTGTAGGCGTGGGAGGAGGGTGCTTCCTGCGCACAAATAACAGCACGCTTGTCAATTGTGGATGCTAATCATTCGCTTGTATCTTCCTAGACACATCTGCTGGTCGTGAATTATTCCATTTGCATATCAAGGTGCGCATGTAGGTGTGTTAAAAGTTCTGGAGGCACTGGGTATTGATCCCAGTACCTCTCGCATACTAAGCGAGCGCTCTACCATCTGAGCTACGCCCGCCCCCCCGAAGACTAATGGTGCTACATACAGCCATATAGACGACACAGACCCTTGCACTCCCATTATTCAGCAGACAAACACTACTCTCTATGTATCCGTTAGGGTGTCTTTCAGGTTTCGTGCATTCTGTATCGAATCGTAGTTGCCAAAATGAAAGTGGCACGTATAACGTCGAAAATAGAATTCGGACACCGCTCTGAGTAAGACCAACGTGTTGTCCACCCTCTAGACTTCAATGAGGTTAAGCCGCGATACCTAAGACAGATCTGCACTCGATGACACCTCGATAACAGCCGGTCCCCACACTTACATCTTGCTCTCCTTACGTCAGTATACATCATATCAGTCTGTGACGCTGGCTTTGCAACATCTTGCGAGCCTTTAGGTTCGCCACGACCAACACTTACCATGCACTGACCACAAAAAATGGAGGCGCCGCGGCTTGAACCCTGGACCTTTCACATGCCAAGCGAACGCTCTACCAACTTTTTTTTTTTTTTTTTTTTTTTTTTTTTTTTTAAATCCGGCGCCTTATCCATTTTTTTTTCGCCTTAACCACTTTTTTTTTGCCTTATCCATTTTTTTTGTTTTTTGTTTTTTTTTTAGTTTTTTTTTGTTCGTTGTAATTTGTATATTCGTTTGTTTTCTATCCATCTTCTTTGCTCGTTTCTACTGTCTGTTTTGCGCTTTTGTTTCATGCAAAATACACCTAATTTAATATGTCGTAGAAATAACTGCTCCTGGGAAGGACATATTCTTGATCTCATACGTTGCTTTATTCAGAATCACAATGAGACAAATTTAAGTCTTTGCAGTGAGTATAACCTTGACTATAGTACAGGAAAAACGAATTGTTATAACAGATATTCATATTATCCACGTCCTACTTCATCTCAAGGACGATGTGAAGAAAATTTTGAAATGTTGACTGATACCGGTGCCCATATTGGTTGGTTGTGCGCCAGTGTTGGTGTGAGAGATATACTTGAAAATCTAAGACATTAGGCGCACTGCCGGACAGAATATAGTGGATAAAATGTCCCATAAGCCATAGGTAGCTGTTATGTTTGGCTGCAGGGAAGAGTCGGTAGTCCGGGCGCAGAATGTCGTGGATCTGAATCGCATGAGGCGCAGTCCGGTTGAGCACAGCGAGTTTTTTGCGCGTCCAATTCCAGATGTGCACTTGATCCTTGCAGACAAACAGATGTGCAATAGTCTCAACCATGTGGCACAAGTCGCAGTAGGGACTGGGTGCAAGATTAATCCTGTGCCGCTTTTCTTTCGTCGGAATAGTGTCAGCGACCACGTCATACCATTTGGAGCGGACATCTGTCGGAAGCGTTGGATTATGGATGTTAGCCCAAACGAGGGACCAATTGCAAGCCGGATACTTCTTTTCCAAGGGCCCAGGCAGTGACGGCCGAAGTAAGTGGCGGTACAGTTTTACCGTCGGCTTCTTGAAAAGCTCGTCGTCGAGATAGCTACTTTCAAGGTAATACAGTGCTATATGCTGAAAGTGCGGGCCGACGTGGCCAATGTCCACAGGCGGAGATATATTGCGGGGGCGGGACAGTTGATAGAGCCGCTTCGTGACGGTGTCCTCGCTGGCGGTGAGTATCTGCCATGAGCGTTTCAGATACAGGGCTAGGGCATGAATGCCGGGGTTTTTCAAGCCAAGGCCTCCCATATCGCATGGCAGTGCTGTCGTGGTGAAGGAAACCTTAAAAATATTGAGCTTCCAGACGTACCAGGCGGCCGCCGCTAGGAGTGATCTTGCTACTGTGGGTGGCATAGGTAGGACGGCGGCAACAAATTGTAATTTGGAGAGGGCATAAGAGTTGACGAAAAAGGCTCGCTGCAGACGATCGAGGTGTCGCATGTTCTGGTCGCGCAGGAGTGCTTTTATCGCCTGAATTTTGGGTATCCAATTTTTGTGAGACCTGTCCAGAGGCCGGGCCGTAACGTAGAGACCAAGGTGTTTTCTAGTCTGTACACAGGGCAGCCAAGCTTCGCCTGTGATAGGTCGTTCTTGACCAAGCGTTAAGGCGGCGGATTTATTGACGTTTAACATGGCACCACTATCTCTTTGGAATTCCTCAAGAATGCGTTTCGCTGCGGTGACATCGCGAACGTCGTTAAGAAGCACGCTGACATCGTCTGCGTAAGCTTGGACCACAGACTTGATACCATAAAACTGGAATCCAGGGAGGCTATGATGTAGATGGCGCAACAAGGGTTCCATGAGGATCGCATAGAGCGTCGTTGAAAGTGGACAGCCTTGCTTGATACCCCGTGAGAGCTGGACGTACTCCGTCAATGTATTATTGATCAGGAAGCGTGTACGGGTACCACTGATACAGTTGTTGATGAGGTGGATAAAATTAAGACTGAAGCCCATTGATTCCATCACGCCGCTGAGATAGTGATAGTCAGCTCGATCGTAAGCCTTATCGAAGTCAAGAAATGCTATGGCCATAGGAGTACGGGTGGCCCAGGTGAGGGAGACGAGATCCCGATATAGCGCCAAAATGGTGGACAGCGACCGACCACGGATCGCACTCATTTGGTATGGTCCCAGAAGATAGGGTAACAGCTGCCGTAATCGGGCATTGAGGGCCCGCGTCAGAAGCTTAAAGTCGGCATTGAGCAGAGTAATGGGCCGCAGATCTTTGGTGGTGGTCGGCGTCGGCGTCTTAGGTATTAAAACAGTTAACCCTTCTGTGAAGGCTGGGGGTAGAGCAATCCCACGTAGTACTTCATTGTACATCTCTGTTAGTTCGTCCCCTAATATAGGCCAATATTTGACGTAAAACTCGACAGAGAGCCCGTCCGTGCCCGGAGATTTATTTCGTGGCGCAGCAAGCAGGGCATCCTTCAGTTCTTCTTTGGTAAAGGGAGCAAGCAGGTCCCGATTGAGGTCGTCGGTAATGCAGTACGGCGGGGGTCCAGAATGATACCATTCTCGCACTTTCTCATGTGGTACACCAGCACAGGTGTAAAGTGCAGCAAAGTGGTTGGTAACATGGTTTTTGATGTCTCGCTGTAGGGTATAACAAGCACCGTCTGCATCCTGCAACTTATGAATAAGTTTCCTACGCGCTGCACGTAACTGTTGGACGATATGATGGACTGACGTCTGCTGTTGCGGCAAGTTTGTGGAGTCACGTGCTCGAATCTGGTGGCCGACGGCGGTGCAGCCCGTCAAGGATGTAATCTTGGCTTGGAGTCTGCGTACGTGCGTGATGTTATTAGGCACCTGATGATAATCCCGGTACAATTCTCGCAGGGCACAGAAATAGAATTCAGTGATTTCCTTCTCACCGCGAGCGCGAATCCGGGCGTGGTGCTTGATGCAAGTAATGAGTTTCCCCTTTGCATGAAGCGTCCACCAATCAATCCACGTGGAATACGTGGGCCTGCTTGATGTTACGGAGTGCCAAACTGACCGGATCTCACGCTCTAAAGTGGCGTCTTGTAAGAGGCGACAGTTGAGTTGCCATCGTCCGAAGCCTCTATAAACTTTCTGCGGTGAGTGATTAAAGACGATGTGGTAAGCGATATGGTCACTGAAATTAACGGGCCAATATTCGCAAGTTCCCACGTCGGCTAAAAGACCGCGTTGCACATATATGCGATCTAACCTGCTGGAAGATGTCTGCGTAAAGTGAGTAAAGGCAACTTCATCTGGGTGTAAGGTCGCCCACGTGTCGACTGACTGCAATTCTGTAACCAGTGTTAGCAGTTCCTGGCTGAAGTTAAAGTTCGGCGTTTGATCGGTGCGGCGCAATACGCAGTTAAAGTCACCACCCATAATAATACGCAGACGCAAGTCGGTGATTAGATTCGCTATCTCTCCCGTGTAAAACTCCCTCCTCGCCGCTCGCGCGTTGGAACCGGAAGGGGCGTACACATTAAGAAGGAGTACATCATGGAACTGTGCGGCAATGCCTCGTCCGGTAGGTAACATGGACAAACAAGAACATTCAATGCCTTCCCGATACAGAATGATCGTACCTGCCTCCGTCCCTATATTGACAATGGCGTCATAACCGGGTACGTCGGCTAGGAGTGGAGTCAGTGCTTCCTGTACGAACAGAATGTCTATATCAGCGGCCCGTAAATAATGTCGAAGGCTGTGGATTTTTGCTTGAGAGACAATGCGGTTAACATTTATGGTAGAAATCTTATAGGATTGTCGTGAACGGAGCAATGTGGGATGAGTGGTCATCTGCAGATGAAAACAGGTACGATTTTTATCCCTTCATCAGTCGTCCGCTTCGGAGGTCGTATAAGTCTAGACGTCGCCGTCCGTGGACGCTGCATTGCGCCGAGACGTAAGCAGCGTATCACCAGTTGCCATCGGTTCTTCACGCTCGGGATTGCCAGTCATATCTTCAATATCATCCGCCCAATTATCGACAGACACAGCCGTCGTCGCGCCTGCTGCAGCAGTTCCGGAACCGCATTGCGGGCCGTCACCCTGCACATCTTCAACTTGGGCCGTCCGCGGTGGTGCACTAATATGTGCCCTCCCCGTGTCAAGGTTGGATACATCATCGTCAATATTCATGGGTGAGGCCAACGACGGAAAATAATCTTCGGTCCCCGAAGTGTCATCGCAGATCATGCGGCCCGCGTGTTTGGCCTTTTCACGCAAGGGAGGTGCCGATTGAGCTGCCGCCGGACGAGCGATCCGACGTTTCTTGTGCTTTTTCGGGGAGGACCCACTGATAGAGGCTTCCGCATTCTTTAAAGGAAGAGGAAGAGCCTCTGTCTCTTGCTGGCTGTCAGTGGCGGTAGTGGCCGCCTCCACAACGTCAACCCTGGCTTCCTCACGTGAGTCGTCACAGGGCACCGCGGCTAGTAAGCCAGCGACCGGCAAGGCTTCCTGAGCGGTAGAGATTTCCATAGGTACATCTCCGTCATTCGTAACATCTGCCACACTAAGTCCGACTTCCGCAGCCGACGCAGTGGGTGTATTTGCACGGACCGCCGCTACATAAGTAGTCGGTAATATTGTCGGTTGCGGGGGAGGGCCCAGTTCACCCGCAGGCAGCTGCGTTACACGTCGTTGGATGCACTGTGCCCGGACGTGTCCCGTGGAATTACAGCCTGAACATGTACGAGGCTGTCCCTCATATATGATTATCGCCCTATATCCACAAATCGTTAGGTAGGACGGAATATGCCGTTGCAATTCGATCTTAATTTGCCGCACACCGTTCAAAACAGGGTACTTATGGAACGAGGCCCACTTTTCGGCAATGTTACTGATAATTTTGCCGTAGGACTTAATAGAAGCATTAATTTGTTCGGCCGAGATTTCAAAAGGCAACTCGAAAATCCTGACGGTACGAATACCAAGACCAGCGTGGACAACAGTCACCTCACCAACATTCCCGTCACTGTGTCGAAATTTATAGGTACCGCCACATGAATCGATGATTTTGTCGCACAATTCTGGGTCACGCAATTTGATATAAACTGTGCTACTGACAATAGACAAATGGATACCAATGATATCGGTGGGAGGCAATTTTACGTCTTCATCGAGAAATCGTTCGACTTCGTAATATTTCGGTCGAGAAAAACTTCCATCAAACATAAACTTCAAAGTATCTTTCCGCTCTGGGTGATCCATGTTAGGTTCTATTCGTTACAAACAAGATGTTTGCGCGCCGCAACGGCCCTCGACTCACCACGTGCCGCACCGCAGGCCGCAGCTGAGCATGTAAACAACGCTCCAGGCACGTCCGACCTGCACGACGGCCGCGCCTCGACTGCAACTGAGCTACGCCCCATGCACGAGCAAACTGCGCTATTCCCCATTGTTTGCGACTCAGATGCGCACGGACACGATGGTTGGTTGGTTTGTAGCGGTGAAGGGAGCAGAGTACAAAGGCGCGGACCCGTTCATATACACAAAAGTTCCAAGTAGTTTCGATGCTCTGGTATTACAAATGCAAATTCCGTCTGTTTTTAACGTCTTAAATTGAAAGAGCCGTCACAAATTGCTCCGTTTTCACTCATTGTAGACAATTATACAGCACCTGAGGTAACAAACACATCTCGAGAACCATTGTGCACTACATTATTTATGCCAACTCAGTGCCTCGCTCTTTACTACTGTGTACCAATCTTGTCGTCCAACTGCAAAACACTGGGCCACAACAAGTTTCCGCGTCTCCATTGCACTGCGCATACTACGAAACGCTCCCCAAACTTGGCACTCACCCTCGCAGCCGACTTTTCCGACTTTCCACGACGCTCACGCAACGCTCACGCTAGTGACAGCATTATTTATAGTTCGACGTCGCGCCAAAGCGAATGAGTACATTTCGCCTACGGCTTAGGCCGCCCTCCTAGTGTGGCTGCTCGGTGTCTGCAGGCAGCGAGGGTCTGCAAGCTTCCTGTGTTCGCACCTATGTCACCTGTGCTTGCTTGTCAGAGACAGACTATCGCAAAATATACAACTCACTCCATGAATTGATTGCTACGGCATCTGTTATCAGCAGTCACAACTAGCAACACCAGTAGCAGCTGACTGCACGCAAAGAATAGGAATGTGCAGTGGGATTTACGTGAACTCGGCGAAAGGCAGATCTTTCCGACATAGGCTTGAGAATCTTACGGGAACACTTGTACTGTTTCTAAATTAAGTGTAGGCGTGGGAGGAGGGTGCTTCCTGCGCACAAATAACAGCACGCTTGTCAATTGTGGATGCTAATCATTCGCTTGTATCTTCCTAGACACATCTGCTGGTCGTGAATTATTCCATTTGCATATCAAGGTGCGCATGTAGGTGTGTTAAAAATTCTGGAGGCACTGGGTATTGATCCCAGTACCTCTCGCATACTAAGCGAGCGCTCTACCATCTGAGCTACGCCCGCCCCCCCGAAGACTAATGGTGCTACATACAGCCATATAGACGACACAGACCCTTGCACTCCCATTATTCAGCAGACAAACACTACTCTCTATGTATCCGTTAGGGTGTCTTTCAGGTTTCGTGCATTCTGTATCGAATCGTAGTTGCCAAAATGAAAGTGGCACGTATAACGTCGAAAATAGAATTCGGACACCGCTCTGAGTAAGACCAACGTGTTGTCCACCCTCTAGACTTCAATGAGGTTAAGCCGCGATACCTAAGACAGATCTGCACTCGATGACACCTCGATAACAGCCGGTCCCCACACTTACATCTTGCTCTCCTTACGTCAGTATACATCATATCAGTCTGTGACGCTGGCTTTGCAACATCTTGCGAGCCTTTAGGTTCGCCGCGACCAACACTTACCATGCACTGACCACAAAAAATGGAGGCGCCGCGGCTTGAACCCTGGACCTTTCACATGCCAAGCGAACGCTCTACCAACTGAGCTACGCCCCATGCACGAGCAAACTGCGCTATTCCCCATTGTTTGCGACTCAGATGCGCACGGACACGATGGTTGGTTGGTTTGTAGCGGTGAAGGGAGCAGAGTACAAAGGCGCGGACCCGTTCATATACACAAAAGTTCCAAGTAGTTTCGATGCTCTGGTATTACAAATGCAAATTCCGTCTGTTTTTAACGTCTTAAATTGAAAGAGCCGTCACAAATTGCTCCGTTTTCACTCATTGTAGACAATTATACAGCACCTGAGGTAACAAACACATCTCGAGAACCATTGTGCACTACATTATTTATGCCAACTCAGTGCCTCGCTCTTTACTACTGTGTACCAATCTTGTCGTCCAACTGCAAAACACTGGGCCACAACAAGTTTCCGCGTCTCCATTGCACTGCGCATACTACGGAACGCTCCCCAAACTTGGCACTCACCCTCGCAGCCGACTTTTCCGACTTTCCACGACGCTCACGCAACGCTCACGCTAGTGACAGCATTATTTATAGTTCGACGTCGCGCCAAAGCGAATGAGTACATTTCGCCTACGGCTTAGGCCGCCCTCCTAGTGTGGCTGCTCGGTGTCTGCAGGCAGCGAGGGTCTGCAAGCTTCCTGTGTTCGCACCTATGTCACCTGTGCTTGCTTGTCAGAGACAGACTATCGCAAAATATACAACTCACTCCATGAATTGATTGCTACGGCATCTGTTATCAGCAGTCACAACTAGCAACACCAGTAGCAGCTGACTGCACGCAAAGAATAGGAATGTGCAGTGGGATTTACGTGAACTCGGCGAAAGGCAGATCTTTCCGACATAGGCTTGAGAATCTTACGGGAACACTTGTACTGTTTCTAAATTAAGTGTAGGCGTGGGAGGAGGGTGCTTCCTGCGCACAAATAACAGCACGCTTGTCAATTGTGGATGCTAATCATTCGCTTGTATCTTCCTAGACACATCTGCTGGTCGTGAATTATTCCATTTGCATATCAAGGTGCGCATGTAGGTGTGTTAAAAGTTCTGGAGGCACTGGGTATTGATCCCAGTACCTCTCGCATACTAAGCGAGCGCTCTACCATCTGAGCTACGCCCGCCCCCCCGAAGACTAATGGTGCTACATACAGCCATATAGACGACACAGACCCTTGCACTCCCATTATTCAGCAGACAAACACTACTCTCTATGTATCCGTTAGGGTGTCTTTCAGGTTTCGTGCATTCTGTATCGAATCGTAGTTGCCAAAATGAAAGTGGCACGTACAACGTCGAAAATAGAATTCGGACACCGCTCTGAGTAAGACCAACGTGTTGTCCACCCTCTAGACTTCAATGAGGTTAAGCCGCGATACCTAAGACAGATCTGCACTCGATGACACCTCGATAACAGCCGGTCCCCACACTTACATCTTGCTCTCCTTACGTCAGTATACATCATATCAGTCTGTGACGCTGGCTTTGCAACATCTTGCGAGCCTTTAGGTTCGCCGCGACCAACACTTACCATGCACTGACCACAAAAAATGGAGGCGCCGCGGCTTGAACCCTGGACCTTTCACATGCCAAGCGAACGCTCTACCAACTGAGCTACGCCCCATGCACGAGCAAACTGCGCTATTCCCCATTGTTTGCGACTCAGATGCGCACGGACACGATGGTTGGTTGGTTTGTAGCGGTGAAGGGAGCAGAGTACAAAGGCGCGGACCCGTTCATATACACAAAAGTTCCAAGTAGTTTCGATGCTCTGGTATTACAAATGCAAATTCCGTCTGTTTTTAACGTCTTAAATTGAAAGAGCCGTCACAAATTGCTCCGTTTTCACTCATTGTAGACAATTATACAGCACCTGAGGTAACAAACACATCTCGAGAACCATTGTGCACTACATTATTTATGCCAACTCAGTGCCTCGCTCTTTACTACTGTGTACCAATCTTGTCGTCCAACTGCAAAACACTGGGCCACAACAAGTTTCCGCGTCTC
The DNA here is from genome assembly GCF_023897955.1 of Schistocerca gregaria. NCBI lineage: Eukaryota > Metazoa > Arthropoda > Insecta > Orthoptera > Acrididae > Schistocerca > Schistocerca gregaria. The sequence goes on along the minus strand of NC_064929.1, from coordinate 22,905,800 downwards.
CATTGCACTGCGCATACTACGGAACGCTCCCCAAACTTGGCACTCACCCTCGCAGCCGACTTTTCCGACTTTCCACGACGCTCACGCAACGCTCACGCTAGTGACAGCATTATTTATAGTTCGACGTCGCGCCAAAGCGAATGAGTACATTTCGCCTACGGCTTAGGCCGCCCTCCTAGTGTGGCTGCTCGGTGTCTGCAGGCAGCGAGGGTCTGCAAGCTTCCTGTGTTCGCACCTATGTCACCTGTGCTTGCTTGTCAGAGACAGACTATCGCAAAATATACAACTCACTCCATGAATTGATTGCTACGGCATCTGTTATCAGCAGTCACAACTAGCAACACCAGTAGCAGCTGACTGCACGCAAAGAATAGGAATGTGCAGTGGGATTTACGTGAACTCGGCGAAAGGCAGATCTTTCCGACATAGGCTTGAGAATCTTACGGGAACACTTGTACTGTTTCTAAATTAAGTGTAGGCGTGGGAGGAGGGTGCTTCCTGCGCACAAATAACAGCACGCTTGTCAATTGTGGATGCTAATCATTCGCTTGTATCTTCCTAGACACATCTGCTGGTCGTGAATTATTCCATTTGCATATCAAGGTGCGCATGTAGGTGTGTTAAAAGTTCTGGAGGCACTGGGTATTGATCCCAGTACCTCTCGCATACTAAGCGAGCGCTCTACCATCTGAGCTACGCCCGCCCCCCCGAAGACTAATGGTGCTACATACAGCCATATAGACGACACAGACCCTTGCACTCCCATTATTCAGCAGACAAACACTACTCTCTATGTATCCGTTAGGGTGTCTTTCAGGTTTCGTGCATTCTGTATCGAATCGTAGTTGCCAAAATGAAAGTGGCACGTACAACGTCGAAAATAGAATTCGGACACCGCTCTGAGTAAGACCAACGTGTTGTCCACCCTCTAGACTTCAATGAGGTTAAGCCGCGATACCTAAGACAGATCTGCACTCGATGACACCTCGATAACAGCCGGTCCCCACACTTACATCTTGCTCTCCTTACGTCAGTATACATCATATCAGTCTGTGACGCTGGCTTTGCAACATCTTGCGAGCCTTTAGGTTCGCCGCGACCAACACTTACCATGCACTGACCACAAAAAATGGAGGCGCCGCGGCTTGAACCCTGGACCTTTCACATGCCAAGCGAACGCTCTACCAACTGAGCTACGCCCCATGCACGAGCAAACTGCGCTATTCCCCATTGTTTGCGACTCAGATGCGCACGGACACGATGGTTGGTTGGTTTGTAGCGGTGAAGGGAGCAGAGTACAAAGGCGCGGACCCGTTCATATACACAAAAGTTCCAAGTAGTTTCGATGCTCTGGTATTACAAATGCAAATTCCGTCTGTTTTTAACGTCTTAAATTGAAAGAGCCGTCACAAATTGCTCCGTATTCACTCATTGTAGACAATTATACAGCACCTGAGGTAACAAACACATCTCGAGAACCATTGTGCACTACATTATTTATGCCAACTCAGTGCCTCGCTCTTTACTACTGTGTACCAATCTTGTCGTCCAACTGCAAAACACTGGGCCACAACAAGTTTCCGCGTCTCCATTGCACTGCGCATACTACGGAACGCTCCCCAAACTTGGCACTCACCCTCGCAGCCGACTTTTCCGACTTTCCACGACGCTCACGCAACGCTCACGCTAGTGACAGCATTATTTATAGTTCGACGTCGCGCCAAAGCGAATGAGTACATTTCGCCTACGGCTTAGGCCGCCCTCCTAGTGTGGCTGCTCGGTGTCTGCAGGCAGCGAGGGTCTGCAAGCTTCCTGTGTTCGCACCTATGTCACCTGTGCTTGCTTGTCAGAGACAGACTATCGCAAAATATACAACTCACTCCATGAATTGATTGCTACGGCATCTGTTATCAGCAGTCACAACTAGCAACACCAGTAGCAGCTGACTGCACGCAAAGAATAGGAATGTGCAGTGGGATTTACGTGAACTCGGCGAAAGGCAGATCTTTCCGACATAGGCTTGAGAATCTTACGGGAACACTTGTACTGTTTCTAAATTAAGTGTAGGCGTGGGAGGAGGGTGCTTCCTGCGCACAAATAACAGCACGCTTGTCAATTGTGGATGCTAATCATTCGCTTGTATCTTCCTAGACACATCTGCTGGTCGTGAATTATTCCATTTGCATATCAAGGTGCGCATGTAGGTGTGTTAAAAATTCTGGAGGCACTGGGTATTGATCCCAGTACCTCTCGCATACTAAGCGAGCGCTCTACCATCTGAGCTACGCCCGCCCCCCCGAAGACTAATGGTGCTACATACAGCCATATAGACGACACAGACCCTTGCACTCCCATTATTCAACAGACAAACACTACTCTCTATGTATCCGTTAGGGTGTCTTTCAGGATTCGTGCATTCTGTATCGAATCGTAGTTGCCAAAATGAAAGTGGCACGTATAACGTCGAAAATAGAATTCGGACACCGCTCTGAGTAAGACCAACGTGTTGTCCACCCTCTAGACTTCAATGAGGTTAAGCCGCGATACCTAAGACAGATCTGCACTCGATGACACCTCGATAACAGCCGGTCCCCACACTTACATCTTGCTCTCCTTACGTCAGTATACATCATATCAGCCTGTGACGCTGGCTTTGCAACATCTTGCGAGCCTTTAGGTTCGCCGCGACCAACACTTACCATGCACTGACCACAAAAAATGGAGGCGCCGCGGCTTGAACCCTGGACCTTTCACATGCCAAGCGAACGCTCTACCAACTGAGCTACGCCCCATGCACGAGCAAACTGCGCTATTCCCCATTGTTTGCGACTCAGATGCGCACGGACACGATGGTTGGTTGGTTTGTAGCGGTGAAGGGAGCAGAGTACAAAGGCGCGGACCCGTTCATATACACAAAAGTTCCAAGTAGTTTCGATGCTCTGGTATTACAAATGCAAATTCCGTCTGTTTTTAACGTCTTAAATTGAAAGAGCCGTCACAAATTGCTCCGTTTTCACTCATTGTAGACAATTATACAGCACCTGAGGTAACAAACACATCTCGAGAACCATTGTGCACTACATTATTTATGCCAACTCAGTGCCTCGCTCTTTACTACTGTGTACCAATCTTGTCGTCCAACTGCAAAACACTGGGCCACAACAAGTTTCCGCGTCTCCATTGCACTGCGCATACTACGAAACGCTCCCCAAACTTGGCACTCACCCTCGCAGCCGACTTTTCCGACTTTCCACGACGCTCACGCTAGTGACAGCATTATTTATAGTTCGACGTCGCGCCAAAGCGAATGAGTACATTTCGCCTACGGCTTAGGCCGCCCTCCTAGTGTGGCTGCTCGGTGTCTGCAGGCAGCGAGGGTCTGCAAGCTTCCTGTGTTCGCACCTATGTCACCTGTGCTTGCTTGTCAGAGACAGACTATCGCAAAATATACAACTCACTCCATGAATTGATTGCTACGGCATCTGTTATCAGCAGTCACAACTAGCAACACCAGTAGCAGCTGACTGCACGCAAAGAATAGGAATGTGCAGTGGGATTTACGTGAACTCGGCGAAAGGCAGATCTTTCCGACATAGGCTTGAGAATCTTACGGGAACACTTGTACTGTTTCTAAATTAAGTGTAGGCGTGGGAGGAGGGTGCTTCCTGCGCACAAATAACAGCACGCTTGTCAATTGTGGATGCTAATCATTCGCTTGTATCTTCCTAGACACATCTGCTGGTCGTGAATTATTCCATTTGCATATCAAGGTGCGCATGTAGGTGTGTTAAAAATTCTGGAGGCACTGGGTATTGATCCCAGTACCTCTCGCATACTAAGCGAGCGCTCTACCATCTGAGCTACGCCCGCCCCCCCGAAGACTAATGGTGCTACATACAGCCATATAGACGACACAGACCCTTGCACTCCCATTATTCAGCAGACAAACACTACTCTCTATGTATCCGTTAGGGTGTCTTTCAGGTTTCGTGCATTCTGTATCGAATCGTAGTTGCCAAAATGAAAGTGGCACGTATAACGTCGAAAATAGAATTCGGACACCGCTCTGAGTAAGACCAACGTGTTGTCCACCCTCTAGACTTCAATGAGGTTAAGCCGCGATACCTAAGACAGATCTGCACTCGATGACACCTCGATAACAGCCGGTCCCCACACTTACATCTTGCTCTCCTTACGTCAGTATACATCATATCAGTCTGTGACGCTGGCTTTGCAACATCTTGCGAGCCTTTAGGTTCGCCGCGACCAACACTTACCATGCACTGACCACAAAAAATGGAGGCGCCGCGGCTTGAACCCTGGACCTTTCACATGCCAAGCGAACGCTCTACCAACTGAGCTACGCCCCATGCACGAGCAAACTGCGCTATTCCCCATTGTTTGCGACTCAGATGCGCACGGACACGATGGTTGGTTGGTTTGTAGCGGTGAAGGGAGCAGAGTACAAAGGCGCGGACCCGTTCATATACACAAAAGTTCCAAGTAGTTTCGATGCTCTGGTATTACAAATGCAAATTCCGTCTGTTTTTAACGTCTTAAATTGAAAGAGCCGTCACAAATTGCTCCGTTTTCACTCATTGTAGACAATTATACAGCACCTGAGGTAACAAACACATCTCGAGAACCATTGTGCACTACATTATTTATGCCAACTCAGTGCCTCGCTCTTTACTACTGTGTACCAATCTTGTCGTCCAACTGCAAAACACTGGGCCACAACAAGTTTCCGCGTCTCCATTGCACTGCGCATACTACGAAACGCTCCCCAAACTTGGCACTCACCCTCGCAGCCGACTTTTCCGACTTTCCACGACGCTCACGCTAGTGACAGCATTATTTATAGTTCGACGTCGCGCCAAAGCGAATGAGTACATTTCGCCTACGGCTTAGGCCGCCCTCCTAGTGTGGCTGCTCGGTGTCTGCAGGCAGCGAGGGTCTGCAAGCTTCCTGTGTTCGCACCTATGTCACCTGTGCTTGCTTGTCAGAGACAGACTATCGCAAAATATACAACTCACTCCATGAATTGATTGCTACGGCATCTGTTATCAGCAGTCACAACTAGCAACACCAGTAGCAGCTGACTGCACGCAAAGAATAGGAATGTGCAGTGGGATTTACGTGAACTCGGCGAAAGGCAGATCTTTCCGACATAGGCTTGAGAATCTTACGGGAACACTTGTACTGTTTCTAAATTAAGTGTAGGCGTGGGAGGAGGGTGCTTCCTGCGCACAAATAACAGCACGCTTGTCAATTGTGGATGCTAATCATTCGCTTGTATCTTCCTAGACACATCTGCTGGTCGTGAATTATTCCATTTGCATATCAAGGTGCGCATGTAGGTGTGTTAAAAATTCTGGAGGCACTGGGTATTGATCCCAGTACCTCTCGCATACTAAGCGAGCGCTCTACCATCTGAGCTACGCCCGCCCCCCCGAAGACTAATGGTGCTACATACAGCCATATAGACGACACAGACCCTTGCACTCCCATTATTCAGCAGACAAACACTACTCTCTATGTATCCGTTAGGGTGTCTTTCAGGTTTCGTGCATTCTGTATCGAATCGTAGTTGCCAAAATGAAAGTGGCACGTATAACGTCGAAAATAGAATTCGGACACCGCTCTGAGTAAGACCAACGTGTTGTCCACCCTCTAGACTTCAATGAGGTTAAGCCGCGATACCTAAGACAGATCTGCACTCGATGACACCTCGATAACAGCCGGTCCCCACACTTACATCTTGCTCTCCTTACGTCAGTATACATCATATCAGTCTGTGACGCTGGCTTTGCAACATCTTGCGAGCCTTTAGGTTCGCCGCGACCAACACTTACCATGCACTGACCACAAAAAATGGAGGCGCCGCGGCTTGAACCCTGGACCTTTCACATGCCAAGCGAACGCTCTACCAACTGAGCTACGCCCCATGCACGAGCAAACTGCGCTATTCCCCATTGTTTGCGACTCAGATGCGCACGGACACGATGGTTGGTTGGTTTGTAGCGGTGAAGGGAGCAGAGTACAAAGGCGCGGACCCGTTCATATACACAAAAGTTCCAAGTAGTTTCGATGCTCTGGTATTACAAATGCAAATTCCGTCTGTTTTTAACGTCTTAAATTGAAAGAGCCGTCACAAATTGCTCCGTTTTCACTCATTGTAGACAATTATACAGCACCTGAGGTAACAAACACATCTCGAGAACCATTGTGCACTACATTATTTATGCCAACTCAGTGCCTCGCTCTTTACTACTGTGTACCAATCTTGTCGTCCAACTGCAAAACACTGGGCCACAACAAGTTTCCGCGTCTCCATTGCACTGCGCATACTACGAAACGCTCCCCAAACTTGGCACTCACCCTCGCAGCCGACTTTTCCGACTTCCCACGACGCTCACGCTAGTGACAGCATTATTTATAGTTCGACGTCGCGCCAAAGCGAATGAGTACATTTCGCCTACGGCTTAGGCCGCCCTCCTAGTGTGGCTGCTCGGTGTCTGCAGGCAGCGAGGGTCTGCAAGCTTCCTGTGTTCGCACCTATGTCACCTGTGCTTGCTTGTCAGAGACAGACTATCGCAAAATATACAACTCACTCCATGAATTGATTGCTACGGCATCTGTTATCAGCAGTCACAACTAGCAACACCAGTAGCAGCTGACTGCACGCAAAGAATAGGAATGTGCAGTGGGATTTACGTGAACTCGGCGAAAGGCAGATCTTTCCGACATAGGCTTGAGAATCTTACGGGAACACTTGTACTGTTTCTAAATTAAGTGTAGGCGTGGGAGGAGGGTGCTTCCTGCGCACAAATAACAGCACGCTTGTCAATTGTGGATGCTAATCATTCGCTTGTATCTTCCTAGACACATCTGCTGGTCGTGAATTATTCCATTTGCATATCAAGGTGCGCATGTAGGTGTGTTAAAAGTTCTGGAGGCACTGGGTATTGATCCCAGTACCTCTCGCATACTAAGCGAGCGCTCTACCATCTGAGCTACGCCCGCCCCCCCGAAGACTAATGGTGCTACATACAGCCATATAGACGACACAGACCCTTGCACTCCCATTATTCAGCAGACAAACACTACTCTCTATGTATCCGTTAGGGTGTCTTTCAGGTTTCGTGCATTCTGTATCGAATCGTAGTTGCCAAAATGAAAGTGGCACGTATAACGTCGAAAATAGAATTCGGACACCGCTCTGAGTAAGACCAACGTGTTGTCCACCCTCTAGACTTCAATGAGGTTAAGCCGCGATACCTAAGACAGATCTGCACTCGATGACACCTCGATAACAGCCGGTCCCCACACTTACATCTTGCTCTCCTTACGTCAGTATACATCATATCAGTCTGTGACGCTGGCTTTGCAACATCTTGCGAGCCTTTAGGTTCGCCGCGACCAACACTTACCATGCACTGACCACAAAAAATGGAGGCGCCGCGGCTTGAACCCTGGACCTTTCACATGCCAAGCGAACGCTCTACCAACTGAGCTACGCCCCATGCACGAGCAAACTGCGCTATTCCCCATTGTTTGCGACTCAGATGCGCACGGACACGATGGTTGGTTGGTTTGTAGCGGTGAAGGGAGCAGAGTACAAAGGCGCGGACCCGTTCATATACACAAAAGTTCCAAGTAGTTTCGATGCTCTGGTATTACAAATGCAAATTCCGTCTGTTTTTAACGTCTTAAATTGAAAGAGCCGTCACAAATTGCTCCGTTTTCACTCATTGTAGACAATTATACAGCACCTGAGGTAACAAACACATCTCGAGAACCATTGTGCACTACATTATTTATGCCAACTCAGTGCCTCGCTCTTTACTACTGTGTACCAATCTTGTCGTCCAACTGCAAAACACTGGGCCACAACAAGTTTCCGCGTCTCCATTGCACTGCGCATACTACGAAACGCTCCCCAAACTTGGCACTCACCCTCGCAGCCGACTTTTCCGACTTTCCACGACGCTCACGCTAGTGACAGCATTATTTATAGTTCGACGTCGCGCCAAAGCGAATGAGTACATTTCGCCTACGGCTTAGGCCGCCCTCCTAGTGTGGCTGCTCGGTGTCTGCAGGCAGCGAGGGTCTGCAAGCTTCCTGTGTTCGCACCTATGTCACCTGTGCTTGCTTGTCAGAGACAGACTATCGCAAAATATACAACTCACTCCATGAATTGATTGCTACGGCATCTGTTATCAGCAGTCACAACTAGCAACACCAGTAGCAGCTGACTGCACGCAAAGAATAGGAATGTGCAGTGGGATTTACGTGAACTCGGCGAAAGGCAGATCTTTCCGACATAGGCTTGAGAATCTTACGGGAACACTTGTACTGTTTCTAAATTAAGTGTAGGCGTGGGAGGAGGGTGCTTCCTGCGCACAAATAACAGCACGCTTGTCAATTGTGGATGCTAATCATTCGCTTGTATCTTCCTAGACACATCTGCTGGTCGTGAATTATTCCATTTGCATATCAAGGTGCGCATGTAGGTGTGTTAAAAATTCTGGAGGCACTGGGTATTGATCCCAGTACCTCTCGCATACTAAGCGAGCGCTCTACCATCTGAGCTACGCCCGCCCCCCCGAAGACTAATGGTGCTACATACAGCCATATATACGACACAGACCCTTGCACTCCCATTATTCAGCAGACAAACACTACTCTCTATGTATCCGTTAGGGTGTCTTTCAGGTTTCGTGCATTCTGTATCGAATCGTAGTTGCCAAAATGAAAGTGGCACGTATAACGTCGAAAATAGAATTCGGACACCGCTCTGAGTAAGACCAACGTGTTGTCCACCCTCTAGACTTCAATGAGGTTAAGCCGCGATACCTAAGACAGATCTGCACTCGATGACACCTCGATAACAGCCGGTCCCCACACTTACATCTTGCTCTCCTTACGTCAGTATACATCATATCAGTCTGTGACGCTGGCTTTGCAACATCTTGCGAGCCTTTAGGTTCGCCGCGACCAACACTTACCATGCACTGACCACAAAAAATGGAGGCGCCGCGGCTTGAACCCTGGACCTTTCACATGCCAAGCGAACGCTCTACCAACTGAGCTACGCCCCATGCACGAGCAAACTGCGCTATTCCCCATTGTTTGCGACTCAGATGCGCACGGACACGATGGTTGGTTGGTTTGTAGCGGTGAAGGGAGCAGAGTACAAAGGCGCGGACCCGTTCATATACACAAAAGTTCCAAGTAGTTTCGATGCTCTGGTATTACAAATGCAAATTCCGTCTGTTTTTAACGTCTTAAATTGAAAGAGCCGTCACAAATTGCTCCGTTTTCACTCATTGTAGACAATTATACAGCACCTGAGGTAACAAACACATCTCGAGAACCATTGTGCACTACATTATTTATGCCAACTCAGTGCCTCGCTCTTTACTACTGTGTACCAATCTTGTCGTCCAACTGCAAAACACTGGGCCACAACAAGTTTCCGCGTCTCCATTGCACTGCGCATACTACGAAACGCTCCCCAAACTTGGCACTCACCCTCGCAGCCGACTTTTCCGACTTTCCACGACGCTCACGCTAGTGACAGCATTATTTATAGTTCGACGTCGCGCCAAAGCGAATGAGTACATTTCGCCTACGGCTTAGGCCGCCCTCCTAGTGTGGCTGCTCGGTGTCTGCAGGCAGCGAGGGTCTGCAAGCTTCCTGTGTTCGCACCTATGTCACCTGTGCTTGCTTGTCAGAGACAGACTATCGCAAAATATACAACTCACTCCATGAATTGATTGCTACGGCATCTGTTATCAGCAGTCACAACTAGCAACACCAGTAGCAGCTGACTGCACGCAAAGAATAGGAATGTGCAGTGGGATTTACGTGAACTCGGCGAAAGGCAGATCTTTCCGACATAGGCTTGAGAATCTTACGGGAACACTTGTACTGTTTCTAAATTAAGTGTAGGCGTGGGAGGAGGGTGCTTCCTGCGCACAAATAACAGCACGCTTGTCAATTGTGGATGCTAATCATTCGCTTGTATCTTCCTAGACACATCTGCTGGTCGTGAATTATTCCATTTGCATATCAAGGTGCGCATGTAGGTGTGTTAAAAATTCTGGAGGCACTGGGTATTGATCCCAGTACCTCTCGCATACTAAGCGAGCGCTCTACCATCTGAGCTACGCCCGCCCCCCCGAAGACTAATGGTGCTACATACAGCCATATAGACGACACAGACCCTTGCACTCCCATTATTCAGCAGACAAACACTACTCTCTATGTATCCGTTAGGGTGTCTTTCAGGTTTCGTGCATTCTGTATCGAATCGTAGTTGCCAAAATGAAAGTGGCACGTATAACGTCGAAAATAGAATTCGGACACCGCTCTGAGTAAGACCAACGTGTTGTCCACCCTCTAGACTTCAATGAGGTTAAGCCGCGATACCTAAGACAGATCTGCACTCGATGACACCTCGATAACAGCCGGTCCCCACACTTACATCTTGCTCTCCTTACGTCAGTATACATCATATCAGTCTGTGACGCTGGCTTTGCAACATCTTGCGAGCCTTTAGGTTCGCCGCGACCAACACTTACCATGCACTGACCACAAAAAATGGAGGCGCCGCGGCTTGAACCCTGGACCTTTCACATGCCAAGCGAACGCTCTACCAACTGAGCTACGCCCCATGCACGAGCAAACTGCGCTATTCCCCATTGTTTGCGACTCAGATGCGCACGGACACGATGGTTGGTTGGTTTGTAGCGGTGAAGGGAGCAGAGTACAAAGGCGCGGACCCGTTCATATACACAAAAGTTCCAAGTAGTTTCGATGCTCTGGTATTACAAATGCAAATTCCGTCTGTTTTTAACGTCTTAAATTGAAAGAGCCGTCACAAATTGCTCCGTTTTCACTCATTGTAGACAATTATACAGCACCTGAGGTAACAAACACATCTCGAGAACCATTGTGCACTACATTATTTATGCCAACTCAGTGCCTCGCTCTTTACTACTGTGTACCAATCTTGTCGTCCAACTGCAAAACACTGGGCCACAACAAGTTTCCGCGTCTCCATTGCACTGCGCATACTACGAAACGCTCCCCAAACTTGGCACTCACCCTCGCAGCCGACTTTTCCGACTTTCCACGACGCTCACGCAACGCTCACGCTAGTGACAGCATTATTTATAGTTCGACGTCGCGCCAAAGCGAATGAGTACATTTCGCCTACTGCTTAGGCCGCCCTCCTAGTGTGGCTGCTCGGTGTCTGCAGGCAGCGAGGGTCTGCAAGCTTCCTGTGTTCGCACCTATGTCACCTGTGCTTGCTTGTCAGAGACAGACTATCGCAAAATATACAACTCACTCCATGAATTGATTGCTACGGCATCTGTTATCAGCAGTCACAACTAGCAACACCAGTAGCAGCTGACTGCACGCAAAGAATAGGAATGTGCAGTGGGATTTACGTGAACTCGGCGAAAGGCAGATCTTTCCGACATAGGCTTGAGAATCTTACGGGAACACTTGTACTGTTTCTAAATTAAGTGTAGGCGTGGGAGGAGGGTGCTTCCTGCGCACAAATAACAGCACGCTTGTCAATTGTGGATGCTAATCATTCGCTTGTATCTTCCTAGACACATCTGCTGGTCGTGAATTATTCCATTTGCATAGCAAGGTGCGCATGTAGGTGGGTTAAAAATTCTGGAGGCACTGGGTATTGATCCCAGTACCTCTCGCATACTAAGCGAGCGCTCTACCATCTGAGCTACGCCCGCCCCCCCGAAGACTAATGGTGCTACATACAGCCATATAGACGACACAGACCCTTGCACTCCCATTATTCAGCAGACAAACACTACTCTCTATGTATCCGTTAGGGTGTCTTTCAGGTTTCGTGCATTCTGTATCGAATCGTAGTTGCCAAAATGAAAGTGGCACGTATAACGTCGAAAATAGAATTCGGACACCGCTCTGAGTAAGACCAACGTGTTGTCCACCCTCTAGACTTCAATGAGGTTAAGCCGCGATACCTAAGACAGATCTGCACTCGATGACACCTCGATAACAGCCGGTCCCCACACTTACATCTTGCTCTCCTTACGTCAGTATACATCATATCAGTCTGTGACGCTGGCTTTGCAACATCTTGCGAGCCTTTAGGTTCGCCGCGACCAACACTTACCATGCACTGACCACAAAAAATGGAGGCGCCGCGGCTTGAACCCTGGACCTTTCACATGCCAAGCGAACGCTCTACCAACTGAGCTACGCCCCATGCACGAGCAAACTGCGCTATTCCCCATTGTTTGCGACTCAGATGCGCACGGACACGATGGTTGGTTGGTTTGTAGCGGTGAAGGGAGCAGAGTACAAAGGCGCGGACCCGTTCATATACACAAAAGTTCCAAGTAGTTTCGATGCTCTGGTATTACAAATGCAAATTCCGTCTGTTTTTAACGTCTTAAATTGAAAGAGCCGTCACAAATTGCTCCGTTTTCACTCATTGTAGACAATTATACAGCACCTGAGGTAACAAACACGTCTCGAGAACCATTGTGCACTACATTATTTATGCCAACTCAGTGCCTCGCTCTTTACTACTGTGTACCAATCTTGTCGTCCAACTGCAAAACACTGGGCCACAACAAGTTTCCGCGTCTCCATTGCACTGCGCATACTACGAAACGCTCCCCAAACTTGGCACTCACCCTCGCAGCCGACTTTTCCGACTTTCCACGACGCTCACGCTAGTGACAGCATTATTTATAGTTCGACGTCGCGCCAAAGCGAATGAGTACATTTCGCCTACGGCTTAGGCCGCCCTCCTAGTGTGGCTGCTCGGTGTCTGCAGGCAGCGAGGGTCTGCAAGCTTCCTGTGTTCGCACCTATGTCACCTGTGCTTGCTTGTCAGAGACAGACTATCGCAAAATATACAACTCACTCCATGAATTGATTGCTACGGCATCTGTTATCAGCAGTCACAACTAGCAACACCAGTAGCAGCTGACTGCACGCAAAGAATAGGAATGTGCAGTGGGATTTACGTGAACTCGGCGAAAGGCAGATCTTTCCGACATAGGCTTGAGAATCTTACGGGAACACTTGTACTGTTTCTAAATTAAGTGTAGGCGTGGGAGGAGGGTGCTTCCTGCGCACAAATAACAGCACGCTTGTCAATTGTGGATGCTAATCATTCGCTTGTATCTTCCTAGACACATCTGCTGGTCGTGAATTATTCCATTTGCATATCAAGGTGCGCATGTAGGTGTGTTAAAAATTCTGGAGGCACTGGGTATTGATCCCAGTACCTCTCGCATACTAAGCGAGCGCTCTACCATCTGAGCTACGCCCGCCCCCCCGAAGACTAATGGTGCTACATACAGCCATATAGACGACACAGACCCTTGCACTCCCATTATTCAGCAGACAAACACTACTCTCTATGTATCCGTTAGGGTGTCTTTCAGGTTTCGTGCATTCTGTATCGAATCGTAGTTGCCAAAATGAAAGTGGCACGTATAACGTCGAAAATAGAATTCGGACACCGCTCTGAGTAAGACCAACGTGTTGTCCACCCTCTAGACTTCAATGAGGTTAAGCCGCGATACCTAAGACAGATCTGCACTCGATGACACCTCGATAACAGCCGGTCCCCACACTTACATCTTGCTCTCCTTACGTCAGTATACATCATATCAGTCTGTGACGCTGGCTTTGCAACATCTTGCGAGCCTTTAGGTTCGCCGCGACCAACACTTACCATGCACTGACCACAAAAAATGGAGGCGCCGCGGCTTGAACCCTGGACCTTCCACATGCCAAGCGAACGCTCTACCAACTGAGCTACGCCCCATGCACGAGCAAACTGCGCTATTCCCCATTGTTTGCGACTCAGATGCGCACGGACACGATGGTTGGTTGGTTTGTAGCGGTGAAGGGAGCAGAGTACAAAGGCGCGGACCCGTTCATATACACAAAAGTTCCAAGTAGTTTCGATGCTCTGGTATTACAAATGCAAATTCCGTCTGTTTTTAACGTCTTAAATTGAAAGAGCCGTCACAAATTGCTCCGTTTTCACTCATTGTAGACAATTATACAGCACCTGAGGTAACAAACACATCTCGAGAACCATTGTGCACTACATTATTTATGCCAACTCAGTGCCTCGCTCTTTACTACTGTGTACCAATCTTGTCGTCCAACTGCAAAACACTGGGCCACAACAAGTTTCCGCGTCTCCATTGCACTGCGCATACTACGAAACGCTCCCCAAACTTGGCACTCACCCTCGCAGCCGACTTTTCCGACTTTCCACGACGCTCACGCAACGCTCACGCTAGTGACAGCATTATTTATAGTTCGACGTCGCGCCAAAGCGAATGAGTACATTTCGCCTACTGCTTAGGCCGCCCTCCTAGTGTGGCTGCTCGGTGTCTGCAGGCAGCGAGGGTCTGCAAGCTTCCTGTGTTCGCACCTATGTCACCTGTGCTTGCTTGTCAGAGACAGACTATCGCAAAATATACAACTCACTCCATGAATTGATTGCTACGGCATCTGTTATCAGCAGTCACAACTAGCAACACCAGTAGCAGCTGACTGCACGCAAAGAATAGGAATGTGCAGTGGGATTTACGTGAACTCGGCGAAAGGCAGATCTTTCCGACATAGGCTTGAGAATCTTACGGGAACACTTGTACTGTTTCTAAATTAAGTGTAGGCGTGGGAGGAGGGTGCTTCGTGCGCACAAATAACAGCACGCTTGTCAATTGTGGATGCTAATCATTCGCTTGTATCTTCCTAGACACATCTGCTGGTCGTGAATTATTCCATTTGCATAGCAAGGTGCGCATGTAGGTGGGTTAAAAATTCTGGAGGCACTGGGTATTGATCCCAGTACCTCTCGCATACTAAGCGAGCGCTCTACCATCTGAGCTACGCCCGCCCCCCCGAAGACTAATGGTGCTACATACAGCCATATAGACGACACAGACCCTTGCACTCCCATTATTCAGCAGACAAACACTACTCTCTATGTATCCGTTAGGGTGTCTTTCAGGTTTCGTGCATTCTGTATCGAATCGTAGTTGCCAAAATGAAAGTGGCACGTATAACGTCGAAAATAGAATTCGGACACCGCTCTGAGTAAGACCAACGTGTTGTCCACCCTCTAGACTTCAATGAGGTTAAGCCGCGATACCTAAGACAGATCTGCACTCGATGACACCTCGATAACAGCCGGTCCCCACACTTACATCTTGCTCTCCTTACGTCAGTATACATCATATCAGTCTGTGACGCTGGCTTTGCAACATCTTGCGAGCCTTTAGGTTCGCCGCGACCAACACTTACCATGCACTGACCACAAAAAATGGAGGCGCCGCGGCTTGAACCCTGGACCTTTCACATGCCAAGCGAACGCTCTACCAACTGAGCTACGCCCCATGCACGAGCAAACTGCGCTATTCCCCATTGTTTGCGACTCAGATGCGCACGGACACGATGGTTGGTTGGTTTGTAGCGGTGAAGGGAGCAGAGTACAAAGGCGCGGACCCGTTCATATACACAAAAGTTCCAAGTAGTTTCGATGCTCTGGTATTACAAATGCAAATTCCGTCTGTTTTTAACGTCTTAAATTGAAAGAGCCGTCACAAATTGCTCCGTTTTCACTCATTGTAGACAATTATACAGCACCTGAGGTAACAAACACGTCTCGAGAACCATTGTGCACTACATTATTTATGCCAACTCAGTGCCTCGCTCTTTACTACTGTGTACCAATCTTGTCGTCCAACTGCAAAACACTGGGCCACAACAAGTTTCCGCGTCTCCATTGCACTGCGCATACTACGAAACGCTCCCCAAACTTGGCACTCACCCTCGCAGCCGACTTTTCCGACTTTCCACGACGCTCACGCTAGTGACAGCATTATTTATAGTTCGACGTCGCGCCAAAGCGAATGAGTACATTTCGCCTACGGCTTAGGCCGCCCTCCTAGTGTGGCTGCTCGGTGTCTGCAGGCAGCGAGGGTCTGCAAGCTTCCTGTGTTCGCACCTATGTCACCTGTGCTTGCTTGTCAGAGACAGACTATCGCAAAATATACAACTCACTCCATGAATTGATTGCTACGGCATCTGTTATCAGCAGTCACAACTAGCAACACCAGTAGCAGCTGACTGCACGCAAAGAATAGGAATGTGCAGTGGGATTTACGTGAACTCGGCGAAAGGCAGATCTTTCCGACATAGGCTTGAGAATCTTACGGGAACACTTGTACTGTTTCTAAATTAAGTGTAGGCGTGGGAGGAGGGTGCTTCCTGCGCACAAATAACAGCACGCTTGTCAATTGTGGATGCTAATCATTCGCTTGTATCTTCCTAGACACATCTGCTGGTCGTGAATTATTCCATTTGCATATCAAGGTGCGCATGTAGGTGTGTTAAAAATTCTGGAGGCACTGGGTATTGATCCCAGTACCTCTCGCATACTAAGCGAGCGCTCTACCATCTGAGCTACGCCCGCCCCCCCGAAGACTAATGGTGCTACATACAGCCATATAGACGACACAGACCCTTGCACTCCCATTATTCAGCAGACAAACACTACTCTCTATGTATCCGTTAGGGTGTCTTTCAGGTTTCGTGCATTCTGTATCGAATCGTAGTTGCCAAAATGAAAGTGGCACGTATAACGTCGAAAATAGAATTCGGACACCGCTCTGAGTAAGACCAACGTGTTGTCCACCCTCTAGACTTCAATGAGGTTAAGCCGCGATACCTAAGACAGATCTGCACTCGATGACACCTCGATAACAGCCGGTCCCCACACTTACATCTTGCTCTCCTTACGTCAGTATACATCATATCAGTCTGTGACGCTGGCTTTGCAACATCTTGCGAGCCTTTAGGTTCGCCGCGACCAACACTTACCATGCACTGACCACAAAAAATGGAGGCGCCGCGGCTTGAACCCTGGACCTTCCACATGCCAAGCGAACGCTCTACCAACTGAGCTACGCCCCATGCACGAGCAAACTGCGCTATTCCCCATTGTTTGCGACTCAGATGCGCACGGACACGATGGTTGGTTGGTTTGTAGCGGTGAAGGGAGCAGAGTACAAAGGCGCGGACCCGTTCATATACACAAAAGTTCCAAGTAGTTTCGATGCTCTGGTATTACAAATGCAAATTCCGTCTGTTTTTAACGTCTTAAATTGAAAGAGCCGTCACAAATTGCTCCGTTTTCACTCATTGTAGACAATTATACAGCACCTGAGGTAACAAACACATCTCGAGAACCATTGTGCACTACATTATTTATGCCAACTCAGTGCCTCGCTCTTTACTACTGTGTACCAATCTTGTCGTCCAACTGCAAAACACTGGGCCACAACAAGTTTCCGCGTCTCCATTGCACTGCGCATACTACGAAACGCTCCCCAAACTTGGCACTCACCCTCGCAGCCGACTTTTCCGACTTTCCACGACGCTCACGCAACGCTCACGCTAGTGACAGCATTATTTATAGTTCGACGTCGCGCCAAAGCGAATGAGTACATTTCGCCTACGGCTTAGGCCGCCCTCCTAGTGTGGCTGCTCGGTGTCTGCAGGCAGCGAGGGTCTGCAAGCTTCCTGTGTTCGCACCTATGTCACCTGTGCTTGCTTGTCAGAGACAGACTATCGCAAAATATACAACTCACTCCATGAATTGATTGCTACGGCATCTGTTATCAGCAGTCACAACTAGCAACACCAGTAGCAGCTGACTGCACGCAAAGAATAGGAATGTGCAGTGGGATTTACGTGAACTCGGCGAAAGGCAGATCTTTCCGACATAGGCTTGAGAATCTTACGGGAACACTTGTACTGTTTCTAAATTAATTGTAGGCGTGGGAGGAGGGTGCTTCCTGCGCACAAATAACAGCACGCTTGTCAATTGTGGATGCTAATCATTCGCTTGTATCTTCCTAGACACATCTGCTGGTCGTGAATTATTCCATTTGCATATCAAGGTGCGCATGTAGGTGTGTTAAAAATTCTGGAGGCACTGGGTATTGATCCCAGTACCTCTCGCATACTAAGCGAGCGCTCTACCATCTGAGCTACGCCCGCCCCCCCGAAGACTAATGGTGCTACATACAGCCATATAGACGACACAGACCCTTGCACTCCCATTATTCAGCAGACAAACACTACTCTCTATGTATCCGTTAGGGTGTCTTTCAGGTTTCGTGCATTCTGTATCGAATCGTAGTTGCCAAAATGAAAGTGGCACGTATAACGTCGAAAATAGAATTCGGACACCGCTCTGAGTAAGACCAACGTGTTGTCCACCCTCTAGACTTCAATGAGGTTAAGCCGCGATACCTAAGACAGATCTGCACTCGATGACACCTCGATAACAGCCGGTCCCCACACTTACATCTTGCTCTCCTTACGTCAGTATACATCATATCAGTCTGTGACGCTGGCTTTGCAACATCTTGCGAGCCTTTAGGTTCGCCGCGACCAACACTTACCATGCACTGACCACAAAAAATGGAGGCGCCGCGGCTTGAACCCTGGACCTTTCACATGCCAAGCGAACGCTCTACCAACTGAGCTACGCCCCATGCACGAGCAAACTGCGCTATTCCCCATTGTTTGCAACTCAGATGCGCACGGACACGATGGTTGGTTGGTTTGTAGCGGTGAAGGGAGCAGAGTACAAAGTCGCGGACCCGTTCATATACACAAAAGTTCCAAGTAGTTTCGATGCTCTGGTATTACAAATGCAAATTCCGTCTGTTTTTAACGTCTTAAATTGAAAGAGCCGTCACAAATTGCTCCGTTTTCACTCATTGTAGACAATTATACAGCACCTGAGGTAACAAACACATCTCGAGAACCATTGTGCACTACATTATTTATGCCAACTCAGTGCCTCGCTCTTTACTACTGTGTACCAATCTTGTCGTCCAACTGCAAAACACTGGGCCACAACAAGTTTCCGCGTCTCCATTGCACTGCGCATACTACGAAACGCTCCCCAAACTTGGCACTCACCCTCGCAGCCGACTTTTCCGACTTTCACGCAACGCTCACGCTAGTGACAGCATTATTTATAGTTCGACGTCGCGCCAAAGCGAATGAGTACATTTCGCCTACGGCTTAGGCCGCCCTCCTAGTGTGGCTGCTCGGTGTCTGCAGGCAGCGAGGGTCTGCAAGCTTCCTGTGTTCGCACCTATGTCACCTGTGCTTGCTTGTCAGAGACAGACTATCGCAAAATATACAACTCACTCCATGAATTGATTGCTACGGCATCTGTTATCAGCAGTCACAACTAGCAACATCAGTAGCAGCTGACTGCACGCAAAGAATAGGAATGTGCAGTGGGATTTACGTGAACTCGGCGAAAGGCAGATCTTTCCGACATAGGCTTGAGAATCTTACGGGAACACTTGTACTGTTTCTAAATTAAGTGTAGGCGTGGGAGGAGGGTGCTTCCTGCGCACAAATAACAGCACGCTTGTCAATTGTGGATGCTAATCATTCGCTTGTATCTTCCTAGACACATCTGCTGGTCGTGAATTATTCCATTTGCATATCAAGGTGCGCATGTAGGTGTGTTAAAAATTCTGGAGGCACTGGGTATTGATCCCAGTACCTCTCGCATACTAAGCGAGCGCTCTACCATCTGAGCTACGCCCGCCCCCCCGAAGACTAATGGTGCTACATACAGCCATATAGACGACACAGACCCTTGCACTCCCTTTATACAGCAGACAAACACTACTCTCTATGTATCCGTTAGGGTGTCTTTCAGGTTTCGTGCATTCTGTATCGAATCGTAGTTGCCAAAATGAAAGTGGCACGTATAACGTCGAAAATAGAATTCGGACACCGCTCTGAGTAAGACCAACGTGTTGTCCACCCTCTAGACTTCAATGAGGTTAAGCCGCGATACCTAAGACAGATCTGCACTCGATGACACCTCGATAACAGCCGGTCCCCACACTTACATCTTGCTCTCCTTACGTCAGTATACATCATATCAGTCTGTGACGCTGGCTTTGCAACATCTTGCGAGCCTTTAGGTTCGCCGCGACCAACACTTACCATGCATTGACCACAAAAAATGGAGGCGCCGCGGCTTGAACCCTGGACCTTTCACATGCCAAGCGAACGCTCTACCAACTTTTTTTTATTTTTTTTTTTGAACCTCTGTCAACTTCCACGCAGGGTGGTCATCACACTCGCCAGCTGAAATCGGCGCTGCCTTTTCGTAGTAGTAAAAGCGTAGTGGCCCGTGGGGGGATCGAACCCACGACCTTCGCGTTATTAGCACGACGCTCTAACCAACTTTTTTTTTTTTTTATTTTTTTTTTATTTTTTTTTTTTTTTCTTTTTCTATTTTTTTTTTTTTTGGGCCTCCCTTCTCCCCACACAGCCCATCCATTCGCTCTCCTTTTATGCCTTCTTCGGCGAGCTTCTATGCTATATCGACTGATTTTTTTTTTCAAATTTACTGTGACAGTTAGGGAAATGAAATGATGTTTGGCTTCTTCGCCATGTGAGGCTTCTCCTCCGTAGAACTGAAAATTGAAAAATTAAGGCTTCTTGGGAATTAATAAATCGTCACTCTTGCTTCATACTGAAAAAAATTAAACAAAAATAGAAAGATTGTAACTGAGGAACACGTGCAAGAAGCTTCCACTGCATTGTGTGCAACGAAACCACCTTCCGATATTACCGAGATCCTGGAAAATCATCATAGATGAAAGTAGTTGCTGGAGATATGGGGTTCATCCAGCAGTAAGTGTGAAGCCGCAGTGCCGTTTCGGGGTTCTGTCCGAGGCCTTCACGGCTACCGTAGCGGCCCTGGGGCACACGAAGTCCCCACCGTACTTCACCCTCAACAGCGATCCCCTACTTTGGCCTGTGACTACATTTTTCGTAGACGAGGCTATTAAGATGTTTATCCAATCCCTTGTCTCTGAAACAGAATGTGTAACATGTTACCAAAAGTTTTTTTGTGGTCCCTGCGCGTACATATCTGATAATATTTTGCTCGTTCGTATAATTCGTATTCTAAAACACGGTCATTGCCGTGTTCAGATATAACGTAATGTACATAATTGCCAAACAACCACAACACAGCATTGGTTTTCTGGACAGGGAAGAAAACACCATCGGGGAAGAGTAATTTTTCAACATTGATCTCAGTACTAACAGTTCTGGTTATAAAGGCTACCCGCCGTTGGAGTCCCCTCCATATTTCGGCGTATCCGCCACAGAGAAAGCGGTGGATCAATGTGTCAACTGCGTCACATCGGGTGCACACAATCGTGTCACTAAGACCAATGGAGTGCAACTTTTCGTTAGTGGAAACTACGTTATTAACAACTCGGTACCAGGTTGCCTGAATGTCGGAAGACAGTTCACGATTACTAATATTTTTCCAAATTCTTTTCCAGTCTTTGTCGGGATATCTGCACTCCATTTTGTTGACATGTTCTTTCGTTGTTAAGAGTTCCATTAATTTACTGCAATTCCTTGATTGTGGATTCGTGACAATACTGTCCATGTAGCTAATCTCTAAAAAGAACTGGCGAATATATTTCAATTTATAATTAATTCCGCCTATATTTATGGGTGGACGTAAATTTTCTGGCTGTAGGAGTCGATACAGCCTGGCTGTAATACTATGTGGATGTTTTTCTATAATTTGTAGGGTCCTCTTTATATATAACGCCGTAGTCTTCCGCCATATATCTGTTAAACCTAGGCCACCTTCAGCGGAAGGTAACGTAACTGTACCGACTGCTACTCTAAAAATATTCCCTGTCCATATAAATCGGCAAATGATACTCATTATACGTTTGGCAATGGGTTTCGAAACTGGCAATATTTGACCTATATATATAGCTTTTGATAAAATGGACCAATTAATTATTCTGATTCGTTGTTTAATGTTCAGATGTCTGGTCTGATTGAGTATTGTGGCTCCTCTGATTGTATCCAGTACTTTCTTCCAATTGTAGGTCATGGTCTGAAGCGGACATCGGTAAAAGGTGACACCCAGAGCGGTGTGACGATCGACGGAGCGTGCCCATTCCAAACGGACATCTTGAAGACCTTTAAGATTTAAAAGCGAACTCTTCACCTCGTTAACCCTAGCGCCTGTAGCTTCACAAAAGATCTGAATATTCGTAGTTAATTTCTCTAAATCTTCGTTACTACGAATAACCACTCCAACGTCATCAGCATATGCATTGGTGACGTTGTTAACGCCAGATATCGTGATGCCCTCAAGATCGACATCGAGTCTCCTTAGTAAAGGCTCCAGTGCAACAACATACAGGAGCATTGACAAAGGACTTCCCTGCGGGACGCCGTTGCGAATTTCAATGGGTGGAGTGAAATGCCCATTTACAGACACTTGTGTTTGGATGCCTTCAACAATGTTAATTAAAACTTGCACAAAATGTTGACTAAAACCCACATAGGTCAACGTTCTGAACAAAAATAAGTGGTTGACCCTGTCAAAAGCCTTTGAGAAGTCGATAAAGGCAAGGCCTCCTGGTGAGGATGACGTTGCAAAAATTGCAGAGACATCCCTATATTCACAAACAGTTTTAAAAATATTCCGCCCCGAGAGACAGGTTTGGTGGTCACCTATGATCTTCTCCATTAGAGGTCTCAGTCTTTCCTTCAGTACACGTGCAATTATTTTATAATCCGAGTTCATCAAACATATAGGTCTCAATTGATTGAGATCTTTAACTGTCGCGTTCCTTCCTTTTGGTATTAGCACAGTTACGCTTTCTTTGAACTCGCGTGGAACAGTAACACCTTGCAACACTTCATTTATCACTTCTGTGAATTGATTACCGATGAGAGGCCAAAATTTACAATAAAACTCTACAGGCAAGCCATCAGGCCCTGGGGACTTACGGGTAGGCGAATATTTAAGTATATCAAACACCTCCTCACATGTGATCGCAGTGGTAAGGGACACATTGTCCTCGTCATTGATAACGTTGTCGATACCTGTAGTTCGTAGCAAATCGTTCGCACAGTCTAGGTTATACCGGGTATCAGTATATAACGTACGATAAAATTCATAAACTGCATTTAAAATGTCAGAGTGTTCCGTCAGCACCCGGTTATCGCCCACTCTAAGGCAAGCAATAAACGCTCGTCTTCTATTTCTTTCATGTTCGAGTAAGTGGTACAGCGATGCGTTTTCGTCCTCCACCGTTGTCGGGACACGAGATTTAATTTTTAAACCCTCCAGCTGTTGTCGCTTGAGACTTATGAGGTGAGCCTTGATCTTCTTTATTTCAATGAAAACCTCATCAGTCATCTGCTGAGCTGATAGTTCCCTTAAGCATGTATAGTAAAATTCAACGGTATTGCGAGACCACATTGCTCGCTCCCTCCCGTAAGCTATTAGGGATGATCTCAATTTCTTTTTAGCACATGAGGTCCACCACGCAAGGCGAGAGCTGTATTTATGGCGCATACGTAGAGCAGCCTGCCATACCTCCGCTACTGTTCTTGATAGGGCACCCTCGAACAACATATGGGTATTCAGCTTCCATAAGGGGCGACCCCAATACGTTCCTTGCTTCTGAAACCGAATGCTGCATTTCACTGCGAGATGGTCCGAAAAGGTAGTGGGAATTACTTCGATACTACTGATTTTATTTTCCAGGTTTGCTGTGACGTATATTCTGTCTATTCTGCTTTGCGAGCGACTACTGATGTACGTAAATTTGACTAACGTGGGGTATTTGCTTTCCCACACGTCTGTCCACTTCATGTTTGTCACCAAAGCCGCCAGTTCCCTGGAGAAGTTAAAATTTGGTCGCTGATCCTTTTTGTGAAGTACACAATTAAAGTCACCACCGATTAAAGCTTCCGCCGGATTCCCCTTAAGTAAATAGACCATATCGTTCTTAAAAAAATTAGCCCTATCATCTCTAGCGTTGTTACCAGAGGGGACATATACATTTAAAACAGTAGTAGTAAAAATTTTACAACTGATGCCCCTCCCATTTTCTAACAGACAGATATCCTTCACATCAATACCATCTTTGACAAGGATCGCAGTCCCACATGTGGCTTCCGGTGCAATATTTAAAATCTCTTGAAAACCTGGGACATAAAAGTTGTGGACATTAAATTCCTGTAGGAGGGCTATATCAGTATCCGACTGGTAAAGGAAATCTTTTAAAGAAGCGACTTTCGTTTCACTGCGAATCCGATTTATATTGATCGTGGTCACATTATATGTCAGTTCCGTTGGCATAGGTGCAGGTAAAAGAAATTGGCTAATGAAGTATACCCCATGCAGAGTCACGTCTGTACCATTCCATTCTGTCTGTCAGAAAGAAAAAATAGACATTAAAAAAAAAATTTAAATGCCACTAGCATGTGTCAGGTCCATCTCCATTCCGTGGTCGGTGCGATCTTCTTGGGCATCGGCCCAGTCAAGTCCTTTTTCTGAGACAGTTCGGTCTACATCCATAGTAGTGCCGGTCTGCAAACCTGCGACGCCAAGCGGTGCGCGAGGTTGTTGTTGAAGATCATCTGCATCGGCACGACTCATCTCCGCTTCAGTACACTCGTTAACTCGTGCTACTGGGCATTGTTCTCGTAGTCGTTCATTATCCCTTAAATGTTTTAACTTTTCCCGCAATGCAGGAGCTAAACTCTCTGCTGCTTTGTGTGCCAATCTCCTCTTCTTGCCTTTCTTCGAAGATCTCTTCGGCGATCTAGCAGGAGATGAAGTTTGCGACCTGTCAGGAGAAGTACCGGATGATACGTCTGACGTCGCCTGTTCCTTTTTTCGGACAAAAGTCCGCGTATCGCATTCCACAACGGCAGAAGGAGGCGCATCTTTTTCCATGGCTCCCACTGGTAGCAACCCAGTCTCCAATTCTACACTATCGCTCGTTGTGGTTTCCTTGACGCAAGTGTCTTCTGTGGGCGCCAACGTGAAACCAATGTCCAGATTGCTATCTTCGTTCATAGTTCCCGCAGAGTGGATGCCTGGAGCGTCCACTCCTCGGAAGCTAGTGGCAATATCCTCACGTTGGTGGGAATCCTGACGACGCAAGGAAACCTCCGTTGCGGGTATTTGGGGATCTTCGGCCGAGTCCGCGGAAGAACGAGCAACCACAGTGGGAGAGTTGGAAAAAGTTGGCGTCGGCATAGATTCAAGGGGCGCGGAGCTGATCGGCAGACCATCCGCAAATCTAGAGCTTGAAGCCGGAGTATCATCGACAACCGCCCGCGAGGCAGCAGGCTCCCCGCACACAGGCGGCACCGACTCGCCTCGGCTGCGGAAGTCAGCAGCGGCAGCGTATGACAACTTCATACCAACAACAGGGCCGGAACTCGGCACCTCGTCACGCGGTAACTGCGGGACACGCCTCCGTGAACATTCTGCACGAATGTGTTCCGTGGAATTGCATAAAGCGCAAGTCCGCGGTTGCCCATCATAGATAATCAAAGCACGATACCCACAAATATTAAGATAAGAGGGGACATGCTTCTGTAATTCAATCTTAATTTGCCTTACGCCATTCAAGACAGGAAACATATGAGCTTCAGACCACCTTTCTGCCACATTGGAAATAATTCTGCCATAAGGCCGAAGGGCAACATTAAGTTCTTCGGGCGGAATTTCAAAAGGGAGCTCAAACACTCTGATCGTACGAATCCCGTACCCAGCATGACTAACAGCAACGTCACTCACATTCCCATCAGAATGATTAAACTTCACGCTACCACCGCAACGATCCACAATGGAACTACATAATTCTGGACTTTTCATCTTCAGATACACAGCATTTGTCACAAACGAGAGATAAACTCCGACAACATCATCACCGTTAATCAATACTTTTTCGATAAACCATGCTTTAATTTCAAATGCTTTAGGTCGAACGAAATTTCGATCGAAAGTAAACTTGATTGTGTCTTTCCTCAAATAATTCGACCTATTCATTCTAGAACTTCATGAATACAAGTGCAACACGAATAGCGGCTTAGCAGCACCACTAACCTCAAACGCAGCGACTCAGCCTGTGTTTACTACAGCCAGACGTCCAGCTCCGCCACACGTCCGTCCCGCTCGGCGGCTGACTCGCAACTACGCACCAACTGAGCTACGCCCCATGCACGAGCAAACTGCGCTATTCCCCATTGTTTGCGACTCAGATGCGCACGGACACGATGGTTGGTTGGTTTGTAGCGGTGAAGGGAGCAGAGTACAAAGGCGCGGACCCGTTCATATACACAAAAGTTCCAAGTAGTTTCGATGCTCTGGTATTACAAATGCAAATTCCGTCTGTTTTTAACGTCTTAAATTGAAAGAGCCGTCACAAATTGCTCCGTTTTCACTCATTGTAGACAATTATACAGCACCTGAGGTAACAAACACATCTCGAGAACCATTGTGCACTACATTATTTATGCCAACTCAGTGCCTCGCTCTTTACTACTGTGTACCAATCTTGTCGTCCAACTGCAAAACACTGGGCCACAACAAGTTTCCGCGTCTCCATTGCACTGCGCATACTACGAAACGCTCCCCAAACTTGGCACTCACCCTCGCAGCCGACTTTTCCGACTTTCCACGACGCTCACGCTAGTGACAGCATTATTTATAGTTCGACGTCGCGCCAAAGCGAATGAGTACATTTCGCCTACGGCTTAGGCCGCCCTCCTAGTGTGGCTGCTCGGTGTCTGCAGGCAGCGAGGGTCTGCAAGCTTCCTGTGTTCGCACCTATGTCACCTGTGCTTGCTTGTCAGAGACAGACTATCGCAAAATATACAACTCACTCCATGAATTGATTGCTACGGCATCTGTTATCAGCAGTCACAACTAGCAACATCAGTAGCAGCTGACTGCACGCAAAGAATAGGAATGTGCAGTGGGATTTACGTGAACTCGGCGAAAGGCAGATCTTTCCGACATAGGCTTGAGAATCTTACGGGAACACTTGTACTGTTTCTAAATTAAGTGTAGGCGTGGGAGGAGGGTGCTTCCTGCGCACAAATAACAGCACGCTTGTCAATTGTGGATGCTAATCATTCGCTTGTATCTTCCTAGACACATCTGCTGGTCGTGAATTATTCCATTTGCATATCAAGGTGCGCATGTAGGTGTGTTAAAAATTCTGGAGGCACTGGGTATTGATCCCAGTACCTCTCGCATACTAAGCGAGCGCTCTACCATCTGAGCTACGCCCGCCCCCCCGAAGACTAATGGTGCTACATACAGCCATATAGACGACACAGACCCTTGCACTCCCATTATTCAGCAGACAAACACTACTCTCTATGTATCCGTTAGGGTGTCTTTCAGGTTTCGTGCATTCTGTATCGAATCGTAGTTGCCAAAATGAAAGTGGCACGTATAACGTCGAAAATAGAATTCGGACACCGCTCTGAGTAAGACCAACGTGTTGTCCACCCTCTAGACTTCAATGAGGTTAAGCCGCGATACCTAAGACAGATCTGCACTCGATGACACCTCGATAACAGCCGGTCCCCACACTTACATCTTGCTCTCCTTACGTCAGTATACATCATATCAGTCTGTGACGCTGGCTTTGCAACATCTTGCGAGCCTTTAGGTTCGCCGCGACCAACACTTACCATGCACTGACCACAAAAAATGGAGGCGCCGCGGCTTGAACCCTGGACCTTTCACATGCCAAGCGAACGCTCTACCAACTGAGCTACGCCCCATGCACGAGCAAACTGCGCTATTCCCCATTGTTTGCGACTCAGATGCGCACGGACACGATGGTTGGTTGGTTTGTAGCGGTGAAGGGAGCAGAGTACAAAGGCGCGGACCCGTTCATATACACAAAAGTTCCAAGTAGTTTCGATGCTCTGGTATTACAAATGCAAATTCCGTCTGTTTTTAACGTCTTAAATTGAAAGAGCCGTCACAAATTGCTCCGTTTTCACTCATTGTAGACAATTATACAGCACCTGAGGTAACAAACACATCTCGAGAACCATTGTGCACTACATTATTTATGCCAACTCAGTGCCTCGCTCTTTACTACTGTGTACCAATCTTGTCGTCCAACTGCAAAACACTGGGCCACAACAAGTTTCCGCGTCTCCATTGCACTGCGCATACTACGAAACGCTCCCCAAACTTGGCACTCACCCTCGCAGCCGACTTTTCCGACTTTCCACGACGCTCACGCAACGCTCACGCTAGTGACAGCATTATTTATAGTTCGACGTCGCGCCAAAGCGAATGAGTACATTTCGCCTACGGCTTAGGCCGCCCTCCTAGTGTGGCTGCTCGGTGTCTGCAGGCAGCGAGGGTCTGCAAGCTTCCTGTGTTCGCACCTATGTCACCTGTGCTTGCTTGTCAGAGACAGACTATCGCAAAATATACAACTCACTCCATGAATTGATTGCTACGGCATCTGTTATCAGCAGTCACAACTAGCAACACCAGTAGCAGCTGACTGCACGCAAAGAATAGGAATGTGCAGTGGGATTTACGTGAACTCGGCGAAAGGCAGATCTTTCCGACATAGGCTTGAGAATCTTACGGGAACACTTGTACTGTTTCTAAATTAAGTGTAGGCGTGGGAGGAGGGTGCTTCCTGCGCACAAATAACAGCACGCTTGTCAATTGTGGATGCTAATCATTCGCTTGTATCTTCCTAGACACATCTGCTGGTCGTGAATTATTCCATTTGCATATCAAGGTGCGCATGTAGGTGTGTTAAAAATTCTGGAGGCACTGGGTATTGATCCCAGTACCTCTCGCATACTAAGCGAGCGCTCTACCATCTGAGCTACGCCCGCCCCCCCGAAGACTAATGGTGCTACATACAGCCATATAGACGACACAGACCCTTGCACTCCCATTATTCAGCAGACAAACACTACTCTCTATGTATCCGTTAGGGTGTCTTTCAGGTTTCGTGCATTCTGTATCGAATCGTAGTTGCCAAAATGAAAGTGGCACGTATAACGTCGAAAATAGAATTCGGACACCGCTCTGAGTAAGACCAACGTGTTGTCCACCCTCTAGACTTCAATGAGGTTAAGCCGCGATACCTAAGACAGATCTGCACTCGATGACACCTCGATAACAGCCGGTCCCCACACTTACATCTTGCTCTCCTTACGTCAGTATACATCATATCAGTCTGTGACGCTGGCTTTGCAACATCTTGCGAGCCTTTAGGTTCGCCGCGACCAACACTTACCATGCACTGACCACAAAAAATGGAGGCGCCGCGGCTTGAACCCTGGACCTTTCACATGCCAAGCGAACGCTCTACCAACTGAGCTACGCCCCATGCACGAGCAAACTGCGCTATTCCCCATTGTTTGCGACTCAGATGCGCACGGACACGATGGTTGGTTGGTTTGTAGCGGTGAAGGGAGCAGAGTACAAAGGCGCGGACCCGTTCATATACACAAAAGTTCCAAGTAGTTTCGATGCTCTGGTATTACAAATGCAAATTCCGTCTGTTTTTAACGTCTTAAATTGAAAGAGCCGTCACAAATTGCTCCGTTTTCACTCATTGTAGACAATTATACAGCACCTGAGGTAACAAACACATCTCGAGAACCATTGTGCACTACATTATTTATGCCAACTCAGTGCCTCGCTCTTTACTACTGTGTACCAATCTTGTCGTCCAACTGCAAAACACTGGGCCACAACAAGTTTCCGCGTCTCCATTGCACTGCGCATACTACGAAACGCTCCCCAAACTTGGCACTCACCCTCGCAGCCGACTTTTCCGACTTTCCACGACGCTCACGCTAGTGACAGCATTATTTATAGTTCGACGTCGCGCCAAAGCGAATGAGTACATTTCGCCTACGGCTTAGGCCGCCCTCCTAGTGTGGCTGCTCGGTGTCTGCAGGCAGCGAGGGTCTGCAAGCTTCCTGTGTTCGCACCTATGTCACCTGTGCTTGCTTGTCAGAGACAGACTATCGCAAAACATACAACTCACTCCATGAATTGATTGCTACGGCATCTGTTATCAGCAGTCACAACTAGCAACACCAGTAGCAGCTGACTGCACGCAAAGAATAGGAATGTGCAGTGGGATTTACGTGAACTCGGCGAAAGGCAGATCTTTCCGACATAGGCTTGAGAATCTTACGGGAACACTTGTACTGTTTCTAAATTAAGTGTAGGCGTGGGAGGAGGGTGCTTCCTGCGCACAAATAACAGCACGCTTGTCAATTGTGGATGCTAATCATTCGCTTGTATCTTCCTAGACACATCTGCTGGTCGTGAATTATTCCATTTGCATATCAAGGTGCGCATGTAGGTGTGTTAAAAATTCTGGAGGCACTGGGTATTGATCCCAGTACCTCTCGCATACTAAGCGAGCGCTCTACCATCTGAGCTACGCCCGCCCCCCCGAAGACTAATGGTGCTACATACAGCCATATAGACGACACAGACCCTTGCACTCCCATTATTCAGCAGACAAACACTACTCTCTATGTATCCGTTAGGGTGTCTTTCAGGTTTCGTGCATTCTGTATCGAATCGTAGTTGCCAAAATGAAAGTGGCACGTATAACGTCGAAAATAGAATTCGGACACCGCTCTGAGTAAGACCAACGTGTTGTCCACCCTCTAGACTTCAATGAGGTTAAGCCGCGATACCTAAGACAGATCTGCACTCGATGACACCTCGATAACAGCCGGTCCCCACACTTACATCTTGCTCTCCTTACGTCAGTATACATCATATCAGTCTGTGACGCTGGCTTTGCAACATCTTGCGAGCCTTTAGGTTCGCCGCGACCAACACTTACCATGCACTGACCACAAAAAATGGAGGCGCCGCGGCTTGAACCCTGGACCTTTCACATGCCAAGCGAACGCTCTACCAACTGAGCTACGCCCCATGCACGAGCAAACTGCGCTATTCCCCATTGTTTGCGACTCAGATGCGCACGGACACGATGGTTGGTTGGTTTGTAGCGGTGAAGGGAGCAGAGTACAAAGGCGCGGACCCGTTCATATACACAAAAGTTCCAAGTAGTTTCGATGCTCTGGTATTACAAATGCAAATTCCATCTGTTTTTAACGTCTTAAATTGAAAGAGCCGTCACAAATTGCTCCGTTTTCACTCATTGTAGACAATTATACAGCACCTGAGGTAACAAACACATCTCGAGAACCATTGTGCACTACATTATTTATGCCAACTCAGTGCCTCGCTCTTTACTACTGTGTACCAATCTTGTCGTCCAACTGCAAAACACTGGGCCACAACAAGTTTCCGCGTCTCCATTGCACTGCGCATACTACGAAACGCTCCCCAAACTTGGCACTCACCCTCGCAGCCGACTTTTCCGACTTTCCACGACGCTCACGCTAGTGACAGCATTATTTATAGTTCGACGTCGCGCCAAAGCGAATGAGTACATTTCGCCTACGGCTTAGGCCGCCCTCCTAGTGTGGCTGCTCGGTGTCTGCAGGCAGCGAGGGTCTGCAAGCTTCCTGTGTTCGCACCTATGTCACCTGTGCTTGCTTGTCAGAGACAGACTATCGCAAAACATACAACTCACTCCATGAATTGATTGCTACGGCATCTGTTATCAGCAGTCACAACTAGCAACACCAGTAGCAGCTGACTGTACGCAAAGAATAGGAATGTGCAGTGGGATTTACGTGAACTCGGCGAAAGGCAGATCTTTCCGACATAGGCTTGAGAATCTTACGGGAACACTTGTACTGTTTCTAAATTAAGTGTAGGCGTGGGAGGAGGGTGCTTCCTGCGCACAAATAACAGCACGCTTGTCAATTGTGGATGCTAATCATTCGCTTGTATCTTCCTAGACACATCTGCTGGTCGTGAATTATTCCATTTGCATATCAAGGTGCGCATGTAGGTGTGTTAAAAATTCTGGAGGCACTGGGTATTGATCCCAGTACCTCTCGCATACTAAGCGAGCGCTCTACCATCTGAGCTACGCCCGCCCCCCCGAAGACTAATGGTGCTACATACAGCCATATAGACGACACAGACCCTTGCACTCCCATTATTCAGCAGACAAACACTACTCTCTATGTATCCGTTAGGGTGTCTTTCAGGTTTCGTGCATTCTGTATCGAATCGTAGTTGCCAAAATGAAAGTGGCACGTATAACGTCGAAAATAGAATTCGGACACCGCTCTGAGTAAGACCAACGTGTTGTCCACCCTCTAGACTTCAATGAGGTTAAGCCGCGATACCTAAGACAGATCTGCACTCGATGACACCTCGATAACAGCCGGTCCCCACACTTACATCTTGCTCTCCTTACGTCAGTATACATCATATGAGCCTGTGACGCTGGCTTTGCAACATCTTGCGAGCCTTTAGGTTCGCCGCGACCAACACTTACCATGCACTGACCACAAAAAATGGAGGCGCCGCGGCTTGAACCCTGGACCTTTCACATGCCAAGCGAACGCTCTACCAACTGAGCTACGCCCCATGCACGAGCAAACTGCGCTATTCCCCATTGTTTGCGACTCAGATGCGCACGGACACGATGGTTGGTTGGTTTGTAGCGGTGAAGGGAGCAGAGTACAAAGGCGCGGACCCGTTCATATACACAAAAGTTCCAAGTAGTTTCGATGCTCTGGTATTACAAATGCAAATTCCATCTGTTTTTAACGTCTTAAATTGAAAGAGCCGTCACAAATTGCTCCGTTTTCACTCATTGTAGACAATTATACAGCACCTGAGGTAACAAACACATCTCGAGAACCATTGTGCACTACATTATTTATGCCAACTCAGTGCCTCGCTCTTTACTACTGTGTACCAATCTTGTCGTCCAACTGCAAAACACTGGGCCACAACAAGTTTCCGCGTCTCCATTGCACTGCGCATACTACGAAACGCTCCCCAAACTTGGCACTCACCCTCGCAGCCGACTTTTCCGACTTTCCACGACGCTCACGCTAGTGACAGCATTATTTATAGTTCGACGTCGCGCCAAAGCGAATGAGTACATTTCGCCTACGGCTTAGGCCGCCCTCCTAGTGTGGCTGCTCGGTGTCTGCAGGCAGCGAGGGTCTGCAAGCTTCCTGTGTTCGCACCTATGTCACCTGTGCTTGCTTGTCAGAGACAGACTATCGCAAAACATACAACTCACTCCATGAATTGATTGCTACGGCATCTGTTATCAGCAGTCACAACTAGCAACACCAGTAGCAGCTGACTGTACGCAAAGAATAGGAATGTGCAGTGGGATTTACGTGAACTCGGCGAAAGGCAGATCTTTCCGACATAGGCTTGAGAATCTTACGGGAACACTTGTACTGTTTCTAAATTAAGTGTAGGCGTGGGAGGAGGGTGCTTCCTGCGCACAAATAACAGCACGCTTGTCAATTGTGGATGCTAATCATTCGCTTGTATCTTCCTAGACACATCTGCTGGTCGTGAATTATTCCACTTGCATATCAAGGTGCGCATGTAGGTGTGTTAAAAATTCTGGAGGCACTGGGTATTGATCCCAGTACCTCTCGCATACTAAGCGAGCGCTCTACCATCTGAGCTACGCCCGCCCCCCCGAAGACTAATGGTGCTACATACAGCCATATAGACGACACAGACCCTTGCACTCCCATTATTCAGCAGACAAACACTACTCTCTATGTATCCGTTAGGGTGTCTTTCAGGTTTCGTGCATTCTGTATCGAATCGTAGTTGCCAAAATGAAAGTGGCACGTATAACGTCGAAAATAGAATTCGGACACCGCTCTGAGTAAGACCAACGTGTTGTCCACCCTCTAGACTTCAATGAGGTTAAGCCGCGATACCTAAGACAGATCTGCACTCGATGACACCTCGATAACAGCCGGTCCCCACACTTACATCTTGCTCTCCTTACGTCAGTATACATCATATCAGCCTGTGACGCTGGCTTTGCAACATCTTGCGAGCCTTTAGGTTCGCCGCGACCAACACTTACCATGCACTGACCACAAAAAATGGAGGCGCCGCGGCTTGAACCCTGGACCTTTCACATGCCAAGCGAACCCTCTACCAACTGAGCTACGCCCCATGCACGAGCAAACTGCGCTATTCCCCATTGTTTGCGACTCAGATGCGCACGGACACGATGGTTGGTTGGTTTGTAGCGGTGAAGGGAGCAGAGTACAAAGGCGCGGACCCGTTCATATACACAAAAGTTCCAAGTAGTTTCGATGCTCTGGTATTACAAATGCAAATTCCGTCTGTTTTTAACGTCTTAAATTGAAAGAGCCGTCACAAATTGCTCCGTTTTCACTCATTGTAGACAATTATACAGCACCTGAGGTAACAAACACATCTCGAGAACCATTGTGCACTACATTATTTATGCCAACTCAGTGCCTCGCTCTTTACTACTGTGTACCAATCTTGTCGTCCAACTGCAAAACACTGGGCCACAACAAGTTTCCGCGTCTCCATTGCACTGCGCATACTACGAAACGCTCCCCAAACTTGGCACTCACCCTCGCAGCCGACTTTTCCGACTTTCCACGACGCTCACGCAACGCTCACGCTAGTGACAGCATTATTTATAGTTCGACGTCGCGCCAAAGCGAATGAGTACATTTCGCCTACGGCTTAGGCCGCCCTCCTAGTGTGGCTGCTCGGTGTCTGCAGGCAGCGAGGGTCTGCAAGCTTCCTGTGTTCGCACCTATGTCACCTGTGCTTGCTTGTCAGAGACAGACTATCGCAAAACATACAACTCACTCCATGAATTGATTGCTACGGCATCTGTTATCAGCAGTCACAACTAGCAACACCAGTAGCAGCTGACTGTACGCAAAGAATAGGAATGTGCAGTGGGATTTACGTGAACTCGGCGAAAGGCAGATCTTTCCGACATAGGCTTGAGAATCTTACGGGAACACTTGTACTGTTTCTAAATTAAGTGTAGGCGTGGGAGGAGGGTGCTTCCTGCGCACAAATAACAGCACGCTTGTCAATTGTGGATGCTAATCATTCGCTTGTATCTTCCTAGACACATCTGCTGGTCGTGAATTATTCCATTTGCATATCAAGGTGCGCATGTAGGTGTGTTAAAAATTCTGGAGGCACTGGGTATTGATCCCAGTACCTCTCGCATACTAAGCGAGCGCTCTACCATCTGAGCTACGCCCGCCCCCCCGAAGACTAATGGTGCTACATACAGCCATATAGACGACACAGAGCCTTGCACTCCCATTATTCAGCAGACAAACACTACTCTCTATGTATCCGTTAGGGTGTCTTTCAGGTTTCGTGCATTCTGTATCGAATCGTAGTTGCCAAAATGAAAGTGGCACGTATAACGTCGAAAATAGAATTCGGACACCGCTCTGAGTAAGACCAACGTGTTGTCCACCCTCTAGACTTCAATGAGGTTAAGCCGCGATACCTAAGACAGATCTGCACTCGATGACACCTCGATAACAGCCGGTCCCCACACTTACATCTTGCTCTCCTTACGTCAGTATACATCATATCAGCCTGTGACGCTGGCTTTGCAACATCTTGCGAGCCTTTAGGTTCGCCGCGACCAACACTTACCATGCACTGACCACAAAAAATGGAGGCGCCGCGGCTTGAACCCTGGACCTTTCACATGCCAAGCGAACCCTCTACCAACTGAGCTACGCCCCATGCACGAGCAAACTGCGCTATTCCCCATTGTTTGCGACTCAGATGCGCACGGACACGATGGTTGGTTGGTTTGTAGCGGTGAAGGGAGCAGAGTACAAAGGCGCGGACCCGTTCATATACACAAAAGTTCCAAGTAGTTTCGATGCTCTGGTATTACAAATGCAAATTCCGTCTGTTTTTAACGTCTTAAATTGAAAGAGCCGTCACAAATTGCTCCGTTTTCACTCATTGTAGACAATTATACAGCACCTGAGGTAACAAACACATCTCGAGAACCATTGTGCACTACATTATTTATGCCAACTCAGTGCCTCGCTCTTTACTACTGTGTACCAATCTTGTCGTCCAACTGCAAAACACTGGGCCACAACAAGTTTCCGCGTCTCCATTGCACTGCGCATACTACGAAACGCTCCCCAAACTTGGCACTCACCCTCGCAGCCGACTTTTCCGACTTTCCACGACGCTCACGCAACGCTCACGCTAGTGACAGCATTATTTATAGTTCGACGTCGCGCCAAAGCGAATGAGTACATTTCGCCTACGGCTTAGGCCGCCCTCCTAGTG
This sequence comes from Schistocerca gregaria, assembly GCF_023897955.1. Classification (NCBI taxonomy): domain Eukaryota; kingdom Metazoa; phylum Arthropoda; class Insecta; order Orthoptera; family Acrididae; genus Schistocerca; species Schistocerca gregaria. Next base: position 22,869,580 of record NC_064929.1, on the reverse strand, counting down.
TGGCTGCTCGGTGTCTGCAGGCAGCGAGGGTCTGCAAGCTTCCTGTGTTCGCACCTATGTCACCTGTGCTTGCTTGTCAGAGACAGACTATCGCAAAATATACAACTCACTCCATGAATTGATTGCTACGGCATCTGTTATCAGCAGTCACAACTAGCAACACCAGTAGCAGCTGACTGCACGCAAAGAATAGGAATGTGCAGTGGGATTTACGTGAACTCGGCGAAAGGCAGATCTTTCCGACATAGGCTTGAGAATCTTACGGGAACACTTGTACTGTTTCTAAATTAAGTGTAGGCGTGGGAGGAGGGTGCTTCCTGCGCACAAATAACAGCACGCTTGTCAATTGTGGATGCTAATCATTCGCTTGTATCTTCCTAGACACATCTGCTGGTCGTGAATTATTCCATTTGCATATCAAGGTGCGCATGTAGGTGTGTTAAAAATTCTGGAGGCACTGGGTATTGATCCCAGTACCTCTCGCATACTAAGCGAGCGCTCTACCATCTGAGCTACGCCCGCCCCCCCGAAGACTAATGGTGCTACATACAGCCATATAGACGACACAGACCCTTGCACTCCCATTATTCAGCAGACAAACACTACTCTCTATGTATCCGTTAGGGTGTCTTTCAGGTTTCGTGCATTCTGTATCGAATCGTAGTTGCCAAAATGAAAGTGGCACGTATAACGTCGAAAATAGAATTCGGACACCGCTCTGAGTAAGACCAACGTGTTGTCCACCCTCTAGACTTCAATGAGGTTAAGCCGCGATACCTAAGACAGATCTGCACTCGATGACACCTCGATAACAGCCGGTCCCCACACTTACATCTTGCTCTCCTTACGTCAGTATACATCATATCAGCCTGTGACGCTGGCTTTGCAACATCTTGCGAGCCTTTAGGTTCGCCGCGACCAACACTTACCATGCACTGACCACAAAAAATGGAGGCGCCGCGGCTTGAACCCTGGACCTTTCACATGCCAAGCGAACGCTCTACCAACTGAGCTACGCCCCATGCACGAGCAAACTGCGCTATTCCCCATTGTTTGCGACTCAGATGCGCACGGACACGATGGTTGGTTGGTTTGTAGCGGTGAAGGGAGCAGAGTACAAAGGCGCGGACCCGTTCATATACACAAAAGTTCCAAGTAGTTTCGATGCTCTGGTATTACAAATGCAAATTCCGTCTGTTTTTAACGTCTTAAATTGAAAGAGCCGTCACAAATTGCTCCGTTTTCACTCATTGTAGACAATTATACAGCACCTGAGGTAACAAACACATCTCGAGAACCATTGTGCACTACATTATTTATGCCAACTCAGTGCCTCGCTCTTTACTACTGTGTACCAATCTTGTCGTCCAACTGCAAAACACTGGGCCACAACAAGTTTCCGCGTCTCCATTGCACTGCGCATACTACGAAACGCTCCCCAAACTTGGCACTCACCCTCGCAGCCGACTTTTCCGACTTTCCACGACGCTCACGCTAGTGACAGCATTATTTATAGTTCGACGTCGCGCCAAAGCGAATGAGTACATTTCGCCTACGGCTTAGGCCGCCCTCCTAGTGTGGCTGCTCGGTGTCTGCAGGCAGCGAGGGTCTGCAAGCTTCCTGTGTTCGCACCTATGTCACCTGTGCTTGCTTGTCAGAGACAGACTATCGCAAAATATACAACTCACTCCATGAATTGATTGCTACGGCATCTGTTATCAGCAGTCACAACTAGCAACACCAGTAGCAGCTGACTGCACGCAAAGAATAGGAATGTGCAGTGGGATTTACGTGAACTCGGCGAAAGGCAGATCTTTCCGACATAGGCTTGAGAATCTTACGGGAACACTTGTACTGTTTCTAAATTAAGTGTAGGCGTGGGAGGAGGGTGCTTCCTGCGCACAAATAACAGCACGCTTGTCAATTGTGGATGCTAATCATTCGCTTGTATCTTCCTAGACACATCTGCTGGTCGTGAATTATTCCACTTGCATATCAAGGTGCGCATGTAGGTGTGTTAAAAATTCTGGAGGCACTGGGTATTGATCCCAGTACCTCTCGCATACTAAGCGAACGCTCTACCATCTGAGCTACGCCCGCCCCCCCGAAGACTAATGGTGCTACATACAGCCATATAGACGACACAGACCCTTGCACTCCCATTATTCAGCAGACAAACACTACTCTCTATGTATCCGTTAGGGTGTCTTTCAGGTTTCGTGCATTCTGTATCGAATCGTAGTTGGCCACAATGAAAGTGGCACGTATAACGTCGAAAATAGAATTCGGACACCGCTCTGAGTAAGACCAACGTGTTGTCCACCCTCTAGACTTCAATGAGGTTAAGCCGCGATACCTAAGACAGATCTGCACTCGATGACACCTCGATAACAGCCGGTCCCCACACTTACATCTTGCTCTCCTTACGTCAGTATACATCATATCAGTCTGTGACGCTGGCTTTGCAACATCTTGCGTGCCTTTAGGTTCGCCGCGACCAACACTTACCATGCACTGACCACAAAAAATGGATGCGCCGCGGCTTGAACACTGGACCTTTCACATGCCAAGCGAACGCTCTACCAACTGAGCTACGCCCCATGCACGAGCAAACTGCGCTATTCCCCATTGTTTGCGACTCAGATGCGCACGGACACGATGGTTGGTTGGTTTGTAGCGGTGAAGGGAGCAGAGTACAAAGGCGCGGACCCGTTCATATACACAAAAGTTCCAAGTAGTTTCGATGCTCTGGTATTACAAATGCAAATTCCGTCTGTTTTTAACGTCTTAAATTGAAAGAGCCGTCACAAATTGCTCCGTTTTCACTCATTGTAGACAATTATACAGCACCTGAGGTAACAAACACATCTCGAGAACCATTGTGCACTACACTATTTATGCCAACTCAGTGCCTCGCTCTTTACTACTGTGTACCAATCTTGTCGTCCAACTGCAAAACACTGGGCCACAACAAGTTTCCGCGTCTCCATTGCACTGCGCATACTACGAAACGCTCCCCAAACTTGGCACTCACCCTCGCAGCCGACTTTTCCGACTTTCCACGACGCTCACGCTAGTGACAGCATTATTTATAGTTCGACGTCGCGCCAAAGCGAATGAGTACATTTCGCCTACGGCTTAGGCCGCCCTCCTAGTGTGGCTGCTCGGTGTCTGCAGGCAGCGAGGGTCTGCAAGCTTCCTGTGTTCGCACCTATGTCACCTGTGCTTGCTTGTCAGAGACAGACTATCGCAAAATATACAACTCACTCCATGAATTGATTGCTACGGCATCTGTTATCAGCAGTCACAACTAGCAACACCAGTAGTAGCTGACTGCACGCAAAGAATAGGAATGTGCAGTGGGATTTACGTGAACTCGGCGAAAGGCAGATCTTTCCGACATAGGCTTGAGAATCTTACGGGAACACTTGTACTGTTTCTAAATTAAGTGTAGGCGTGGGAGGAGGGTGCTTCCTGCGCACAAATAACAGCACGCTTGTCAATTGTGGATGCTAATCATTCACTTGTATCTTCCTAGACACATCTGCTGGTCGTGAATTATTCCATTTGCATATCAAGGTGCGCATGTAGGTGAGTTAAAAATTCTGGAGGCACTGGGTATTGATCCCAGTACCTCTCGCATACTAAGCGAGCGCTCTACCATCTGAGCTACGCCCGCCCCCCCGAAGACTAATGGTGCTACATACAGCCATATAGACGACACAGACCCTTGCACTCCCATTATTCAGCAGACAAACACTACTCTCTATGTATCCGTTAGGGTGTCTTTCAGGTTTCGTGCATTCTGTATCGAATCGTAGTTGCCAAAATGAAAGTGGCACGTATAACGTCGAAAATAGAATTCGGACACCGCTCTGAGTAAGACCAACGTGTTGTCCACCCTCTAGACTTCAATGAGGTTAAGCCGCGATACCTAAGACAGATCTGCACTCGATGACACCTCGATAACAGCCGGTCCCCACACTTACATCTTGCTCTCCTTACGTCAGTATACATCATATGAGCCTGTGACGCTGGCTTTGCAACATCTTGCGAGCCTTTAGGTTCGCCGCGACCAACACTTACCATGCACTGACCACAAAAAATGGAGGCGCCGCGGCTTGAACCCTGGACCTTTCACATGCCAAGCGAACGCTCTACCAACTGAGCTACGCCCCATGCACGAGCAAACTGCGCTATTCCCCATTGTTTGCGACTCAGATGCGCACGGACACGATGGTTGGTTGGTTTGTAGCGGTGAAGGGAGCAGAGTACAAAGGCGCGGACCCGTTCATATACACAAAAGTTCCAAGTAGTTTCGATGCTCTGGTATTACAAATGCAAATTCCGTCTGTTTTTAACGTCTTAAATTGAAAGAGCCGTCACAAATTGCTCCGTTTTCACTCATTGTAGACAATTATACAGCACCTGAGGTAACAAACACATCTCGAGAACCATTGTGCACTACATTATTTATGCCAACTCAGTGCCTCGCTCTTTACTACTGTGTACCAATCTTGTCGTCCAACTGCAAAACACTGGGCCACAACAAGTTTCCGCGTCTCCATTGCACTGCGCATACTACGAAACGCTCCCCAAACTTGGCACTCACCCTCGCAGCCGACTTTTCCGACTTTCCACGACGCTCACGAAACGCTCACGCTAGTGACAGCATTATTTATAGTTCGACGTCGCGCCAAAGCGAATGAGTACATTTCGCCTACGGCTTAGGCCGCCCTCCTAGTGTGGCTGCTCGGTGTCTGCAGGCAGCGAGGGTCTGCAAGCTTCCTGTGTTCGCACCTATGTCACCTGTGCTTGCTTGTCAGAGACAGACTATCGCAAAACATACAACTCACTCCATGAATTGATTGCTACGGCATCTGTTATCAGCAGTCACAACTAGCAACACCAGTAGCAGCTGATTGCACGCAAAGAATAGGAATGTGCAGTGGGATTTACGTGAACTCGGCGAAAGGCAGATCTTTCCGACATAGGCTTGAGAATCTTACGGGAACACTTGTACTGTTTCTAAATTAAGTGTAGGCGTGGGAGGAGGGTGCTTCCTGCGCACAAATAACAGCACGCTTGTCAATTGTGGATGCTAATCATTCGCTTGTATCTTCCTAGACACATCTGCTGGTCGTGAATTATTCCACTTGCATATCAAGGTGCGCATGTAGGTGTGTTAAAAATTCTGGAGGCACTGGGTATTGATCCCAGTACCTCTCGCATACTAAGCGAACGCTCTACCATCTGAGCTACGCCCGCCCCCCCGAAGACTAATGGTGCTACATACAGCCATATAGACGACACAGACCCTTGCACTCCCATTATTCAGCAGACAAACACTACTCTCTATGTATCCGTTAGGGTGTCTTTCAGGTTTCGTGCATTCCGTATCGAATCGTAGTTGGCCACAATGAAAGTGGCACGTATAACGTCGAAAATAGAATTCGGACACCGCTCTGAGTAAGACCAACGTGTTGTCCACCCTCTAGACTTCAATGAGGTTAAGCCGCGATACCTAAGACAGATCTGCACTCGATGACACCTCGATAACAGCCGGTCCCCACACTTACATCTTGCTCTCCTTACGTCAGTATACATCATATCAGTCTGTGACGCTGGCTTTGCAACATCTTGCGAGCCTTTAGGTTCGCCGCGACCAACACTTACCATGCACTGACCACAAAAAATGGAGGCGCCGCGGCTTGAACCCTGGACCTTTCACATGCCAAGCGAACGCTCTACCAACTGAGCTACGCCCCATGCACGAGCAAACTGCGCTATTCCCCATTGTTTGCGACTCAGATGCGCACGGACACGATGGTTGGTTGGTTTGTAGCGGTGAAGGGAGCAGAGTACAAAGGCGCGGACCCGTTCATATACACAAAAGTTCCAAGTAGTTTCGATGCTCTGGTATTACAAATGCAAATTCCGTCTGTTTTTAACGTCTTAAATTGAAAGAGCCGTCACAAATTGCTCCGTTTTCACTCATTGTAGACAATTATACAGCACCTGAGGTAACAAACACATCTCGAGAACCATTGTGCACTACATTATTTATGCCAACTCAGTGCCTCGCTCTTTACTACTGTGTACCAATCTTGTCGTCCAACTGCAAAACACTGGGCCACAACAAGTTTCCGCGTCTCCATTGCACTGCGCATACTACGAAACGCTCCCCAAACTTGGCACTCACCCTCGCAGCCGACTTTTCCGACTTTCCACGACGCTCACGAAACGCTCACGCTAGTGACAGCATTATTTATAGTTCGACGTCGCGCCAAAGCGAATGAGTACATTTCGCCTACGGCTTAGGCCGCCCTCCTAGTGTGGCTGCTCGGTGTCTGCAGGCAGCGAGGGTCTGCAAGCTTCCTGTGTTCGCACCTATGTCACCTGTGCTTGCTTGTCAGAGACAGACTATCGCAAAACATACAACTCACTCCATGAATTGATTGCTACGGCATCTGTTATCAGCAGTCACAACTAGCAACACCAGTAGCAGCTGACTGCACGCAAAGAATAGGAATGTGCAGTGGGATTTACGTGAACTCGGCGAAAGGCAGATCTTTCCGACATAGGCTTGAGAATCTTACGGGAACACTTGTACTGTTTCTAAATTAAGTGTAGGCGTGGGAGGAGGGTGCTTCCTGCGCACAAATAACAGCACGCTTGTCAATTGTGGATGCTAATCATTCGCTTGTATCTTCCTAGACACATCTGCTGGTCGTGAATTATTCCATTTGCATATCAAGGTGCGCATGTAGGTGTGTTAAAAATTCTGGAGGCACTGGGTATTGATCCCAGTACCTCTCGCATACTAAGCGAGCGCTCTACCATCTGAGCTACGCCCGCCCCCCCGAAGACTAATGGTGCTACATACAGCCATATAGACGACACAGACCCTTGCACTCCCATTATTCAGCAGACAAACACTACTCTCTATGTATCCGTTAGGGTGTCTTTCAGGTTTCGTGCATTCTGTATCGAATCGTAGTTGCCAAAATGAAAGTGGCACGTATAACGTCGAAAATAGAATTCGGACACCGCTCTGAGTAAGACCAACGTGTTGTCCACCCTCTAGACTTCAATGGGGTTAAGCCGCGATACCTAAGACAGATCTGCACTCGATGACACCTCGATAACAGCCGGTCCCCACACTTACATCTTGCTCTCCTTACGTCAGTATACATCATATCAGTCTGTGACGCTGGCTTTGCAACATCTTGCGAGCCTTTAGGTTCGCCGCGACCAACACTTACCATGCACTGACCACAAAAAATGGAGGCGCCGCGGCTTGAACCCTGGACCTTTCACATGCCAAGCGAACGCTCTACCAACTGAGCTACGCCCCATGCACGAGCAAACTGCGCTATTCCCCATTCTTTGCGACTCAGATGCGCACGGACACGATGGTTGGTTGGTTTGTAGCGGTGAAGGGAGCAGAGTACAAAGGCGCGGACCCGTTCATATACACAAAAGTTCCAAGTAGTTTCGATGCTCTGGTATTACAAATGCAAATTCCGTCTGTTTTTAACGTCTTAAATTGAAAGAGCCGTCACAAATTGCTCCGTTTTCACTCATTGTAGACAATTATACAGCACCTGAGGTAACAAACACATCTCGAGAACCATTGTGCACTACATTATTTATGCCAACTCAGTGCCTCGCTCTTTACTACTGTGTACCAATCTTGTCGTCCAACTGCAAAACACTGGGCCACAACAAGTTTCCGCGTCTCCATTGCACTGCGCATACTACGAAACGCTCCCCAAACTTGGCACTCACCCTCGCAGCCGACTTTTCCGACTTTCCACGACGCTCACGCTAGTGACAGCATTATTTATAGTTCGACGTCGCGCCAAAGCGAATGAGTACATTTCGCCTACGGCTTAGGCCGCCCTCCTAGTGTGGCTGCTCGGTGTCTGCAGGCAGCGAGGGTCTGCAAGCTTCCTGTGTTCGCACCTATGTCACCTGTGCTTGCTTGTCAGAGACAGACTATCGCAAAATATACAACTCACTCCATGAATTGATTGCTACGGCATCTGTTATCAGCAGTCACAACTAGCAACACCAGTAGCAGCTGACTGCACGCAAAGAATAGGAATGTGCAGTGGGATTTACGTGAACTCGGCGAAAGGCAGATCTTTCCGACATAGGCTTGAGAATCTTACGGGAACACTTGTACTGTTTCTAAATTAAGTGTAGGCGTGGGAGGAGGGTGCTTCCTGCGCACAAATAACAGCACGCTTGTCAATTGTGGATGCTAATCATTCGCTTGTATCTTCCTAGACACATCTGCTGGTCGTGAATTATTCCACTTGCATATCAAGGTGCGCATGTAGGTGTGTTAAAAATTCTGGAGGCACTGGGTATTGATCCCAGTACCTCTCGCATACTAAGCGAACGCTCTACCATCTGAGCTACGCCCGCCCCCCCGAAGACTAATGGTGCTACATACAGCCATATAGACGACACAGACCCTTGCACTCCCATTATTCAGCAGACAAACACTACTCTCTATGTATCCGTTAGGGTGTCTTTCAGGTTTCGTGCATTCCGTATCGAATCGTAGTTGGCCACAATGAAAGTGGCACGTATAACGTCGAAAATAGAATTCGGACACCGCTCTGAGTAAGACCAACGTGTTGTCCACCCTCTAGACTTCAATGAGGTTAAGCCGCGATACCTAAGACAGATCTGCACTCGATGACACCTCGATAACAGCCGGTCCCCACACTTACATCTTGCTCTCCTTACGTCAGTATACATCATATCAGTCTGTGACGCTGGCTTTGCAACATCTTGCGTGCCTTTAGGTTCGCCGCGACCAACACTTACCATGCACTGACCACAAAAAATGGAGCAAACTGCGCTATTCCCCATTGTTTGCGACTCAGATGCGCACGGACACGATGGTTGGTTGGTTTGTAGCGGTGAAGGGAGCAGAGTACAAAGGCGCGGACCCGTTCATATACACAAAAGTTCCAAGTAGTTTCGATGCTCTGGTATTACAAATGCAAATTCCGTCTGTTTTTAACGTCTTAAATTGAAAGAGCCGTCACAAATTGCTCCGTTTTCACTCATTGTAGACAATTATACAGCACCTGAGGTAACAAACACATCTCGAGAACCATTGTGCACTACATTATTTATGCCAACTCAGTGCCTCGCTCTTTACTACTGTGTACCAATCTTGTCGTCCAACTGCAAAACACTGGGCCACAACAAGTTTCCGCGTCTCCATTGCACTGCGCATACTACGAAACGCTCCCCAAACTTGGCACTCACCCTCGCAGCCGACTTTTCCGACTTTCCACGACGCTCACGCTAGTGACTGCATTATTTATAGTTCGACGTCGCGCCAAAGCGAATGAGTACATTTCGCCTACGGCTTAGGCCGCCCTCCTAGTGTGGCTGCTCGGTGTCTGCAGGCAGCGAGGGTCTGCAAGCTTCCTGTGTTCGCACCTATGTCACCTGTGCTTGCTTGTCAGAGACAGACTATCGCAAAATATACAACTCACTCCATGAATTGATTGCTACGGCATCTGTTATCAGCAGTCACAACTAGCAACACCAGTAGCAGCTGACTGCACGCAAAGAATAGGAATGTGCAGTGGTATTTACGTGAACTCGGCGAAGGGCAGATCTTTCCGACATAGGCTTGAGAATCTTACGGGAACACTTGTACTGTTTCTAAATTAAGTGTAGGCGTGGGAGGAGGGTGCTTCCTGCGCACAAATAACAGCACGCTTGTCAATTGTGGATGCTAATCATTCGCTTGTATCTTCCTAGACACATCTGCTGGTCGTGAATTATTCCATTTGCATATCAAGGTGCGCATGTAGGTGTGTTAAAAATTCTGGAGGCACTGGGTATTGATCCCAGTACCTCTCGCATACTAAGCGAGCGCTCTACCATCTGAGCTACGCCCGCCCCCCCGAAGACTAATGGTGCTACATACAGCCATATAGACGACACAGACCCTTGCACTCCCATTATTCAGCAGACAAACACTACTCTCTATGTATCCGTTAGGGTGTCTTTCAGGTTTCGTGCATTCTGTATCGAATCGTAGTTGCCAAAATGAAAGTGGCACGTATAACGTCGAAAATAGAATTCGGACACCGCTCTGAGTAAGACCAACGTGTTGTCCACCCTCTAGACTTCAATGAGGTTAAGCCGCGATACCTAAGACAGATCTGCACTCGATGACACCTCGATAACAGCCGGTCCCCACACTTACATCTTGCTCTCCTTACGTCAGTATACATCATATCAGTCTGTGACGCTGGCTTTGCAACATCTTGCGAGCCTTTAGGTTCGCCGCGACCAACACTTACCATGCACTGACCACAAAAAATGGAGGCGCCGCGGCTTGAACCCTGGACCTTTCACATGCCAAGCGAACGCTCTACCAACTGAGCTACGCCCCATGCACGAGCAAACTGCGCTATTCCCCATTGTTTGCGACTCAGATGCGCACGGACACGATGGTTGGTTGGTTTGTAGCGGTGAAGGGAGCAGAGTACAAAGGCGCGGACCCGTTCATATACACAAAAGTTCCAAGTAGTTTCGATGCTCTGGTATTACAAATGCAAATTCCGTCTGTTTTTAACGTCTTAAATTGAAAGAGCCGTCACAAATTGCTCCGTTTTCACTCATTGTAGACAATTATACAGCACCTGAGGTAACAAACACATCTCGAGAACCATTGTGCACTACATTATTTATGCCAACTCAGTGCCTCGCTCTTTACTACTGTGTACCAATCTTGTCGTCCAACTGCAAAACACTGGGCCACAACAAGTTTCCGCGTCTCCATTGCACTGCGCATACTACGAAACGCTCCCCAAACTTGGCACTCACCCTCGCAGCCGACTTTTCCGACTTTCCACGACGCTCACGCTAGTGACAGCATTATTTATAGTTCGACGTCGCGCCAAAGCGAATGAGTACATTTCGCCTACGGCTTAGGCCGCCCTCCTAGTGTGGCTGCTCGGTGTCTGCAGGCAGCGAGGGTCTGCAAGCTTCCTGTGTTCGCACCTATGTCACCTGTGCTTGCTTGTCAGAGACAGACTATCGCAAAATATACAACTCACTCCATGAATTGATTGCTACGGCATCTGTTATCAGCAGTCACAACTAGCAACACCAGTAGCAGCTGACTGCACGCAAAGAATAGGAATGTGCAGTGGGATTTACGTGAACTCGGCGCAAGGCAGATGTTTCCGACATAGGCTTGAGAATCTTACGGGAACACTTGTACTGTTTCTAAATTAAGTGTAGGCGTGGGAGGAGGGTGCTTCCTGCGCACAAATAACAGCACGCTTGTCAATTGTGGATGCTAATCATTCGCTTGTATCTTCCTAGACACATCTGCTGGTCGTGAATTATTCCACTTGCATATCAAGGTGCGCATGTAGGTGTGTTAAAAATTCTGGAGGCACTGGGAATTGATCCCAGTACCTCTCGCATACTAAGCGAGCGCTCTACCATCTGAGCTACGCCCGCCCCCCCGAAGACTAATGGTGCTACATACAGCCATATAGACGACACAGACCCTTGCACTCCCATTATTCAGCAGACAAACACTACTCTCTATGTATCCGTTAGGGTGTCTTTCAGGTTTCGTGCATTCTGTATCGAATCGTAGTTGCCAAAATGAAAGTGGCACGTATAACGTCGAAAATAGAATTCGGACACCGCTCTGAGTAAGACCAACGTGTTGTCCACCCTCCAGACTTCAATGAGGTTAAGCCGCGATACCTAAGACAGATCTGCACTCGATGACACCTCGATAACAGCCGGTCCCCACACTTACATCTTGCTCTCCTTACGTCAGTATACATCATATCAGCCTGTGACGCTGGCTTTGCAACATCTTGCGAGCCTTTAGGTTCGCCGCGACCAACACTTACCATGCACTGACCACAAAAAATGGAGGCGCCGCGGCTTGAACCCTGGACCTTTCACATGCCAAGCGAACGCTCTACCAACTGAGCTACGCCCCATGTACGAGCAAACTGCGCTATTCCCCATTCTTTGCGACTCAGATGCGCACGGACACGATGGTTGGTTGGTTTGTAGCGGTGAAGGGAGCAGAGTACAAAGGCGCGGACCCGTTCATATACACAAAAGTTCCAAGTAGTTTCGATGCTCTGGTATTACAAATGCAAATCCCGTCTGTTTTTAACGTCTTAAATTGAAAGAGCCGTCACAAATTGCTCCGTTTTCACTCATTGTAGACAATTATACAGCACCTGAGGTAACAAACACATCTCGAGAACCATTGTGCACTACATTATTTATGCCAACTCAGTGCCTCGCTCTTTACTACTGTGTACCAATCTTGTCGTCCAACTGCAAAACACTGGGCCACAACAAGTTTCCGCGTCTCCATTGCACTGCGCATACTACGAAACGCTCCCCAAACTTGGCACTCACCCTCGCAGCCGACTTTTCCGACTTTCCACGACGCTTACGCAACGCTCACGCTAGTGACAGCATTATTTATAGTTCGACGTCGCGCCAAAGCGAATGAGTACATTTCGCCTACGGCTTAGGCCGCCCTCCTAGTGTGGCTGCTCGGTGTCTGCAGGCAGCGAGGGTCTGCAAGCTTCCTGTGTTCGCACCTATGTCACCTGTGCTTGCTTGTCAGAGACAGACTATCGCAAAATATACAACTCACTCCATGAATTGATTGCTACGGCATCTGTTATCAGCAGTCACAACTAGCAACACCAGTAGCAGCTGACTGCACGCAAAGAATAGGAATGTGCAGTGGGATTTACGTGAACTCGGCGCAAGGCAGATGTTTCCGACATAGGCTTGAGAATCTTACGGGAACACTTGTACTGTTTCTAAATTAAGTGTAGGCGTGGGAGGAGGGTGCTTCCTGCGCACAAATAACAGCACGCTTGTCAATTGTGGATGCTAATCATTCGCTTGTATCTTCCTAGACACATCTGCTGGTCGTGAATTATTCCACTTGCATATCAAGGTGCGCATGTAGGTGTGTTAAAAATTCTGGAGGCACTGGGAATTGATCCCAGTACCTCTCGCATACTAAGCGAGCGCTCTACCATCTGAGCTACGCCCGCCCCCCCGAAGACTAATGGTGCTACATACAGCCATATAGACGACATAGACCCTTGCACTCCCATTATTCAGCAGACAAACACTACTCTCTATGTATCCGTTAGGGTGTCTTTCAGGTTTCGTGCATTCTGTATCGAATCGTAGTTGCCAAAATGAAAGTGGCACGTATAACGACGAAAATAGAATTCGGACACCGCTCTGAGTAAGACCAACGTGTTGTCCACCCTCCAGACTTCAATGAGGTTAAGCCGCGATACCTAAGACAGATCTGCACTCGATGACACCTCGATAACAGCCGGTCCCCACACTTACATCTTGCTCTCCTTACGTCAGTATACATCATATCAGCCTGTGACGCTGGCTTTGCAACATCTTGCGAGCCTTTAGGTTCGCCGCGACCAACACTTACCATGCACTGACCACAAAAAATGGAGGCGCCGCGGCTTGAACCCTGGACCTTTCACATGCCAAGCGAACGCTCTACCTACTGAGCTACGCCCCATGCACGAGCAGACTGCGCTATTCCCCATTCTTTGCGACTCAGATGCGCACGGACACGATGGTTGGTTGGTTTGTAGCGGTGAAGGGAGCAGAGTACAAAGGCGCGGACCCGTTCATAAACACAAAAGTTCCAAGTAGTTTCGATGCTCTGGTATTACAAATGCAAATTCCGTCTGTTTTTAACGTCTTAAATTGAAAGAGCCGTCACAAATTGCTCCGTTTTCACTCATTGTAGACAATTATACAGCACCTGAGGTAACAAACACATCTCGAGAACCATTGTGCACTACATTATTTATGCCAACTCAGTGCCTCGCTCTTTACTACTGTGTACCAATCTTGTCGTCCAACTGCAAAACACTGGGCCACAACAAGTTTCCGCGTCTCCATTGCACTGCGCATACTACGAAACGCTCCCCAAACTTGGCACTCACCCTCGCAGCCGACTTTTCCGACTTTCCACGACGCTCACGCTAGTGACAGCATTATTTATAGTTCGACGTCGCGCCAAAGCGAATGAGTACATTTCGCCTACGGCTTAGGCCGCCCTCCTAGTGTGGCTGCTCGGTGTCTGCAGGCAGCGAGGGTCTGCAAGCTTCCTGTGTTCGCACCTATGTCACCTGTGCTTGCTTGTCAGAGACAGACTATCGCAAAATATACAACTCACTCCATGAATTGATTGCTACGGCATCTGTTATCAGCAGTCACAACTAGCAACACCAGTAGCAGCTGACTGCACGCAAAGAATAGGAATGTGCAGTGGGATTTACGTGAACTCGGCGAAAGGCAGATCTTTCCGACATAGGCTTGAGAATCTTACGGGAACACTTGTACTGTTTCTAAATTAAGTGTAGGCGTGGGAGGAGGGTGCTTCCTGCGCACAAATAACAGCATGCTTGTCAATTGTGGATGCTAATCATTCGCTTGTATCTTCCTAGACACATCTGCTGGTCGTGAATTATTCCATTTGCATATCAAGGTGCGCATGTAGGTGTGTTAAAAATTCTGGAGGCACTGGGTATTGATCCCAGTACCTCTCGCATACTAAGCGAGCGCTCTACCATCTGAGCTACGCCCGCCCCCCCGAAGACTAATGGTGCTACATACAGCCATATAGACGACACAGACCCTTGCACTCCCATTATTCAGCAGACAAACACTACTCTCTATGTATCCGTTAGGGTGTCTTTCAGGTTTCGTGCATTCTGTATCGAATCGTAGTTGCCAAAATGAAAGTGGCACGTATAACGTCGAAAATAGAATTCGGACACCGCTCTGAGTAAGACCAACGTGTTGTCCACCCTCTAGACTTCAATGAGGTTAAGCCGCGATACCTAAGACAGATCTGCACTCGATGACACCTCGATAACAGCCGGTCCCCACACTTACATCTTGCTCTCCTTACGTCAGTATACATCATATCAGCCTGTGACGCTGGCTTTGCAACATCTTGCGAGCCTTTAGGTTCGCCGCGACCAACACTTACCATGCACTGACCACAAAAAATGGAGGCGCCGCGGCTTGAACCCTGGACCTTTCACATGCCAAGCGAACGCTCTACCAACTGAGCTACGCCCCATGCACGAGCAAACTGCGCTATTCCCCATTCTTTGCGACTCAGATGCGCACGGACACGATGGTTGGTTGGTTTGTAGCGGTGAAGGGAGCAGAGTACAAAGGCGCGGACCCGTTCATATACACAAAAGTTCCAAGTAGTTTCGATGCTCTGGTATTACAAATGCAAATTCCGTCTGTTTTTAACGTCTTAAATTGAAAGAGCCGTCACAAATTGCTCCGTTTTCACTCATTGTAGACAATTATACAGCACCTGAGGTAACAAACACATCTCGAGAACCATTGTGCACTACATTATTTATGCCAACTCAGTGCCTCGCTCTTTACTACTGTGTACCAATCTTGTCGTCCAACTGCAAAACACTGGGCCACAACAAGTTTCCGCGTCTCCATTGCACTGCGCATACTACGAAACGCTCCCCAAACTTGGCACTCACCCTCGCAGCCGACTTTTCCGACTTTCCACGACGCTCACGCTAGTGACAGCATTATTTATAGTTCGACGTCGCGCCAAAGCGAATGAGTACATTTCGCCTACGGCTTAGGCCGCCCTCCTAGTGTGGCTGCTCGGTGTCTGCAGGCAGCGAGGGTCTGCAAGCTTCCTGTGTTCGCACCTATGTCACCTGTGCTTGCTTGTCAGAGACAGACTATCGCAAAATATACAACTCACTCCATGAATTGATTGCTACGGCATCTGTTATCAGCAGTCACAACTAGCAACACCAGTAGCAGCTGACTGCACGCAAAGAATAGGAATGTGCAGTGGGATTTACGTGAACTCGGCGAAAGGCAGATCTTTCCGACATAGGCTTGAGAATCTTACGGGAACACTTGTACTGTTTCTAAATTAAGTGTAGGCGTGGGAGGAGGGTGCTTCCTGCGCACAAATAACAGCATGCTTGTCAATTGTGGATGCTAATCATTCGCTTGTATCTTCCTAGACACATCTGCTGGTCGTAAATTATTCCATTTGCATATCAAGGTGCGCATGTAGGTGTCTTAAAAATTCTGGAGGCACTGGGTATTGATCCCAGTACCTCTCGCATACTAAGCGAGCGCTCTACCATCTGAGCTACGCCCGCCCCCCCCGAAGACTAATGGTGCTACATACAGCCATATAGACGACACAGACCCTTGCACTCCCATTATTCAGCAGACAAACACTACTCTCTATGTATCCGTTAGGGTGTCTTTCAGGTTTCGTGCATTCTGTATCGAATCGTAGTTGCCAAAATGAAAGTGGCACGTATAACGTCGAAAATAGAATTCGGACACCGCTCTGAGTAAGACCAACGTGTTGTCCACCCTCTAGACTTCAATGAGGTTAAGCCGCGATACCTAAGACAGATCTGCACTCGATGACACCTCGATAACAGCCGGTCCCCACACTTACATCTTGCTCTCCTTACGTCAGTATACATCATATCAGCCTGTGACGCTGGCTTTGCAACATCTTGCGAGCCTTTAGGTTCGCCGCGACCAACACTTACCATGCACTGACCACAAAAAATGGAGGCGCCGCGGCTTGAACCCTGGACCTTTCACATGCCAAGCGAACGCTCTACCAACTGAGCTACGCCCCATGCACGAGCAAACTGCGCTATTCCCCATTGTTTGCGACTCAGATGCGCACGGACACGATGGTTGGTTGGTTTGTAGCGGTGAAGGGAGCAGAGTACAAAGGCGCGGACCCGTTCATATACACAAAAGTTCCAAGTAGTTTCGATGCTCTGGTATTACAAATGCAAATTCCGTCTGTTTTTAACGTCTTAAATTGAAAGAGCCGTCACAAATTGCTCCGTTTTCACTCATTGTAGACAATTATACAGCACCTGAGGTAACAAACACATCTCGAGAACCATTGTGCACTACATTATTTATGCCAACTCAGTGCCTCGCTCTTTACTACTGTGTACCAATCTTGTCGTCCAACTGCAAAACACTGGGCCACAACAAGTTTCCGCGTCTCCATTGCACTGCGCATACTACGAAACGCTCCCCAAACTTGGCACTCACCCTCGCAGCCGACTTTTCCGACTTTCCACGACGCTCACGCTAGTGACTGCATTATTTATAGTTCGACGTCGCGCCAAAGCGAATGAGTACATTTCGCCTACGGCTTAGGCCGCCCTCCTAGTGTGGCTGCTCGGTGTCTGCAGGCAGCGAGGGTCTGCAAGCTTCCTGTGTTCGCACCTATGTCACCTGTGCTTGCTTGTCAGAGACAGACTATCGCAAAACACACAACTCACTCCATGAATTGATTGCTACGGCATCTGTTATCAGCAGTCACAACTAGCAACACCAGTAGCAGCTGACTGCACGCAAAGAATAGGAATGTGCAGTGGGATTTACGTGAACTCGGCGCAAGGCAGATCTTTCCGACATAGGCTTGAGAATCTTACGGGAACACTTGTACTGTTTCTAAATTAAGTGTAGGCGTGGGAGGAGGGTGCTTCCTGCGCACAAATAACAGCACGCTTGTCAATTGTGGATGCTAATCATTCGCTTGTATCTTCCTAGACACATCTGCTGGTCGTGAATTATTCCACTTGCATATCAAGGTGCGCATGTAGGTGTGTTAAAAATTCTGGAGGCACTGGGTATTGATCCCAGTACCTCTCGCATACTAAGCGAGCGCTCTACCATCTGAGCTACGCCCGACCCCCGGAGACTAATGGTGCTACATACAGCCATATAGACGACACAGACCCTTGCACTCCCATTATTCAGCAGACAAACACTACTCTCTATGTATCCGTTAGGGTGTCTTTCAGGTTTCGTGCATTCTGTATCGAATCGTAGTTGGCCACAATGAAAGTGGCACGTATAACGTCGAAAATAGAATTCGGACACCGCTCTGAGTAAGACCAACGTGTTGTCCACCCTCTAGACTTCAATGAGGTTAAGCCGCGATACCTAAGACAGATCTGCACTCGATGACACCTCGATAACAGCCGGTCCCCACACTTACATCTTGCTCTCCTTACGTCAGTATACATCATATCAGTCTGTGACGCTGGCTTTGCAACATCTTGCGTGCCTTTAGGTACGCCGCGACCAACACTTACCATGCACTGACCACAAAAAATGGAGGCGCCGCGGCTTGAACCCTGGACCTTTCACATGCCAAGCGAACGCTCTACCAACTGAGCTACGCCCCATGCACGAGCAAACTGCGCTATTCCCCATTGTTTGCGTCTCAGATGTGCACGGACACGATGGTTGGTTGGTTTGTAGCGGTGAAGGGAGCAGAGTACAAAGGCGCGGACCCGTTCATATACACAAAAGTTCCAAGTAGTTTCGATGCTCTGGTATTACAAATGCAAATTCCGTCTGTTTTTAACGTCTTAAATTGAAAGAGCCGTCACAAATTGCTCCGTTTTCACTCATTGTAGACAATTATACAGCACCTGAGGTAACAAACACATCTCGAGAACCATTGTGCACTACATTATTTATGCCAACTCAGTGCCTCGCTCTTTACTACTGTGTACCAATCTTGTCGTCCAACTGCAAAACACTGGGCCACAACAAGTTTCCGCGTCTCCATTGCACTGCGCATACTACGAAACGCTCCCCAAACTTGGCACTCACCCTCGCAGCCGACTTTTCCGACTTTCCACGACGCTCACGCTAGTGACAGCATTATTTATAGTTCGACGTCGCGCCAAAGCGAATGAGTACATTTCGCCTACGGCTTAGGCCGCCCTCCTAGTGTAGCTGCTCGGTGTCTGCAGGCAGCGAGGGTCTGCAAGCTTCCTGTGTTCGCACCTATGTCACCTGTGCTTGCTTGTCAGAGACAGACTATCGCAAAATATACAACTCACTCCATGAATTGATTGCTACGGCATCTGTTATCAGCAGTCACAACTAGCAACACCAGTAGCAGCTGACTGCACGCAAAGAATAGGAATGTGCAGTGGGATTTACGTGAACTCGGCGAAAGGCAGATCTTTCCGACATAGGCTTGAGAATCTTACGGGAACACTTGTACTGTTTCTAAATTAAGTGTAGGCGTGGGAGGAGGGTGCTTCCTGCGCACAAATAACAGCACGCTTGTCAATTGTGGATGCTAATCATTCGCTTGTATCTTCCTAGACACATCTGCTGGTCGTGAATTATTCCATTTGCATATCAAGGTGCGCATGTAGGTGTGTTAAAAATTCTGGAGGCACTGGGTATTGATCCCAGTACCTCTCGCATACTAAGCGAGCGCTCTACCATCTGAGCTACGCCCGCCCCCCCGAAGACTAGTGGTGCTACATACAGCCATATAGACGACACAGACCCTTGCACTCCCATTATTCAGCAGACAAACACTACTCTCTATGTATCCGTTAGGGTGTCTTTCAGGTTTCGTGCATTCTGTATCGAATCGTAGTTGCCAAAATGAAACTGGCACGTATAACGTCGAAAATAGAATTCGGACACCGCTCTGAGTAAGACCAACGTGTTGTCCACCCTCTAGACTTCAATGAGGTTAAGCCGCGATACCTAAGACAGATCTGCACTCGATGACACCTCGATAACAGCCGGTCCCCACACTTACATCTTGCTCTCCTTACGTCAGTATACATCATATCAGTCTGTGACGCTGGCTTTGCAACATCTTGCGTGCCTTTAGGTTCGCCGCGACCAACACTTACCATGCACTGACCACAAAAAATGGAGGCGCTGCGGCTTGAACCCTGGACCTTTCACATGCCAAGCGAACGCTCTACCAACTGAGCTACGCCCCATGCACGAGCAAACTGCGCTATTCCCCTTTGTTTGCGACTCAGATGCGCACGGACACGATGGTTGGTTGGTTTGTAGCGGTGAAGGGAGCAGAGTACAAAGGCGCGGACCCGTTCATATACACAAAAGTTCCAAGTAGTTTCGATGCTCTGGTATTACAAATGCAAATTCCGTCTGTTTTTAACGTCTTAAATTGAAAGAGCCGTCACAAATTGCTCCGTTTTCACTCATTGTAGACAATTATACAGCACCTGAGGTAACAAACACATCTCGAGAACCATTGTGCACTACATTATTTATGCCAACTCAGTGCCTCGCTCTTTACTACTGTGTACCAATCTTGTCGTCCAACTGCAAAACACTGGGCCACAACAAGTTTCCGCGTCTCCATTGCACTGCGCATACTACGAAACGCTCCCCAAACTTGGCACTCACCCTCGCAGCCGACTTTTCCGACTTTCCACGACGCTCACGCTAGTGACAGCATTATTTATAGTTCGACGTCGCGCCAAAGCGAATGAGTACATTTCGCCTACGGCTTAGGCCGCCCTCCTAGTGTGGCTGCTCGGTGTCTGCAGGCAGCGAGGGTCTGCAAGCTTCCTGTGTTCGCACCTATGTCACCTGTGCTTGCTTGTCAGAGACAGACTATCGCAAAACATACAACTCACTCCATGAATTGATTGCTACGGCATCTGTTATCAGCAGTCACAACTAGCAACACCAGTAGCAGCTGACTGCACGCAAAGAATAGGAATGTGCAGTGGGATTTACGTGAACTCGGCGCAAGGCAGATCTTTCCGACATAGGCTTGAGAATCTTACGGGAACACTTGTACTGTTTCTAAATTAAGTGTAGGCGTGGGTGGAGGGTGCTTCCTGCGCACAAATAACAGCACGCTTGTCAATTGTGGATGCTAATCATTCGCTTGTATCTTCCTAGACACATCTGCTGGTCGTGAATTATTCCACTTGCATATCAAGGTGCGCATGTAGGTGTGTTAAAAATTCTGGAGGGACTGGGTATTGATCCCAGTACCTCTCGCATACTAAGCGAGCGCTCTACCATCTGAGCTACGCCCGCCCCCCCGAAGACTAATGGTGCTACATACAGCCATATAGACGACACAGACCCTTGCACTCCCATTATTCAGCAGACAAACACTACTCTCTATGTATCCGTTAGGGTGTCTTTCAGGTTTCGTGCATTCTGTATCGAATCGTAGTTGGCCACAATGAAAGTGGCACGTATAACGTCGAAAATAGAATTCGGACACCGCTCTGAGTAAGACCAACGTGTTGTCCACCCTCTAGACTTCAATGAGGTTAAGCCGCGATACCTAAGACAGATCTGCACTCGATGACACCTCGATAACAGCCGGTCCCCACACTTACATCTTGCTCTCCTTACGTCAGTATACATCATATCAGTCTGTGACGCTGGCTTTGCAACATCTTGCGTGCCTTTAGGTTCGCCGCGACCAACACTTACCATGCACTGACCACAAAAAGTGGAGGCGCCGCGGCTTGAACCCTGGACCTTTCACATGCCAAGCGAACGCTCTACCAACTGAGCTACGCCCCATGCACGAGCAAACTGCGCTATTCCCCATTCTTTGCGACTCAGATGCGCACGGACACGATGGTTGGTTGGTTTGTAGCGGTGAAGGGAGCAGAGTACAAAGGCGCGGACCCGTTCATATACACAAAAGTTCCAAGTAGTTTCGATGCTCTGGTATTACAAATGCAAATTCCGTCTGTTTTTAACGTCTTAAATTGAAAGAGCCGTCACAAATTGCTCCGTTTTCACTCATTGTAGACAATTATACAGCACCTGAGGTAACAAACACATCTCGAGAACCATTGTGCACTACATTATTTATGCCAACTCAGTGCCTCGCTCTTTACTACTGTGTACCAATCTTGTCGTCCAACTGCAAAACACTGGGCCACAACAAGTTTCCGCGTCTCCATTGCACTGCGCATACTACGAAACGCTCCCCAAACTTGGCACTCACCCTCGCAGCCGACTTTTCCGACTTTCCACGACGCTCACGCTAGTGACAGCATTATTTATAGTTCGACGTCGCGCCAAAGCGAATGAGTACATTTCGCCTACGGCTTAGGCCGCCCTCCTAGTGTGGCTGCTCGGTGTCTGCAGGCAGCGAGGGTCTGCAAGCTTCCTGTGTTCGCACCTATGTCACCTGTGCTTGCTTGTCAGAGACAGACTATCGCAAAACATACAACTCACTCCATGAATTGATTGCTACGGCATCTGTTATCAGCAGTCACAACTAGCAACACCAGTAGCAGCTGACTGCACGCAAAGAATAGGAATGTGCAGTGGGATTTACGTGAACTCGGCGCAAGGCAGATCTTTCCGACATAGGCTTGAGAATCTTACGGGAACACTTGTACTGTTTCTAAATTAAGTGTAGGCCTGGGAGGAGGGTGCTTCCTGCGCACAAATAACAGCACGCTTGTCAATTGTGGATGCTAATCATTCGCTTGTATCTTCCTAGACACATCTGCTGGTCGTGAATTATTCCACTTGCATATCAAGGTGCGCATGTAGGTGTGTTAAAAATTCTGGAGGGACTGGGTATTGATCCCAGTACCTCTCGCATACTAAGCGAGCGCTCTACCATCTGAGCTACGCCCGCCCCCCCGAAGACTAATGGTGCTACATACAGCCATATAGACGACACAGACCCTTGCACTCCCATTATTCAGCAGACAAACACTACTCTCTATGTATCCGTTAGGGTGTCTTTCAGGTTTCGTGCATTCTGTATCGAATCGTAGTTGGCCACAATGAAAGTGGCACGTATAACGTCGAAAATAGAATTCGGACACCGCTCTGAGTAAGACCAACGTGTTGTCCACCCTCTAGACTTCAATGAGGTTAAGCCGCGATTCCTAAGACAGATCTGCACTCGATGACACCTCGATAACAGCCGGTCCCCACACTTACATCTTGCTCTCCTTACGTCAGTATACATCATATCAGTCTGTGACGCTGGCTTTGCAACATCTTGCGTGCCTTTAGGTTCGCCGCGACCAACACTTACCATGCACTGACCACAAAAAGTGGAGGCGCCGCGGCTTGAACCCTGGACCTTTCACATGCCAAGCGAACGCTCTACCAACTGAGCTACGCCCCATGCACGAGCAAACTGCGCTATACCCCATTCTTTGCGACTCAGATGCGCACGGACACGATGGTTGGTTGGTTTGTAGCGGTGAAGGGAGCAGAGTACAAAGGCGCGGACCCGTTCATATACACAAAAGTTCCAAGTAGTTTCGATGCTCTGGTATTACAAATGCAAATTCCATCTGTTTTTAACGACTTAAATTGAAAGAGCCGTCACAAATTGCTCCGTTTTCACTCCTTGTCGACAATTATACAGCACCTGAGGTAACAAACACATCTCGAGCCCCATTGTGCACTACATTATTTATGCCAACTCAGTGCCTCGCTCTTTACTACTGTGTACCAATCTTGTCGTCCAACTGCAACACACTGGGCCACAACAAGTTTCCGCGTCTCCATTGCACTGCGCATACTACGAAACGCTCCCCAAACTTGGCACTCACCCTCGCAGCCGACTTTTCCGACTTTCCACGACGCTCACGCTAGTGACAGCATTATTTATAGTTCGACGTCGCGCCAAAGCGAATGAGTACATTTCGCCTACGGCTTAGGCCGCCCTCCTAGTGTGGCTGCTCGGTGTCTGCAGGCAGCGAGGGTCTGCAAGCTTCCTATGTTCGCACCTATGTCACCTGTGCTTGCTTGTCAGAGACAGACTATCGCAAAACATACAACTCACTCCATGAATTGATTGCTACGGCATCTGTTATCAGCAGTCACAACTAGCAACACCAGTAGCAGCTGACTGCACGCAAAGAATAGGAATGTGCAGTGGGATTTACGTGAACTCGGCGCAAGGCAGATCTTTCCCACATAGGCTTGAGAATCTTACGGGAACACTTGTACTGTTTCTAAATTAAGTGTAGGCGTGGGAGGAGGGTGCTTCCTGCGCACAAATAACTGCACGCTTGTCAATTGTGGATGCTAATCATTCGCTTGTATCTTCCTAGACACATCTGCTGGTCGTGAATTATTCCACTTGCATATCAAGCTGCGCATGTAGGTGTGTTAAAAATTCTGGAGGCACTGGGTATTGATCCCAGTACCTCTCGCATACTAAGCGAGCGCTCTACCATCTGAGATACGCCCGCCCCCCCGAAGACTAATGGTGCTACATACAGCCATATAGACGATACAGACCCTTGCACTCCCATTATTCAGCAGACAAACACTACTCTCTATGTATCTGTTAGGGTGTCTTTCAGGTTTCGTGCATTCTGTATCGAATCGTAGTTGGCCACAATGAAAGTGGCACGTATAACGTCGAAAATAGAATTCGGACACCGCTCTGAGTAAGACCAACGTGTTGTCCACTCTCTAGACTTCAATGAGGTTAAGCCGCGATACCTAAGACAGATCTGCACTCGATGACACCTCGATAACAGCCGGTCCCCACACTTACATCTTGCTCTCCTTACGTCAGTATACATCATATCAGTCTGTGACGCTGGCTTTGCAACATCTTGCGTGCCCTTAGGTTCGCCGCGACCAACACTTACCATGCACTGACCACAAAAAATGGAGGCGCCGCGGCTTGAACCCTGGACCTTTCACATGCCAAGCGAACGCTCTACCAACTGAGCTACGCCCCATGCACGAGCAAACTGCGCTATTCCCCATTGTTTGCGACTCAGATGCGCACGGACACGATGGTTGGTTGGTTTGTAGCGGTGAAGGGAGCAGAGTACAAAGGCGCGGACCCGTTCATATACACAAAAGTTCCAAGTAGTTTCGATGCTCTGGTATTACAAATGCAAATTCCGTCTGTTTTTAACGTCTTAAATTGAAAGAGCCGTCACAAATTGCTCCGTTTTCACTCATTGTAGACAATTATACAGCACCTGAGGTAACAAACACATCTCGAGAACCATTGTGCACTACATTATTTATGCCAACTCAGTGCCTCGCTCTTTACTACTGTGTACCAATCTTGTCGTCCAACTGCAAAACACTGGGCCACAACAAGTTTCCGCGTCTCCATTGCACTGCGCATACTACGAAACGCTCCCCAAACTTGGCACTCACCCTCGCAGCCGACTTTTCCGACTTTCCACGACGCTCACGCTAGTGACAGCATTATTTATAGTTCGACGTCGCGCCAAAGCGAATGAGTACATTTCGCCTACGGCTTAGGCCGCCCTCCTAGTGTGGCTGCTCGGTGTCTGCAGGCAGCGAGGGTCTGCAAGCTTCCTGTGTTCGCACCTATGTCACCTGTGCTTGCTTGTCAGAGACAGACTATCGCAAAACATACAACTCACTCCATGAATTGATTGCTACTGCATCTGTTATCAGCAGTCACAACTAGCAACACCAGTAGCAGCTGACTGCACGCAAAGAATAGGAATGTGCAGTGGGATTTACGTGAACTCGGCGCAAGGCAGATCTTTCCGACATAGGCTTGAGAATCTTACGGGAACACTTGTACTGTTTCTAAATTAAGTGTAGGCGTGGGAGGAGGGTGCTTTCTGCGCACAAATAACAGCACGCTTGTCAATTGTGGATGCTAATCATTCGCTTGTATCTTCCTAGACACATCTGCTGGTCGTGAATTATTCCACTTGCATATCAAGGTGCGCATGTAGGTGTGTTAAAAATTCTGGAGGCACTGGGTATTGATCCCAGTACCTCTCGCATACTAAGCGAGCGCTCTACCATCTGAGCTACGACCGCCCGCCCACCCCGAAGACTAATGGTGCTACATACAGCCATATAGACGACACAGACCCTTGCACTCCCATTATTCAGCAGACAAACACTACTCTCTATGTATCCGTTAGGGTGTCTTTCAGGTTTCGTGCATTCTGTATCGAATCGTAGTTGGCCACAATGAAAGTGGCACGTATAACGTCGAAAATAGAATTCGGACACCGCTCTGAGTAAGACCAACAAGTTGTCCACCCTCTAGACTTCAATGAGGTTAAGCCGCGATACCTAAGACAGATCTGCACTCGATGACACCTCGATAACAGCCGGTCCCCACACTTACATCTTGCTCTCCTTACGTCAGTATACATCATATCAGTCTGTGACGCTGGCTTTGCAACATCTTGCGTGCCTTTAGGTTCGCCGCGACCAACACTTACCATGCACTGACCACAAAAAATGGAGGCGCCGCGGCTTGAACCCTGGACCTTTCACATGCCAAGCGAACGCTCCACCAACTGAGCTACGCCCCATGCACGAGCAAACTGCGCTATTCCCCATTCTTTGCGACTCAGATGCGCACGGACACGATGGTTGGTTGGTTTGTAGCGGTGAAGGGAGCAGAGTACAAAGGCGCGGACCCGTTCATATACACAAAAGTTCTAAGTAGTTTCGATGCTCTGGTATTACAAATGCAAATTCCGTCTGTTTTTAACGTCTTAAATTGAAAGAGCCGTCACAAATTGCTCCGTTTTCACTCCTTGTCGACAATTATACAGCACCTGAGGTAACAAACACATCTCGAGCCCCATTGTGCACTACATTATTTATGCCAACTCAGTGCCTCGCTCTTTACTACTGTGTACCAATCTTGTCGTCCAACTGCAAAACACTGGGCCACAACAAGTTTCCGCGTCTCCATTGCACTGCGCATACTACGAAACGCTCCCCAAACTTGGCACTCACCCTCGCAGCCGACTTTTCCGACTTTCCACGACGCTCACGCTAGTGACAGCATTATTTATAGTTCGACGTCGCGCCAAAGCGAATGAGTACATTTCGCCTACGGCTTAGGCCGCCCTCCTAGTGTGGCTGCTCGGTGTCTGCAGGCAGCGAGGGTCTGCAAGCTTCCTGTGTTCGCACCTATGTCACCTGTGCTTGCTTGTCAGAGACAGACTATCGCAAAACATACAACTCACTCCATGAATTGATTGCTACGGCATCTGTTATCAGCAGTCACAACTAGCAACACCAGTAGCAGCTGACTGCACGCAAAGAATAGGAATGTGCAGTGGGATTTACGTGAACTCGGCGCAAGGCAGATCTTTCCGACATAGGCTTGAGAATCTTACGGGAACACTTGTACTGTTTCTAAATTAAGTGTAGGCGTGGGAGGAGGGTGCTTCCTGCGCACAAATAACAGCACGCTTGTCAATTGTGGATGCTAATCATTCGCTTGTATCTTCCTAGACACATCTGCTGGTCGTGAATTATTCCACTTGCATATCAAGCTGCGCCTGTAGGTGTGTTAAATATTCTGGAGGCACTGGGTATTGATCCCAGTACCTCTCGCATACTAAGCGAGCGCTCTACCATCTGAGCTACGCCCGCCCCCCCCGAAGACTAATGGTGCTACATACAGCCATATAGACGACACAGACCCTTGCAGTCCCATTATTCAGCAGACAAACACTACTCTCTATGCATCCGTTAGGGTGTCTTTCAGGTTTCGTGCATTCTGTATCGAATCGTAGTTGGCCACAATGAAAGTGGCACGTATAACGTCGAAAATAGAATTCGGACACCGCTCTGAGTAAGACCAACGTGTTGTCCACCCTCTAGACTTCAATGAGGTTAAGCCGCGATACCTAAGACAGATCTGCACTCGATGACACCTCGATAACAGCCGGTCGCCACACTTACATCTTGCTCTCCTTACGTCAGTATACATCATATCAGTCTGTGACGCTGGCTTTGCAACATCTTGCGTGCCCTTAGGTTCGCCGCGACCAACACTTACCATGCACTGACCACAAAAAGTGGAGGCGCCGCGGCTTGAACCCTGGACCTTTCACATGCCAAGCGAACGCTCTACCAACTGAGCTACGCCCCATGCACGAGCAAACTGCGCTATTCCCCATTGTTTGCGACTCAGATGCGCACGGACACGATGGTTGGTTGGTTTGTAGCGGTGAAGGGAGCAGAGTACAAAGGCGCGGACCCGTTCATATACACAAAAGTTCCAAGTAGTTTCGATGCTCTGGTATTACAAATGCAAATTCCGTCTGTTTTTAACGTCTTAAATTGAAAGAGCCGTCTCAAATTGCTCCGTTTTCACTCATTGTAGACAATTATACAGCACCTGAGGTAACAAACACATCTCGAGAACCATTGTGCACTACATTATTTATGCCAACTCAGTGCCTCGCTCTTTACTACTGTGTACCAATCTTGTCGTCCAACTGCAAAACACTGGGCCACAAAAAGTTTCCGCGTCTCCATTGCACTGCGCATACTACGAAACGCTCCCCAAACTTGGCACTCACCCTCGCAGCCGACTTTTCCGACTTTCCACGACGCTCACGCTAGTGACAGCATTATTTATAGTTCGACGTCGCGCCAAAGCGAATGAGTACATTTCGCCTACGGCTTAGGCCGCCCTCCTAGTGTGGCTGCTCGGTGTCTGCAGGCAGCGAGGGTCTGCAAGCTTCCTGTGTTCGCACCTATGTCACCTGTGCTTGCTTGTCAGAGACAGACTATCGCAAAACATACAACTCACTCCATGAATTGATTGCTACGGCATCTGTTATCAGCAGTCACAACTAGCAACACCAGTAGCAGCTGACTGCACGCAAAGAATAGGAATGTGCAGTGGGATTTACGTGAACTCGGCGCAAGGCAGATCTTTCCGACATAGGCTTGAGAATCTTACGGGAACACTTGTACTGTTTCTAAATTAAGTGTAGGCGTGGGAGGAGGGTGCTTCCTGCGCACAAATAACAGCACGCTTGTCAATTGTGGATGCTAATCATTCGCTTGTATCTTCCTAGACACATCTGCTGGTCGTGAATTATTCCACTTGCATATCAAGCTGCGCATGTAGGTGTGTTAAAAATTCTGGAGGCACTGGGTATTGATCCCAGTACCTCTCGCATACTAAGCGAGCGCTCTACCATCTGAGCTACGCCCGCCCCCCCCGAAGGCTAATGGTGCTACATACAGCCATATAGACGACACAGACCCTTGCACTCCCATTATTCAGCAGACAAACACTACTCTCTATGTATCCGTTAGGGTGTCTTTCAGGTTTCGTGCATTCTGTATCGAATCGTAGTTGGCCACAATGAAAGTGGCACGTATAACGTCGAAAATAGAATTCGGACACCGCTCTGAGTAAGACCAACGTGTTGTCCACCCTCTAGACTTCAATGAGGTTAAGCCGCGATACCTAAGACAGATCTGCACTCGATGACACCTCGATAACAGCCGGTCCCCACACTTACATCTTGCTCTCCTTACGTCAGTATACATCATATCAGTCTGTGACGCTGGCTTTGCAACATCTTGCGTGCCTTTAGGTTCGACGCGACCAACACTTACCATGCACTGACCACAAAAAGTGGAGGCGCCGCGGCTTGAACCCTGGACCTTTCACATGCCAAGCGAACGCTCTACCAACTGAGCTACGCCCCATGCACGAGCAAACTGCGCTATTCCCCATTGTTTGCGACTCAGATGCGCACGGACACGATGGTTGGTTGGTTTGTAGCGGTGAAGGGAGCAGAGTACAAAGGCGCGGACCCGTTCATATACACAAAAGTTCCAAGTAGTTTCGATGCTCTGGTATTACAAATGCAAATTCCGTCTGTTTTTAACGTCTTAAATTGAAAGAGCCGTCACAAATTGCTCCGTTTTCACTCATTGTAGACAATTATACAGCACCTGAGGTAACAAACACATCTCGAGAACCATTGTGCACTACATTATTTATGCCAAATCAGTGCCTCGCTCTTTACTACTGTGTACCAATCTTGTCGTCCAACTGCAAAACACTGGGCCACAACAAGTTTCCGCGTCTCCATTGCACTGCGCATACTACGAAACGCTCCCCAAACTTGGCACTCACCCTCGCAGCCGACTTTTCCGACTTTCCACGACGCTCACGCTAGTGACAGCATTATTTATAGTTCGACGTCGCGCCAAAGCGAATGAGTACATTTCGCCTACGGCTTAGGCCGCCCTCCTAGTGTGGCTGCTCGGTGTCTGCAGGCAGCGAGGGTCTGCAAGCTTCCTGTGTTCGCACCTATGTCACCTGTGCTTGCTTGTCAGAGACAGACTATCGCAAAACATACAACTCACTCCATGAATTGATTGCTACGGCATCTGTTATCAGCAGTCACAACTAGCAACACCAGTAGCAGCTGACTGCACGCAAAGAATAGGAATGTGCAGTGGGATTTACGTGAACTCGGCGCAAGGCAGATCTTTCCGACATAGGCTTGAGAATCTTACGGGAACACTTGTACTGTTTCTAAATTAAGTGTAGGCGTGGGAGGAGGGTGCTTCCTGTGCACAAATAACAGCACGCTTGTCAATTGTGGATGCTAATCATTCGCTTGTATCTTCCTAGACACATCTGCTGGTCGTGAATTATTCCACTTGCATATCAAGCTGCGCATGTAGGTGTGTTAAAAATTCTGGAGGCACTGGGTATTGATCCCAGTACCTCTCGCATACTAAGCGAGCGCTCTACCATCTGAGCTACGACCGCCCACCCACCCCGAAGACTAATGGTGCTACATACAGCCATATAGACGACACAGACCCTTGCACTCCCATTATTCAGCAGACAAACACTACTCTCTATGTATCCGTTAGGGTGTCTTTCAGGTTTCGTGCATTCTGTATCGAATCGTAGTTGCCAAAATGAAAGTGGCACGTATAACGTCGAAAATAGAATTCGGACACCGCTCTGAGTAAGACCAACGTGTTGTCCACCCTCTAGACTTCAATGAGGTTAAGCCGCGATACCTAAGACAGATCTGCACTCGATGACACCTCGATAACAGCCGGTCCCCACACTTACATCTTGCTCTCCTTACGTCAGTATACATCATATCAGTCTGTGACGCTGGCTTTGCAACATCTTGCGTGCCTTTAGGTTCGCCGCGTCCAACACTTACCATGCACTGACCACAAAAAATGGAGGCGCCGCGGCTTGAACCCTGGACCTTTCACATGCCAAGCGAACGCTCCACCAACTGAGCTACGCCCCATGCACAAGCAAACTGCGCTATTCCCCATTCTTGGCGACTCAGATGCGCACGGACACGATGGTTGGTTGGTTTGTAGCGGTGAAGGGAGCAGAGTACAAAGGCGCGGACCCGTTCATATACACAAAAGTTCCAAGTAGTTTCGATGCTCTGGTATTACAAATGCAAATTCCGTCTGTTTTTAACGTCTTAAATTGAAAGAGCCGTCACAAATTGCTCCGTTTTCACTCATTGTAGACAATTATACAGCACCTGAGGTAACAAACACATCTCGAGCCCCATTGTGCACTACATTATTTATGCCAACTCAGTGCCTCGCTCTTTACTACTGTGTACCAATCTTGTCGTCCAACTGCAAAACACTGGGCCACAACAAGTTTCCGCGTCTCCATTGCACTGCGCATACTACGAAACGCTCCCCAAACTTGGCACTCACCCTCGCAGCCGACTTTTCCGACTTTCCACGACGCTCACGCTAGTGACAGCATTATTTATAGTTCGACGTCGCGCCAAAGCGAATGAGTACATTTCGCCTACGGCTTAGGCCGCCCTCCTAGTGTGGCTGCTCGGTGTCTGCAGGCAGCGAGGGTCTGCAAGCTTCCTGTGTTCGCACCTATGTCACCTGTGCTTGCTTGTCAGAGACAGACTATCGCAAAACATACAACTCACTCCATGAATTGATTGCTACGGCATCTGTTATCAGCAGTCACAACTAGCAACACCAGTAGCAGCTGACTGCACGCAAAGAATAGGAATGTGCAGTGGGATTTACGTGAACTCGGCGCAAGGCAGATCTTTCCGACATAGGCTTGAGAATCTTACGGGAACACTTGTACTGTTTCTAAATTAAGTGTAGGCGTGGGAGGAGGGTGCTTCCTGCGCACAAATAACAGCACGCTTGTCAATTGTGGATGCTAATCATTCGCTTGTATCTTCCTAGACACATCTGCTGGTCGTGAATTATTCCACTTGCATATCAAGCTGCGCATGTAGGTGTGTTAAAAATTCTGGAGGCACTGGGTATTGATCCCAGTACCTCTCGCATACTAAGCGAGCGCTCTACCATCTGAGCTACGCCCGCCCCCCCGAAGACTAATGGTGCTACATACAGCCATATAGACGACACAGACCCTTGCACTCCCATTATTCAGCAGACAAACACTACTCTCTATGTATCCGTTAGGGTGTCTTTCAGGTTTCGTGCATTCTGTATCGAATCGTAGTTGGCCACAATGAAAGTGGCACGTATAACGTCGAAAATAGAATTCGGACACCGCTCTGAGTAAGACCAACAAGTTGTCCACCCTCTAGACTTCAATGAGGTTAAGCCGCGATACCTAAGACAGATCTGCACTCGATGACACCTCGATAACAGCCGGTCCCCACACTTACATCTTGCTCTCCTTACGTCAGTATACATCATATCAGTCTGTGACGCTGGCTTTGCAACATCTTGCGTGCCCTTAGGTTCGCCGCGACCAACACTTACCATGCACTGACCACAAAAAATGGAGGCGCCGCGGCTTGAACCCTGGACCTTTCACATGCCAAGCGAACGCTCCACCAACTGAGCTACGCCCCATGCACAAGCAAACTGCGCTATTCCCCATTCTTGGCGACTCAGATGCGCACGGACACGATGGTTGGTTGGTTTGTAGCGGTGAAGGGAGCAGAGTACAAAGGCGCGGACCCGTTCATATACACAAAAGTTCCAAGTAGTTTCGATGCTCTGGTATTACAAATGCAAATTCCGTCTGTTTTTAACGTCTTAAATTGAAAGAGCCGTCACAAATTGCTCCGTTTTCACTCATTGTAGACAATTATACAGCACCTGAGGTAACAAACACATCTCGAGCCCCATTGTGCACTACATTATTTATGCCAACTCAGTGCCTCGCTCTTTACTACTGTGTACCAATCTTGTCGTCCAACTGCAAAACACTGGGCCACAACAAGTTTCCGCGTCTCCATTGCACTGCGCATACTACGAAACGCTCCCCAAACTTGGCACTCACCCTCGCAGCCGACTTTTCCGACTTTCCACGACGCTCACGCTAGTGACAGCATTATTTATAGTTCGACGTCGCGCCAAAGCGAATGAGTACATTTCGCCTACGGCTTAGGCCGCCCTCCTAGTGTGGCTGCTCGGTGTCTGCAGGCAGCGAGGGTCTGCAAGCTTCCTGTGTTCGCACCTATGTCACCTGTGCTTGCTTGTCAGAGACAGACTATCGCAAAACATACAACTCACTCCATGAATTGATTGCTACGGCATCTGTTATCAGCAGTCACAACTAGCAACACCAGTAGCAGCTGACTGCACGCAAAGAATAGGAATGTGCAGTGGGATTTACGTGAACTCGGCGCAAGGCAGATCTTTCCGACATAGGCTTGAGAATCTTACGGGAACACTTGTACTGTTTCTAAATTAAGTGTAGGCGTGGGAGGAGGGTGCTTCCTGCGCACAAATAACAGCACGCTTGTCAATTGTGGATGCTAATCATTCGCTTGTATCTTCCTAGACACATCTGCTGGTCGTGAATTATTCCACTTGCATATCAAGCTGCGCATGTAGGTGTGTTAAAAATTCTGGAGGCACTGGGTATTGATCCCAGTACCTCTCGCATACTAAGCGAGCGCTCTACCATCTGAGCTACGCCCGCCCCCCCGAAGACTAATGGTGCTACATACAGCCATATAGACGACACAGACCCTTGCACTCCCATTATTCAGCAGACAAACACTACTCTCTATGTATCCGTTAGGGTGTCTTTCAGGTTTCGTGCATTCTGTATCGAATCGTAGTTGGCCACAATGAAAGTGGCACGTATAACGTCGAAAATAGAATTCGGACACCGCTCTGAGTAAGACCAACGTGTTGTCCACCCTCTAGACTTCAATGAGGTTAAGCCGCGATACCTAAGACAGATCTGCACTCGATGACACCTCGATAACAGCCGGTCCCCACACTTACATCTTGCTCTCCTTACGTCAGTATACATCATATCAGTCTGTGACGCTGGCTTTGCAACATCTTGCGTGCCCTTAGGTTCGCCGCGACCAACACTTACCATGCACTGACCACAAAAAGTGGAGGCGCCGCGGCTTGAACCCTGGACCTTTCACATGCCAAGCGAACGCTCTACCAACTGAGCTACGCCCCATGCACGAGCAAACTGCGCTATTCCCCATTGTTTGCGACTCAGATGCGCACGGACACGATGGTTGGTTGGTTTGTAGCGGTGAAGGGAGCAGAGTACAAAGGCGCGGACCCGTTCATATACACAAAAGTTCCAAGTAGTTTCGATGCTCTGGTATTACAAATGCAAATTCCGTCTGTTTTTAACGTCTTAAATTGAAAGAGCCGTCACAAATTGCTCCGTTTTCACTCATTGTAGACAATTATACAGCACCTGAGGTAACAAACACATCTCGAGAACCATTGTGCACTACATTATTTATGCCAAATCAGTGCCTCGCTCTTTACTACTGTGTACCAATCTTGTCGTCCAACTGCAAAACACTGGGCCACAACAAGTTTCCGCGTCTCCATTGCACTGCGCATACTACGAAACGCTCCCCAAACTTGGCACTCACCCTCGCAGCCGACTTTTCCGACTTTCCACGACGCTCACGCTAGTGACAGCATTATTTATAGTTCGACGTCGCGCCAAAGCGAATGAGTACATTTCGCCTACGGCTTAGGCCGCCCTCCTAGTGTGGCTGCTCGGTGTCTGCAGGCAGCGAGGGTCTGCAAGCTTCCTGTGTTCGCACCTATGTCACCTGTGCTTGCTTGTCAGAGACAGACTATCGCAAAACATACAACTCACTCCATGAATTGATTGCTACGGCATCTGTTATCAGCAGTCACAACTAGCAACACCAGTAGCAGCTGACTGCACGCAAAGAATAGGAATGTGCAGTGGGATTTACGTGAACTCGGCGCAAGGCAGATCTTTCCGACATAGGCTTGAGAATCTTACGGGAACACTTGTACTGTTTCTAAATTAAGTGTAGGCGTGGGAGGAGGGTGCTTCCTGCGCACAAATAACAGCACGCTTGTCAATTGTGGATGCTAATCATTCGCTTGTATCTTCCTAGACACATCTGCTGGTCGTGAATTATTCCACTTGCATATCAAGCTGCGCATGTAGGTGTGTTAAAAATTCTGGAGGCACTGGGTATTGATCCCAGTACCTCTCGCATACTAAGCGAGCGCTCTACCATCTGAGCTACGACCGCCCACCCACCCCGAAGACTAATGGTGCTACATACAGCCATATAGACGACACAGACCCTTGCACTCCCATTATTCAGCAGACAAACACTACTCTCTATGTATCCGTTAGGGTGTCTTTCAGGTTTCGTGCATTCTGTATCGAATCGTAGTTGCCAAAATGAAAGTGGCACGTATAACGTCGAAAATAGAATTCGGACACCGCTCTGAGTAAGACCAACGTGTTGTCCACCCTCTAGACTTCAATGAGGTTAAGCCGCGATACCTAAGACAGATCTGCACTCGATGACACCTCGATAACAGCCGGTCCCCACACTTACATCTTGCTCTCCTTACGTCAGTATACATCATATCAGTCTGTGACGCTGGCTTTGCAACATCTTGCGTGCCTTTAGGTTCGCCGCGTCCAACACTTACCATGCACTGACCACAAAAAATGGAGGCGCCGCGGCTTGAACCCTGGACCTTTCACATGCCAAGCGAACGCTCCACCAACTGAGCTACGCCCCATGCACAAGCAAACTGCGCTATTCCCCATTCTTGGCGACTCAGATGCGCACGGACACGATGGTTGGTTGGTTTGTAGCGGTGAAGGGAGCAGAGTACAAAGGCGCGGACCCGTTCATATACACAAAAGTTCCAAGTAGTTTCGATGCTCTGGTATTACAAATGCAAATTCCGTCTGTTTTTAACGTCTTAAATTGAAAGAGCCGTCACAAATTGCTCCGTTTTCACTCATTGTAGACAATTATACAGCACCTGAGGTAACAAACACATCTCGAGCCCCATTGTGCACTACATTATTTATGCCAACTCAGTGCCTCGCTCTTTACTACTGTGTACCAATCTTGTCGTCCAACTGCAAAACACTGGGCCACAACAAGTTTCCGCGTCTCCATTGCACTGCGCATACTACGAAACGCTCCCCAAACTTGGCACTCACCCTCGCAGCCGACTTTTCCGACTTTCCACGACGCTCACGCTAGTGACAGCATTATTTATAGTTCGACGTCGCGCCAAAGCGAATGAGTACATTTCGCCTACGGCTTAGGCCGCCCTCCTAGTGTGGCTGCTCGGTGTCTGCAGGCAGCGAGGGTCTGCAAGCTTCCTGTGTTCGCACCTATGTCACCTGTGCTTGCTTGTCAGAGACAGACTATCGCAAAACATACAACTCACTCCATGAATTGATTGCTACGGCATCTGTTATCAGCAGTCACAACTAGCAACACCAGTAGCAGCTGACTGCACGCAAAGAATAGGAATGTGCAGTGGGATTTACGTGAACTCGGCGAAAGGCAGATCTTTCCGACATAGGCTTGAGAATCTTACGGGAACACTTGTACTGTTTCTAAATTAAGTGTAGGCGTGGGAGGAGGGTGCTTCCTGCGCACAAATAACAGCACGCTTGTCAATTGTGGATGCTAATCATTCGCTTGTATCTTCCTAGACACATCTGCTGGTCGTGAATTATTCCATTTGCATATCAAGGTGCGCATGTAGGTGTGTTAAAAATTCTGGAGGCACTGGGTATTGATCCCAGTACCTCTCGCATACTAAGCGAGCGCTCTACCATCTGAGCTACGCCCGCCCCCCCGAAGACTAATGGTGCTACATACAGCCATATAGACGACACAGACCCTTGCACTCCCATTATTCAGCAGACAAACACTACTCTCTATGTATCCGTTAGGGTGTCTTTCAGGTTTCGTGCATTCTGTATCGAATCGTAGTTGGCCACAATGAAAGTGGCACGTATAACGTCGAAAATAGAATTCGGACACCGCTCTGAGTAAGACCAACGTGTTGTCCACCCTCTAGACTTCAATGAGGTTAAGCCGCGATACCTAAGACAGATCTGCACTCGATGACACCTCGATAACAGCCGGTCCCCACACTTACATCTTGCTCTCCTTACGTCAGTATACATCATATCAGTCTGTGACGCTGGCTTTGCAACATCTTGCGTGCCCTTAGGTTCGCCGCGACCAACACTTACCATGCACTGACCACAAAAAATGGAGGCGCCGCGGCTTGAACCCTGGACCTTTCACATGCCAAGCGAACGCTCTACCAACTGAGCTACGCCCCATGCACGAGCAAACTGCGCTATTCCCCATTGTTTACGACTCAGATGCGCACGGACACGATGGTTGGTTGGTTTGTAGCGGTGAAGGGAGCAGAGTACAAAGGCGCGGACCCGTTCATATACACAAAAGTTCCAAGTAGTTTCGATGCTCTGGTATTACAAATGCAAATTCCGTCTGTTTTTAACGTCTTAAATTGAAAGAGCCGTCACAAATTGCTCCGTTTTCACTCCTTGTCGACAATTATACAGCACCTGAGGTAACAAACACATCTCGAGCCCCATTGTGCACTACATTATTTATGCCAACTCAGTGCCTCGCTCTTTACTACTGTGTACCAATCTTGTCGTCCAACTGCAAAACACTGGGCCCCAACAAGTTTCCGCGTCTCCATTGCACTGCGCATACTACGAAACGCTCCCCAAACTTGGCACTCACCCTCGCAGCCGACTTTTCCGACTTTCCACGACGCTCACGCTAGTGACAGCATTATTTATAGTTCGACGTCGCGCCAAAGCGAATGAGTACATTTCGCCTACGGCTTAGGCCGCCCTCCTAGTGTGGCTGCTCGGTGTCTGCAGGCAGCGAGGGTCTGCAAGCTTCCTGTGTTCGCACCTATGTCACCTGTGCTTGCTTGTCAGAGACAGACTATCGCAAAACATACAACTCACTCCATGAATTGATTGCTACGGCATCTGTTATCAGCAGTCACAACTAGCAACACCAGTAGCAGCTGACTGCACGCAAAGAATAGGAATGTGCAGTGGGATTTACGTGAACTCGGCGCAAGGCAGATCTTTCCGACATAGGCTTGAGAATGTTACGGGAACACTTGTACTGTTTCTAAATTAAGTGTAGGCGTGGGAGGAGGGTGCTTCCTGCGCACAAATAACAGCACGCTTGTCAATTGTGGATGCTAATCATTCGCTTGTATCTTCCTAGACACATCTGCTGGTCGTGAATTATTCCACTTGCATATCAAGGTGCGCATGTTGGTGTGTTAAAAATTCTGGAGGCACTGGGTATTGATCCCAGTACCTCTCGCATACTAAGCGAGCGCTCTACCATCTGAGCTACGCCCGCCCCCCCGAAGACTAATGGTGCTACATACAGCCATATAGACGACACAGACCCTTGCAGTCCCATTATTCAGCAGACAAACACTACTCTCTATGTATCCGTTAGGGTGTCTTTCAGGTTTCGTGCATTCTGTATCGAATCGTAGTTGGCCACAATGAAAGTGGCACGTATAACGTCGAAAATAGAATTCGGACACCGCTCTGAGTAAGACCAACGTGTTGTCCACTCTCTAGACTTCAATGAGGTTAAGCCGCGATACCTAAGACAGATCTGCACTCGATGACACCTCGATAACAGCCGGTCCCCACACTTACATCTTGCTCTCCTTACGTCAGTATACATCATATCAGTCTGTGACGCTGGCTTTGCAACATCTTGCGTGCCCTTAGGTTCGCCGCGACCAACACTTACCATGCACTGACCACAAAAAATGGAGGCGCCGCGGCTTGAACCCTGGACCTTTCATATGCCAAGCGAACGCTCTACCAACTGAGCTACGCCCCATGCACGAGCAAACTGCGCTATTCCCCATTGTTTGCGACTCAGATGCGCACGGACACGATGGTTGGTTGGTTTGTAGCGGTGAAGGGAGCAGAGTACAAAGGCGCGGACCCGTTCATATACACAAAAGTTCCAAGTAGTTTCGATGCTCTGGTATTACAAATGCAAATTCCGTCTGTTTTTAACGTCTTAAATTGAAAGAGCCGTCACAAATTGCTCCGTTTTCACTCCTTGTCGACAATTATACAGCACCTGAGGTAACAAACACATCTCGAGCCCCATTGTGCACTACATTATTTATGCCAACTCAGTGCCTCGCTCTTTACTACTGTGTACCAATCTTGTCGTCCAACTGCAAAACACTTGGCCACAACAAGTTTCCGCGTCTCCATTGCACTGCGCATACTACGAAACGCTCCCCAAACTTGGCACTCACCCTCGCAGCCGACTTTTCCGACTTTCCACGACGCTCACGCTAGTGACAGCATTATTTATAGTTCGACGTCGCGCCAAAGCGAATGAGTACATTTCGCCTACGGCTTAGGCCGCCCTCCTAGTGTGGCTGCTCGGTGTCTGCAGGCAGCGAGGGTCTGCAAGCTTCCTGTGTTCGCACCTATGTCACCTGTGCTTGCTTGTCAGAGACAGACTATCGCAAAACATACAACTCACTCCATGAATTGATTGCTACGGCATCTGTTATCAGCAGTCACAACTAGCAACACCAGTAGCAGCTGACTGCACGCAAAGAATAGGAATGTGCAGTGGGATTTACGTGAACTCGGCGCAAGGCAGATCTTTCCGACATAGGCTTGAGAATCTTACGGGAACACTTGTACTGTTTCTAAATTAAGTGTAGGCGTGGGAGGAGGGTGCTTCCTGGGCACAAATAACAGCACGCTTGTCAATTGTGGATGCTAATCATTCGCTTGTATCTTCCTAGACACATCTGCTGGTCGTGAATTATTCCACTTGCATATCAAGGTGCGCATGTAGGTGTGTTAAAAATTCTGGAGGCACTGGGTATTGATCCCAGTACCTCTCGCATACTAAGCGAGCGCTCTACCATCTGAGCTACGCCCGCCCCCCCGAAGACTAATGGTGCTACATACAGCCATATAGACGACACAGACCCTTGCAGTCCCATTATTCAGCAGACAAACACTACTCTCTATGTATCCGTTAGGGTGTCTTTCAGGTTTCGTGCATTCTGTATCGAATCGTAGTTGGCCACAATGAAAGTGGCACGTATAACGTCGAAAATAGAATTCGGACACCGCTCTGAGTAAGACCAACGTGTTGTCCACCCTCTAGACTTCAATGAGGTTAAGCCGCGATACCTAAGACAGATCTGCACTCGATGACACCTCGATAACAGCCGGTCCCCACACTTACATCTTGCTCTCCTTACGTCAGTATACATCATATCAGTCTGTGACGCTGGCTTTGCAACATCTTGCGTGCCCTTAGGTTCGCCGCGACCAACACTTACCATGCACTGACCACAAAAAATGGAGGCGCCGCGGCTTGAACCCTGGACCTTTCACATGCCAAGCGAACGCTCTACCAACTGAGCTACGCCCCATGCACGAGCAAACTGCGCTATTCCCCATTGTTTGCGACTCAGATGCGCACGGACACGATGGTTGGTTGGTTTGTAGCGGTGAAGGGAGCAGAGTACAAAGGCGCGGACCCGTTCATATACACAAAAGTTCCAAGTAGTTTCGATGCTCTGGTATTACAAATGCAAATTCCGTCTGTTTTTAACGTCTTAAATTGAAAGAGCCGTCACAAATTGCTCCGTTTTCACTCATTGTAGACAATTATACAGCACCTGAGGTAACAAACACATCTCGAGCCCCATTGTGCACTACATTATTTATGCCAACTCAGTGCCTCGCTCTTTACTACTGTGTACCAATCTTGTCGTCCAACTGCAAAACACTGGGCCACAACAAGTTTCCGCGTCTCCATTGCACTGCGCATACTACGAAACGCTCCCCAAACTTGGCACTCACCCTCGCAGCCGACTTTTCCGACTTTCCACGACGCTCACGCTAGTGACAGCATTATTTATAGTTCGACGTCGCGCCAAAGCGAATGAGTACATTTCGCCTACGGCTTAGGCCGCCCTCCTAGTGTGGCTGCTCGGTGTCTGCAGGCAGCGAGGGTCTGCAAGCTTCCTGTGTTCGCACCTATGTCACCTGTGCTTGCTTGTCAGAGACAGACTATCGCAAAACATACAACTCACTCCATGAATTGATTGCTACGGCATCTGTTATCAGCAGTCACAACTAGCAACACCAGTAGCAGCTGACTGCACGCAAAGAATAGGAATGTGCAGTGGGATTTACGTGAACTCGGCGAAAGGCAGATCTTTCCGACATAGGCTTGAGAATCTTACGGGAACACTTGTACTGTTTCTAAATTAAGTGTAGGCGTGGGAGGAGGGTGCTTCCTGCGCACAAATAACAGCACGCTTGTCAATTGTGGATGCTAATCATTCGCTTGTATCTTCCTAGACACATCTGCTGGTCGTGAATTATTCCATTTGCATATCAAGGTGCGCATGTAGGTGTGTTAAAAATTCTGGAGGCACTGGGTATTGATCCCAGTACCTCTCGCATACTAAGCGAGCGCTCTACCATCTGAGCTACGCCCGCCCCCCCGAAGACTAATGGTGCTACATACAGCCATATAGACGACACAGACCCTTGCACTCCCATTATTCAGCAGACAAACACTACTCTCTATGTATCCGTTAGGGTGTCTTTCAGGTTTCGTGCATTCTGTATCGAATCGTAGTTGGCCACAATGAAAGTGGCACGTATAACGTCGAAAATAGAATTCGGACACCGCTCTGAGTAAGACCAACGTGTTGTCCACCCTCTAGACTTCAATGAGGTTAAGCCGCGATACCTAAGACAGATCTGCACTCGATGACACCTCGATAACAGCCGGTCCCCACACTTACATCTTGCTCTCCTTACGTCAGTATACATCATATCAGTCTGTGACGCTGGCTTTGCAACATCTTGCGTGCCCTTAGGTTCGCCGCGACCAACACTTACCATGCACTGACCACAAAAAATGGAGGCGCCGCGGCTTGAACCCTGGACCTTTCACATGCCAAGCGAACGCTCTACCAACTGAGCTACGCCCCATGCACGAGCAAACTGCGCTATTCCCCATTGTTTACGACTCAGATGCGCACGGACACGATGGTTGGTTGGTTTGTAGCGGTGAAGGGAGCAGAGTACAAAGGCGCGGACCCGTTCATATACACAAAAGTTCCAAGTAGTTTCGATGCTCTGGTATTACAAATGCAAATTCCGTCTGTTTTTAACGTCTTAAATTGAAAGAGCCGTCACAAATTGCTCCGTTTTCACTCCTTGTCGACAATTATACAGCACCTGAGGTAACAAACACATCTCGAGCCCCATTGTGCACTACATTATTTATGCCAACTCAGTGCCTCGCTCTTTACTACTGTGTACCAATCTTGTCGTCCAACTGCAAAACACTGGGCCCCAACAAGTTTCCGCGTCTCCATTGCACTGCGCATACTACGAAACGCTCCCCAAACTTGGCACTCACCCTCGCAGCCGACTTTTCCGACTTTCCACGACGCTCACGCTAGTGACAGCATTATTTATAGTTCGACGTCGCGCCAAAGCGAATGAGTACATTTCGCCTACGGCTTAGGCCGCCCTCCTAGTGTGGCTGCTCGGTGTCTGCAGGCAGCGAGGGTCTGCAAGCTTCCTGTGTTCGCACCTATGTCACCTGTGCTTGCTTGTCAGAGACAGACTATCGCAAAACATACAACTCACTCCATGAATTGATTGCTACGGCATCTGTTATCAGCAGTCACAACTAGCAACACCAGTAGCAGCTGACTGCACGCAAAGAATAGGAATGTGCAGTGGGATTTACGTGAACTCGGCGCAAGGCAGATCTTTCCGACATAGGCTTGAGAATCTTACGGGAACACTTGTACTGTTTCTAAATTAAGTGTAGGCGTGGGAGGAGGGTGCTTCCTGCGCACAAATAACAGCACGCTTGTCAATTGTGGATGCTAATCATTCGCTTGTATCTTCCTAGACACATCTGCTGGTCGTGAATTATTCCACTTGCATATCAAGGTGCGCATGTTGGTGTGTTAAAAATTCTGGAGGCACTGGGTATTGATCCCAGTACCTCTCGCATACTAAGCGAGCGCTCTACCATCTGAGCTACGCCCGCCCCCCCGAAGACTAATGGTGCTACATACAGCCATATAGACGACACAGACCCTTGCAGTCCCATTATTCAGCAGACAAACACTACTCTCTATGTATCCGTTAGGGTGTCTTTCAGGTTTCGTGCATTCTGTATCGAATCGTAGTTGGCCACAATGAAAGTGGCACGTATAACGTCGAAAATAGAATTCGGACACCGCTCTGAGTAAGACCAACGTGTTGTCCACTCTCTAGACTTCAATGAGGTTAAGCCGCGATACCTAAGACAGATCTGCACTCGATGACACCTCGATAACAGCCGGTCCCCACACTTACATCTTGCTCTCCTTACGTCAGTATACATCATATCAGTCTGTGACGCTGGCTTTGCAACATCTTGCGTGCCCTTAGGTTCGCCGCGACCAACACTTACCATGCACTGACCACAAAAAATGGAGGCGCCGCGGCTTGAACCCTGGACCTTTCATATGCCAAGCGAACGCTCTACCAACTGAGCTACGCCCCATGCACGAGC
Source organism: Schistocerca gregaria (assembly GCF_023897955.1). Lineage (NCBI taxonomy): Eukaryota > Metazoa > Arthropoda > Insecta > Orthoptera > Acrididae > Schistocerca > Schistocerca gregaria. Next base: position 22,825,952 of record NC_064929.1, on the reverse strand, counting down.
AAACTGCGCTATTCCCCATTGTTTGCGACTCAGATGCGCACGGACACGATGGTTGGTTGGTTTGTAGCGGTGAAGGGAGCAGAGTACAAAGGCGCGGACCCGTTCATATACACAAAAGTTCCAAGTAGTTTCGATGCTCTGGTATTACAAATGCAAATTCCGTCTGTTTTTAACGTCTTAAATTGAAAGAGCCGTCACAAATTGCTCCGTTTTCACTCCTTGTCGACAATTATACAGCACCTGAGGTAACAAACACATCTCGAGCCCCATTGTGCACTACATTATTTATGCCAACTCAGTGCCTCGCTCTTTACTACTGTGTACCAATCTTGTCGTCCAACTGCAAAACACTTGGCCACAACAAGTTTCCGCGTCTCCATTGCACTGCGCATACTACGAAACGCTCCCCAAACTTGGCACTCACCCTCGCAGCCGACTTTTCCGACTTTCCACGACGCTCACGCTAGTGACAGCATTATTTATAGTTCGACGTCGCGCCAAAGCGAATGAGTACATTTCGCCTACGGCTTAGGCCGCCCTCCTAGTGTGGCTGCTCGGTGTCTGCAGGCAGCGAGGGTCTGCAAGCTTCCTGTGTTCGCACCTATGTCACCTGTGCTTGCTTGTCAGAGACAGACTATCGCAAAACATACAACTCACTCCATGAATTGATTGCTACGGCATCTGTTATCAGCAGTCACAACTAGCAACACCAGTAGCAGCTGACTGCACGCAAAGAATAGGAATGTGCAGTGGGATTTACGTGAACTCGGCGCAAGGCAGATCTTTCCGACATAGGCTTGAGAATCTTACGGGAACACTTGTACTGTTTCTAAATTAAGTGTAGGCGTGGGAGGAGGGTGCTTCCTGGGCACAAATAACAGCACGCTTGTCAATTGTGGATGCTAATCATTCGCTTGTATCTTCCTAGACACATCTGCTGGTCGTGAATTATTCCACTTGCATATCAAGGTGCGCATGTAGGTGTGTTAAAAATTCTGGAGGCACTGGGTATTGATCCCAGTACCTCTCGCATACTAAGCGAGCGCTCTACCATCTGAGCTACGCCCGCCCCCCCGAAGACTAATGGTGCTACATACAGCCATATAGACGACACAGACCCTTGCAGTCCCATTATTCAGCAGACAAACACTACTCTCTATGTATCCGTTAGGGTGTCTTTCAGGTTTCGTGCATTCTGTATCGAATCGTAGTTGGCCACAATGAAAGTGGCACGTATAACGTCGAAAATAGAATTCGGACACCGCTCTGAGTAAGACCAACGTGTTGTCCACCCTCTAGACTTCAATGAGGTTAAGCCGCGATACCTAAGACAGATCTGCACTCGATGACACCTCGATAACAGCCGGTCCCCACACTTACATCTTGCTCTCCTTACGTCAGTATACATCATATCAGTCTGTGACGCTGGCTTTGCAACATCTTGCGTGCCCTTAGGTTCGCCGCGACCAACACTTACCATGCACTGACCACAAAAAATGGAGGCGCCGCGGCTTGAACCCTGGACCTTTCACATGCCAAGCGAACGCTCTACCAACTGAGCTACGCCCCATGCACGAGCAAACTGCGCTATTCCCCATTGTTTGCGACTCAGATGCGCACGGACACGATGGTTGGTTGGTTTGTAGCGGTGAAGGGAGCAGAGTACAAAGGCGCGGACCCGTTCATATACACAAAAGTTCCAAGTAGTTTCGATGCTCTGGTATTACAAATGCAAATTCCGTCTGTTTTTAACGTCTTAAATTGAAAGAGCCGTCACAAATTGCTCCGTTTTCACTCATTGTAGACAATTATACAGCACCTGAGGTAACAAACACATCTCGAGAACCATTGTGCACTACATTATTTATGCCAACTCAGTGCCTCGCTCTTTACTACTGTGTACCAATCTTGTCGTCCAACTGCAAAACACTGGGCCACAACAAGTTTCCGCGTCTCCATTGCACTGCGCATACTACGAAACGCTCCCCAAACTTGACACTCACCCTCGCAGCCGACTTTTCCGACTTTCCACGACGCTCACGCAACGCTCACGCTAGTGACAGCATTATTTATAGTTCGACGTCGCGCCAAAGCGAATGAGTACATTTCGCCTACGGCTTAGGCCGCCCTCCTAGTGTGGCTGCTCGGTGTCTGCAGGCAGCGAGGTTCTGCAAGCTTCCTGTGTTCGCACCTATGTCACCTGTGCTTGCTTGTCAGAGACAGACTATCGCAAAACATACAACTCACTCCATGAATTGATTGCTACGGCATCTGTTATCAGCAGTCACAACTAGCAACACCAGTAGCAGCTGACTGCACGCAAAGAATAGGAATGTGCAGTGGGATTTACGTGAACTCGGCGCAAGGCTGATCTTTCCGACATAGGCTTGAGAATCTTACGGGAACACTTGTACTGTTTCTAAATTAAGTGTAGGCGTGGGAGGAGGGTGCTTCCTGCGCACAAATAACAGCACGCTTGTCAATTGTGGATGCTAATCATTCGCTTGTATCTTCCTAGACACATCTGCTGGTCGTGAATTATTCCACTTGCATATCAAGGTGCGCATGTAGGTGTGTTAAAAATTCTGGAGGCACTGGGTATTGATCCCAGTACCTCTCGCATACTAAGCGAGCGCTCTACCATCTGAGCTACGCCCGCCCCCCCGAAGACTAATGGTGCTACATACAGCCATATAGACGACACAGACCCTTGCACTCCCATTATTCAGCAGACAAACACTACTCTCTATGTATCCGTTAGGGTGTCTTTCAGGTTTCGTGCATTCTGTATCGAATCGTAGTTGGCCACAATGAAAGTGGCACGTATAACGTCGAAAATAGAATTCGGACACCGCTCTGAGTAAGACCAACGTGTTGTCCACTCTCTAGACTTCAATGAGGTTAAGCCGCGATACCTAAGACAGATCTGCACTCGATGACACCTCGATAACAGCCGGTCCCCACACTTACATCTTGCTCTCCTTACGTCAGTATACATCATATCAGTCTGTGACGCTGGCTTTGCAACATCTTGCGTGCCCTTAGGTTCGCCGCGACCAACACTTACCATGCACTGACCACAAAAAATGGAGGCGCCGCGGCTTGAACCCTGGACCTTTCACATGCCAAGCGAACGCTCTACCAACTGAGCTACGCCCCATGCACGAGCAAACTGCGCTATTCCCCATTGTTTGCGACTCAGATGCGCACGGACACGATGGTTGGTTGGTTTGTAGCGGTGAAGGGAGCAGAGTACAAAGGCGCGGACCCGTTCATATACACAAAAGTTCCAAGTAGTTTCGATGCTCTGGTATTACAAATGCAAATTCCGTCTGTTTTTAACGTCTTAAATTGAAAGAGCCGTCACAAATTGCTCCGTTTTCACTCCTTGTCGACAATTATACAGCACCTGAGGTAACAAACACATCTCGAGCCCCATTGTGCACTACATTATTTATGCCAACTCAGTGCCTCGCTCTTTACTACTGTGTACCAATCTTGTCGTCCAACTGCAAAACACTGGGCCACAACAAGTTTCCGCGTCTCCATTGCACTGCGCATACTACGAAACGCTCCCCAAACTTGGCACTCACCCTCGCAGCCGACTTTTCCGACTTTCCACGACGCTCACGCTAGTGACAGCATTATTTATAGTTCGACGTCGCGCCAAAGCGAATGAGTACATTTCGCCTACGGCTTAGGCCGCCCTCCTAGTGTGGCTGCTCGGTGTCTGCAGGCAGCGAGGGTCTGCAAGCTTCCTGTGTTCGCACCTATGTCACCTGTGCTTGCTTGTCAGAGACAGACTATCGCAAAACATACAACTCACTCCATGAATTGATTGCTACGGCATCTGTTATCAGCAGTCACAACTAGCAACACCAGTAGCAGCTGACTGCACGCAAAGAATAGGAATGTGCAGTGGGATTTACGTGAACTCGGCGCAAAGCAGATCTTTCCGACATAGGCTTGAGAATCTTACGGGAACACTTGTACTGTTTCTAAATTAAGTGTAGGCGTGGGAGGAGGGTGCTTCCTGCGCACAAATAACAGCACGCTTGTCAATTGTGGATGCTAATCATTCGCTTGTATCTTCCTAGACACATCTGCTGGTCGTGAATTATTCCACTTGCATATCAAGGTGCGCATGTAGGTGTGTTAAAAATTCTGGAGGCACTGGGTATTGATCCCAGTACCTCTCGCATACTAAGCGAGCGCTCTACCATCTGAGCTACGCCCGCCCCCCCGAAGACTAATGGTGCTACATACAGCCATATAGACGACACAGACCCTTGCAGTCCCATTATTCAGCAGACAAACACTACTCTCTATGTATCCGTTAGGGTGTCTTTCAGGTTTCGTGCATTCTGTATCGAATCGTAGTTGGCCACAATGAAAGTGGCACGTATAACGTCGAAAATAGAATTCGGACACCGCTCTGAGTAAGACCAACGTGTTGTCCACCCTCTAGACTTCAATGAGGTTAAGCCGCGATACCTAAGACAGATCTGCACTCGATGACACCTCGATAACAGCCGGTCCCCACACTTACATCTTGCTCTCCTTACGTCAGTATACATCATATCAGTCTGTGACGCTGGCTTTGCAACATCTTGCGTGCCCTTAGGTTCGCCGCGACCAACACTTACCATGCACTGACCACAAAAAATGGAGGCGCCGCGGCTTGAACCCTGGACCTTTCACATGCCAAGCGAACGCTCTACCAACTGAGCTACGCCCCATGCACGAGCAAACTGCGCTATTCCCCATTGTTTGCGACTCAGATGCGCACGGACACGATGGTTGGTTGGTTTGTAGCGGTGAAGGGAGCAGAGTACAAAGGCGCGGACCCGTTCATATACACAAAAGTTCCAAGTAGTTTCGATGCTCTGGTATTACAAATGCAAATTCCGTCTGTTTTTAACGTCTTAAATTGAAAGAGCCGTCACAAATTGCTCCGTTTTCACTCATTGTAGACAATTATACAGCACCTGAGGTAACAAACAAATCTCGAGAACCATTGTGCACTACATTATTTATGCCAACTCAGTGCCTCGCTCTTTACTACTGTGTACCAATCTTGTCGTCCAACTGCAAAACACTGGGCCACAACAAGTTTCCGCGTCTCCATTGCACTGCGCATACTACGAAACGCTCCCCAAACTTGGCACTCACCCTCGCAGCCGACTTTTCCGACTTTCCACGACGCTCACGAAACGCTCACGCTAGTGACAGCATTATTTATAGTTCGACGTCGCGCCAAAGCGAATGAGTACATTTCGCCTACGGCTTAGGCCGCCCTCCTAGTGTGGCTGCTCGGTGTCTGCAGGCAGCGAGGTTCTGCAAGCTTCCTGTGTTCGCACCTATGTCACCTGTGCTTGCTTGTCAGAGACAGACTATCGCAAAACATACAACTCACTCCATGAATTGATTGCTACGGCATCTGTTATCAGCAGTCACAACTAGCAACACCAGTAGCAGCTGACTGCACGCAAAGAATAGGAATGTGCAGTGGGATTTACGTGAACTCGGCGCAAGGCAGATCTTTCCGACATAGGCTTGAGAATCTTACGGGAACACTTGTACTGTTTCTAAATTAAGTGTAGGCGTGGGAGGAGGGTGCTTCCTGCGCACAAATAACAGCACGCTTGTCAATTGTGGATGCTAATCATTCGCTTGTATCTTCCTAGACACATCTGCTGGTCGTGAATTATTCCACTTGCATATCAAGGTGCGCATGTAGGTGTGTTAAAAATTCTGGAGGCACTGGGTATTGATCCCAGTACCTCTCGCATACTAAGCGAGCGCTCTACCATCTGAGCTACGCCCGCCCCCCCGAAGACTAATGGTGCTACATACAGCCATATAGACGACACAGACCCTTGCAGTCCCATTATTCAGCAGACAAACACTACTCTCTATGTATCCGTTAGGGTGTCTTTCAGGTTTCGTGCATTCTGTATCGAATCGTAGTTGGCCACAATGAAAGTGGCACGTATAACGTCGAAAATAGAATTCGGACACCGCTCTGAGTAAGACCAACGTGTTGTCCACCCTCTAGACTTCAATGAGGTTAAGCCGCGATACCTAAGACAGATCTGCACTCGATGACACCTCGATAACAGCCGGTCCCCACACTTACATCTTGCTCTCCTTACGTCAGTATACATCATATCAGTCTGTGACGCCGGCTTTGCAACATCTTGCGTGCCTTTAGGTTCGCCGCGACCAACACTTACCATGCACTGACCACAAAAAGTGGAGGCGCCGCGGCTTGAACCCTGGACCTTTCAGATGCCAAGCGAACGCTCTACCAACTGAGCTAAACCCATGCACGAGCAAACTGCGCTATTCCCCATTCTTTGCGACTCAGATGCGCACGGACACGATGGTTGGTTGGTTTGTAGCGGTGAAGGGAGCAGAGTACAAAGGCGCGGACCCGTTCATATACACAAAAGTTCCAAGTAGTTTCGATGCTCTGGTATTACAAATGCAAATTCCGTCTGTTTTTAACGTCTTAAATTGAAAGAGCCGTCACAAATTGCTCCGTTTTCACTCATTGTAGACAATTATACAGCACCTGAGGTAACAAACACATCTCGAGCCCCATTGTGCACTACATTATTTATGCCAACTCAGTGCCTCGCTCTTTACTACTGTGTACCAATCTTGTCGTCCAACTGCAAAACACTGGGCCACAACAAGTTTCCGCGTCTCCATTGCACTGCGCATACTACGAAACGCTCCCCAAACTTGGCACTCACCCTCGCAGCCGACTTTTCCGACTTTCCACGACGCTCACGCTAGTGACAGCATTATTTATAGTTCGACGTCGCGCCAAAGCGAATGAGTACATTTCGCCTACGGCTTAGGCCGCCCTCCTAGTGTGGCTGCTCGGTGTCTGCAGGCAGCGAGGGTCTGCAAGCTTCCTGTGTTCGCACCTATGTCACCTGTGCTTGCTTGTCAGAGACAGACTATCGCAAAACATACAACTCACTCCATGAATTGATTGCTACGGCATCTGTTATCAGCAGTCACAACTAGCAACACCAGTAGCAGCTGACTGCACGCAAAGAATAGGAATGTGCAGTGGGATTTACGTGAACTCGGCGCAAAGCAGATCTTTCCGACATAGGCTTGAGAATCTTACGGGAACACTTGTACTGTTTCTAAATTAAGTGTAGGCGTGGGAGGAGGGTGCTTCCTGCGCACAAATAACAGCACGCTTGTCAATTGTGGATGCTAATCATTCGCTTGTATCTTCCTAGACACATCTGCTGGTCGTGAATTATTCCACTTGCATATCAAGGTGCGCATGTAGGTGTGTTAAAAATTCTGGAGGCACTGGGTATTGATCCCAGTACCTCTCGCATACTAAGCGAGCGCTCTACCATCTGAGCTACGCCCGCCCCCCCGAAGACTAATGGTGCTACATACAGCCATATAGACGACACAGACCCTTGCAGTCCCATTATTCAGCAGACAAACACTACTCTCTATGTATCCGTTAGGGTGTCTTTCAGGTTTCGTGCATTCTGTATCGAATCGTAGTTGGCCACAATGAAAGTGGCACGTATAACGTCGAAAATAGAATTCGGACACCGCTCTGAGTAAGACCAACGTGTTGTCCACCCTCTAGACTTCAATGAGGTTAAGCCGCGATACCTAAGACAGATCTGCACTCGATGACACCTCGATAACAGCCGGTCCCCACACTTACATCTTGCTCTCCTTACGTCAGTATACATCATATCAGTCTGTGACGCTGGCTTTGCAACATCTTGCGTGCCCTTAGGTTCGCCGCGACCAACACTTACCATGCACTGACCACAAAAAATGGATGCGCCGCGGCTTGAACCCTGGACCTTTCACATGCCAAGCGAACGCTCTACCAACTGAGCTACGCCCCATGCACGAGCAAACTGCGCTATTCCCCATTGTTTGCGACTCAGATGCGCACGGACACGATGTTTGGTTGGTTTGTAGCGGTGAAGGGAGCAGAGTACAAAGGCGCGGACCCGTTCATATACACAAAAGTTCCAAGTAGTTTCGATGCTCTGGTATTACAAATGCAAATTCCGTCTGTTTTTAACGTCTTAAATTGAAAGAGCCGTCACAAATTGCTCCGTTTTCACTCATTGTAGACAATTATACAGCACCTGAGGTAACAAACACATCTCGAGAACCATTGTGCACTACATTATTTATGCCAACTCAGTGCCTCGCTCTTTACTACTGTGTACCAATCTTGTCGTCCAACTGCAAAACACTGGGCCACAACAAGTTTCCGCGTCTCCATTGCACTGCGCATACTACGAAACGCTCCCCAAACTTGGCACTCACCCTCGCAGCCGACTTTTCCGACTTTCCACGACGCTCACGCTAGTGACAGCATTATTTATAGTTCGACGTCGCGCCAAAGCGAATGAGTACATTTCGCCTACGGCTTAGGCCGCCCTCCTAGTGTGGCTGCTCGGTGTCTGCAGGCAGCGAGGGTCTGCAAGCTTCCTGTGTTCGCACCTATGTCACCTGTGCTTGCTTGTCAGAGACAGACTATCGCAAAACATACAACTCACTCCATGAATTGATTGCTACGGCATCTGTTATCAGCAGTCACAACTAGCAACACTAGTAGCAGCTGACTGCACGCAAAGAATAGGAATGTGCAGTGGGATTTACGTGAACTCGGCGCAAGGCAGATCTTTCCGACATAGGCTTGAGAATCTTACGGGAACACTTGTACTGTTTCTAAATTAAGTGTAGGCGTGGGAGGAGGGTGCTTCCTTCGCACAAATAACAGCACGCTTGTCAATTGTGGATGCTAATCATTCGCTTGTATCTTCCTAGACACATCTGCTGGTCGTGAATTATTCCACTTGCATATCAAGGTGCGCATGTAGGTGTGTTAAAAATTCTGGAGGCACTGGGTATTGATCCCAGTACCTCTCGCATACTAAGCGAGCGCTCTACCATCTGAGCTACGCCCGCCCCCCCGAAGACTAATGGTGCTACATACAGCCATATAGACGACACAGACCCTTGCAGTCCCATTATTCAGCAGACAAACACTACTCTCTATGTATCCGTTAGGGTGTCTTTCAGGTTTCGTGCATTCTGTATCGAATCGTAGTTGCCAAAATGAAAGTGGCACCTATAACGTCGAAAATAGAATTCGGACACCGCTCTGAGTAAGACCAACGTGTTGTCCACCCTCTAGACTTCAATGAGGTTAAGCCGCGATACCTAAGACAGATCTGCACTCGATGACACCTCGATAACAGCCGGTCCCCACACTTACATCTTGCTCTCCTTACGTCAGTATACATCATATCAGTCTGTGACGCTGGCTTTGCAACATCTTGCGTGCCTTTAGGTTCACCGCGACCAACACTTACCATGCACTGACCACAAAAAATGGAGGCGCCGCGGCTTGAACCCTGGACCTTTCACATGCCAAGCGAATGCTCTACCAACTGAGCTACGCCCCATGCACGAGCAAACTGCGCTATTCCCCATTCTTTGCGACTCAGATGCGCACGGACACGATGGTTGGTTGGTTTGTAGCGGTGAAGGGAGCAGAGTACAAAGGCGCGGACCCGTTCATATACACAAAAGTTCCAAGTAGTTTCGATGCTCTGGTATTACAAATGCAAATTCCGTCTGTTTTTAACGTCTTAAATTGAAAGAGCCGTCACAAATTGCTCCGTTTTCACTCATTGTAGACAATTATACAGCACCTGAGGTAACAAACACATCTCGAGAACCATTGTGCACTACATTATGTATGCCAACTCAGTGCCTCGCTCTTTACTACTGTGTACCAATCTTGTCGTCCAACTGCAAAACACTGGGCCACAACAAGTTTCCGCGTCTCCATTGCACTGCGCATACTACGAAACGCTCCCCAAACTTGGCACTCACCCTCGCAGCCGACTTTTCCGACTTTCCACGACGCTCACGCTAGTGACAGCATTATTTATAGTTCGACGTCGCGCCAAAGCGAATGAGTACATTTCGCCTACGGCTTAGGCCGCCCTCCTAGTGTGGCTGCTCGGTGTCTGCAGGCAGCGAGGGTCTACAAGCTTCCTGTGTTCGCACCTATGTCACCTGTGCTTGCTTGTCAGAGACAGACTATCGCAAAACATACAACTCACTCCATGAATTGATTGCTACGGCATCTGTTATCAGCAGTCACAACTAGCAACACCAGTAGCAGCTGACTGCACGCAAAGAATAGGAATGTGCAGTGGGATTTACGTGAACTCGGCGCAAGGCAGATGTTTCCGACATAGGCTTGAGAGTCTTACGGGAACACTTGTACTGTTTCTAAATTAAGTGTAGGCGTGGGAGGAGGGTGCTTCCTGCGCACAAATAACAGCACGCTTGTCAATTGTGGATGCTAATCATTCGCTTGTATCTTCCTAGACACATCTGCTGGTCGTGAATTATTCCACTTGCATATCAAGGTGCGCATGTAGGTGTGTTAAAAATTCTGGAAGCACTGGGTATTGATCCCAGTACCTCTCGCATACTAAGCGAGCGCTCTACCATCTGAGCTACGCCCGCCCCCCCGAAGACTAATGGTGCTACATACAGCCATATAGACGACACAGACCCTTGCACTCCCATTATTCAGCAGACAAACACTACTCTCTATGTATCCGTTAGGGTGTCTTTCAGGTTTCGTGCATTCTGTATCGAATCGTAGTTGCCAAAATGAAAGTGGCACGTATAACGTCGAAAATAGAATTCGGACACCGCTCTGAGTAAGACCAACGTGTTGTCCACCCTCTAGACTTCAATGAGGTTAAGCCGCGATACCTAAGACAGATCTGCACTCGATGACACCTCGATAACAGCCGGTCCCCACACTTACATCTTGCTCTCCTTACGTCAGTATACATCATATCAGTCTGTGACGCTGGCTTTGCAACATCTTGCGTGCCTTTAGGTTCGCCGCGACCAACACTTACCATGCACTGACCACAAAAAATGGAGGCGCCGCGGCTTGAACCCTGGACCTTTCACATGCCAAGCGAATGCTCTACCAACTGAGCTACGCCCCATGCACGAGCAAACTGCGCTATTCCCCATTGTTTGCGACTCAGATGCGCACGGACACGATGGTTGGTTGGTTTGTAGCGGTGAAGGGAGCAGAGTACAAAGGCGCGGACCCGTTCATATACACAAAAGTTCCAAGTAGTTTCGATGCTCTGGTATTACAAATGCAAATTCCGTCTGTTTTTAACGTCTTAAATTGAAAGAGCCGAAACAAATTGCTCCGTTTTCACTCATTGTAGACAATTATACAGCACCTGAGGTAACAAACACATCTCGAGAACCATTGTGCACTACATTATTTATGCCAACTCAGTGCCTCGCTCTTTACTACTGTGTACCAATCTTGTCGTCCAACTGCAAAACACTGGGCCACAACAAGTTTCCGCGTCTCCATTGCACTGCGCATACTACGAAACGCTCCCCAAACTTGGCACTCACCCTCGCAGCCGACTTTTCCGACTTTCCACGACGCTCTCGCAACGCTCACGCTAGTGACAGCATTATTTATAGTTCGACGTCGCGCCAAAGCGAATGAGTACATTTCGCCTACGGCTTAGGCCGCCCTCCTAGTGTGGCTGCTCGGTGTCTGCAGGCAGCGAGGGTCTGCAAGCTTCCTGTGTTCGCACCTATGTCACCTGTGCTTGCTTGTCAGAGACAGACTATCGCAAAACATACAACTCACTCCATGAATTGATTGCTACGGCATCTGTTATCAGCAGTCACAACTAGCAACACCAGTAGCAGCTGACTGCACGCAAAGAATAGGAATGTGCAGTGGGATTTACGTGAACTCGGCGCAAGGCAGATCTTTCCGACATAGGCTTGAGAATCTTACGGGAACACTTGTACTGTTTCTAAATTAAGTGTAGGCGTGGGAGGAGGGTGCTTCCTGCGCACAAATAACAGCACGCTTGTCAATTGTGGATGCTAATCATTCGCTTGTATCTTCCTAGACACATCTGCTGGTCGTGAATTATTCCACTTGCATATCAAGGTGCGCATGTAGGTGTGTTAAAAATTCTGGAAGCACTGGGTATTGATCCCAGTACCTCTCGCATACTAAGCGAGCGCTCTACCATCTGAGCTACGCCCGCCCCCCCGAAGACTAATGGTGCTACATACAGCCATAAAGACGACACAGACCCTTGCACTCCCATTATTCAGCAGACAAACACTACTCTCTATGTATCCGTTAGGGTGTCTTTCAGGTTTCGTGCATTCTGTATCGAATCGTAGTTGCCAAAATGAAAGTGGCACGTATAACGTCGAAAATAGAATTCGGACACCGCTCTGAGTAAGACCAACGTGTTGTCCACCCTCTAGACTTCAATGAGGTTAAGCCGCGATACCTAAGACAGATCTGCACTCGATGACACCTCGATAACAGCCGGTCCCCACACTTACATCTTGCTCTCCTTACGTCAGTATACATCATATCAGTCTGTGACGCTGGCTTTGCAACATCTTGCGTGCCTTTAGGTTCGCCGCGACCAACACTTACCATGCACTGACCACAAAAAATGGAGGCGCCGCGGCTTGAACCCTGGACCTTTCACATGCCAAGCGAATGCTCTACCAACTGAGCTACGCCCCATGCACGAGCAAACTGCGCTATTCCCCATTGTTTGCGACTCAGATGCGCACGGACACGATGGTTGGTTGGTTTGTAGCGGTGAAGGGAGCAGAGTACAAAGGCGCGGACCCGTTCATATACACAAAAGTTCCAAGTAGTTTCGATGCTCTGGTATTACAAATGCAAATTCCGTCTGTTTTTAACGTCTTAAATTGAAAGAGCCGAAACAAATTGCTCCGTTTTCACTCATTGTAGACAATTATACAGCACCTGAGGTAACAAACACATCTCGAGAACCATTGTGCACTACATTATTTATGCCAACTCAGTGCCTCGCTCTTTACTACTGTGTACCAATCTTGTCGTCCAACTGCAAAACACTGGGCCACAACAAGTTTCCGCGTCTCCATTGCACTGCGCATACTACGAAACGCTCCCCAAACTTGGCACTCACCCTTGCAGCCGACTTTTCCGACTTTCCACGACGCTCACGCAACGCTCACGCTAGTGACAGCATTATTTATAGTTCGACGTCGCGCCAAAGCGAATGAGTACATTTCGCCTACGGCTTAGGCCGCCCTCCTAGTGTGGCTGCTCGGTGTCTGCAGGCAGCGAGGGTCTGCAAGCTTCCTGTGTTCGCACCTATGTCACCTGTGCTTGCTTGTCAGAGACAGACTATCGCAAAACATACAACTCACTCCATGAATTGATTGCTACGGCATCTGTTATCAGCAGTCACAACTAGCAACACCAGTAGCAGCTGACTGCACGCAAAGAATAGGAATGTGCAAAGGGATTTACGTGAACTCGGCGCAAGGCAGATCTTTCCGACATAGGCTTGAGAATCTTACGGGAACACTTGTACTGTTTCTAAATTAAGTGTAGGCGTGGGAGGAGGGTGCTTCCTGCGCACAAATAACAGCACGCTTGTCAATTGTGGATGCTAATCATTCGCTTGTATCTTCCTAGACACATCTGCTGGTCGTGAATTATTCCACTTGCATATCAAGGTGCGCATGTAGGTGTGTTAAAAATTCTGGAGGCACTGGGTATTGATCCCAGTAACTCTCGCATACTAAGCGAGCGCTCTACCATCTGAGCTACGACCGCCCACCCACACCGAAGACTAATGGTGCTACATACAGCCATATAGACGACACAGACCCTTGCACTCCCATTATTCAGCAGACAAACACTACTCTCTATGTATCCGTTAGGGTGTCTTTCAGGTTTCGTGCATTCTGTATCGAATCGTAGTTGGCCACAATGAAAGTGGCACGTATAACGTCGAAAATAGAATTCGTACACCGCTCTGAGTAAGACCAACAAGTTGTCCACCCTCTAGACTTCAATGAGGTTAAGCCGCGATACCTAAGACAGATCTGCACTCGATGACACCTCGATAACAGCCGGTCCCCACACTTACATCTTGCTCTCCTTACGTCAGTATACATCATATCAGTCTGTGACGCTGGCTTTGCAACATCTTGCGTGCCTTTAGGTTCGCCGCGACCAACACTTACCATGCACTGACCACAAAAAATGGAGGCGCCGCGGCTTGAACCCTGGACCTTTCACATGCCAAGCGAACGCTCTACCAACTGAGCTACGCCCCATGCACGAGCAAACTGTGCTATTCCCCATTGTTTGCGACTCAGATGCGCACGGACACGATGGTTGGTTGGTTTGTAGCGGTGAAGGGAGCAGAGTACAAAGGCGCGGACCCGTTCATATACACAAAAGTTCCAAGTAGTTTCGATGCTCTGGTATTACAAATGCAAATTCCGTCTGTTTTTAACGTCTTAAATTGAAAGAGCCGTCACAAATTGCTCCGTTTTCACTCATTGTAGACAATTATACAGCACCTGAGGTAACAAACACATCTCGAGAACCATTGTGCACTACATTATTTATGCCAACTCAGTGCCTCGCTCTTTACTACTGTGTACCAATCTTGTCGTCCAACTGCAAAACACTGGGCCACAACAAGTTTCCGCGTCTCCATTGCACTGCGCATACTACGAAACGCTCCCCAAACTTGGCACTCACCCTCGCAGCCGACTTTTCCGACTTTCCACGACGCTCACGCTAGTGACAGCATTATTTATGGTTCGACGTCGCGCCAAAGCGAATGAGCACAATTCGCCTACGGCTTAGGCCGCCCTCCTAGTGTGGCTGCTCGGTGTCTGCAGGCAGCGAGGGTCTGCAAGCTTCCTGTGTTCGCACCTATGTCACCTGTGCTTGCTTGTCAGAGACAGACTATCGCAAAACATACAACTCACTCCATGAATTGATTGCTACGGCATCTGTTATCAGCAGTCACAACTAGCAACACCAGTAGCAGCTGACTGCACGCAAAGAATAGGAATGTGCAGTGGGATTTACGTGAACTCGGCGCAAGGCAGATCTTTCCGACATAGGCTTGAGAATCTTACGGGAACACTTGTACTGTTTCTAAATTAAGTGTAGGCGTGGGAGGAGGGTGCTTCCTGCGCACAAATAACAGCACGCTTGTCAATTGTGGATGCTAATCATTCGCTTGTATCTTCCTAGACACATCTGCTGGTCGTGAATTATTCCACTTGCGTATCAAGGTGCGCATGTAGGTGTGTTAAAAACTCTGGAGGCACTGGGTATTGATCCCAGTACCTCTCGCATACTAAGCGAGCGCTCTACCATCTGAGCTACGCCCGCCCCCCCGAAGACTAATGGTGCTACATACAGCCATATAGACGACACAGACCCTTGCACTCCCATTATTCAACAGACAAACATTACTCTCTATGTATCCGTTAGGGTGTCTTTCAGGTTTCGTGCATTCTGTATCGAATCGTAGTTGGCCACAATGAAAGTGGCACGTATAACGTCGAAAATATAATTCGGACACCGCTCTGAGTAAGACCAACAAGTTGTCCACCCTCTAGACTTCAATGAGGTTAAGCCGCGATACCTAAGACAGATCTGCACTCGATGACACCTCGATAACAGCCGGTCCCCACACTTACATCTTGCTCTCCTTAGGTCAGTATACATCATATCAGTCTGTGACGCTGGCTTTGCAACATCTTGCGTGCCTTTAGTTTCGCCGCGACCAACACTTACCATGCACTGACCACAAAAAATGGAGACGCCGCGGCTTGAACCCTGGACCTTTCACATGCCAAGCGAACGCTCTACCAACTGAGCTACGCGCCATGCACGAGCAAACTGCGCTA
This sequence comes from Schistocerca gregaria, assembly GCF_023897955.1. Classification (NCBI taxonomy): domain Eukaryota; kingdom Metazoa; phylum Arthropoda; class Insecta; order Orthoptera; family Acrididae; genus Schistocerca; species Schistocerca gregaria. The sequence goes on along the minus strand of NC_064929.1, from coordinate 22,810,106 downwards.
TTCCCCATTGTTTGCGACTCAGATGCGCACGGACACGATGGTTGGTTGGTTTGTAGCGGTGAAGGGAGCAGAGTACAAAGGCGCGGACCCGTTCATATACACAAAAGTTCCAAGTAGTTTCGATGCTCTGGTATTACAAATGCAAATTCCGTCTGTTTTTAACGTCTTAAATTGAAAGAGCCGTCACAAATTGCTCCGTTTTCACTCATTGTAGACAATTATACAGCACCTGAGGTAACAAACACATCTCGAGAACCATTGTGCACTACATTATTTATGCCAACTCAGTGCCTCGCTCTTTACTACTGTGTACCAATCTTGTCGTCCAACTGCAAAACACTGGGCCACAACAAGTTTCCGCGTCTCCATTGCACTGCGCATACTACGAAACGCTCCCCAAACTTGGCACTCACCCTCGCAGCCGACTTTTCCGACTTTCCACGACGCTCACGCAACGCTCACGCTAGTGACAGCATTATTTATAGTTCGACGTCGCGCCAAAGCGAATGAGTACATTTCGCCTACGGCTTAGGCCGCCCTCCTAGTGTGGCTGCTCGGTGTCTGCAGGCAGCGAGGGTCTGCAAGCTTCCTGTGTTCGCACCTATGTCACCTGTGCTTGCTTGTCAGCGACAGACTATCGGAAAACATACAACTCACTCCATGAATTGATTGCTACGGCATCTGTTATCAGCAGTCACAACTAGCAACACCAGTAGCAGCTGACTGCACGCAAAGAATAGGAATGTGCAGTGGGATTTACGTGAACTCGGCGCAAGGCAGATCTTTCCGACATAGGCTTGAGAATCTTACGGGAACACTTGTACTGTTTCTAAATTAAGTGTAGGCGTGGGAGGAGTGTGCTTTCTGCGCACAAATAACAGCACGCTTGTCAATTGTGGATGCTAATCATTCGCTTGTATCTTCCTAGACACATCTGCTGGTCGTGAATTATTCCACTTGCATATCAAGGTGCGCATGTAGGTGTGTTAAAAATTCTGGAGGCACTGGGTATTGATCCCAGTACCTCTCGCATACTAAGCGAGCGCTCTACCATCTGAGCTACGACACCCACCCACCCCGAAGACTAATGGTGCTACATACAGCCATATAGACGACACAGACCCTTGCACTCCCATTATTCAGCAGACAAACACTACTCTCTATGTATTCGTTAGGGTGTCTCTCAGGTTTCGTGCATTCTGTATCGAATCGTAGTGGCCAAAATGAAAGTGGCACGTATAACGTCGAAAATAGAATTCGGACACCGCTCTGAGTAAGACCAACGTGTTGTCCACCCTCTAGACTTCAATGAGGTTAAGCCGCGATACCTAAGACAGATCTGCACTCGATGACACCTCGATAACAGCCGGTCCCCACACTTACATCTTGCTCTCCTTACGTCAGTATACATCATATCAGTCTGTGACGCTGGCTTTGCAACATCTTGCGTGCCTTTAGGTTCGCCGCGACCAACACTTACCATGCACTGACCACAAAAAATGGAGGCGCCGCGGCTTGAACCCTGGACCTTTCACATGCCAAGCGAACGCTCTACCAACTGAGCTACGCGCCATGCACGAGCAAACTGCGCTATTCCCCATTCTTTGCGACTCAGATGCGCACGGACACGATGGTTGGTTGGTTTGTAGCGGTGAAGGGAGCAGAGTACAAAGGCGCGGACCCGTTCATATACACAAAAGTTCCAAGTAGTTTCGATGCTCTGGTATTACAAATGCAAATTCCGTCTGTTTTTAACGTCTTAAATTGAAAGAGCCGTCACAAATTGCTCCGTTTTCACTCATTGTAGACAATTATACAGCACCTGAGGTAACAAACACATCTCGAGAACCATTGTGCACTACATTATTTATGCCAACTCAGTGCCTCGCTCTTTACTACTGTGTACCAATCTTGTCGTCCAACTGCAAAACACTGGGCCACAACAAGTTTCCGCGTCTCCATTGCACTGCGCATACTACGAAACGCTCCCCAAACTTGGCACTCACCCTGGCAGCCGACTTTTCCGACTTTCCACGACGCTCACGCTAGTGACAGCATTATTTATAGTTCGACGTCGCGCCAAAGCGAATGAGTACATTTCGCCTACGGCTTAGGCCGCCCTCCTAGTGTGGCTGCTCGGTGTCTGCAGGCAGCGAGGGTCTGCAAGCTTCCTGTGTTCGCACCTATGTCACCTGTGCTTGCTTGTCAGAGACAGACTATCGCAAAACATACAACTCACTCCATGAATTGATTGCTACGGCATCTGTTATCAGCAGTCACAACTAGCAACACCAGTAGCAGCTGACTGCACGCAAAGAATAGGAATGTGCAGTGGGATTTACGTGAACTCGGCGCAAGGCAGATCTTTCCGACATAGGCTTGAGAATCTTACGGGAACACTTGTACTGTTTCTAAATTAAGTGTAGGCGTGGGAGGAGGGTGCTTCCTGCGCACAAATAACAGCACGCTTGTCAATTGTGGATGCTAATCATTCGCTTGTATCTTCCTAGACACATCTGCTGGTCGTGAATTATTCCACTTGCATATCAAGGTGCGCATGTAGGTGTGTTAAAAATTCTGGAGGCACTGGGTATTGATCCCAGTACCTCTCGCATACTAAGCGAGCGCTCTACCATCTGAGCTACGCCCGCCGCCCCGAAGACTAATGGTGCTACATACAGCCATATAGACGACACAGACCCTTGCACTCCCATTATTCAGCAGACAAACACTACTCTCTATGTATCCGTTAGGGTGTCTTTCAGGTTTCGTGCATTCTGTATCGAATCGTAGTGGCCAAAATGAAAGTGGCACGTATAACGCCGAAAATAGAATTCGGACACCGCTCTGAGTAAGACCAACGTGTTGTCCACCCTCTAGACTTCAATGAGGTTAAGCCGCGATACCTAAGACAGATCTGCACTCGATGACACCTCGATAACAGCCGGTCCCCACACTTACATCTTGCTCTCCTTACGTCAGTATACATCATATCAGTCTGTGACGCTGGCTTTGCAACATCTTGCGTGCCTTTAGGTTCGCCGCGACCAACACTTACCATGCACTGACCACAAAAAATGGAGGCGCCGCGGCTTGAACCCTGGACCTTTCACATGCCAAGCGAACGCTCTACCAACTGAGCTACGCCCCATGCACGAGCAAACTGCGCTATTCCCCATTCTTTGCGACTCAGATGCGCACGGACACGATGGTTGGTTGGTTTGTAGCGGTGAAGGGAGCAGAGTACAAAGGCGCGGACCCGTTCATATACACAAAAGTTCCAAGTAGTTTCGATGCTCTGGTATTACAAATGCAAATTCCGTCTGTTTTTAACGTCTTAAATTGAAAGAGCCGTCACAAATTGCTCCGTTTTCACTCATTGTAGACAATTATACAGCACCTGAGGTAACAAACACATCTCGAGAACCATTGTGCACTACATTATTTATGCCAACTCAGTGCCTCGCTCTTTACTACTGTGTACCAATCTTGTCGTCCAACTGCAAAACACTGGGCCACAACAAGTTTCCGCGTCTCCATTGCACTGCGCATACTACGAAACGCTCCCCAAACTTGGCACTCACCCTCGCAGCCGACTTTTCCGACTTTCCACGACGCTCACGCAACGCTCACGCTAGTGACAGCATTATTTATAGTTCGACGTCGCGCCAAAGCGAATGAGTACATTTCGCCTACGGCTTAGGCCGCCCTCCTAGTGTGGCTGCTCGGTGTCTGCAGGCAGCGAGGGTCTGCAAGCTTCCTGTGTTCGCACCTATGTCACCTGTGCTTGCTTGTCAGAGACAGACTATCGCAAAACATACAACTCACTCCATGAATTGATTGCTACGGCATCTGTTATCAGCAGTCACAACTAGCGACACCAGTAGCAGCTGACTGCACGCAAAGAATAGGAATGTGCAGTGGGATTTACGTGAACTCGGCGCAAGGCAGATCTTTCCGACATAGGCTTGAGAATCTTACGGGAACACTTGTACTGTTTCTAAATTAAGTGTAGGCGTGGGAGGAGGGTGCTTCCTGCGCACAAATAACAGCACGCTTGTCAATTGTGGATGCTAATCATTCGCTTGTATCTTCCTAGACACATCTGCTGGTCGTGAATTATTCCACTTGCATATCAAGGTGCGCATGTAGGTGTGTTAAAAATTCTGGAGGCACTGGGTATTGATCCCAGTACCTCTCGCATACTAAGCGAGCGCTCTACCATCTGAGCTACGCCCGCCGCCCCGAAGACTAATGGTGCTACATACAGCCATATAGACGACACAGACCCTTGCACTCCCATTATTCAGCAGACAAACACTACTCTCTATGTATCCGTTAGGGTGTCTTTCAGGTTTCGTGCATTCTGTATCGAATCGTAGTTGGCCACAATGAAAGTGGCACGTATAACGTCGAAAATATAATTCGGACACCGCTCTGAGTAAGACCAACAAGTTGTCCACCCTCTAGACTTCAATGAGGTTAAGCCGCGATACCTAAGACAGATCTGCACTCGATGACACCTCGATAACAGCCGGTCCCCACACTTACATCTTGCTCTCCTTAGGTCAGTATACATCATATCAGTCTGTGACGCTGGCTTTGCAACATCTTGCGTGCCTTTAGTTTCGCCGCGACCAACACTTACCATGCACTGACCACAAAAAATGGAGGCGCCGCGGGTTGAACCCTGGACCTTTCACATGCCAAGCGAACGCTCTACCAACTGAGCTACGCGCCATGCACGAGCAAACTGCGCTATTCCCCATTGTTTGCGATTCAGATGCGCACGGACACGATGGTTGGTTGGTTTGTAGCGGTGAAGGGAGCAGAGTACAAAGGCGCGGACCCGTTCATATACACAAAAGTTCCAAGTAGTTTCGATGCTCTGGTATTACAAATGCAAATTCCGTCTGTTTTTAACGTCTTAAATTGAAAGAGCCGTCACAAATTGCTCCGTTTTCACTCATTGTAGACAATTATACAGCACCTGAGGTAACAAACACATCTCGAGAACCATTGTGCACTACATTATTTATGCCAACTCAGTGCCTCGCTCTTTACTACTGTGTACCAATCTTGTCGTCCAACTGCAAAACACTGGGCCACAACAAGTTTCCGCGTCTCCATTGCACTGCGCATACTACGAAACGCTCCCCAAACTTGGCACTCACCCTCGCAGCCGACTTTTCCGACTTTCCACGACGCTCACGCAACGCTCACGCTAGTGACAGCATTATTTATAGTTCGACGTCGCGCCAAAGCGAATGAGTACATTTCGCCTACGGCTTAGGCCGCCCTCCTAGTGTGGCTGCTCGGTGTCTGCAGGCAGCGAGGGTCTGCAAGCTTCCTGTGTTCGCACCTATGTCACCTGTGCTTGCTTGTCAGAGACAGACTATCGCAAAACATACAACTCACTCCATGAATTGATTGCTACGGCATCTGTTATCAGCAGTCACAACTAGCGACACCAGTAGCAGCTGACTGCACGCAAAGAATAGGAATGTGCAGTGGGATTTACGTGAACTCGGCGCAAGGCAGATCTTTCCGACATAGGCTTGAGAATCTTACGGGAACACTTGTACTGTTTCTAAATTAAGTGTAGGCGTGGGAGGAGGGTGCTTCCTGCGCACAAATAACAGCACGCTTGTCAATTGTGGATGCTAATCATTCGCTTGTATCTTCCTAGACACATCTGCTGGTCGTGAATTATTCCACTTGCATATCAAGGTGCGCATGTAGGTGTGTTAAAAATTCTGGAGGCACTGGGTATTGATCCCAGTACCTCTCGCATACTAAGCGAGCGCTCTACCATCTGAGCTACGCCCGCCGCCCCGAAGACTAATGGTGCTACATACAGCCATATAGACGACACAGACCCTTGCACTCCCATTATTCAGCAGACAAACACTACTCTCTATGTATCCGTTAGGGTGTCTTTCAGGTTTCGTGCATTCTGTATCGAATCGTAGTTGGCCACAATGAAAGTGGCACGTATAACGTCGAAAATATAATTCGGACACCGCTCTGAGTAAGACCAACAAGTTGTCCACCCTCTAGACTTCAATGAGGTTAAGCCGCGATACCTAAGACAGATCTGCACTCGATGACACCTCGATAACAGCCGGTCCCCACACTTACATCTTGCTCTCCTTAGGTCAGTATACATCATATCAGTCTGTGACGCTGGCTTTGCAACATCTTGCGTGCCTTTAGTTTCGCCGCGACCAACACTTACCATGCACTGACCACAAAAAATTGGAGGCGCCGCGGGTTGAACCCTGGACCTTTCACATGCCAAGCGAACGCTGTACCAACTGAGCTACGCGCCATGCACGAGCAAACTGCGCTATTCCCCATTGTTTGCGATTCAGATGCGCACGGACACGATGGTTGGTTGGTTTGTAGCGGTGAAGGGAGCAGAGTACAAAGGCGCGGACCCGTTCATATACACAAAAGTTCCAAGTAGTTTCGATGCTCTGGTATTACAAATGCAAATTCCGTCTGTTTTTAACGTCTTAAATTGAAAGAGCCGTCACAAATTGCTCCGTTTTCACTCATTGTAGACAATTATACAGCACCTGAGGTAACAAACACATCTCGAGAACCATTGTGCACTACATTATTTATGCCAACTCAGTGCCTCGCTCTTTACTACTGTGTACCAATCTTGTCGTCCAACTGCAAAACACTGGGCCACAACAAGTTTCCGCGTCTCCATTGCACTGCGCATACTACGAAACGCTCCCCAAACTTGGCACTCACCCTCGCAGCCGACTTTTCCGACTTTCCACGACGCTCACGCTAGTGACAGCATTATTTATAGTTCGACGTCGCGCCAAAGCGAATGAGTACATTTCGCCTACGGCTTAGGCCGCCCTCCTAGTGTGGCTGCTCGGTGTCTGCAGGCAGCGAGGGTCTGCAAGCTTCCTGTGTTCGCACCTATGTCACCTGTGCTTGCTTGTCAGAGACAGACTATCGCAAAACATACAACTCACTCCATGAATTGATTGCTACGGCATCTGTTATCAGCAGTCACAACTAGCAACACCAGTAGCAGCTGACTGCACGCAAAGAATAGGAATGTGCAGTGGGATTTACGTGAACTCGGAGCAAGGCAGATCTTTCCGACATAGGCTTGAGAATCTTACGGGAACACTTGTACTGTTTCTAAATTAAGTGTAGGCGTGGGAGGAGTGTGCTTTCTGCGCACAAATAACAGCACGCTTGTCAATTGTGGATGCTAATCATTCGCTTGTATCTTCCTAGACACATCTGCTGGTCGTGAATTATTCCACTTGCATATCAAGGTGCGCATGTAGGTGTGTTAAAAATTCTGGAGGCACTGGGTATTGATCCCAGTACCTCTCGCATACTAAGCGAGCGCTCTACCATCTGAGCTACGACCGCCCACCCACCCCGAAGACTAATGGTGCTACATACAGCCATATAGACGACACAGACCCTTGCACTCCCATTATTCAGCAGACAAACACTACTCTCTATGTATCCGTTAGGGTGTCTCTCAGGTTTCGTGCATTCTGTATCGAATCGTAGTGGCCAAAATGAAAGTGGCACGTATAACGTCGAAAATAGAATTCGGACACCGCTCTGAGTAAGACCAACGTGTTGTCCACCCTCTAGACTTCAATGAGGTTAAGCCGCGATACCTAAGACAGATCTGCACTCGATGACACCTCGATAACAGCCGGTCCCCACACTTACATCTTGCTCTCCTTAGGTCAGTATACATCATATCAGTCTGTGACGCTGGCTTTGCAACATCTTGCGTGCCTTTAGGTTCGCCGCGACCAACACTTACCATGCACTGACCACAAAAAATGGAGGCGCCGCGGCTTGAACCCTGGACCTTTCACATGCCAAGCGAACGCTCTACCAACTGAGCTACGCCCCATGCACGAGCAAACTGCGCTATTCCCCATTGTTTGCGACTCAGATGCGCACGGACACGATGGTTGGTTGGTTTGTAGCGGTGAAGGGAGCAGAGTACAAAGGCGCGGACCCGTTCATATACACAAAAGTTCCAAGTAGTTTCGATGCTCTGGTATTACAAATGCAAATTCCGTCTGTTTTTAACGTCTTAAATTGAAAGAGCCGTCACAAATTGCTCCGTTTTCACTCATTGTAGACAATTATACAGCACCTGAGGTAACAAACACATCTCGAGAACCATTGTGCACTACATTATTTATGCCAACTCAGTGCCTCGCTCTTTACTACTGTGTACCAATCTTGTCGTCCAACTGCAAAACACTGGGCCACAACAAGTTTCCGCGTCTCCATTGCACTGCGCATACTACGAAACGCTCCCCAAACTTGGCACTCACCCTCGCAGCCGACTTTTCCGACTTTCCACGACGCTCACGCAACGCTCACGCTAGTGACAGCATTATTTATAGTTCGATGTCGCGCCAAAGCGAATGAGTACATTTCGCCTACGGCTTAGGCCGCCCTCCTAGTGTGGCTGCTCGGTGTCTGCAGGCAGCGAGGGTCTGCAAGCTTCCTGTGTTCGCACCTATGTCACCTGTGCTTGCTTGTCAGAGACAGACTATCGCAAAACATACAACTCACTCCATGAATTGATTGCTACGGCATCTGTTATCAGCAGTCACAACTAGCAACACCAGTAGCAGCTGACTGCACGCAAAGAATAGGAATGTGCAGTGGGATTTACGTGAACTCGGCGCAAGGCAGATCTTTCCGACATAGGCTTGAGAATCTTACGGGACCACTTGTACTGTTTCTAAATTAAGTGTAGGCTTGGGAGGAGGGTGCTTCCTGCGCACAAATAACAGCACGCTTGTCAATTGTGGATGCTAATCATTCGCTTGTATCTTCCTAGACACATCTGCTGGTCGTGAATTATTCCACTTGCATATCAAGGTGCGCATGTAGGTGTGTTAAAAATTCTGGAGGCACTGGGTATTGATCCCAGTACCTCTCGCATACTAAGCGAGCGCTCTACCATCTGAGCTACGCCCGCCGCCCCGAAGACTAATGGTGCTACATACAGCCATATAGACGACACAGACCCTTGCACTCCCATTATTCAGCAGACAAACACTACTCTCTATGTATCCGTTAGGGTGTCTTTCAGGTTTCGTGCATTCTGTATCGAATCGTAGTTGGCCACAATGAAAGTGGCACGTATAACGTCGAAAATATAATTCGGACACCGCTCTGAGTAAGACCAACAAGTTGTCCACCCTCTAGACTTCAATGAGGTTAAGCCGCGATACCTAAGACAGATCTGCACTCGATGACACCTCGATAACAGCCGGTCCCCACACTTACATCTTGCTCTCCTTAGGTCAGTATACATCATATCAGTCTGTGACGCTGGCTTTGCAACATCTTGCGTGCCTTTAGTTTCGCCGCGACCAACACTTACCATGCACTGACCACAAAAAATGGAGGCGCCGCGGGTTGAACCCTGGACCTTTCACATGCCAAGCGAACGCTCTACCAACTGAGCTACGCGCCATGCACGAGCAAACTGCGCTATTCCCCATTGTTTGCGATTCAGATGCGCACGGACACGATGGTTGGTTGGTTTGTAGCGGTGAAGGGAGCAGAGTACAAAGGCGCGGACCCGTTCATATACACAAAAGTTCCAAGTAGTTTCGATGCTCTGGTATTACAAATGCAAATTCCGTCTGTTTTTAACGTCTTAAATTGAAAGAGCCGTCACAAATTGCTCCGTTTTCACTCATTGTAGACAATTATACAGCACCTGAGGTAACAAACACATCTCGAGAACCATTGTGCACTACATTATTTATGCCAACTCAGTGCCTCGCTCTTTACTACTGTGTACCAATCTTGTCGTCCAACTGCAAAACACTGGGCCACAACAAGTTTCCGCGTCTCCATTGCACTGCGCATACTACGAAACGCTCCCCAAACTTGGCACTCACCCTCGCAGCCGACTTTTCCGACTTTCCACGACGCTCACGCTAGTGACAGCATTATTTATAGTTCGACGTCGCGCCAAAGCGAATGAGTACATTTCGCCTACGGCTTAGGCCGCCCTCCTAGTGTGGCTGCTCGGTGTCTGCAGGCAGCGAGGGTCTGCAAGCTTCCTGTGTTCGCACCTATGTCACCTGTGCTTGCTTGTCAGAGACAGACTATCGCAAAACATACAACTCACTCCATGAATTGATTGCTACGGCATCTGTTATCAGCAGTCACAACTAGCAACACCAGTAGCAGCTGACTGCACGCAAAGAATAGGAATGTGCAGTGGGATTTACGTGAACTCGGAGCAAGGCAGATCTTTCCGACATAGGCTTGAGAATCTTACGGGAACACTTGTACTGTTTCTAAATTAAGTGTAGGCGTGGGAGGAGTGTGCTTTCTGCGCACAAATAACAGCACGCTTGTCAATTGTGGATGCTAATCATTCGCTTGTATCTTCCTAGACACATCTGCTGGTCGTGAATTATTCCACTTGCATATCAAGGTGCGCATGTAGGTGTGTTAAAAATTCTGGAGGCACTGGGTATTGATCCCAGTACCTCTCGCATACTAAGCGAGCGCTCTACCATCTGAGCTACGACCGCCCACCCACCCCGAAGACTAATGGTGCTACATACAGCCATATAGACGACACAGACCCTTGCACTCCCATTATTCAGCAGACAAACACTACTCTCTATGTATCCGTTAGGGTGTCTCTCAGGTTTCGTGCATTCTGTATCGAATCGTAGTGGCCAAAATGAAAGTGGCACGTATAACGTCGAAAATAGAATTCGGACACCGCTCTGAGTAAGACCAACGTGTTGTCCACCCTCTAGACTTCAATGAGGTTAAGCCGCGATACCTAAGACAGATCTGCACTCGATGACACCTCGATAACAGCCGGTCCCCACACTTACATCTTGCTCTCCTTACGTCAGTATACATCATATCAGTCTGTGACGCTGGCTTTGCAACATCTTGCGTGCCTTTAGGTTCGCCGCGACCAACACTTACCATGCACTGACCACAAAAAATGGAGGCGCCGCGGCTTGAACCCTGGACCTTTCACATGCCAAGCGAACGCTCTACCAACTGAGCTACGCCCCATGCACGAGCAAACTGCGCTATTCCCCATTCTTTGCGACTCAGATGCGCACGGACACGATGGTTGGTTGGTTTGTAGCGGTGAAGGGAGCAGAGTACAAAGGCGCGGACCCGTTCATATACACAAAAGTTCCAAGTAGTTTCGATGCTCTGGTATTACAAATGCAAATTCCGTCTGTTTTTAACGTCTTAAATTGAAAGAGCCGTCACAAATTGCTCCGTTTTCACTCATTGTAGACAATTATACAGCACCTGAGGTAACAAACACATCTCGAGAACCATTGTGCACTACATTATTTATGCCAACTCAGTGCCTCGCTCTTTACTACTGTGTACCAATCTTGTCGTCCAACTGCAAAACACTGGGCCACAACAAGTTTCCGCGTCTCCATTGCACTGCGCATACTACGAAACGCTCCCCAAACTTGGCACTCACCCTCGCAGCCGACTTTTCCGACTTTCCACGACGCTCACGCAACGCTCACGCTAGTGACAGCATTATTTATAGCTCGATGTCGCGCCAAAGCGAATGAGTACATTTCGCCTACGGCTTAGGCCGCCCTCCTAGTGTGGCTGCTCGGTGTCTGCAGGCAGCGAGGGTCTGCAAGCTTCCTGTGTTCGCACCTATGTCACCTGTGCTTGCTTGTCAGAGACAGACTATCGCAAAACATACAACTCACTCCATGAATTGATTGCTACGGCATCTGTTATCAGCAGTCACAACTAGCAACACCAGTAGCAGCTGACTGCACGCAAAGAATAGGAATGTGCAGTGGGATTTACGTGAACTCGGCGCAAGGCAGATCTTTCCGACATAGGCTTGAGAATCTTACGGGACCACTTGTACTGTTTCTAAATTAAGTGTAGGCTTGGGAGGAGGGTGCTTCCTGCGCACAAATAACAGCACGCTTGTCAATTGTGGATGCTAATCATTCGCTTGTATCTTCCTAGACACATCTGCTGGTCGTGAATTATTCCACTTGCATATCAAGGTGCGCATGTAGGTGTGTTAAAAATTCTGGAGGCACTGGGTATTGATCCCAGTACCTCTCGCATACTAAGCGAGCGCTCTACCATCTGAGCTACGCCCGCCGCCCCGAAGACTAATGGTGCTACATACAGCCATATAGACGACACAGACCCTTGCACTCCCATTATTCAGCAGACAAACACTACTCTCTATGTATCCGTTAGGGTGTCTTTCAGGTTTCGTGCATTCTGTATCGAATCGTAGTTGGCCACAATGAAAGTGGCACGTATAACGTCGAAAATATAATTCGGACACCGCTCTGAGTAAGACCAACAAGTTGTCCACCCTCTAGACTTCAATGAGGTTAAGCCGCGATACCTAAGACAGATCTGCACTCGATGACACCTCGATAACAGCCGGTCCCCACACTTACATCTTGCTCTCCTTAGGTCAGTATACATCATATCAGTCTGTGACGCTGGCTTTGCAACATCTTGCGTGCCTTTAGTTTCGCCGCGACCAACACTTACCATGCACTGACCACAAAAAATGGAGGCGCCGCGGGTTGAACCCTGGACCTTTCACATGCCAAGCGAACGCTCTACCAACTGAGCTACGCGCCATGCACGAGCAAACTGCGCTATTCCCCATTGTTTGCGATTCAGATGCGCACGGACACGATGGTTGGTTGGTTTGTAGCGGTGAAGGGAGCAGAGTACAAAGGCGCGGACCCGTTCATATACACAAAAGTTCCAAGTAGTTTCGATGCTCTGGTATTACAAATGCAAATTCCGTCTGTTTTTAACGTCTTAAATTGAAAGAGCCGTCACAAATTGCTCCGTTTTCACTCATTGTAGACAATTATACAGCACCTGAGGTAACAAACACATCTCGAGAACCATTGTGCACTACATTATTTATGCCAACTCAGTGCCTCGCTCTTTACTACTGTGTACCAATCTTGTCGTCCAACTGCAAAACACTGGGCCACAACAAGTTTCCGCGTCTCCATTGCACTGCGCATACTACGAAACGCTCCCCAAACTTGGCACTCACCCTCGCAGCCGACTTTTCCGACTTTCCACGACGCTCACGCTAGTGACAGCATTATTTATAGTTCGACGTCGCGCCAAAGCGAATGAGTACATTTCGCCTACGGCTTAGGCCGCCCTCCTAGTGTGGCTGCTCGGTGTCTGCAGGCAGCGAGGGTCTGCAAGCTTCCTGTGTTCGCACCTATGTCACCTGTGCTTGCTTGTCAGAGACAGACTATCGCAAAACATACAACTCACTCCATGAATTGATTGCTACGGCATCTGTTATCAGCAGTCACAACTAGCAACACCAGTAGCAGCTGACTGCACGCAAAGAATAGGAATGTGCAGTGGGATTTACGTGAACTCGGAGCAAGGCAGATCTTTCCGACATAGGCTTGAGAATCTTACGGGAACACTTGTACTGTTTCTAAATTAAGTGTAGGCGTGGGAGGAGTGTGCTTTCTGCGCACAAATAACAGCACGCTTGTCAATTGTGGATGCTAATCATTCGCTTGTATCTTCCTAGACACATCTGCTGGTCGTGAATTATTCCACTTGCATATCAAGGTGCGCATGTAGGTGTGTTAAAAATTCTGGAGGCACTGGGTATTGATCCCAGTACCTCTCGCATACTAAGCGAGCGCTCTACCATCTGAGCTACGACCGCCCACCCACCCCGAAGACTAATGGTGCTACATACAGCCATATAGACGACACAGACCCTTGCACTCCCATTATTCAGCAGACAAACACTACTCTCTATGTATCCGTTAGGGTGTCTCTCAGGTTTCGTGCATTCTGTATCGAATCGTAGTGGCCAAAATGAAAGTGGCACGTATAACGTCGAAAATAGAATTCGGACACCGCTCTGAGTAAGACCAACGTGTTGTCCACCCTCTAGACTTCAATGAGGTTAAGCCGCGATACCTAAGACAGATCTGCACTCGATGACACCTCGATAACAGCCGGTCCCCACACTTACATCTTGCTCTCCTTACGTCAGTATACATCATATCAGTCTGTGACGCTGGCTTTGCAACATCTTGCGTGCCTTTAGGTTCGCCGCGACCAACACTTACCATGCACTGACCACAAAAAATGGAGGCGCCGCGGCTTGAACCCTGGACCTTTCACATGCCAAGCGAACGCTCTACCAACTGAGCTACGCCCCATGCACGAGCAAACTGCGCTATTCCCCATTCTTTGCGACTCAGATGCGCACGGACACGATGGTTGGTTGGTTTGTAGCGGTGAAACACTAGATCGCGTGTTGGACCCGTTCATATACACAAAAGTTCCAAGTAGTTTCGATGCTCTGGTATTACAAATGCAAATTCCGTCTGTTTTTAACGTCTTAAATTGAAAGAGCCGTCACAAATTGCTCCGTTTTCACTCATTGTAGACAATTATACAGCACCTGAGGTAACAAACACATCTCGAGAACCATTGTGCACTACATTATTTATGCCAACTCAGTGCCTCGCTCTTTACTACTGTGTACCAATCTTGTCGTCCAACTGCAAAACACTGGGCCACAACAAGTTTCCGCGTCTCCATTGCACTGCGCATACTACGAAACGCTCCCCAAACTTGGCACTCACCCTCGCAGCCGACTTTTCCGACTTTCCACGACGCTCACGCAACGCTCACGCTAGTGACAGCATTATTTATAGTTCGATGTCGCGCCAAAGCGAATGAGTACATTTCGCCTACGGCTTAGGCCGCCCTCCTAGTGTGGCTGCTCGGTGTCTGCAGGCAGCGAGGGTCTGCAAGCTTCCTGTGTTCGCACCTATGTCACCTGTGCTTGCTTGTCAGAGACAGACTATCGCAAAACATACAACTCACTCCATGAATTGATTGCTACGGCATCTGTTATCAGCAGTCACAACTAGCAACACCAGTAGCAGCTGACTGCACGCAAAGAATAGGAATGTGCAGTGGGATTTACGTGAACTCGGCGCAAGGCAGATCTTTCCGACATAGGCTTGAGAATCTTACGGGACCACTTGTACTGTTTCTAAATTAAGTGTAGGCTTGGGAGGAGGGTGCTTCCTGCGCACAAATAACAGCACGCTTGTCAATTGTGGATGCTAATCATTCGCTTGTATCTTCCTAGACACATCTGCTGGTCGTGAATTATTCCACTTGCATATCAAGGTGCGCATGTAGGTGTGTTAAAAATTCTGGAGGCACTGGGTATTGATCCCAGTACCTCTCGCATACTAAGCGAGCGCTCTACCATCTGAGCTACGCCCGCCCCCCCCCCCCCCCCCCCCAAAGACTAATGGTGCTACATACAGCCATATAGACGACACAGACCCTTGCACTCCCATTATTCAGCAGACAAACACTACTCTCTATGTATCCGTTAGGGTGTCTTTCAGGTTTCGTGCATTCTGTATCGAATCGTAGTTGGCCACAATGAAAGTGGCACGTATAACGTCGAAAATATAATTCGGACACCGCTCTGAGTAAGACCAACAAGTTGTCCACCCTCTAGACTTCAATGAGGTTAAGCCGCGATACCTAAGACAGATCTGCACTCGATGACACCTCGATAACAGCCGGTCCCCACACTTACATCTTGCTCTCCTTAGGTCAGTATACATCATATCAGTCTGTGACGCTGGCTTTGCAACATCTTGCGTGCCTTTAGTTTCGCCGCGACCAACACTTACCATGCACTGACCACAAAAAATGGAGGCGCCGCGGGTTGAACCCTGGACCTTTCACATGCCAAGCGAACGCTCTACCAACTGAGCTACGCGCCATGCACGAGCAAACTGCGCTATTCCCCATTGTTTGCGATTCAGATGCGCACGGACACGATGGTTGGTTGGTTTGTAGCGGTGAAGGGAGCAGAGTACAAAGGCGCGGACCCGTTCATATACACAAAAGTTCCAAGTAGTTTCGATGCTCTGGTATTACAAATGCAAATTCCGTCTGTTTTTAACGTCTTAAATTGAAAGAGCCGTCACAAATTGCTCCGTTTTCACTCATTGTAGACAATTATACAGCACCTGAGGTAACAAACACATCTCGAGAACCATTGTGCACTACATTATTTATGCCAACTCAGTGCCTCGCTCTTTACTACTGTGTACCAATCTTGTCGTCCAACTGCAAAACACTGGGCCACAACAAGTTTCCGCGTCTCCATTGCACTGCGCATACTACGAAACGCTCCCCAAACTTGGCACTCACCCTCGCAGCCGACTTTTCCGACTTTCCACGACGCTCACGCTAGTGACAGCATTATTTATAGTTCGCGACGTCGCGCCAAAGCGAATGAGTACATTTCGCCTACGGCTTAGGCCGCCCTCCTAGTGTGGCTGCTCGGTGTCTGCAGGCAGCGAGGGTCTGCAAGCTTCCTGTGTTCGCACCTATGTCACCTGTGCTTGCTTGTCAGAGACAGACTATCGCAAAACATACAACTCACTCCATGAATTGATTGCTACGGCATCTGTTATCAGCAGTCACAACTAGCAACACCAGTAGCAGCTGACTGCACGCAAAGAATAGGAATGTGCAGTGGGATTTACGTGAACTCGGAGCAAGGCAGATCTTTCCGACATAGGCTTGAGAATCTTACGGGAACACTTGTACTGTTTCTAAATTAAGTGTAGGCGTGGGAGGAGTGGTGCTTTCTGCGCACAAATAACAGCACGCTTGTCAATTGTGGATGCTAATCATTCGCTTGTATCTTCCTAGACACATCTGCTGGTCGTGAATTATTCCACTTGCATATCAAGGTGCGCATGTAGGTGTGTTAAAAATTCTGGAGGCACTGGGTATTGATCCCAGTACCTCTCGCATACTAAGCGAGCGCTCTACCATCTGAGCTACGACCGCCCACCCACCCCGAAGACTAATGGTGCTACATACAGCCATATAGACGACACAGACCCTTGCACTCCCATTATTCAGCAGACAAACACTACTCTCTATGTATCCGTTAGGGTGTCTCTCAGGTTTCGTGCATTCTGTATCGAATCGTAGTGGCCAAAATGAAAGTGGCACGTATAACGTCGAAAATAGAATTCGGACACCGCTCTGAGTAAGACCAACGTGTTGTCCACCCTCTAGACTTCAATGAGGTTAAGCCGCGATACCTAAGACAGATCTGCACTCGATGACACCTCGATAACAGCCGGTCCCCACACTTACATCTTGCTCTCCTTACGTCAGTATACATCATATCAGTCTGTGACGCTGGCTTTGCAACATCTTGCGTGCCTTTAGGTTCGCCGCGACCAACACTTACCATGCACTGACCACAAAAAATGGAGGCGCCGCGGCTTGAACCCTGGACCTTTCACATGCCAAGCGAACGCTCTACCAACTGAGCTACGCCCCATGCACGAGCAAACTGCGCTATTCCCCATTCTTTGCGACTCAGATGCGCACGGACACGATGGTTGGTTGGTTTGTAGCGGTGAAGGGAGCAGAGTACAAAGGCGCGGACCCGTTCATATACACAAAAGTTCCAAGTAGTTTCGATGCTCTGGTATTACAAATGCAAATTCCGTCTGTTTTTAACGTCTTAAATTGAAAGAGCCGTCACAAATTGCTCCGTTTTCACTCATTGTAGACAATTATACAGCACCTGAGGTAACAAACACATCTCGAGAACCATTGTGCACTACATTATTTATGCCAACTCAGTGCCTCGCTCTTTACTACTGTGTACCAATCTTGTCGTCCAACTGCAAAACACTGGGCCACAACAAGTTTCCGCGTCTCCATTGCACTGCGCATACTACGAAACGCTCCCCAAACTTGGCACTCACCCTCGCAGCCGACTTTTCCGACTTTCCACGACGCTCACGCAACGCTCACGCTAGTGACAGCATTATTTATAGTTCGATGTCGCGCCAAAGCGAATGAGTACATTTCGCCTACGGCTTAGGCCGCCCTCCTAGTGTGGCTGCTCGGTGTCTGCAGGCAGCGAGGGTCTGCAAGCTTCCTGTGTTCGCACCTATGTCACCTGTGCTTGCTTGTCAGAGACAGACTATCGCAAAACATACAACTCACTCCATGAATTGATTGCTACGGCATCTGTTATCAGCAGTCACAACTAGCAACACCAGTAGCAGCTGACTGCACGCAAAGAATAGGAATGTGCAGTGGGATTTACGTGAACTCGGCGCAAGGCAGATCTTTCCGACATAGGCTTGAGAATCTTACGGGACCACTTGTACTGTTTCTAAATTAAGTGTAGGCTTGGGAGGAGGGTGCTTCCTGCGCACAAATAACAGCACGCTTGTCAATTGTGGATGCTAATCATTCGCTTGTATCTTCCTAGACACATCTGCTGGTCGTGAATTATTCCACTTGCATATCAAGGTGCGCATGTAGGTGTGTTAAAAATTCTGGAGGCACTGGGTATTGATCCCAGTACCTCTCGCATACTAAGCGAGCGCTCTACCATCTGAGCTACGCCCGCCCCCCCCCCCCCCCCAAAGACTAATGGTGCTACATACAGCCATATAGACGACACAGACCCTTGCACTCCCATTATTCAGCAGACAAACACTACTCTCTATGTATCCGTTAGGGTGTCTTTCAGGTTTCGTGCATTCTGTATCGAATCGTAGTGGCCAAAATGAAAGTGGCACGTATAACGTCGAAAATAGAATTCGGACAACGCTCTGAGTAAGACCAACGTGTTGTCCACCCTCTAGACTTCAATGAGGTTAAGCCGCGATACCTAAGACAGATCTGCACTCGATGACACCTCGATAACAGCCGGTCCCCACACTTACATCTTGCTCTCCTTACGTCAGTATACATCATATCAGTCTGTGACGCTGGCTTTGCAACATCTTGCGTGCCTTTAGGTTCGCCGCGACCAACACTTACCATGCACTGACCACAAAAAATTGAGGCGCCGAGGCTTGAACCCTGGACCTTTCACATGCCAAGCGAACGCTCTACCAACTGAGCTACGCCCCATGCACGAGCAAAGTGCGCTATTCCCCATTCTTTGCGACTCAGATGCGCACGGACACGATGGTTGGTTGGTTTGTAGCGGTGAAGGGAGCAGAGTACAAAGGCGCGGACCCGTTCATATACACAAAAGTTCCAAGTAGTTTCGATGCTCTGGTATTACAAATGCAAATTCCGTCTGTTTTTAACGTCTTAAATTGAAAGAGCCGTCACAAATTGCTCCGTTTTCACTCATTGTAGACAATTATACAGCACCTGAGGTAACAAACACATCTCGAGAACCATTGTGCACTACATTATTTATGCCAACTCAGTGCCTCGCTCTTTACTACTGTGTACCAATCTTGTCGTCCAACTGCAAAACACTGGGCCACAACAAGTTTCCGCGTCTCCATTGCACTGCGCATACTACGAAACGCTCCCCAAACTTGGCACTCACCCTGGCAGCCGACTTTTCCGACTTTCCACGACGCTCACGCTAGTGACAGCATTATTTATAGTTCGACGTCGCGCCAAAGCGAATGAGTACATTTCGCCTACGGCTTAGGCCGCCCTCCTAGTGTGGCTGCTCGGTGACTGCAGGCAGCGAGGGTCTGCAAGCTTCCTGTGTTCGCACCTATGTCACCTGTGCTTGCTTGTCAGAGACAGACTATCGCAAAACATACAACTCACTCCATGAATTGATTGCTACGGCATCTGTTATCAGCAGTCACAACTAGCAACACCAGTAGCAGCTGACTGCACGCAAAGAATAGGAATGTGCAGTGGGATTTACGTGAACTCGGCGCAAGGCAGATCTTTCCGACATAGGCTTGAGAATCTTACGGGAACACTTGTACTGTTTCTAAATTAAGTGTAGGCGTGGGAGGAGGGTGCTTCCTGCGCACAAATAACAGCACGCTTGTCAATTGTGGATGCTAATCATTCGCTTGTATCTTCCTAGACACATCTGCTGGTCGTGAATTATTCCACTTGCATATCAAGGTGCGCATGTAGGTGTGTTAAAAATTCTGGAGGCACTGGGTATTGATCCCAGTACCTCTCGCATACTAAGCGAGCGCTCTACCATCTGAGCTACGCCCGCCGCCCCGAAGACTAATGGTGCTACATACAGCCATATAGACGACACAGACCCTTGCACTCCCATTATTCAGCAGACAAACACTACTCTCTATGTATCCGTTAGGGTGTCTTTCAGGTTTCGTGCATTCTGTATCGAATCGTAGTGGCCAAAATGAAAGTGGCACGTATAACGTCGAAAATAGAATTCGGACACCGCTCTGAGTAAGACCAACGTGTTGTCCACCCTCTAGACTTCAATGAGGTTAAGCCGCGATACCTAAGACAGATCTGCACTCGATGACACCTCGATAACAGCCGGTCCCCACACTTACATCTTGCTCTCCTTACGTCAGTATACATCATATCAGTCTGTGACGCTGGCTTTGCAACATCTTGCGTGCCTTTAGGTTCGCCGCGACCAACACTTACCATGCACTGACCACAAAAAATGGAGGCGCCGCGGCTTGAACCCTGGACCTTTCACATGCCAAGCGAATGCTCTACCAACTGAGCTACGCCCCACGCACGAGCAAACTGCGCTATTCCCCATTCTTTGCGACTCAGATGCGCACGGACACGATGGTTGGTTGGTTTGTAGCGGTGAAGGGAGCAGAGTACAAAGGCGCGGACCCGTTCATATACACAAAAGTTCCAAGTAGTTTCGATGCTCTGGTATTACAAATGCAAATTCCGTCTGTTTTTAACGTCTTAAATTGAAAGAGCCGTCACAAATTGCTCCGTTTTCACTCATTGTAGACAATTATACAGCACCTGAGGTAACAAACACATCTCGAGAACCATTGTGCACTACATTATTTATGCCAACTCAGTGCCTCGCTCTTTACTACTGTGTACCAATCTTGTCGTCCAACTGCAAAACACTGGGCCACAACAAGTTTCCGCGTCTCCATTGCACTGCGCATACTACGAAACGCTCCCCAAACTTGGCACTCACACTTGCAGCCGACTTTTCCGACTTTCCACGACGCTCACGCAACGCTCACGCTAGTGACAGCATTATTTATAGTTCGACGTCGCGCCAAAGCGAATGAGTACATTTCGCCTACGGCTTAGGCCGCCCTCCTAGTGTGGCTGCTCGGTGTCTGCAGGCAGCGAGGGTCTGCAAGCTTCCTGTGTTCGCACCTATGTCACCTGTGCTTGCTTGTCAGAGACAGACTATCGCAAAACATACAACTCACTCCATGAATTGATTGCTACGGCATCTGTTATCAGCAGTCACAACTAGCAACACCAGTAGCAGCTGACTGCACGCCAAGAATAGGAATGTGCAGTGGGATTTACGTGAACTCGGCGCAAGGCAGATCTTTCCGACATAGGCTTGAGAATCTTACGGGAACACTTGTACTGTTTCTAAATTAAGTGTAGGCGTGGGAGGAGGGTGCTTCCTGCGCACAAATAACAGCACGCTTGTCAATTGTGGATGCCAATCATTCGCTTGTATCTTCCTAGACACATCTGCTGGTCGTGAATTATTCCACTTGCATATCAAGGTGCGCATGTAGGTGTGTTAAAAATTCTGGAGGCACTGGGTATTGATCCCAGTACCTCTCGCATACTAAGCGAGCGCTCTACCATCTGAGCTACGCCCGCCGCCCCGAAGACTAATGGTGCTACATACAGCCATATAGACGACACAGACCCTTGCACTCCCATTATTCAGCAGACAAACACTACTCTCTATGTATCCGTTAGGGTGTCTTTCAGGTTTCGTGCATTCTGTATCGAATCGTAGTGGCCAAAATGAAAGTGGCACGTATAACGTCGAAAATAGAATTCGGACACCGCTCTGAGTAAGACCAACGTGTTGTCCACCCTCTAGACTTCAATGAGGTTAAGCCGCGATACCTAAGACAGATCTGCACTCGATGACACCTCGATAACAGCCGGTCCCCACACTTACATCTTGCTCTCCTTACGTCAGTATACATCATATCAGTCTGTGACGCTGGCTTTGCAACATCTTGCGTGCCTTTAGGTTCGCCGCGACCAACACTTACCATGCACTGACCACAAAAAATGGAGGCGCCGCGGCTTGAACCCTGGACCTTTCACATGCCAAGCGAACGCTCTACCAACTGAGCTACGCCCCATGCACGAGCAAAGTGCGCTATTCCCCATTCTTTGCGACTCAGATGCGCACGGACACGATGGTTGGTTGGTTTGTAGCGGTGAAGGGAGCAGAGTACAAAGGCGCGGACTCGTTCATATACACAAAAGTTCCAAGTAGTTTCGATGCTCTGGTATTACAAATGCAAATTCCGTCTGTTTTTAACGTCTTAAATTGAAAGAGCCGTCACAAATTGCTCCGTTTTCACTCATTGTAGACAATTATACAGCACCTGAGGTAACAAACACATCTCGAGAACCATTGTGCACTACATTATTTATGCCAACTCAGTGCCTCGCTCTTTACTACTGTGTACCAATCTTGTCGTCCAACTGCAAAACACTGGGCCACAACAAGTTTCCGCGTCTCCATTGCACTGCGCATACTACGAAACGCTCCCCAAACTTGGCACTCACCCTCGCAGCCGACTTTTCCGACTTTCCACGACGCTCACGCTAGTGACAGCATTATTTATAGTTCGACGTCGCGCCAAAGCGAATGAGTACATTTCGCCTACGGCTTAGGCCGCCCTCCTAGTGTGGCTGCTCGGTGTCTGCAGGCAGCGAGGGTCTGCAAGCTTCCTGTGTTCGCACCTATGTCACCTGTGCTTGCTTGTCAGAGACAGACTATCGCAAAACATACAACTCACTCCATGAATTGATTGCTACGGCATCTGTTATCAGCAGTCACAACTAGCAACACCAGTAGCAGCTGACTGCACGCAAAGAATAGGAATGTGCAGTGGGATTTACGTGAACTCGGCGCAAGGCAGATCTTTCCGACATAGGCTTGATTATCTTACGGGAACACTTGTACTGTTTCTAAATTAAGTGTAGGCGTGGGAGGAGGGTGCTTCCTGCGCACAAATAACAGCACGCTTGTCAATTGTGGATGCTAATCATTCGCTTGTATCTTCCTAGACACATCTGCTGGTCGTGAATTATTCCACTTGCATATCAAGGTGCGCATGTAGGTGTGTTAAAAATTTTGGAGGCACTGGGTATTGATCCCAGTACCTCTCGCATACTAAGCGAGCGCTCTACCATCTGAGCTACGCCCGCCGCCCCGAAGACTAATGGTGCTACATACAGCCATATAGACGACACAGACCCTTGCACTCCCATTATTCAGCAGACAAACACTACTCTCTATGTATCCGTTAGGGTGTCTTTCAGGTTTCGTGCATTCTGTATCGAATCGTAGTGGCCAAAATGAAAGTGGCACGTATAACGTCGAAAATAGAATTCGGACACCGCTCTGAGTAAGACCAACGTGTTGTCCACCCTCTAGACTTCAATGAGGTTAAGCCGCGATACCTAAGACAGATCTGCACTCGATGACACCTCGATAACAGCCGGTCCCCACACTTACATCTTGCTCTCCTTACGTCAGTATACATCATATCAGTCTGTGACGCTGGCTTTGCAACATCTTGCGTGCCTTTAGGTTCGCCGCGACCAACACTTACCATGCACTGACCACAAAAAATGGAGGCGCCGCGGCTTGAACCCTGGACCTTTCACATGCCAAGCGAACGCTCTACCAACTGAGCTACGCCCCATGCACGAGCAAAGTGCGCTATTCCCCATTCTTTGCGACTCAGATGCGCACGGACACGATGGTTGGTTGGTTTGTAGCGGTGAAGGGAGCAGAGTACAAAGGCGCGGACTCGTTCATATACACAAAAGTTCCAAGTAGTTTCGATGCTCTGGTATTACAAATGCAAATTCCGTCTGTTTTTAACGTCTTAAATTGAAAGAGCCGTCACAAATTGCTCCGTTTTCACTCATTGTAGACAATTATACAGCACCTGAGGTAACAAACACATCTCGAGAACCATTGTGCACTACATTATTTATGCCAACTCAGTGCCTCGCTCTTTACTACTGTGTACCAATCTTGTCGTCCAACTGCAAAACACTGGGCCACAACAAGTTTCCGCGTCTCCATTGCACTGCGCATACTACGAAACGCTCCCCAAACTTGGCACTCACCCTCGCAGCCGACTTTTCCGACTTTCCACGACGCTCACGCTAGTGACAGCATTATTTATAGTTCGACGTCGCGCCAAAGCGAATGAGTACATTTCGCCTACGGCTTAGGCCGCCCTCCTAGTGTGGCTGCTCGGTGTCTGCAGGCAGCGAGGGTCTGCAAGCTTCCTGTGTTCGCACCTATGTCACCTGTGCTTGCTTGTCAGAGACAGACTATCGCAAAACATACAACTCACTCCATGAATTGATTGCTACGGCATCTGTTATCAGCAGTCACAACTAGCAACACCAGTAGCAGCTGACTGCACGCCAAGAATAGGAATGTGCAGTGGGATTTACGTGAACTCGGCGCAAGGCAGATCTTTCCGACATAGGCTTGAGAATCTTACGGGAACACTTGTACTGTTTCTAAATTAAGTGTAGGCGTGGGAGGAGGGTGCTTCCTGCGCACAAATAACAGCACGCTTGTCAATTGTGGATGCCAATCATTCGCTTGTATCTTCCTAGACACATCTGCTGGTCGTGAATTATTCCACTTGCATATCAAGGTGCGCATGTAGGTGTGTTAAAAATTCTGGAGGCACTGGGTATTGATCCCAGTACCTCTCGCATACTAAGCGAGCGCTCTACCATCTGAGCTACGCCCGCCGCCCCGAAGACTAATGGTGCTACATACAGCCATATAGACGACACAGACCCTTGCACTCCCATTATTCAGCAGACAAACACTACTCTCTATGTATCCGTTAGGGTGTCTTTCAGGTTTCGTGCATTCTGTATCGAATCGTAGTGGCCAAAATGAAAGTGGCACGTATAACGTCGAAAATAGAATTCGGACACCGCTCTGAGTAAGACCAACGTGTTGTCCACCCTCTAGACTTCAATGAGGTTAAGCCGCGATACCTAAGACAGATCTGCACTCGATGACACCTCGATAACAGCCGGTCCCCACACTTACATCTTGCTCTCCTTACGTCAGTATACATCATATCAGTCTGTGACGCTGGCTTTGCAACATCTTGCGTGCCTTTAGGTTCGCCGCGACCAACACTTACCATGCACTGACCACAAAAAATGGAGGCGCCGCGGCTTGAACCCTGGACCTTTCACATGCCAAGCGAACGCTCTACCAACTGAGCTACGCCCCATGCACGAGCAAAGTGCGCTATTCCCCATTCTTTGCGACTCAGATGCGCACGGACACGATGGTTGGTTGGTTTGTAGCGGTGAAGGGAGCAGAGTACAAAGGCGCGGACTCGTTCATATACACAAAAGTTCCAAGTAGTTTCGATGCTCTGGTATTACAAATGCAAATTCCGTCTGTTTTTAACGTCTTAAATTGAAAGAGCCGTCACAAATTGCTCCGTTTTCACTCATTGTAGACAATTATACAGCACCTGAGGTAACAAACACATCTCGAGAACCATTGTGCACTACATTATTTATGCCAACTCAGTGCCTCGCTCTTTACTACTGTGTACCAATCTTGTCGTCCAACTGCAAAACACTGGGCCACAACAAGTTTCCGCGTCTCCATTGCACTGCGCATACTACGAAACGCTCCCCAAACTTGGCACTCACCCTCGCAGCCGACTTTTCCGACTTTCCACGACGCTCACGCTAGTGACAGCATTATTTATAGTTCGACGTCGCGCCAAAGCGAATGAGTACATTTCGCCTACGGCTTAGGCCGCCCTCCTAGTGTGGCTGCTCGGTGTCTGCAGGCAGCGAGGGTCTGCAAGCTTCCTGTGTTCGCACCTATGTCACCTGTGCTTGCTTGTCAGAGACAGACTATCGCAAAACATACAACTCACTCCATGAATTGATTGCTACGGCATCTGTTATCAGCAGTCACAACTAGCAACACCAGTAGCAGCTGACTGCACGCAAAGAATAGGAATGTGCAGTGGGATTTACGTGAACTCGGCGCAAGGCAGATCTTTCCGACATAGGCTTGATTATCTTACGGGAACACTTGTACTGTTTCTAAATTAAGTGTAGGCGTGGGAGGAGGGTGCTTCCTGCGCACAAATAACAGCACGCTTGTCAATTGTGGATGCTAATCATTCGCTTGTATCTTCCTAGACACATCTGCTGGTCGTGAATTATTCCACTTGCATATCAAGGTGCGCATGTAGGTGTGTTAAAAATTTTGGAGGCACTGGGTATTGATCCCAGTACCTCTCGCATACTAAGCGAGCGCTCTACCATCTGAGCTACACCCGCCGCCCCGAAGACTAATGGTGCTACATACAGCCATATAGACGACACAGACCCTTGCACTCCCATTATTCAGCAGACAAACACTACTCTCTATGTATCCGTTAGGGTGTCTTTCAGGTTTCGTGCATTCTGTATCGAATCGTAGTGGCCAAAATGAAAGTGGCACGTATAACGTCGAAAATAGAATTCGGACACCGCTCTGAGTAAGACCAACGTGTTGTCCACCCTCTAGACTTCAATGAGGTTAAGCCGCGATACCTAAGACAGATCTGCACTCGATGACACCTCGATAACAGCCGGTCCCCACACTTACATCTTGCTCTCCTTACGTCAGTATACATCATATCAGTCTGTGACGCTGGCTTTGCAACATCTTGCGTGCCTTTAGGTTCGCCGCGACCAACACTTACCATGCACTGACCACAAAAAATGGAGGCGCCGCGGCTTGAACCCTGGACCTTTCACATGCCAAGCGAACGCTCTACCAACTGAGCTACGCCCCATGCACGAGCAAAGTGCGCTATTCCCCATTCTTTGCGACTCAGATGCGCACGGACACGATGGTTGGTTGGTTTGTAGCGGTGAAGGGAGCAGAGTACAAAGGCGCGGACTCGTTCATATACACAAAAGTTCCAAGTAGTTTCGATGCTCTGGTATTACAAATGCAAATTCCGTCTGTTTTTAACGTCTTAAATTGAAAGAGCCGTCACAAATTGCTCCGTTTTCACTCATTGTAGACAATTATACAGCACCTGAGGTAACAAACACATCTCGAGAACCATTGTGCACTACATTATTTATGCCAACTCAGTGCCTCGCTCTTTACTACTGTGTACCAATCTTGTCGTCCAACTGCAAAACACTGGGCCACAACAAGTTTCCGCGTCTCCATTGCACTGCGCATACTACGAAACGCTCCCCAAACTTGGCACTCACCCTCGCAGCCGACTTTTCCGACTTTCCACGACGCTCACGCTAGTGACAGCATTATTTATAGTTCGACGTCGCGCCAAAGCGAATGAGTACATTTCGCCTACGGCTTAGGCCGCCCTCCTAGTGTGGCTGCTCGGTGTCTGCAGGCAGCGAGGGTCTGCAAGCTTCCTGTGTTCGCACCTATGTCACCTGTGCTTGCTTGTCAGAGACAGACTATCGCAAAACATACAACTCACTCCATGAATTGATTGCTACGGCATCTGTTATCAGCAGTCACAACTAGCAACACCAGTAGCAGCTGACTGCACGCAAAGAATAGGAATGTGCAGTGGGATTTACGTGAACTCGGCGCAAGGCAGATCTTTCCGACATAGGCTTGATTATCTTACGGGAACACTTGTACTGTTTCTAAATTAAGTGTAGGCGTGGGAGGAGGGTGCTTCCTGCGCACAAATAACAGCACGCTTGTCAATTGTGGATGCTAATCATTCGCTTGTATCTTCCTAGACACATCTGCTGGTCGTGAATTATTCCACTTGCATATCAAGGTGCGCATGTAGGTGTGTTAAAAATTTTGGAGGCACTGGGTATTGATCCCAGTACCTCTCGCATACTAAGCGAGCGCTCTACCATCTGAGCTACGCCCGCCGCCCCGAAGACTAATGGTGTTACATACAGCCATATAGACGACACAGACCCTTGCACTCCCATTATTCAGCAGACAAACACTACTCTCTATGTATCCGTTAGGGTGTCTTTCAGGTTTCGTGCATTCTGTATCGAATCGTAGTGGCCAAAATGAAAGTGGCACGTATAACGTCGAAAATAGAATTCGGACACCGCTCTGAGTAAGACCAACGTGTTGTCCACCCTCTAGACTTCAATGAGTTTAAGCCGCGATACCTAAGACAGATCTGCACTCGATGACACCTCGATAACAGCCGGTCCCCACACTTACATCTTGCTCTCCTTACGTCAGTATACATCATATCAGTCTGTGACGCTGGCTTTGCAACATCTTGCGTGCCTTTAGGTTCGCCGCGACCAACACTTACCATGCACTGACCACAAAAAATGGAGGCGCCGCGGCTTGAACCCTGGACCTTTCACATGCCAAGCGAACGCTCTACCAACTGAGCTACGCGCCATGCACGAGCAAACTGCGCTATTCCCCATTGTTTGCGACTCAGATGCGCACGGACACGATGGTTGGTTGGTTTGTAGCGGTGAAGGGAGCAGAGTACAAAGGCGCGGACTCGTTCATATACACAAAAGTTCCAAGTAGTTTCGATGCTCTGGTATTACAAATGCAAATTCCGTCTGTTTTTAACGTCTTAAATTGAAAGAGCCGTCACAAATTGCTCCGTTTTCACTCATTGTAGACAATTATACAGCACCTGAGGTAACAAACACATCTCGAGAACCATTGTGCACTACATTATTTATGCCAACTCAGTGCCTCGCTCTTTACTACTGTGTACCAATCTTGTCGTCCAACTGCAAAACACTGGGCCACAACAAGTTTCCGCGTCTCCATTGCACTGCGCATACTACGAAACGCTCCCCAAACTTGGCACTCACCCTCGCAGCCGACTTTTCCGACTTTCCACGACGCTCACGCTAGTGACAGCATTATTTATAGTTCGACGTCGCGCCAAAGCGAATGAGTACATTTCGCCTACGGCTTAGGCCGCCCTCCTAGTGTGGCTGCTCGGTGTCTGCAGGCAGCGAGGGTCTGCAAGCTTCCTGTGTTCGCACCTATGTCACCTGTGCTTGCTTGTCAGAGACAGACTATCGCAAAACATACAACTCACTCCATGAATTGATTGCTACGGCATCTGTTATCAGCAGTCACAACTAGCAACACCAGTAGCAGCTGACTGCACGCAAAGAATAGGAATGTGCAGTGGGATTTACGTGAACTCGGCGCAAGGCAGATCTTTCCGACATAGGCTTGAGAATCTTACGGGAACACTTGTACTGTTTCTAAATTAAGTGTAGGCGTGGGAGGAGGGTGCTTCCTGCGCACAAATAACAGCACGCTTGTCAATTGTGGATGCTAATCATTCGCTTGTATCTTCCTAGACACATCTGCTGGTCGTGAATTATTCCACTTGCATATCAAGATGCGCATGTAGGTGTGTTAAAAATTTTGGAGGCACTGGGTATTGATCCCAGTACCTCTCGCATACTAAGCGAGCGCTCTACCATCTGAGCTACGACCGCCCACCCACCCCGAAGACTAATGGTGCTACATACAGCCATATAGACGACACAGACCCTTGCACTCCCATTATTCAGCAGACAAACACTACTCTCTATGTATCCGTTAGGGTGTCTTTCAGGTTTCGTGCATTCTGTATCGAATCGTAGTGGCCAAAATGAAAGTGGCACGTATAACGTCGAAAATAGAATTCGGACACCGCTCTGAGTAAGACCAACGTGTTGTCCACCCTCTAGACTTCAATGAGGTTAAGCCGCGATACCTAAAACAGATCTGCACTCGATGACACCTCGATAACAGCCGGTCCCCACACTTACATCTTGCTCTCCTTACGTCAGTATACATCATATCAGTCTGTGACGCTGGCTTTGCAACATCTTGCGTGCCTTTAGGTTCGCCGCGACCAACACTTACCATGCACTGACCACAAAAAATGGAGGCGCCGCGGCTTGAACCCTGGACCTTTCACATGCCAAGCGAACGCTTTACCAACTGAGCTACGCCCCATGCACGAGCAAACTGCGCTATTCCCCATTCTTTGCGACTCAGATGCGCACGGACACGATGGTTGGTTGGTTTGTAGCGGTGAAGGGAGCAGAGTACAAAGGCGCGGACCCGTTCATATACACAAAAGTTCCAAGTAGTTTCGATGCTCTGGTATTACAAATGCAAATTCCGTCTGTTTTTAACGTCTTAAATTGAAAGAGCCGTCACAAATTGCTCCGTTTTCACTCCTTGTCGACAATTATACAGCACCTGAGGTAACAAACACATCTCGAGAACCATT
Source organism: Schistocerca gregaria (assembly GCF_023897955.1). Lineage (NCBI taxonomy): Eukaryota > Metazoa > Arthropoda > Insecta > Orthoptera > Acrididae > Schistocerca > Schistocerca gregaria. Next base: position 22,779,720 of record NC_064929.1, on the reverse strand, counting down.
GTGCACTACATTATTTATGCCAACTCAGTGCCTCGCTCTTTACTACTGTGTACCAATCTTGTCGTCCAACTGCAAAACACTGGGCCACAACAAGTTTCCGCGTCTCCATTGCACTGCGCATACTACGAAACGCTCCCCAAACTTGGCACTCACCCTCGCAGCCGACTTTTCCGACTTTCCACGACAGCATTATTTATAGTTCGACGTCGCGCCAAAGCGAATGAGTACATTTCGCCTACGGCTTAGGCCGCCCTCCTAGTGTGGCTGCTCGGTGTCTGCAGGCAGCGAGGGTCTGCAAGCTTCCTGTGTTCGCACCTATGTCACCTGTGCTTGCTTGTCAGAGACAGACTATCGCAAAACATACAACTCACTCCATGAATTGATTGCTACGGCATCTGTTATCAGCAGTCACAACTAGCAACACCAGTAGCAGCTGACTGCACGCAAAGAATAGGAATGTGCAGTGGGATTTACGTGAACTCGGCGCAAGGCAGATCTTTCCGACATAGGCTTGATTATCTTACGGGAACACTTGTACTGTTTCTAAATTAAGTGTAGGCGTGGGAGGAGGGTGCTTCCTGCGCACAAATAACAGCACGCTTGTCAATTGTGGATGCTAATCATTCGCTTGTATCTTCCTAGACACATCTGCTGGTCGTGAATTATTCCACTTGCATATCAAGGTGCGCATGTAGGTGTGTTAAAAATTTTGGAGGCACTGGGTATTGATCCCAGTACCTCTCGCATACTAAGCGAGCGCTCTACCATCTGAGCTACGCCCGCCGCCCCGAAGACTAATGGTGCTACATACAGCCATATAGACGACACAGACCCTTGCACTCCCATTATTCAGCAGACAAACACTACTCTCTATGTATCCGTTAGGGTGTCTTTCAGGTTTCGTGCATTCTGTATCGAATCGTAGTGGCCAAAATGAAAGTGGCACGTATAACGTCGAAAATAGAATTCGGACACCGCTCTGAGTAAGACCAACGTGTTGTCCACCCTCTAGACTTCAATGAGGTTAAGCCGCGATACCTAAGACAGATCTGCACTCGATGACACCTCGATAACAGCCGGTCCCCACACTTACATCTTGCTCTCCTTACGTCAGTATACATCATATCAGTCTGTGACGCTGGCTTTGCAACATCTTGCGTGCCTTTAGGTTCGCCGCGACCAACACTTACCATGCACTGACCACAAAAAATGGAGGCGCCGCGGCTTGAACCCTGGACCTTTCACATGCCAAGCGAACGCTCTACCAACTGAGCTACGCCCCATGCACGAGCAAAGTGCGCTATTCCCCATTCTTTGCGACTCAGATGCGCACGGACACGATGGTTGGTTGGTTTGTAGCGGTGAAGGGAGCAGAGTACAAAGGCGCGGACTCGTTCATATACACAAAAGTTCCAAGTAGTTTCGATGCTCTGGTATTACAAATGCAAATTCCGTCTGTTTTTAACGTCTTAAATTGAAAGAGCCGTCACAAATTGCTCCGTTTTCACTCATTGTAGACAATTATACAGCACCTGAGGTAACAAACACATCTCGAGAACCATTGTGCACTACATTATTTATGCCAACTCAGTGCCTCGCTCTTTACTACTGTGTACCAATCTTGTCGTCCAACTGCAAAACACTGGGCCACAACAAGTTTCCGCGTCTCCATTGCACTGCGCATACTACGAAACGCTCCCCAAACTTGGCACTCACCCTCGCAGCCGACTTTTCCGACTTTCCACGACGCTCACGCTAGTGACAGCATTATTTATAGTTCGACGTCGCGCCAAAGCGAATGAGTACATTTCGCCTACGGCTTAGGCCGCCCTCCTAGTGTGGCTGCTCGGTGTCTGCAGGCAGCGAGGGTCTGCAAGCTTCCTGTGTTCGCACCTATGTCACCTGTGCTTGCTTGTCAGAGACAGACTATCGCAAAACATACAACTCACTCCATGAATTGATTGCTACGGCATCTGTTATCAGCAGTCACAACTAGCAACACCAGTAGCAGCTGACTGCACGCAAAGAATAGGAATGTGCAGTGGGATTTACGTGAACTCGGCGCAAGGCAGATCTTTCCGACATAGGCTTGATTATCTTACGGGAACACTTGTACTGTTTCTAAATTAAGTGTAGGCGTGGGAGGAGGGTGCTTCCTGCGCACAAATAACAGCACGCTTGTCAATTGTGGATGCTAATCATTCGCTTGTATCTTCCTAGACACATCTGCTGGTCGTGAATTATTCCACTTGCATATCAAGGTGCGCATGTAGGTGTGTTAAAAATTTTGGAGGCACTGGGTATTGATCCCAGTACCTCTCGCATACTAAGCGAGCGCTCTACCATCTGAGCTACGCCCGCCGCCCCGAAGACTAATGGTGTTACATACAGCCATATAGACGACACAGACCCTTGCACTCCCATTATTCAGCAGACAAACACTACTCTCTATGTATCCGTTAGGGTGTCTTTCAGGTTTCGTGCATTCTGTATCGAATCGTAGTGGCCAAAATGAAAGTGGCACGTATAACGTCGAAAATAGAATTCGGACACCGCTCTGAGTAAGACCAACGTGTTGTCCACCCTCTAGACTTCAATGAGGTTAAGCCGCGATACCTAAGACAGATCTGCACTCGATGACACCTCGATAACAGCCGGTCCCCACACTTACATCTTGCTCTCCTTACGTCAGTATACATCATATCAGTCTGTGACGCTGGCTTTGCAACATCTTGCGTGCCTTTAGGTTCGCCGCGACCAACACTTACCATGCACTGACCACAAAAAATGGAGGCGCCGCGGCTTGAACCCTGGACCTTTCACATGCCAAGCGAACGCTCTACCAACTGAGCTACGCGCCATGCACGAGCAAACTGCGCTATTCCCCATTGTTTGCGACTCAGATGCGCACGGACACGATGGTTGGTTGGTTTGTAGCGGTGAAGGGAGCAGAGTACAAAGGCGCGGACTCGTTCATATACACAAAAGTTCCAAGTAGTTTCGATGCTCTGGTATTACAAATGCAAATTCCGTCTGTTTTTAACGTCTTAAATTGAAAGAGCCGTCACAAATTGCTCCGTTTTCACTCATTGTAGACAATTATACAGCACCTGAGGTAACAAACACATCTCGAGAACCATTGTGCACTACATTATTTATGCCAACTCAGTGCCTCGCTCTTTACTACTGTGTACCAATCTTGTCGTCCAACTGCAAAACACTGGGCCACAACAAGTTTCCGCGTCTCCATTGCACTGCGCATACTACGAAACGCTCCCCAAACTTGGCACTCACCCTCGCAGCCGACTTTTCCGACTTTCCACGACGCTCACGCAACGCTCACGCTAGTGACAGCATTATTTATAGTTCGACGTCGCGCCAAAGCGAATGAGTACATTTCGCCTACGGCTTAGGCCGCCCTCCTAGTGTGGCTGCTCGGTGTCTGCAGGCAGCGAGGGTCTGCAAGCTTCCTGTGTTCGCACCTATGTCACCTGTGCTTGCTTGTCAGAGACAGACTATCGCAAAACATACAACTCACTCCATGAATTGATTGCTACGGCATCTGTTATCAGCAGTCACAACTAGCAACACCAGTAGCAGCTGACTGCACGCAAAGAATAGGAATGTGCAGTGGGATTTACGTGAACTCGGCGCAAGGCAGATCTTTCCGACATAGGCTTGAGAATCTTACGGGAACACTTGTACTGTTTCTAAATTAAGTGTAGGCGTGGGAGGAGGGTGCTTCCTGCGCACAAATAACAGCACGCTTGTCAATTGTGGATGCTAATCATTCGCTTGTATCTTCCTAGACACATCTGCTGGTCGTGAATTATTCCACTTGCATATCAAGATGCGCATGTAGGTGTGTTAAAAATTTTGGAGGCACTGGGTATTGATCCCAGTACCTCTCGCATACTAAGCGAGCGCTCTACCATCTGAGCTACGACCGCCCACCCACCCCGAAGACTAATGGTGCTACATACAGCCATATAGACGACACAGACCCTTGCACTCCCATTATTCAGCAGACAAACACTACTCTCTATGTATCCGTTAGGGTGTCTTTCAGGTTTCGTGCATTCTGTATCGAATCGTAGTGGCCAAAATGAAAGTGGCACGTATAACGTCGAAAATAGAATTCGGACACCGCTCTGAGTAAGACCAACGTGTTGTCCACCCTCTAGACTTCAATGAGGTTAAGCCGCGATACCTAAAACAGATCTGCACTCGATGACACCTCGATAACAGCCGGTCCCCACACTTACATCTTGCTCTCCTTACGTCAGTATACATCATATCAGTCTGTGACGCTGGCTTTGCAACATCTTGCGTGCCTTTAGGTTCGCCGCGACCAACACTTACCATGCACTGACCACAAAAAATGGAGGCGCCGCGGCTTGAACCCTGGACCTTTCACATGCCAAGCGAACGCTTTACCAACTGAGCTACGCCCCATGCACGAGCAAACTGCGCTATTCCCCATTGTTTGCGACTCAGATGCGCACGGACACGATGGTTGGTTGGTTTGTAGCGGTGAAGGGAGCAGAGTACAAAGGCGCGGACCCGTTCATATACACAAAAGTTCCAAGTAGTTTCGATGCTCTGGTATTACAAATGCAAATTCCGTCTGTTTTTAACGTCTTAAATTGAAAGAGCCGTCACAAATTGCTCCGTTTTCACTCATTGTAGACAATTATACAGCACCTGAGGTAACAAACACATCTCGAGAACCATTGTGCACTACATTATTTATGCCAACTCAGTGCCTCGCTCTTTACTACTGTGTACCAATCTTGTCGTCCAACTGCAAAACACTGGGCCACAACAAGTTTCCGCGTCTCCATTGCACTGCGCATACTACGAAACGCTCCCCAAACTAGGCACTCACCCTCGCAGCCGACTTTTCCGACTTTCCACGACGCTCACGCAACGCTCACGCTAGTGACAGCATTATTTATAGTTCGACGTCGCGCCAAAGCGAATGAGTACATTTCGCCTACGGCTTAGGCCGCCCTCCTAGTGTGGCTGCTCGGTGTCTGCAGGCAGCGAGGGTCTGCAAGCTTCCTGTGTTCGCACCTATGTCACCTGTGCTTGCTTGTCAGAGACAGACTATCGCAAAACATACAACTCACTCCATGAATTGATTGCTACGGCATCTGTTATCAGCAGTCACAACTAGCAACACCAGTAGCAGCTGACTGCACGCAAAGAATAGGAATGTGCAGTGGGATTTACGTGAACTCGGCGCAAGGCAGATCTCTCCGACATAGGCTTGAGAATCTTACGGGACCACTTGTACTGTTTCTAAATTAAGTGTAGGCGTGGGAGGAGGGTGCTTCCTGCGCACAAATAACAGCACGCTTGTCAATTGTGGATGCTAATCATTCGCTTGTATCTTCCTAGACACATCTGCTGGTCGTGAATTATTCCACTTGCATATCAAGGTGCGCATGTAGGTGTGTTGAAAATTCTGGAGGCACTGGGTATTGATCCCAGTACCTCTCGCATACTAAGCGAGCGCTCTACCATCTGAGCTACGACCGCCCACCCACCCCGAAGACTAATGGTGCTACATACAGCCATATAGACGACACAGACCCTTGCACTCCCATTATTCAGCAGACAAACACTACTCTCTATGTATCCGTTAGGGTGCCTTTCAGGTTTCGTGCATTCTGTATCGAATCGTAGTGGCCAAAATGAAAGTGGCACGTATAACGTCGAAAATAGAATTCGGACACCGCTCTGAGTAAGACCAACGTGTTGTCCACCCTCTAGACTTCAATGAGGTTAAGCCGCGATACCTAAGACAGATCTGCACTCGATGACACCTCGATAACAGCCGGTCCCCACACTTACATCTTGCTCTCCTTACGTCAGTATACATCATATCAGTCTGTGACGCTGGCTTTGCAACATCTTGCGTGCCTTTAGGTTCGCCGCGACCAACACTTACCATGCACTGACCACAAAAAATGGAGGCGCCGCGGCTTGAACCCTGGACCTTTCACATGCCAAGCGAACGCTCTACCAACTGAGCTACGCCCCATGCACGAGCAAACTGCGCTATTCCCCATTCTTTGCGACTCAGATGCGCACGGACACGATGGTTGGTTGGTTTGTAGCGGTGAAGGGAGCAGAGTACAAAGGCGCGGACCCGTTCATATACACAAAAGTTCCAAGTAGTTTCGATGCTCTGGTATTACAAATGCAAATTCCGTCTGTTTTTAACGTCTTAAATTGAAAGAGCCGTCACAAATTGCTCCGTTTTCACTCATTGTAGACAATTATACAGCACCTGAGGTAACAAACACATCTCGAGAACCATTGTGCACTACATTATTTATGCCAACTCAGTGCCTCGCTCTTTACTACTGTGTACCAATCTTGTCGTCCAACTGCAAAACACTGGGCCACAACAAGTTTCCGCATCTCCATTGCACTGCGCATACTACGAAACGCTCCCCAAACTAGGCACTCACCCTCGCAGCCGACTTTTCCGACTTTCCACGACGCTCACGCAACGCTCACGCTAGTGACAGCATTATTTATAGTTCGACGTCGCGCCAAAGCGAATGAGTACATTTCGCCTACGGCTTAGGCCGCCCTCCTAGTGTGGCTGCTCGGTGTCTGCAGGCAGCGAGGGTCTGCAAGCTTCCTGTGTTCGCACCTATGTCACCTGTGCTTGCTTGTCAGAGACAGACTATCGCAAAACATACAACTCACTCCATGAATTGATTGCTACGGCATCTGTTATCAGCAGTCACAACTAGCAACACCAGTAGCAGCTGACTGCACGCAAAGAATAGGAATGTGCAGTGGGATTTACGTGAACTCGGCGCAAGGCAGATCTTTCCGACATAGGCTTGAGAATCTTACGGGACCACTTGTACTGTTTCTAAATTAAGTGTAGGCGTGGGAGGAGGGTGCTTCCTGCGCACAAATAACAGCACGCTTGTCAATTGTGGATGCTAATCATTCGCTTGTATCTTCCTAGACACATCTGCTGGTCGTGAATTATTCCACTTGCATATCAAGGTGCGCATGTAGGTGTGTTAAAAATTCTGGAGGCACTGGGTATTGATCCCAGTACCTCTCGCATACTAAGCGAGCGCTCTACCATCTGAGCTACGACCGCCCCCCCGAAATCTAATGGTGCTACATACAGCCATATAGACGACACAGACCCTTGCACTCCCATTATTCAGCAGACAAACACTACTCTCTATGTATCCGTTAGGGTGTCTTTCAGGTTTCGTGCATTCTGTATCGAATCGTAGTGGCCAAAATGAAAGTGGCACGTATAACGTCGAAAATAGAATTCGGACACCGCTCTGAGTAAGACCAACGTGTTGTCCACCCTCTAGACTTCAATGAGGTTAAGCCGCGATACCTAAGACAGATCTGCACTCGATGACACCTCGATAACAGCCGGTCCCCACACTTACATCTTGCTCTCCTTACGTCAGTATACATCATATCAGTCTGTGACGCTGGCTTTGCAACATCTTGCGTGCCTTTAGGTTCGCCGCGACCAACACTTACCATGCACTGACCACAAAAAATGGAGGCGCCGCGGCTTGAACCCTGGACATTTCACATGCCAAGCGAACGCTCTACCAACTGAGCTACGCCCCATGCACGAGCAAACTGCGCTATTCCCCATTCTTTGCGACTCAGATGCGCACGGACACGATGGTTGGTTGGTTTGTAGCGGTGAAGGGAGCAGAGTACAAAGGCGCGGACCCGTTCATATACACAAAAGTTCCAAGTAGTTTCGATGCTCTGGTATTACAAATGCAAATTCCGTCTGTTTTTAACGTCTTAAATTGAAAGAGCCGTCACAAATTGCTCCGTTTTCACTCATTGTAGACAATTATACAGCACCTGAGGTAACAAACACATCTCGAGAACCATTGTGCACTACATTATTTATGCCAACTCAGTGCCTCGCTCTTTACTACTGTGTACCAATCTTGTCGTCCAACTGCAAAACACTGGGCCACAACAAGTTTCCGCGTCTCCATTGCACTGCGCATACTACGAAACGCTCCCCAAACTTGGCACTCACCCTCGCAGCCGACTTTTCCGACTTTCCACGACGCTCACGCTAGTGACAGCATTATTTATAGTTCGACGTCGCGCCAAAGCGAATGAGTACATTTCGCCTACGGCTTAGGCCGCCCTCCTAGTGTGGCTGCTCGGTGTCTGCAGGCAGCGAGGGTCTGCAAGCTTCCTGTGTTCGCACCTATGTCACCTGTGCTTGCTTGTCAGAGACAGACTATCGCAAAACATACAACTCACTCCATGAATTGATTGCTACGGCATCTGTTATCAGCAGTCACAACTAGCAACACCAGTAGCAGCTGACTGCACGCAAAGAATAGGAATGTGCAGTGGGATTTACGTGAACTCGGCGCAAGGCAGATCTCTCCGACATAGGCTTGAGAATCTTACGGGACCACTTGTACTGTTTCTAAATTAAGTGTAGGCGTGGGAGGAGGGTGCTTCCTGCGCACAAATAACAGCACGCTTGTCAATTGTGGATGCTAATCATTCGCTTGTATCTTCCTAGACACATCTGCTGGTCGTGAATTATTCCACTTGCATATCAAGGTGCGCATGTAGGTGTGTTGAAAATTCTGGAGGCACTGGGTATTGATCCCAGTACCTCTCGCATACTAAGCGAGCGCTCTACCATCTGAGCTACGCCCGCCCCCCCGAACACTAATGGTGCTACATACAGCCATATAGACGACACAGACCCTTGCACTCCCATTATTCAGCAGACAAACACTACTCTCTATGTATCCGTTAGGGTGTCTTTCAGGTTTCGTGCATTCTGTATCGAATCGTAGTGGCCAAAATGAAAGTGGCACGTATAACGTCGAAAATAGAATTCGGACACCGCTCTGAGTAAGACCAACGTGTTGTCCACCCTCTAGACTTCAATGAGGTTAAGCCGCGATACCTAAGACAGATCTGCACTCGATGACACCTCGATAACAGCCGGTCCCCACACTTTCATCTTGCTCTCCTTACGTCAGTATACATCATATCAGTCTGTGACGCTGGCTTTGCAACATCTTGCGTGCCTTTAGGTTCGCCGCGACCAACACTTACCATGCCCTGACCACAAAAAATGGAGGCGCCGCGGCTTGAACCCTGGATCTTTCACATGCCAAGCGAACGCTCTACCAACTGAGATACGCCCCATGCACGAGCAAACTGCGCTATTCCCCATTCTTTGCGACTCAGATGCGCACGGACACGATGGTTGGTTGGTTTGTAGCGGTGAAGGGAGCAGAGTACAAAGGCGCGGACCCGTTCATATACACAAAAGTTCCAAGTAGTTTCGATGCTCTGGTATTACAAATGCAAATTCCGTCTGTTTTTAACGTCTTAAATTGAAAGAGCCGTCACAAATTGCTCCGTTTTCACTCATTGTAGACAATTATACAGCACCTGAGGTAACAAACACATCTCGAGAACCATTGTGCACTACATTATTTATGCCAACTCAGTGCCTCGCTCTTTACTACTGTGTACCAATCTTGTCGTCCAACTGCAAAACACTGGGCCACAACAAGTTTCCGCGTCTCCATTGCACTGCGCATACTACGAAACGCTCCCCAAACTTGGCACTCACCCTCGCAGCCGACTTTTCCGACTTTCCACGACGCTCACGCTAGTGACAGCATTATTTATAGTTCGACGTCGCGCCTAAGCGAATGAGTACATTTCGCCTACGGCTTAGGCCGCCCTCCTAGTGTGGCTGCTCGGTGTCTGCAGGCAGCGAGGGTCTGCAAGCTTCCTGTGTTCGCACCTATGTCACCTGTGCTTGCTTGTCAGAGACAGACTATCGCAAAACATACAACTCACTCCATGAATTGATTGCTACGGCATCTGTTATCAGCAGTCACAACTAGCAACACCAGTAGCAGCTGACTGCACGCAAAGAATAGGAATGTGCAGTGGGATTTACGTGAACTCGGCGCAAGGCAGATCTTTCCGACATAGGCTTGAGAATCTTACGGGACCACTTGTACTGTTTCTAAATTAAGTGTAGGCGTGGGAGGAGGGTGCTTCCTGCGCACAAATAACAGCACGCTTGTCAATTGTGGATGCTAATCATTCGCTTGTATCTTCCTAGACACATCTGCTGGTCGTGAATTATTCCACTTGCATATCAAGGTGCGCATGTAGGTGTGTTAAAAATTCTGGAGGCACTGGGTATTGATCCCAGTACCTCTCGCATACTAAGCGAGCGCTCTACCATCTGAGCTACGACCGCCCCCCCGAAATCTAATGGTGCTACATACAGCCATATAGACGACACAGACCCTTGCACTCCCATTATTCAGCAGACAAACACTACTCTCTATGTATCCGTTAGGGTGTCTTTCAGGTTTCGTGCATTCTGTATCGAATCGTAGTGGCCAAAATGAAAGTGGCACGTATAACGTCGAAAATAGAATTCGGACACCGCTCTGAGTAAGACCAACGTGTTGTCCACCCTCTAGACTTCAATGAGGTTAAGCCGCGATACCTAAGACAGATCTGCACTCGATGACACCTCGATAACAGCCGGTCCCCACACTTACATCTTGCTCTCCTTACGTCAGTATACATCATATCAGTCTGTGACGCTGGCTTTGCAACATCTTGCGTGCCTTTAGGTTCGCCGCGACCAACACTTACCATGCACTGACCACAAAAAATGGAGGCGCCGCGGCTTGAACCCTGGACATTTCACATGCCAAGAGAACGCTCTACCAACTGAGCTACGCCCCATGCACGAGCAAACTGCGCTATTCCCCATTGTTTGCGACTCAGATGCGCACGGACACGATGGTTGGTTGGTTTGTAGCGGTGAAGGGAGCAGAGTACAAAGGCGCGGACCCGTTCATATACACAAAAGTTCCAAGTAGTTTCGATGCTCTGGTATTACAAATGCAAATTCCGTCTGTTTTTAACGTCTTAAATTGAAAGAGCCGTCACAAATTGCTCCGTTTTCACTCATTGTAGACAATTATACAGCACCTGAGGTAACAAACACATCTCGAGAACCATTGTGCACTACATTATTTATGCCAACTCAGTGCCTCGCTCTTTACTACTGTGTACCAATCTTGTCGTCCAACTGCAAAACACTGGGCCACAACAAGTTTCCGCGTCTCCATTGCACTGCGCATACTACGAAACGCTCCCCAAACTTGGCACTCACCCTCGCAGCCGACTTTTCCGACTTTCCACGACGCTCACGCTAGTGACAGCATTATTTATAGTTCGACGTCGCGCCTAAGCGAATGAGTACATTTCGCCTACGGCTTAGGCCGCCCTCCTAGTGTGGCTGCTCGGTGTCTGCAGGCAGCGAGGGTCTGCAAGCTTCCTGTGTTCGCACCTATGTCACCTGTGCTTGCTTGTCAGAGACAGACTATCGCAAAACATACAACTCACTCCATGAATTGATTGCTACGGCATCTGTTATCAGCAGTCACAACTAGCAACACCAGTAGCAGCTGACTGCACGCAAAGAATAGGAATGTGCAGTGGGATTTACGTGAACTCGGCGCAAGGCAGATCTTTCCGACATAGGCTTGAGAATCTTACGGGACCACTTGTACTGTTTCTAAATTAAGTGTAGGCGTGGGAGGAGGGTGCTTCCTGCGCACAAATAACAGCACGCTTGTCAATTGTGGATGCTAATCATTCGCTTGTATCTTCCTAGACACATCTGCTGGTCGTGAATTATTCCACTTGCATATCAAGGTGCGCATGTAGGTGTGTTAAAAATTCTGGAGGCACTGGGTATTGATCCCAGTACCTCTCGCATACTAAGCGAGCGCTCTACCATCTGAGCTACGACCGCCCCCCCGAAATCTAATGGTGCTACATACAGCCATATAGACGACACAGACCCTTGCACTCCCATTATTCAGCAGACAAACACTACTCTCTATGTATCCGTTAGGGTGTCTTTCAGGTTTCGTGCATTCTGTATCGAATCGTAGTGGCCAAAATGAAAGTGGCACGTATAACGTCGAAAATAGAATTCGGACACCGCTCTGAGTAAGACCAACGTGTTGTCCACCCTCTAGACTTCAATGAGGTTAAGCCGCGATACCTAAGACAGATCTGCACTCGATGACACCTCGATAACAGCCGGTCCCCACACTTACATCTTGCTCTCCTTACGTCAGTATACATCATATCAGTCTGTGACGCTGGCTTTGCAACATCTTGCGTGCCTTTAGGTTCGCCGCGACCAACACTTACCATGCACTGACCACAAAAAATGGAGGCGCCGCGGCTTGAACCCTGGACATTTCACATGCCAAGCGAACGCTCTACCAACTGAGCTACGCCCCATGCACGAGCAAACTGCGCTATTCCCCATTCTTTGCGACTCAGATGCGCACGGACACGATGGTTGGTTGGTTTGTAGCGGTGAAGGGAGCAGAGTACAAAGGCGCGGACCCGTTCATATACACAAAAGTTCCAAGTAGTTTCGATGCTCTGGTATTACAAATGCAAATTCCGTCTGTTTTTAACGTCTTAAATTGAAAGAGCCGTCACAAATTGCTCCGTTTTCACTCATTGTAGACAATTATACAGCACCTGAGGTAACAAACACATCTCGAGAACCATTGTGCACTACATTATTTATGCCAACTCAGTGCCTCGCTCTTTACTACTGTGTACCAATCTTGTCGTCCAACTGCAAAACACTGGGCCACAACAAGTTTCCGCGTCTCCATTGCACTGCGCATACTACGAAACGCTCCCCAAACTTGGCACTCACCCTCGCAGCCGACTTTTCCGACTTTCCACGACGCTCACGCTAGTGACAGCATTATTTATAGTTCGACGTCGCGCCAAAGCGAATGAGTACATTTCGCCTACGGCTTAGGCCGCCCTCCTAGTGTGGCTGCTCGGTGTCTGCAGGCAGCGAGGGTCTGCAAGCTTCCTGTGTTCGCACCTATGTCACCTGTGCTTGCTTGTCAGAGACAGACTATCGCAAAACATACAACTCACTCCATGAATTGATTGCTACGGCATCTGTTATCAGCAGTCACAACTAGCAACACCAGTAGCAGCTGACTGCACGCAAAGAATAGGAATGTGCAGTGGGATTTACGTGAACTCGGCGCAAGGCAGATCTCTCCGACATAGGCTTGAGAATCTTACGGGACCACTTGTACTGTTTCTAAATTAAGTGTAGGCGTGGGAGGAGGGTGCTTCCTGCGCACAAATAACAGCACGCTTGTCAATTGTGGATGCTAATCATTCGCTTGTATCTTCCTAGACACATCTGCTGGTCGTGAATTATTCCACTTGCATATCAAGGTGCGCATGTAGGTGTGTTGAAAATTCTGGAGGCACTGGGTATTGATCCCAGTACCTCTCGCATACTAAGCGAGCGCTCTACCATCTGAGCTACGCCCGCCCCCCCGAAGACTAATGGTGCTACATACAGCCATATAGACGACACAGACCCTTGCACTCCCATTATTCAGCAGACAAACACTACTCTCTATGTATCCGTTAGGGTGTCTTTCAGGTTTCGTGCATTCTGTATCGAATCGTAGTGGCCAAAATGAAAGTGGCACGTATAACGTCGAAAATAGAATTCGGACACCGCTCTGAGTAAGACCAACGTGTTGTCCACCCTCTAGACTTCAATGAGGTTAAGCCGCGATACCTAAGACAGATCTGCACTCGATGACACCTCGATAACAGCCGGTCCCCACACTTACATCTTGCTCTCCTTACGTCAGTATACATCATATCAGTCTGTGACGCTGGCTTTGCAACATCTTGCGTGCCTTTAGGTTCGCCGCGACCAACACTTACCATGCACTGACCACAAAAAATGGAGGCGCCGCGGCTTGAACCCTGGATCTTTCACATGCCAAGCGAACGCTCTACCAACTGAGCTACGCCCCATGCACGAGCAAACTGCGCTATTCCCCATTGTTTGCGACTCAGATGCGCACGGACACGATGGTTGGTTGGTTTGTAGCGGTGAAGGGAGCAGAGTACAAAGGCGCGGACCCGTTCATATACACAAAAGTTCCAAGTAGTTTCGATGCTCTGGTATTACAAATGCAAATTCCGTCTGTTTTTAACGTCTTAAATTGAAAGAGCCGTCACAAATTGCTCCGTTTTCACTCATTGTAGACAATTATACAGCACCTGAGGTAACAAACACATCTCGAGAACCATTGTGCACTACATTATTTATGCCAACTCAGTGCCTCGCTCTTTACTACTGTGTACCAATCTTGTCGTCCAACTGCAAAACACTGGGCCACAACAAGTTTCCGCGTCTCCATTGCACTGCGCATACTACGAAACGCTCCCCAAACTTGGCACTCACCCTCGCAGCCGACTTTTCCGACTTTCCACGACGCTCACGCTAGTGACAGCATTATTTATAGTTCGACGTCGCGCCTAAGCGAATGAGTACATTTCGCCTACGGCTTAGGCCGCCCTCCTAGTGTGGCTGCTCGGTGTCTGCAGGCAGCGAGGGTCTGCAAGCTTCCTGTGTTCGCACCTATGTCACCTGTGCTTGCTTGTCAGAGACAGACTATCGCAAAACATACAACTCACTCCATGAATTGATTGCTACGGCATCTGTTATCAGCAGTCACAACTAGCAACACCAGTAGCAGCTGACTGCACGCAAAGAATAGGAATGTGCAGTGGGATTTACGTGAACTCGGCGCAAGGCAGATCTTTCCGACATAGGCTTGAGAATCTTACGGGACCACTTGTACTGTTTCTAAATTAAGTGTAGGCGTGGGAGGAGGGTGCTTCCTGCGCACAAATAACAGCACGCTTGTCAATTGTGGATGCTAATCATTCGCTTGTATCTTCCTAGACACATCTGCTGGTCGTGAATTATTCCACTTGCATATCAAGGTGCGCATGTAGGTGTGTTAAAAATTCTGGAGGCACTGGGTATTGATCCCAGTACCTCTCGCATACTAAGCGAGCGCTCTACCATCTGAGCTACGCCCGCCCCCCCGAAGACTAATGGTGCTACATACAGCCATATAGACGACACAGACCCTTGCACTCCCATTATTCAGCAGACAAACACTACTCTCTATGTATCCGTTAGGGTGTCTTTCAGGTTTCGTGCATTCTGTATCGAATCGTAGTGGCCAAAATGAAAGTGGCACGTATAACGTCGAAAATAGAATTCGGACACCGCTCTGAGTAAGACCAACGTGTTGTCCACCCTCTAGACTTCAATGAGGTTAAGCCGCGATACCTAAGACAGATCTGCACTCGATGACACCTCGATAACAGCCGGTCCCCACACTTACATCTTGCTCTCCTTACGTCAGTATACATCATATCAGTCTGTGACGCTGGCTTTGCAACATCTTGCGTGCCTTTAGGTTCGCCGCGACCAACACTTACCATGCACTGACCACAAAAAATGGAGGCGCCGCGGCTTGAACCCTGGATCTTTCACATGCCAAGCGAACGCTCTACCAACTGAGATACGCCCCATGCACGAGCAAACTGCGCTATTCCCCATTCTTTGCGACTCAGATGCGCACGGACACGATGGTTGGTTGGTTTGTAGCGGTGAAGGGAGCAGAGTACAAAGGCGCGGACCCGTTCATATACACAAAAGTTCCAAGTAGTTTCGATGCTCTGGTATTACAAATGCAAATTCCGTCTGTTTTTAACGTCTTAAATTGAAAGAGCCGTCACAAATTGCTCCGTTTTCACTCATTGTAGACAATTATACAGCACCAGAGGTAACAAACACATCTCGAGAACCATTGTGCACTACATTATTTATGCCAACTCAGTGCCTCGCTCTTTACTACTGTGTACCAATCTTGTCGTCCAACTGCAAAACACTGGGCCACAACAAGTTTCCGCGTCTCCATTGCACTGCGCATACTACGAAACGCTCCCCAAACTTGGCACTCACCCTCGCAGCCGACTTTTCCGACTTTCCACGACGCTCACGCAACGCTCACGCTAGTGACTGCATTATTTATAGTTCGACGTCGCGCCAAAGCGAATGAGTACATTTCGCCTACGGCTTAGGCCGCCCTCCTAGTGTGGCTGCTCGGTGTCTGCAGGCAGCGAGGGTCTGCAAGCTTCCTGTGTTCGCACCTATGTCACCTGTGCTTGCTTGTCAGAGACAGACTATCGCAAAACATACAACTCACTCCATGAATTGATTGCTACGGCATCTGTTATCAGCAGTCACAACTAGCAACACCAGTAGCAGCTGACTGCACGCAAAGAATAGGAATGTGCAGTGGGATTTACGTGAACTCGGCGCAAGGCAGATCTTTCCGACATAGGCTTGAGAATCTTACGGGACCACTTGTACTGTTTCTAAATTAAGTGTAGGCGTGGGAGGAGGGTGCTTCCTGCGCACAAATAACAGCACGCTTGTCAATTGTGGATGCTAATCATTCGCTTGTATCTTCCTAGACACATCTGCTGGTCGTGAATTATTCCACTTGCATATCAAGGTGCGCATGTAGGTGTGTTAAAAATTCTGGAGGCACTGGGTATTGATCCCAGTACCTCTCGCATACTAAGCGAGCGCTCTACCATCTGAGCTACGCCCGCCCCCCCGAAGACTAATGGTGCTACATACAGCCATATAGACGACACAGACCCTTGCACTCCCATTATTCAGCAGACAAACACTACTCTCTATGTATCCGTTAGGGTGTCTTTCAGGTTTCGTGCATTCTGTATCGAATCGTAGTGGCCAAAATGAAAGTGGCACGTATAACGTCGAAAATAGAATTCGGACACCGCTCTGAGTAAGACCAACGTGTTGTCCACCCTCTAGACTTCAATGAGGTTAAGCCGCGATACCTAAGACAGATCTGCACTCGATGACACCTCGATAACAGCCGGTCCCCACACTTTCATCTTGCTCTCCTTACGTCAGTATACATCATATCAGTCTGTGACGCTGGCTTTGCAACATCTTGCGTGCCTTTAGGTTCGCCGCGACCAACACTTACCATGCACTGACCACAAAAAATGGAGGCGCCGCGGCTTGAACCCTGGATCTTTCACATGCCAAGCGAACGCTCTACCAACTGAGATACGCCCCATGCACGAGCAAACTGCGCTATTCCCCATTCTTTGCGACTCAGATGCGCACGGACACGATGGTTGGTTGGTTTGTAGCGGTGAAGGGAGCAGAGTACAAAGGCGCGGACCCGTTCATATACACAAAAGTTCCAAGTAGTTTCGATGCTCTGGTATTACAAATGCAAATTCCGTCTGTTTTTAACGTCTTAAATTGAAAGAGCCGTCACAAATTGCTCCGTTTTCACTCATTGTAGACAATTATACAGCACCTGAGGTAACAAACACATCTCGAGAACCATTGTGCACTACATTATTTATGCCAACTCAGTGCCTCGCTCTTTACTACTGTGTACCAATCTTGTCGTCCAACTGCAAAACACTGGGCCACAACAAGTTTCCGCGTCTCCATTGCACTGCGCATACTACGAAACGCTCCCCAAACTTGGCACTCACCCTCGCAGCCGACTTTTCCGACTTTCCACGACGCTCACGCAACGCTCACGCTAGTGACTGCATTATTTATAGTTCGACGTCGCGCCAAAGCGAATGAGTACATTTCGCCTACGGCTTAGGCCGCCCTCCTAGTGTGGCTGCTCGGTGTCTGCAGGCAGCGAGGGTCTGCAAGCTTCCTGTGTTCGCACCTATGTCACCTGTGCTTGCTTGTCAGAGACAGACTATCGCAAAACATACAACTCACTCCATGAATTGATTGCTACGGCATCTGTTATCAGCAGTCACAACTAGCAACACCAGTAGCAGCTGACTGCACGCAAAGAATAGGAATGTGCAGTGGGATTTACGTGAACTCGGCGCAAGGCAGATCTTTCCGACATAGGCTTGAGAATCTTACGGGACCACTTGTACTGTTTCTAAATTAAGTGTAGGCGTGGGAGGAGGGTGCTTCCTGCGCACAAATAACAGCACGCTTGTCAATTGTGGATGCTAATCATTCGCTTGTATCTTCCTAGACACATCTGCTGGTCGTGAATTATTCCACTTGCATATCAAGGTGCGCATGTAGGTGTGTTAAAAATTCTGGAGGCACTGGGTATTGATCCCAGTACCTCTCGCATACTAAGCGAGCGCTCTACCATCTGAGCTACGCCCGCCCCCCGAAGACTAATGGTGCTACATACAGCCATATAGACGACACAGACCCTTGCACTCCCATTATTCAGCAGACAAACACTACTCTCTATGTATCCGTTAGGGTGTCTTTCAGGTTTCGTGCATTCTGTATCGAATCGTAGTGGCCAAAATGAAAGTGGCACGTATAACGTCGAAAATAGAATTCGGACACCGCTCTGAGTAAGACCAACGTGTTGTCCACCCTCTAGACTTCAATGAGGTTAAGCCGCGATACCTAAGACAGATCTGCACTCGATGACACCTCGATAACAGCCGGTCCCCACACTTACATCTTGCTCTCCTTACGTCAGTATACATCATATCAGTCTGTGACGCTGGCTTTGCAACATCTTGCGTGCCTTTAGGTTCGCCGCGACCAACACTTACCATGCACTGACCACAAAAAATGGAGGCGCCGCGGCTTGAACCCTGGATCTTTCACATGCCAAGCGAACGCTCTACCAACTGAGATACGCCCCATGCACGAGCAAACTGCGCTATTCCCCATTCTTTGCGACTCAGATGCGCACGGACACGATGGTTGGTTGGTTTGGTGTGAAGGGAGCAGAGTACAAAGGCGCGGACCCGTTCATATACACAAAAGTTCCAAGTAGTTTCGATGCTCTGGTATTACAAATGCAAATTCCGTCTGTTTTTAACGTCTTAAATTGAAAGAGCCGTCACAAATTGCTCCGTTTTCACTCATTGTAGACAATTATACAGCACCTGAGGTAACAAACACATCTCGAGAACCATTGTGCACTACATTATTTATGCCAACTCAGTGCCTCGCTCTTTACTACTGTGTACCAATCTTGTCGTCCAACTGCAAAACACTGGGCCACAACAAGTTTCCGCGTCTCCATTGCACTGCGCATACTACGAAACGCTCCCCAAACTTGGCACTCACCCTCGCAGCCGACTTTTCCGACTTTCCACGACGCTCACGCAACGCTCACGCTAGTGACTGCATTATTTATAGTTCGACGTCGCGCCAAAGCGAATGAGTACATTTCGCCTACGGCTTAGGCCGCCCTCCTAGTGTGGCTGCTCGGTGTCTGCAGGCAGCGAGGGTCTGCAAGCTTCCTGTGTTCGCACCTATGTCACCTGTGCTTGCTTGTCAGAGACAGACTATCGCAAAACATACAACTCACTCCATGAATTGATTGCTACGGCATCTGTTATCAGCAGTCACAACTAGCAACACCAGTAGCAGCTGACTGCACGCAAAGAATAGGAATGTGCAGTGGGATTTACGTGAACTCGGCGCAAGGCAGATCTTTCCGACATAGGCTTGAGAATCTTACGGGAACACTTGTACTGTTTCTAAATTAAGTGTAGGCGTGGGAGGAGGGTGCTTCCTGCGCACAAATAACAGCACGCTTGTCAATTGTGGATGCTAATCATTCGCTTGTATCTTCCTAGACACATCTGCTGGTCGTGAATTATTCCACTTGCATATCAAGGTGCGCATGTAGGTGTGTTAAAAATTCTGGAGGCACTGGGTATTGATCCCAGTACCTCTCGCATACTAAGCGAGCGCTCTACCAGCTGAGCTACGCCCGCCGCCCCGAAGACTAATGGTGCTACATACAGCCATATAGACGACACAGACCCTTGCACTCCCATTATTCAGCAGACAAACACTACTCTCTATGTATCCGTTAGGGTGTCTTTCAGGTTTCGTGCATTCTGTATCGAATCGTAGTGGCCAAAATGAAAGTGGCACGTATAACGTCGAAAATAGAATTCGGACACCGCTCTGAGTAAGACCAACGTGTTGTCCACCCTCTAGACTTCAATGAGGTTAAGCCGCGATACCTAAGACAGATCACACTAGATCGCGTGTTCGATAACAGCCGGTCCCCACACTTACATCTTGCTCTCCTTACGTCAGTATACATCATATCAGTCTGTGACGCTGGCTTTGCAACATCTTGCGTGCCTTTAGGTCGCCGCGACCAACACTTACCATGCACTGACCACAAAAAATGGAGGCGCCGCGGCTTGAACCCCTGGATCTTTCACATGCCAAGCGAACGCTCTACCAACTGAGATACGCCCCATGCACGAGCAAACTGCGCTATTCCCCATTCTTTGCGACTCAGATGCGCACGGACACGATGGTTGGTTGGTTTGTAGCGGTGAAGGGAGCAGAGTACAAAGGCGCGGACCCGTTCATATACACAAAAGTTCCAAGTAGTTTCGATGCTCTGGTATTACAATTTCCAACTAGATCGCGCGTGTGTTCACAAATTGCTCCGTTTTCACTCATTGTAGACAATTATACAGCACCTGAGGTAACAAACACATCTCGAGAACCATTGTGCACTACATTATTTATGCCAACTCAGTGCCTCGCTCTTTACTACTGTGTACCAATCTTGTCGTCCAACTGCAAAACACTGGGCCACAACAAGTTTCCGCGTCTCCATTGCACTGCGCATACTACGAAACGCTCCCCCAAACTTGGCACTCACCCTCGCAGCCGACTTTTCCGACTTTCCACGACGCTCACGCAACGCTCACGCTAGTGACTGCATTATTTATAGTTCGACGTCGCGCCAAAGCGAATGAGTACATTTCGCCTACGGCTTAGGCCGCCCTCCTAGTGTGGCTGCTCGGTGTCTGCAGGCAGCGAGGGTCTGCAAGCTTCCTGTGTTCGCACCTATGTCACCTGTGCTTGCTTGTCAGAGACAGACTATCGCAAAACATACAACTCACTCCATGAATTGATTGCTACGGCATCTGTTATCAGCAAGTCACAACTTAGCAACACCAGTAGCAGCTGACTGCACGCAAAGAATAGGAATGTGCAGTGGATTTACGTGAACTCGGCGCAAGGCAGATCTTTCCGACATAGGCTTGAGAATCTTACGGGAACACTTGTACTGTTTCTAAATTAAGTGTAGGCGTGGGAGGAGGGTGCTTCCTGCGCACAAAATAACAGCACGCTTGTCAATTGTGGATGCTAATCATTCGCTTGTATCTTCCTAGACACATCTGCTGGTCGTGAATTATTCCACTTGCATATCAAGGTGCGCATGTAGGTGTGTTTTAAAAATTCTGGAGGCACTGGGTATTGATCCCAAGTACCTCTCGCATACTAAGCGAGCGCTCTACCAGCTGAGCTACGCCCGCCGCCCCGAAGACTAATGGTGCTACATACAGCCATATAGACGACACAGACCCTTGCACTCCCATTATTCAGCAGACAAACACTACTCTCTATGTATCCGTTAGGGTTGTCTTTCAGGTTTCGTGCATTCTGTATCGAATCGTAGTGGCCAAAAATGAAAGTGGCACGTATAACGTCGAAAATAGAATTCGGACACCGCTCTGAGTAAGACCAACGTGTTGTCCACCCTCTAGACTTCAATGAGGTTAAGCCGCGATACCTAAGACAGATCTGCACTCGATGACACCTCGATAACAGCCGGTCCCCACACTTTCATCTTGCTCTCCTTACGTCAGTATACATCATATCAGTCTGTGACGCTGGCTTTGCAACATCTTGCGTGCCTTTAGGTTCGCCCGCGACCAACACTTACCATGCCCTGACCACAAAAAATGGAGGCGCCCGGCGGCTTGAACCCTGGATCTTTCACATGCCAAAGCGAACGCTCTACCAACTGAGATACGCCCCATGCACGAGCAAACTGCGCTATTCCCCATTCTTTGCGGACCTCAGATGCGCACGGACACGATGGTTGGTTGGTTTTGTAGCGGTGAAGGGAGCAGAGTACAAAGGCGCGGACCCGTTCATATACACAAAAGTTCCAAGTAGTTTCGATGCTCTGGTATTACAAATGCAAATTCCGTCTGTTTTTAACGGTCCTCTTAATTGAAAGAGCCGTCACAAATTGCTCCGTTTTCACTCATTGTAGACATTTATACAGCACCTGAGGTAACAAAACACATCTCGAGAACCATTGTGCACTACATTATTTATGCCAACTCAGTGCCTCGCTCTTTACTACTGTGTACCAATCTTGTCGTCCAACTGCAAAACACTGGGCCACAACAAGTTTCCGCGTCTCCATTGCACTGCGCATACTACGAAACGCTCCCCAAACTTGGCACTCACCCTCGCAGCCGACTTTTCCGACTTTCCACGACGCTCAACGCAACGCTCACGCTAGTGACTGCATTATTTATAGTTCGACGTCGCGCCAAAGCGAATGAGTACATTTCGCCTACGGCTTAGGCCGCCCTCCTAGTGTGGCTGCTCGGTGTCTGCAGGCAGCAAGGGTCTGCAAGCTTCCTGTGTTCGCACCTATGTCACCTGTGCTTGCTTGTCAGAGACAGACTATCGCAAAAACATACAACTCACTCCATGAATTGATTGCTACGGCATCTGTTATCAGCAGTCACAACTAGCAACACCAGTAGCAGCTGACTGCACGCAAAGAATAGGAATGTGCAGTGGGATTTACGTGAACTCGGCGCAAGGCTGATCTTTCCGACATAGGCTGAGAATCTTACGGGAACACTTGTACTGTTTCTAAATTAAGTGTAGGCGTGGGAGGAGGGTGCTTCCTGCGCACAAATAACAGCACGCTTGTCAATTGTGGATGCTAATCATTCGCTTGTATCTTCCTAGACACATTCTGCTGGTCGTGAATTATTCCACTTGCATATCAAGGTGCGCATGTAGGGTGTGTTAAAAATTCTGGAGGCACTGGGTATTGATCCCAGTACCTCTCGCATACTAAGCGAGCGCTCTACCAGCTGAGCTACGCCCGCCGCCCCGAAGACTAATGGTGCTACATACAGCCATATAGACGACACAGACCCTTGCACTCCCATTATTCAGCAGACAAACACTACTCTCTATGTATCCGTTAGGGTGTCTTTCAGGTTTCGTGCATTCTGTATCGAATCGTAGTGGCCAAAATGAAAGTGGCACGTATAACGTCGAAAATAGAATTCGGACACCGCTCTGAGTAAGACCAACGTGTTGTCCACCCTCTAGACTTCAATGAGGTTAAGCCGCGATACCTAAGACAGATCTGCACTCGATGACACCTCGATAACAGCCGGTCCCCACACTTTCATCTTGCTCTCCTTACGTCAGTATACATCATATCAGTCTGTGACGCTGGCTTTGCAACATCTTGCGTGCCTTTAGGTTCGCCGCGACCAACACTTACCATGCCCTGACCACAAAAAATGGAGGCGCCGCGGCTTGAACCCTGGATCTTTCACATGCCAAGCGAACGCTCTACCAACTGAGATACGCCCCATGCACGAGCAAACTGCGCTATTCCCCATTCTTTGCGACTCAGATGCGCACGGACACGATGGTTGGTTGGTTTGTAGCGGTGAAGGGAGCAGAGTACAAAGGCGCGGACCCGTTCATATACACAAAAGTTCCAAGTAGTTTCGATGCTCTGGTATTACAAATGCAAATTCCGTCTGTTTTTAACGTCTTAAATTGAAAGAGCCGTCACAAATTGCTCCGTTTTCACTCATTGTAGACAATTATACAGCACCTGAGGTAACAAACACATCTCGAGAACCATTGTGCACTACATTATTTATGCCAACTCAGTGCCTCGCTCTTTACTACTGTGTACCAATCTTGTCGTCCAACTGCAAAACACTGGGCCACAACAAGTTTCCGCGTCTCCATTGCACTGCGCATACTACGAAACGCTCCCCAAACTTGGCACTCACCCTCGCAGCCGACTTTTCCGACTTTCCACGACGCTCACGCAACGCTCACGCTAGTGACTGCATTATTTATAGTTCGACGTCGCGCCAAAGCGAATGAGTACATTTCGCCTACGGCTTAGGCCGCCCTCCTAGTGTGGCTGCTCGGTGTCTGCAGGCAGCGAGGGTCTGCAAGCTTCCTGTGTTCGCACCTATGTCACCTGTGCTTGCTTGTCAGAGACAGACTATCGCAAAACATACAACTCACTCCATGAATTGATTGCTACGGCATCTGTTATCAGCAGTCACAACTAGCAACACCAGTAGCAGCTGACTGCACGCAAAGAATAGGAATGTGCAGTGGGATTTACGTGAACTCGGCGCAAGGCAGATCTTTCCGACATAGGCTTGAGAATCTTACGGGAACACTTGTACTGTTTCTAAATTAAGTGTAGGCGTGGGAGGAGGGTGCTTCCTGCGCACAAATAACAGCACGCTTGTCAATTGTGGATGCTAATCATTCGCTTGTATCTTCCTAGACACATCTGCTGGTCGTGAATTATTCCACTTGCATATCAAGGTGCGCATGTAGGTGTGTTAAAAATTCTGGAGGCACTGGGTATTGATCCCAGTACCTCTCGCATACTAAGCGAGCGCTCTACCAGCTGAGCTACGCCCGCCGCCCCGAAGACTAATGGTGCTACATACAGCCATATAGACGACACAGACCCTTGCACTCCCATTATTCAGCAGACAAACACTACTCTCTATGTATCCGTTAGGGTGTCTTTCAGGTTTCGTGCATTCTGTATCGAATCGTAGTGGCCAAAATGAAAGTGGCACGTATAACGTCGAAAATAGAATTCGGACACCGCTCTGAGTAAGACCAACGTGTTGTCCACCCTCTAGACTTCAATGAGGTTAAGCCGCGATACCTAAGACAGATCTGCACTCGATGACACCTCGATAACAGCCGGTCCCCACACTTTCATCTTGCTCTCCTTACGTCAGTATACATCATATCAGTCTGTGACGCTGGCTTTGCAACATCTTGCGTGCCTTTAGGTTCGCCGCGACCAACACTTACCATGCCCTGACCACAAAAAATGGAGGCGCCGCGGCTTGAACCCTGGATCTTTCACATGCCAAGCGAACGCTCTACCAACTGAGATACGCCCCATGCACGAGCAAACTGCGCTATTCCCCATTCTTTGCGACTCAGATGCGCACGGACACGATGGTTGGTTGGTTTGTAGCGGTGAAGGGAGCAGAGTACAAAGGCGCGGACCCGTTCATATACACAAAAGTTCCAAGTAGTTTCGATGCTCTGGTATTACAAATGCAAATTCCGTCTGTTTTTAACGTCTTAAATTGAAAGAGCCGTCACAAATTGCTCCGTTTTCACTCATTGTAGACAATTATACAGCACCTGAGGTAACAAACACATCTCGAGAACCATTGTGCACTACATTATTTATGCCAACTCAGTGCCTCGCTCTTTACTACTGTGTACCAATCTTGTCGTCCAACTGCAAAACACTGGGCCACAACAAGTTTCCGCGTCTCCATTGCACTGCGCATACTACGAAACGCTCCCCAAACTTGGCACTCACCCTCGCAGCCGACTTTTCCGACTTTCCACGACGCTCACGCAACGCTCACGCTAGTGACTGCATTATTTATAGTTCGACGTCGCGCCAAAGCGAATGAGTACATTTCGCCTACGGCTTAGGCCGCCCTCCTAGTGTGGCTGCTCGGTGTCTGCAGGCAGCGAGGGTCTGCAAGCTTCCTGTGTTCGCACCTATGTCACCTGTGCTTGCTTGTCAGAGACAGACTATCGCAAAACATACAACTCACTCCATGAATTGATTGCTACGGCATCTGTTATCAGCAGTCACAACTAGCAACACCAGTAGCAGCTGACTGCACGCAAAGAATAGGAATGTGCAGTGGGATTTACGTGAACTCGGCGCAAGGCAGATCTTTCCGACATAGGCTTGAGAATCTTACGGGAACACTTGTACTGTTTCTAAATTAAGTGTAGGCGTGGGAGGAGGGTGCTTCCTGCGCACAAATAACAGCACGCTTGTCAATTGTGGATGCTAATCATTCGCTTGTATCTTCCTAGACACATCTGCTGGTCGTGAATTATTCCACTTGCATATCAAGGTGCGCATGTAGGTGTGTTAAAAATTCTGGAGGCACTGGGTATTGATCCCAGTACCTCTCGCATACTAAGCGAGCGCTCTACCAGCTGAGCTACGCCCGCCGCCCCGAAGACTAATGGTGCTACATACAGCCATATAGACGACACAGACCCTTGCACTCCCATTATTCAGCAGACAAACACTACTCTCTATGTATCCGTTAGGGTGTCTTTCAGGTTTCGTGCATTCTGTATCGAATCGTAGTGGCCAAAATGAAAGTGGCACGTATAACGTCGAAAATAGAATTCGGACACCGCTCTGAGTAAGACCAACGTGTTGTCCACCCTCTAGACTTCAATGAGGTTAAGCCGCGATACCTAAGACAGATCTGCACTCGATGACACCTCGATAACAGCCGGTCCCCACACTTTCATCTTGCTCTCCTTACGTCAGTATACATCATATCAGTCTGTGACGCTGGCTTTGCAACATCTTGCGTGCCTTTAGGTTCGCCGCGACCAACACTTACCATGCCCTGACCACAAAAAATGGAGGCGCCGCGGCTTGAACCCTGGATCTTTCACATGCCAAGCGAACGCTCTACCAACTGAGATACGCCCCATGCACGAGCAAACTGCGCTATTCCCCATTCTTTGCGACTCAGATGCGCACGGACACGATGGTTGGTTGGTTTGTAGCGGTGAAGGGAGCAGAGTACAAAGGCGCGGACCCGTTCATATACACAAAAGTTCCAAGTAGTTTCGATGCTCTGGTATTACAAATGCAAATTCCGTCTGTTTTTAACGTCTTAAATTGAAAGAGCCGTCACAAATTGCTCCGTTTTCACTCATTGTAGACAATTATACAGCACCTGAGGTAACAAACACATCTCGAGAACCATTGTGCACTACATTATTTATGCCAACTCAGTGCCTCGCTCTTTACTACTGTGTACCAATCTTGTCGTCCAACTGCAAAACACTGGGCCACAACAAGTTTCCGCGTCTCCATTGCACTGCGCATACTACGAAACGCTCCCCAAACTTGGCACTCACCCTCGCAGCCGACTTTTCCGACTTTCCACGACGCTCACGCAACGCTCACGCTAGTGACTGCATTATTTATAGTTCGACGTCGCGCCAAAGCGAATGAGTACATTTCGCCTACGGCTTAGGCCGCCCTCCTAGTGTGGCTGCTCGGTGTCTGCAGGCAGCGAGGGTCTGCAAGCTTCCTGTGTTCGCACCTATGTCACCTGTGCTTGCTTGTCAGAGACAGACTATCGCAAAACATACAACTCACTCCATGAATTGATTGCTACGGCATCTGTTATCAGCAGTCACAACTAGCAACACCAGTAGCAGCTGACTGCACGCAAAGAATAGGAATGTGCAGTGGGATTTACGTGAACTCGGCGCAAGGCAGATCTTTCCGACATAGGCTTGAGAATCTTACGGGAACACTTGTACTGTTTCTAAATTAAGTGTAGGCGTGGGAGGAGGGTGCTTCCTGCGCACAAATAACAGCACGCTTGTCAATTGTGGATGCTAATCATTCGCTTGTATCTTCCTAGACACATCTGCTGGTCGTGAATTATTCCACTTGCATATCAAGGTGCGCATGTAGGTGTGTTAAAAATTCTGGAGGCACTGGGTATTGATCCCAGTACCTCTCGCATACTAAGCGAGCGCTCTACCATCTGAGCTACGCCCGCCCCCCGAAGACTAATGGTGATACATACAGCCATATAGACGACACAGACCCTTGCACTCCCATTATTCAGCAGACAAACACTACTCTCTATGTATCCGTTAGGGTGTCTTTCAGGTTTCGTGCATTCTGTATCGAATCGTAGTGGCCAAAATGAAAGTGGCACGTATAACGTCGAAAATAGAATTCGGACACCGCTCTGAGTAAGACCAACGTGTTGTCCACCCTCTAGACTTCAATGAGGTTAAGCCGCGATACCTAAGACAGATCTGCACTCGATGACACCTCGATAACAGCCGGTCCCCACACTTACATCTTGCTCTCCTTACGTCAGTATACATCATATCAGTCTGTGACGCTGGCTTTGCAACATCTTGCGTGCCTTTAGGTTCGCCGCGACCAACACTTACCATGCACTGACCACAAAAAATGGAGGCGCCGCGGCTTGAACCCTGGATCTTTCACATGCCAAGCGAACGCTCTACCAACTGAGATACGCCCCATGCACGAGCAAACTGCGCTATTCCCCATTCTTTGCGACTCAGATGCGCACGGACACGATGGTTGGTTGGTTTGTAGCGGTGAAGGGAGCAGAGTACAAAGGCGCGGACCCGTTCATATACACAAAAGTTCCAAGTAGTTTCGATGCTCTGGTATTACAAATGCAAATTCCGTCTGTTTTTAACGTCTTAAATTGAAAGAGCCGTCACAAATTGCTCCGTTTTCACTCATTGTAGACAATTATACAGCACCTGAGGTAACAAACACATCTCGAGAACCATTGTGCACTACATTATTTATGCCAACTCAGTGCCTCGCTCTTTACTACTGTGTACCAATCTTGTCGTCCAACTGCAAAACACTGGGCCACAACAAGTTTCCGCGTCTCCATTGCACTGCGCATACTACGAAACGCTCCCCAAACTTGGCACTCACCCTCGCAGCCGACTTTTCCGACTTTCCACGACGCTCACGCTAGTGACAGCATTATTTATAGTTCGACGTCGCGCCAAAGCGAATGAGTACATTTCGCCTACGGCTTAGGCCGCCCTCCTAGTGTGGCTGCTCGGTGTCTGCAGGCAGCGAGGGTCTGCAAGCTTCCTGTGTTCGCACCTATGTCACCTGTGCTTGCTTGTCAGAGACAGACTATCGCAAAACATACAACTCACTCCATGAATTGATTGCTACGGCATCTGTTATCAGCAGTCACAACTAGCAACACCAGTAGCAGCTGACTGCACGCAAAGAATAGGAATGTGCAGTGGGATTTACGTGAACTCGGCGCAAGGCAGATCTTTCCGACATAGGCTTGAGAATCTTACGGGAACACTTGTACTGTTTCTAAATTAAGTGTAGGCGTGGGAGGAGGGTGCTTCCTGCGCACAAATAACAGCACGCTTGTCAATTGTGGATGCTAATCATTCGCTTGTATCTTCCTAGACACATCTGCTGGTCGTGAATTATTCCACTTGCATATCAAGGTGCGCATGTAGGTGTGTTAAAAATTCTGGAGGCACTGGGTATTGATCCCAGTACCTCTCGCATACTAAGCGAGCGCTCTACCAGCTGAGCTACGCCCGCCGCCCCGAAGACTAATGGTGCTACATACAGCCATATAGACGACACAGACCCTTGCACTCCCATTATTCAGCAGACAAACACTACTCTCTATGTATCCGTTAGGGTGTCTTTCAGGTTTCGTGCATTCTGTATCGAATCGTAGTGGCCAAAATGAAAGTGGCACGTATAACGTCGAAAATAGAATTCGGACACCGCTCTGAGTAAGACCAACGTGTTGTCCACCCTCTAGACTTCAATGAGGTTAAGCCGCGATACCTAAGACAGATCTGCACTCGATGACACCTCGATAACAGCCGGTCCCCACACTTACATCTTGCTCTCCTTACGTCAGTATACATCATATCAGTCTGTGACGCTGGCTTTGCAACATCTTGCGTGCCTTTAGGTTCGCCGCGACCAACACTTACCATGCACTGACCACAAAAAATGGAGACGCCGCGACTTGAACCCTGGACCTTTCACATGCCAAGCGAACGCTCTACCAACTGAGCTACGCCCCATGCACGAGCAAAGTGCGCTATTCCCCATTCTTTGCGACTCAGATGCGCACGGACACGATGGTTGGTTGGTTTGTAGCGGTGAAGGGAGCAGAGTACAAAGGCGCGGACTCGTTCATATACACAAAAGTTCCAAGTAGTTTCGATGCTCTGGTATTACAAATGCAAATTCCGTCTGTTTTTAACGTCTTAAATTGAAAGAGCCGTCACAAATTGCTCCGTTTTCACTCATTGTAGACAATTATACAGCACCTGAGGTAACAAACACATCTCGAGAACCATTGTGCACTACATTATTTATGCCAACTCAGTGCCTCGCTCTTTACTACTGTGTACCAATCTTGTCGTCCAACTGCAAAACACTGGGCCACAACAAGTTTCCGCGTCTCCATTGCACTGCGCATACTACGAAACGCTCCCCAAACTTGGCACTCACCCTCGCAGCCGACTTTTCCGACTTTCCACGACGCTCACGCTAGTGACTGCATTATTTATAGTTCGACGTCGCGCCAAAGCGAATGAGTACATTTCGCCTACGGCTTAGGCCGCCCTCCTAGTGTGGCTGCTCGGTGTCTGCAGGCAGCGAGGGTCTGCAAGCTTCCTGTGTTCGCACCTATGTCACCTGTGCTTGCTTGTCAGAGACAGACTATCGCAAAACATACAACTCACTCCATGAATTGATTGCTACGGCATCTGTTATCAGCAGTCACAACTAGCAACACCAGTAGCAGCTGACTGCACGCAAAGAATAGGAATGTGCAGTGGGATTTACGTGAACTCGGCGCAAGGCAGATCTTTCCGACATAGGCTTGAGAATCTTACGGGACCACTTGTACTGTTTCTAAATTAAGTGTAGGCGTGGGAGGAGGGTGCTTCCTGCGCACAAATAACAGCACGCTTGTCAATTGTGGATGCTAATCATTCGCTTGTATCTTCCTAGACACATCTGCTGGTCGTGAATTATTCCACTTGCATATCAAGGTGCGCATGTAGGTGTGTTAAAAATTCTGGAGGCACTGGGTATTGATCCCAGTACCTCTCGCATACTAAGCGAGCGCTCTACCATCTGAGCTACGCCCGCCCCCCGAAGACTAATGGTGCTACATACAGCCATATAGACGACACAGACCCTTGCACTCCCATTATTCAGCAGACAAACACTACTCTCTATGTATCCGTTAGGGTGTCTTTCAGGTTTCGTGCATTCTGTATCGAATCGTAGTGGCCAAAATGAAAGTGGCACGTATAACGTCGAAAATAGAATTCGGACACCGCTCTGAGTAAGACCAACGTGTTGTCCACCCTCTAGACTTCAATGAGGTTAAGCCGCGATACCTAAGACAGATCTGCACTCGATGACACCTCGATAACAGCCGGTCCCCACACTTACATCTTGCTCTCCTTACGTCAGTATACATCATATCAGTCTGTGACGCTGGCTTTGCAACATCTTGCGTGCCTTTAGGTTCGCCGCGACCAACACTTACCATGCACTGACCACAAAAAATGGAGGCGCCGCGGCTTGAACCCTGGATCTTTCACATGCCAAGCGAACGCTCTACCAACTGAGATACGCCCCATGCACGAGCAAACTGCGCTATTCCCCATTCTTTGCGACTCAGATGCGCACGGACACGATGGTTGGTTGGTTTGTAGCGGTGAAGGGAGCAGAGTACAAAGGCGCGGACCCGTTCATATACACAAAAGTTCCAAGTAGTTTCGATGCTCTGGTATTACAAATGCAAATTCCGTCTGTTTTTAACGTCTTAAATTGAAAGAGCCGTCACAAATTGCTCCGTTTTCACTCATTGTAGACAATTATACAGCACCTGAGGTAACAAACACATCTCGAGAACCATTGTGCACTACATTATTTATGCCAACTCAGTGCCTCGCTCTTTACTACTGTGTACCAATCTTGTCGTCCAACTGCAAAACACTGGGCCACAACAAGTTTCCGCGTCTCCATTGCACTGCGCATACTACGAAACGCTCCCCAAACTTGGCACTCACCCTCGCAGCCGACTTTTCCGACTTTCCACGACGCTCACGCAACGCTCACGCTAGTGACTGCATTATTTATAGTTCGACGTCGCGCCAAAGCGAATGAGTACATTTCGCCTACGGCTTAGGCCGCCCTCCTAGTGTGGCTGCTCGGTGTCTGCAGGCAGCGAGGGTCTGCAAGCTTCCTGTGTTCGCACCTATGTCACCTGTGCTTGCTTGTCAGAGACAGACTATCGCAAAACATACAACTCACTCCATGAATTGATTGCTACGGCATCTGTTATCAGCAGTCACAACTAGCAACACCAGTAGCAGCTGACTGCACGCAAAGAATAGGAATGTGCAGTGGGATTTACGTGAACTCGGCGCAAGGCAGATCTTTCCGACATAGGCTTGAGAATCTTACGGGAACACTTGTACTGTTTCTAAATTAAGTGTAGGCGTGGGAGGAGGGTGCTTCCTGCGCACAAATAACAGCACGCTTGTCAATTGTGGATGCTAATCATTCGCTTGTATCTTCCTAGACACATCTGCTGGTCGTGAATTATTCCACTTGCATATCAAGGTGCGCATGTAGGTGTGTTAAAAATTCTGGAGGCACTGGGTATTGATCCCAGTACCTCTCGCATACTAAGCGAGCGCTCTACCAGCTGAGCTACGCCCGCCGCCCCGAAGACTAATGGTGCTACATACAGCCATATAGACGACACAGACCCTTGCACTCCCATTATTCAGCAGACAAACACTACTCTCTATGTATCCGTTAGGGTGTCTTTCAGGTTTCGTGCATTCTGTATCGAATCGTAGTGGCCAAAATGAAAGTGGCACGTATAACGTCGAAAATAGAATTCGGACACCGCTCTGAGTAAGACCAACGTGTTGTCCACCCTCTAGACTTCAATGAGGTTAAGCCGCGATACCTAAGACAGATCTGCACTCGATGACACCTCGATAACAGCCGGTCCCCACACTTACATCTTGCTCTCCTTACGTCAGTATACATCATATCAGTCTGTGACGCTGGCTTTGCAACATCTTGCGTGCCTTTAGGTTCGCCGCGACCAACACTTACCATGCACTGACCACAAAAAATGGAGGCGCCGCGGCTTGAACCCTGGATCTTTCACATGCCAAGCGAACGCAAGCGAACGCTCTACCAACTGAGCTACGCCCCATGCACGAGCAAACTGTGCTATTCCCCATTGTTTGCGACTCAGATGCGCACGGACACGATGGTTGGTTGGTTTGTAGCGGTGAAGGGAGCAGAGTACAAAGGCGCGGACCCGTTCATATACACAAAAGTTCCAAGTAGTTTCGATGCTCTGGTATTACAAATGCAAATTCCGTCTGTTTTTAACGTCTTAAATTGAAAGAGCCGTCACAAATTGCTCCGTTTTCACTCATTGTAGACAATTATACAGCACCTGAGGTAACAAACACATCTCGAGAACCATTGTGCACTACATTATTTATGCCAACTCAGTGCCTCGCTCTTTACTACTGTGTACCAATCTTGTCGTCCAACTGCAAAACACTGGGCCACAACAAGTTTCCGCGTCTCCATTGCACTGCGCATACTACGAAACGCTCCCCAAACTTGGCACTCACCCTCGCAGCCGACTTTTCCGACTTTCCACGACGCTCACGCTAGTGACAGCATTATTTATAGTTCGACGTCGCGCCAAAGCGAATGAGTACATTTCGCCTACGGCTTAGGCCGCCCTCCTAGTGTGGCTGCTCGGTGTCTGCAGGCAGCGAGGGTCTGCAAGCTTCCTGTGTTCGCACCTATGTCACCTGTGCTTGCTTGTCAGAGACAGACTATCGCAAAATATACAACTCACTCCATGAATTGATTGCTACGGCATCTGTTATCAGCAGTCACAACTAGCAACACCAGTAGCAGCTGACTGCACGCAAAGAATAGGAATGTGCAGTGGGATTTACGTGAACTCGGCGAAAGGCAGATCTTTCCGACATAGGCTTGAGAATCTTACGGGAACACTTGTACTGTTTCTAAATTAAGTGTAGGCGTGGGAGGAGGGTGCTTCCTGCGCACAAATAACAGCACGCTTGTCAATTGTGGATGCTAATCATTCGCTTGTATCTTCCTAGACACATCTGCTGGTCGTGAATTATTCCATTTGCATATCAAGGTGCGCATGTAGGTGTGTTAAAAATTCTGGAGGCACTGGGTATTGATCCCAGTACCTCTCGCATACTAAGCGAGCGCTCTACCATCTGAGCTACGCCCGCCCCCCCGAAGACTAATGGTGCTACATACAGCCATATAGACGACACAGACCCTTGCACTCCCCTTATTCAGCAGACAAACACTACTCTCTATGTATCCGTTAGGGTGTCTTTCAGGTTTCGTGCATTCTGTATCGAATCGTAGTTGCCAAAATGAAAGTGGCACGTATAACGTCGAAAATAGAATTCGGACACCGCTCTGAGTAAGACCAACGTGTTGTCCA
Source organism: Schistocerca gregaria (assembly GCF_023897955.1). NCBI lineage: Eukaryota > Metazoa > Arthropoda > Insecta > Orthoptera > Acrididae > Schistocerca > Schistocerca gregaria. The sequence continues at coordinate 22,745,430 of NC_064929.1, read as the reverse complement.
CCCTCTAGACTTCAATGAGGTTAAGCCGCGATACCTAAGACAGATCTGCACTCGATGACACCTCGATAACAGCCGGTCCCCACACTTACATCTTGCTCTCCTTACGTCAGTATACATCATATCAGTCTGTGACGCTGGCTTTGCAACATCTTGCGAGCCTTTAGGTTCGCCGCGACCAACACTTACCATGCACTGACCACAAAAAATGGAGGCGCCGCGGCTTGAACCCTGGACCTTTCACATGCCAAGCGAACGCTCTACCAACTGAGCTACGCCCCACGCACGAGCAAACTGCGCTATTCCCCATTGTTTGCGACTCAGATGCGCACGGACACGATGGTTGGTTGGTTTGTAGCGGTGAAGGGAGCAGAGTACAAAGGCGCGGACCCGTTCATATACACAAAAGTTCCAAGTAGTTTCGATGCTCTGGTATTACAAATGCAAATTCCGTCTGTTTTTAACGTCTTAAATTGAAAGAGCCGTCACAAATTGCTCCGTTTTCACTCATTGTAGACAATTATACAGCACCTGAGGTAACAAACACATCTCGAGAACCATTGTGCACTACATTATTTATGCCAACTCAGTGCCTCGCTCTTTACTACTGTGTACCAATCTTGTCGTCCAACTGCAAAACACTGGGCCACAACAAGTTTCCGCGTCTCCATTGCACTGCGCATACTACGAAACGCTCCCCAAACTTGGCACTCACCCTCGCAGCCGACTTTTCCGACTTTCCACGACGCTCACGCAACGCTCACGCTAGTGACAGCATTATTTATAGTTCGACGTCGCGCCAAAGCGAATGAGTACATTTCGCCTACGGCTTAGGCCGCCCTCCTAGTGTGGCTGCTCGGTGTCTGCAGGCAGCGAGGGTCTGCAAGCTTCCTGTGTTCGCACCTATGTCACCTGTGCTTGCTTGTCAGAGACAGACTATCGCAAAATATACAACTCACTCCATGAATTGATTGCTACGGCATCTGTTATCAGCAGTCACAACTAGCAACACCAGTAGCAGCTGACTGCACGCAAAGAATAGGAATGTGCAGTGGGATTTACGTGAACTCGGCGAAAGGCAGATCTTTCCGACATAGGCTTGAGAATCTTACGGGAACACTTGTACTGTTTCTAAATTAAGTGTAGGCGTGGGAGGAGGGTGCTTCCTGCACACAAATAACAGCACGCTTGTCAATTGTGGATGCTAATCATTCGCTTGTATCTTCCTAGACACATCTGCTGGTCGTGAATTATTCCATTTGCATATCAAGGTGCGCATGTAGGTGTGTTAAAAATTCTGGAGGCACTGGGTATTGATCCCAGTACCTCTCGCATACTAAGCGAGCGCTCTACCATCTGAGCTACGCCCGCCCCCCCGAAGACTAATGGTGCTACATACAGCCATATAGACGACACAGACCCTTGCACTCCCCTTATTCAGCAGACAAACACTACTCTCTATGTATCCGTTAGGGTGTCTTTCAGGTTTCGTGCATTCTGTATCGAATCGTAGTTGGCCACAATGAAAGTGGCACGTATAACGTCGAAAATAGAATTCGGACACCGCTCTGAGTAAGACCAACGTGTTGTCCACCCTCTAGACTTCAATGAGGTTAAGCCGCTATACCTAAGACAGATCTGCACTCGATGACACCTCGATAACAGCCGGTCCCCACACTTACATCTTGCTCTCCTTACGTCAGTATACATCATATCAGTCTGTGACGCTGGCTTTGCAACATCTTGCGTGCCTTTAGGTTCGCCGCGACCAACACTTACCATGCACTGACCACAAAAAATGGAGGCGCCGCGGCTTGAACCCTGGACCTTTCACATGCCAAGCGAACGCTCTACCAACTGAGCTACGCCCCATGCACGAGCAAACTGTGCTATTCCCCATTGTTTGCGACTCAGATGCGCACGGACACGATGGTTGGTTGGTTTGTAGCGGTGAAGGGAGCAGAGTACAAAGGCGCGGACCCGTTCATATACACAAAAGTTCCAAGTAGTTTCGATGCTCTGGTATTACAAATGCAAATTCCGTCTGTTTTTAACGTCTTAAATTGAAAGAGCCGTCACAAATTGCTCCGTTTTCACTCATTGTAGACAATTATACAGCACCTGAGGTAACAAACACATCTCGAGAACCATTGTGCACTACATTATTTATGCCAACTCAGTGCCTCGCTCTTTACTACTGTGTACCAATCTTGTCGTCCAACTGCAAAACACTGGGCCACAACAAGTTTCCGCGTCTCCATTGCACTGCGCATACTACGAAACGCTCCCCAAACTTGGCACTCACCCTCGCAGCCGACTTTTCCGACTTTCCACGACGCTCACGCAACGCTCACGCTAGTGACAGCATTATTTATAGTTCGACGTCGCGCCAAAGCGAATGAGTACATTTCGCCTACGGCTTAGGCCGCCCTCCTAGTGTGGCTGCTCGGTGTCTGCAGGCAGCGAGGGTCTGCAAGCTTCCTGTGTTCGCACCTATGTCACCTGTGCTTGCTTGTCAGAGACAGACTATCGCAAAACATACAACTCACTCCATGAATTGATTGCTACGGCATCTGTTATCAGCAGTCACAACTAGCAACACCAGTAGCAGCTGACTGCACGCAAAGAATAGGAATGTGCAGTGGGATTTACGTGAACTCGGCGAAAGGCAGATCTTTCCGACATAGGCTTGAGAATCTTACGGGAACACTTGTACTGTTTCTAAATTAAGTGTAGGCGTGGGAGGAGGGTGCTTCCTGCGCACAAATAACAGCACGCTTGTCAATTGTGGATGCTAATCATTCGCTTGTATCTTCCTAGACACATCTGCTGGTCGTGAATTATTCCATTTGCATATCAAGGTGCGCATGTAGGTGTGTTAAAAATTCTGGAGGCACTGGGTATTGATACCAGTACCTCTCGCATACTAAGCGAGCGCTCTACCATCTGAGCTACGCCCGCCCCCCCGAAGACTAATGGTGCTACATACAGCCATATAGACGACACAGACCCTTGCACTCCCCTTATTCAGCAGACAAACACTACTCTCTATGTATCCGTTAGGGTGTCTTTCAGGTTTCGTGCATTCTGTATCGAATCGTAGTTGCCAAAATGAAAGTGGCACGTATAACGTCGAAAATAGAATTCGGACACCGCTCTGAGTAAGACCAACGTGTTGTCCACCCTCTAGACTTCAATGAGGTTAAGCCGCGATACCTAAGACAGATCTGCACTCGATGACACCTCGATAACAGCCGGTCCCCACACTTACATCTTGCTCTCCTTACGTCAGTATACATCATATCAGTCTGTGACGCTGGCTTTGCAACACCTTGCGAGCCTTTAGGTTCGCCGCGACCAACACTTACCATGCACTGACCACAAAAAAATGGAGGCGCCGCGGCTTGAACCCTGGACCTTTCACATGCCAAGCGAACGCTCTACCAACTGAGCTACGCCCCACGCACGAGCAAACTGCGCTATTCCCCATTGTTTGCGACTCAGATGCGCACGGACACGATGGTTGGTTGGTTTGTAGCGGTGAAGGGAGCAGAGTACAAAGGCGCGGACCCGTTCATATACACAAAAGTTCCAAGTAGTTTCGATGCTCTGGTATTACAAATGCAAATTCCGTCTGTTTTTAACGTCTTAAATTGAAAGAGCCGTCACAAATTGCTCCGTTTTCACTCATTGTAGACAATTATACAGCACCTGAGGTAACAAACACATCTCGAGAACCATTGTGCACTACATTATTTATGCCAACTCAGTGCCTCGCTCTTTACTACTGTGTACCAATCTTGTCGTCCAACTGCAAAACACTGGGCCACAACAAGTTTCCGCGTCTCCATTGCACTGCGCATACTACGAAACGCTCCCCAAACTTGGCACTCACCCTCGCAGCCGACTTTTCCGACTTTCCACGACGCTCACGCAACGCTCACGCTAGTGACAGCATTATTTATAGTTCGACGTCGCGCCAAAGCGAATGAGTACATTTCGCCTACGGCTTAGGCCGCCCTCCTAGTGTGGCTGCTCGGTGTCTGCAGGCAGCGAGGGTCTGCAAGCTTCCTGTGTTCGCACCTATGTCACCTGTGCTTGCTTGTCAGAGACAGACTATCGCAAAACATACAACTCACTCCATGAATTGATTGCTACGGCATCTGTTATCAGCAGTCACAACTAGCAACACCAGTAGCAGCTGACTGCACGCAAAGAATAGGAATGTGCAGTGGGATTTACGTGAACTCGGCGAAAGGCAGATCTTTCCGACATAGGCTTGAGAATCTTACGGGAACACTTGTACTGTTTCTAAATTAAGTGTAGGCGTGGGAGGAAGATGCTTCCTGCGCACAAATAACAGCACGCTTGTCAATTGTGGATGCTAATCATTCGCTTGTATCTTCCTAGACACATCTGCTGGTTGTGAATTATTCCATTTGCATATCAAGGTGCGCATGTAGGTGTGTTAAAAATTCTGGAGGCACTGGGTATTGATCCCAGTACCTCTCGCATACTAAGCGAGCGCTCTACCATCTGAGCTACGCCCGCCCCCCCGAAGACTAATGGTGCTACATACAGCCATATAGACGACACAGACCCTTGCACTCCCATTATTCAGCAGACAAACACTACTCTCTATGTATCCGTTAGGGTGTCTTTCAGGTTTCGTGCATTCTGTATCGAATCGTAGTTGCCAAAATGAAAGTGGCACGTATAACGTCGAAAATAGAATTCGGACACCGCTCTGAGTAAGACCAACGTGTTGTCCACCCTCTAGACTTCAATGAGGTTAAGCCGCGATACCTAAGACAGATCTGCACTCGATGACACCTCGATAACAGCCGGTCCCCACACTTACATCTTGCTCTCCTTACGTCAGTATACATCATATCAGTCTGTGACGCTGGCTTTGCAACATCTTGCGAGCCTTTAGGTTCGCCGCGACCAACACTTACCATGCACTGACCACAAAAAATGGAGGCGCCGCGGCTTGAACCCTGGACCTTTCACATGCCAAGCGAACGCTCTACCAACTGAGCTACGCCCCACGCACGAGCAAACTGCGCTATTCCCCATTGTTTGCGACTCAGATGCGCACGGACACGATGGTTGGTTGGTTTGTAGCGGTGAAGGGAGCAGAGTACAAAGGCGCGGACCCGTTCATATACACAAAAGTTCCAAGTAGTTTCGATGCTCTGGTATTACAAATGCAAATTCCGTCTGTTTTTAACGTCTTAAATTGAAAGAGCCGTCACAAATTGCTCCGTTTTCACTCATTGTAGACAATTATACAGCACCTGAGGTAACAAACACATCTCGAGAACCATTGTGCACTACATTATTTATGCCAACTCAGTGCCTCGCTCTTTACTACTGTGTACCAATCTTGTCGTCCAACTGCAAAACACTGGGCCACAACAAGTTTCCGCGTCTCCATTGCACTGCGCATACTACGAAACGCTCCCCAAACTTGGCACTCACCCTCGCAGCCGACTTTTCCGACTTTCCACGACGCTCACGCAACGCTCACGCTAGTGACAGCATTATTTATAGTTCGACGTCGCGCCAAAGCGAATGAGTACATTTCGCCTACGGCTTAGGCCGCCCTCCTAGTGTGGCTGCTCGGTGTCTGCAGGCAGCGAGGGTCTGCAAGCTTCCTGTGTTCGCACCTATGTCACCTGTGCTTGCTTGTCAGAGACAGACTATCGCAAAACATACAACTCACTCCATGAATTGATTGCTACGGCATCTGTTATCAGCAGTCACAACTAGCAACACCAGTAGCAGCTGACTGCACGCAAAGAATAGGAATGTGCAGTGGGATTTACGTGAACTCGGCGAAAGGCAGATCTTTCCGACATAGGCTTGAGAATCTTACGGGAACACTTGTACTGTTTCTAAATTAAGTGTAGGCGTGGGAGGAAGATGCTTCCTGCGCACAAATAACAGCACGCTTGTCAATTGTGGATGCTAATCATTCGCTTGTATCTTCCTAGACACATCTGCTGGTCGTGAATTATTCCATTTGCATATCAAGGTGCGCATGTAGGTGTGTTAAAAATTCTGGAGGCACTGGGTATTGATCCCAGTACCTCTCGCATACTAAGCGAGCGCTCTACCATCTGAGCTACGCCCGCCCCCCCGAAGACTAATGGTGCTACATACAGCCATATAGACGACACAGACCCTTGCACTCCCATTATTCAGCAGACAAACACTACTCTCTATGTATCCGTTAGGGTGTCTTTCAGGTTTCGTGCATTCTGTATCGAATCGTAGTTGCCAAAATGAAAGTGGCACGTATAACGTCGAAAATAGAATTCGGACACCGCTCTGAGTAAGACCAACGTGTTGTCCACCCTCTAGACTTCAATGAGGTTAAGCCGCGATACCTAAGACAGATCTGCACTCGATGACACCTCGATAACAGCCGGTCCCCACACTTACATCTTGCTCTCCTTACGTCAGTATACATCATATCAGTCTGTGACGCTGGCTTTGCAACATCTTGCGAGCCTTTAGGTTCGCCGCGACCAACACTTACCATGCACTGACCACAAAAAATGGAGGCGCCGCGGCTTGAACCCTGGACCTTTCACATGCCAAGCGAACGCTCTACCAACTGAGCTACGCCCCACGCACGAGCAAACTGCGCTATTCCCCATTGTTTGCGACTCAGATGCGCACGGACACGATGGTTGGTTGGTTTGTAGCGGTGAAGGGAGCAGAGTACAAAGGCGCGGACCCGTTCATATACACAAAAGTTCCAAGTAGTTTCGATGCTCTGGTATTACAAATGCAAATTCCGTCTGTTTTTAACGTCTTAAATTGAAAGAGCCGTCACAAATTGCTCCGTTTTCACTCATTGTAGACAATTATACAGCACCTGAGGTAACAAACACATCTCGAGAACCATTGTGCACTACATTATTTATGCCAACTCAGTGCCTCGCTCTTTACTACTGTGTACCAATCTTGTCGTCCAACTGCAAAACACTGGGCCACAACAAGTTTCCGCGTCTCCATTGCACTGCGCATACTACGAAACGCTCCCCAAACTTGGCACTCACCCTCGCAGCCGACTTTTCCGACTTTCCACGACGCTCACGCAACGCTCACGCTAGTGACAGCATTATTTATAGTTCGACGTCGCGCCAAAGCGAATGAGTACATTTCGCCTACGGCTTAGGCCGCCCTCCTAGTGTGGCTGCTCGGTGTCTGCAGGCAGCGAGGGTCTGCAAGCTTCCTGTGTTCGCACCTATGTCACCTGTGCTTGCTTGTCAGAGACAGACTATCGCAAAACATACAACTCACTCCATGAATTGATTGCTACGGCATCTGTTATCAGCAGTCACAACTAGCAACACCAGTAGCAGCTGACTGCACGCAAAGAATAGGAATGTGCAGTGGGATTTACGTGAACTCGGCGCAAGGCAGATCTTTCCGACATAGGCTTGAGAATCTTACGGGAACACTTGTACTGTTTCTAAATTAAGTGTAGGCGTGGGAGGAGGGTGCTTCCTGCGCACAAATAACAGCACGCTTGTCAATTGTGGATGCTAATCATTCGCTTGTATCTTCCTAGACACATCTGCTGGTCGTGAATTATTCCATTTGCATATCAAGGTGCGCATGTAGGTGTGTTAAAAATTCTGGAGGCCCTGGGTATTGATCCCAGTACCTCTCGCATACTAAGCGAGCGCTCTACCATCTGAGCTACGCCCGCCCCCCCGAAGACTAATGGTGCTACATACAGCCATATAGACGACACAGACCCTTGCACTCCCATTATTCAGCAGACAAACACTACTCTCTATGTATCCGTTAGGGTGTCTTTCAGGTTTCGTGCATTCTGTATCGAATCGTAGTTGCCAAAATGAAAGTGGCACGTATAACGTCGAAAATAGAATTCGGACACCGCTCTGAGTAAGACCAACGTGTTGTCCACCCTCTAGACTTCAATGAGGTTAAGCCGCGATACCTAAGACAGATCTGCACTCGATGACACCTCGATAACAGCCGGTCCCCACACTTACATCTTGCTCTCCTTACGTCAGTATACATCATATCAGTCTGTGACGCTGGCTTTGCAACATCTTGCGAGCCTTTAGGTTCGCCGCGACCAACACTTACCATGCACTGACCACAAAAAATGGAGGCGCCGCGGCTTGAACCCTGGACCTTTCACATGCCAAGCGAACGCTCTACCAACTGAGCTACGCCCCATGCACGAGCAAACTGCGCTATTCCCCATTGTTTGCGACTCAGATGCGCACGGACACGATGGTTGGTTGGTTTGTAGCGGTGAAGGGAGCAGAGTACAAAGGCGCGGACCCGTTCATATACACAAAAGTTCCAAGTAGTTTCGATGCTCTGGTATTACAAATGCAAATTCCGTCTGTTTTTAACGTCTTAAATTGAAAGAGCCGTCACAAATTGCTCCGTTTTCACTCATTGTAGACAATTATACAGCACCTGAGGTAACAAACACATCTCGAGAACCATTGTGCACTACATTATTTATGCCAACTCAGTGCCTCGCTCTTTACTACTGTGTACCAATCTTGTCGTCCAACTGCAAAACACTGGGCCACAACAAGTTTCCGCGTCTCCATTGCACTGCGCATACTACGAAACGCTCCCCAAACTTGGCACTCACCCTCGCAGCCGACTTTTCCGACTTTCCACGACGCTCACGCAACGCTCACGCTAGTGACAGCATTATTTATAGTTCGACGTCGCGCCAAAGCGAATGAGTACATTTCGCCTACGGCTTAGGCCGCCCTCCTAGTGTGGCTGCTCGGTGTCTGCAGGCAGCGAGGGTCTGCAAGCTTCCTGTGTTCGCACCTATGTCACCTGTGCTTGCTTGTCAGAGACAGACTATCGCAAAACATACAACTCACTCCATGAATTGATTGCTACGGCATCTGTTATCAGCAGTCACAACTAGCAACACCAGTAGCAGCTGACTGCACGCAAAGAATAGGAATGTGCAGTGGGATTTACGTGAACTCGGCGCAAGGCAGATCTTTCCGACATAGGCTTGAGAATCTTACGGGAACACTTGTACTGTTTCTAAATTAAGTGTAGGCGTGGGAGGAGGGTGCTTCCTGCGCACAAATAACAGCACGCTTGTCAATTGTGGATGCTAATCATTCGCTTGTATCTTCCTAGACACATCTGCTGGTCGTGAATTATTCCATTTGCATATCAAGGTGCGCATATAGGTGTGTTAAAAATTCTGGAGGCACTGGGTATTGATCCCAGTACCTCTCGCATACTAAGCGAGCGCTCTACCATCTGAGCTACGCCCGCCCCCCCGAAGACTAATGGTGCTACATACAGCCATATAGACGACACAGACCCTTGCACTCCCATTATTCAGCAGACAAACACTACTCTCTATGTATCCGTTAGGGTGTCTTTCAGGTTTCGTGCATTCTGTATCGAATCGTAGTTGCCAAAATGAAAGTGGCACGTATAACGTCGAAAATAGAATTCGGACACCGCTCTGAGTAAGACCAACGTGTTGTCCACCCTCTAGACTTCAATGAGGTTAAGCCGCGATACCTAAGACAGATCTGCACTCGATGACACCTCGATAACAGCCGGTCCCCACACTTACATCTTGCTCTCCTTACGTCAGTATACATCATATCAGTCTGTGACGCTGGCTTTGCAACATCTTGCGAGCCTTTAGGTTCGCCGCGACCAACACTTACCATGCACTGACCACAAAAAATGGAGGCGCCGCGGCTTGAACCCTGGACCTTTCACATGCCAAGCGAACGCTCTACCAACTGAGCTACGCCCCATGCACGAGCAAACTGCGCTATTCCCCATTGTTTGCGACTCAGATGCGCACGGACACGATGGTTGGTTGGTTTGTAGCGGTGAAGGGAGCAGAGTACAAAGGCGCGGACCCGTTCATATACACAAAAGTTCCAAGTAGTTTCGATGCTCTGGTATTACAAATGCAAATTCCGTCTGTTTTTAACGTCTTAAATTGAAAGAGCCGTCACAAATTGCTCCGTTTTCACTCATTGTAGACAATTATACAGCACCTGAGGTAACAAACACATCTCGAGAACCATTGTGCACTACATTATTTATGCCAACTCAGTGCCTCGCTCTTTACTACTGTGTACCAATCTTGTCGTCCAACTGCAAAACACTGGGCCACAACAAGTTTCCGCGTCTCCATTGCACTGCGCATACTACGAAACGCTCCCCAAACTTGGCACTCACCCTCGCAGCCGACTTTTCCGACTTTCCACGACGCTCACGCAACGCTCACGCTAGTGACAGCATTATTTATAGTTCGACGTCGCGCCAAAGCGAATGAGTACATTTCGCCTACTGCTTAGGCCGCCCTCCTAGTGTGGCTGCTCGGTGTCTGCAGGCAGCGAGGGTCTGCAAGCTTCCTGTGTTCGCACCTATGTCACCTGTGCTTGCTTGTCAGAGACAGACTATCGCAAAATATACAACTCACTCCATGAATTGATTGCTACGGCATCTGTTATCAGCAGTCACAACTAGCAACACCAGTAGCAGCTGACTGCACGCAAAGAATAGGAATGTGCAGTGGGATTTACGTGAACTCGGCGAAAGGCAGATCTTTCCGACATAGGCTTGAGAATCTTACGGGAACACTTGTACTGTTTCTAAATTAAGTGTAGGCGTGGGAGGAGGGTGCTTCCTGCCACAAATAACAGCACGCTTGTCAATTGTGGATGCTAATCATTCGCTTGTATCTTCCTAGACACATCTGCTGGTCGTGAATTATTCCATTTGCATATCAAGGTGCGCATGTAGGTGTGTTAAAAATTCTGGAGGCACTGGGTATTGATCCCAGTACCTCTCGCATACTAAGCGAGCGCTCTACCATCTGAGCTACGCCCGCCCCCCCGAAGACTAATGGTGCTACATACAGCCATATAGACGACACAGACCCTTGCACTCCCATTATTCAGCAGACAAACACTACTCTCTATGTATCCGTTAGGGTGTCTTTCAGGTTTCGTGCATTCTGTATCGAATCGTAGTTGCCAAAATGAAAGTGGCACGTATAACGTCGAAAATAGAATTCGGACACCGCTCTGAGTAAGACCAACGTGTTGTCCACCCTCTAGACTTCAATGAGGTTAAGCCGCGATACCTAAGACAGATCTGCACTCGATGACACCTCGATAACAGCCGGTCCCCACACTTACATCTTGCTCTCCTTACGTCAGTATACATCATATCAGTCTGTGACGCTGGCTTTGCAACATCTTGCGTGCCTTTAGGTTCGCCGCGACCAACACTTACCATGCACTGACCACAAAAAATGGAGGCGCCGCGGCTTGAACCCTGGACCTTTCACATGCCAAGCGAACGCTCTACCAACTGAGCTACGCCCCATGCACGAGCAAACTGCGCTATTCCCCATTGTTTGCGACTCAGATGCGCACGGACACGATGGTTGGTTGGTTTGTAGCGGTGAAGGGAGCAGAGTACAAAGGCGCGGACCCGTTCATATACACAAAAGTTCCAAGTAGTTTCGATGCTCTGGTATTACAAATGCAAATTCCGTCTGTTTTTAACGTCTTAAATTGAAAGAGCCGTCACAAATTGCTCCGTTTTCACTCATTGTAGACAATTATACAGCACCTGAGGTAACAAACACATCTCGAGAACCATTGTGCACTACATTATTTATGCCAACTCAGTGCCTCGCTCTTTACTACTGTGTACCAATCTTGTCGTCCAACTGCAAAACACTGGGCCACAACAAGTTTCCGCGTCTCCATTGCACTGCGCATACTACGAAACGCTCCCCAAACTTGGCACTCACCCTCGCAGCCGACTTTTCCGACTTTCCACGACGCTCACGCAACGCTCACGCTAGTGACAGCATTATTTATAGTTCGACGTCGCGCCAAAGCGAATGAGTACATTTCGCCTACGGCTTAGGCCGCCCTCCTAGTGTGGCTGCTCGGTGTCTGCAGGCAGCGAGGGTCTGCAAGCTTCCTGTGTTCGCACCTATGTCACCTGTGCTTGCTTGTCAGAGACAGACTATCGCAAAATATACAACTCACTCCATGAATTGATTGCTACGGCATCTGTTATCAGCAGTCACAACTAGCAACACCAGTAGCAGCTGACTGCACGCAAAGAATAGGAATGTGCAGTGGGATTTACGTGAACTCGGCGAAAGGCAGATCTTTCCGACATAGGCTTGAGAATCTTACGGGAACACTTGTACTGTTTCTAAATTAAGTGTAGGCGTGGGAGGAGGGTGCTTCCTGCGCACAAATAACAGCACGCTTGTCAATTGTGGATGCTAATCATTCGCTTGTATCTTCCTAGACACATCTGCTGGTCGTGAATTATTCCATTTGCATATCAAGGTGCGCATGTAGGTGTGTTAAAAATTCTGGAGGCACTGGGTATTGATCCCAATACCTCTCGCATACTAAGCGAGCGCTCTACCATCTGAGCTACGCCCGCCCCCCCGAAGACTAATGGTGCTACATACAGCCATATAGACGACACAGACCCTTGCACTCCCATTATTCAGCAGACAAACACTACTCTCTATGTATCCGTTAGGGTGTCTTTCAGGTTTCGTGCATTCTGTATCGAATCGTAGTTGCCAAAATGAAAGTGGCACGTATAACGTCGAAAATAGAATTCGGACACCGCTCTGAGTAAGACCAACGTGTTGTCCACCCTCTAGACTTCAATGAGGTTAAGCCGCGATACCTAAGACAGATCTGCACTCGATGACACCTCGATAACAGCCGGTCCCCACACTTACATCTTGCTCTCCTTACGTCAGTATACATCATATCAGTCTGTGACGCTGGCTTTGCAACATCTTGCGAGCCTTTAGGTTCGCCGCGACCAACACTTACCATGCACTGACCACAAAAAATGGAGGCGCCGCGGCTTGAACTCTGGACCTTTCACATGCCAAGCGAACGCTCTACCAACTGAGCTACGCCCCATGCACGAGCAAACTGCGCTATTCCCCATTGTTTGCGACTCAGATGCGCACGGACACGATGGTTGGTTGGTTTGTAGCGGTGAAGGGAGCAGAGTACAAAGGCGCGGACCCGTTCATATACACAAAAGTTCCAAGTAGTTTCGATGCTCTGGTATTACAAATGCAAATTCCGTCTGTTTTTAACGTCTTAAATTGAAAGAGCCGTCACAAATTGCTCCGTTTTCACTCATTGTAGACAATTATGCAGCACCTGAGGTAACAAACACATCTCGAGAACCATTGTGCACTACATTATTTATGCCAACTCAGTGCCTCGCTCTTTACTACTGTGTACCAATCTTGTCGTCCAACTGCAAAACACTGGGCCACAACAAGTTTCCGCGTCTCCATTGCACTGCGCATACTACGAAACGCTCCCCAAACTTGGCACTCACCCTCGCAGCCGACTTTTCCGACTTTCCACGACGCTCACGCAACGCTCACGCTAGTGACAGCATTATTTATAGTTCGACGTCGCGCCAAAGCGAATGAGTACATTTCGCCTACGGCTTAGGCCGCCCTCCTAGTGTGGCTGCTCGGTGTCTGCAGGCAGCGAGGGTCTGCAAGCTTCCTGTGTTCGCACCTATGTCACCTGTGCTTGCTTGTCAGAGACAGACTATCGCAAAACATACAACTCACTCCATGAATTGATTGCTACGGCATCTGTTATCAGCAGTCACAACTAGCAACACCAGTAGCAGCTGACTGCACGCAAAGAATAGGAATGTGCAGTGGGATTTACGTGAACTCGGCGCAAGGCAGATCTTTCCGACATAGGCTTGAGAATCTTACGGGAACACTTGTACTGTTTCTAAATTAAGTGTAGGCGTGGGAGGAGGGTGCTTCCTGCGCACAAATAACAGCACGCTTGTCAATTGTGGATGCTAATCATTCGCTTGTATCTTCCTAGACACATCTGCTGGTCGTGAATTATTCCATTTGCATATCAAGGTGCGCATGTAGGTGTGTTAAAAATTCTGGAGGCACTGGGTATTGATCCCAATACCTCTCGCATACTAAGCGAGCGCTCTACCATCTGAGCTACGCCCGCCCCCCCGAAGACTAATGGTGCTACATACAGCCATATAGACGACACAGACCCTTGCACTCCCATTATTCAGCAGACAAACACTACTCTCTATGTATCCGTTAGGGTGTCTTTCAGGTTTCGTGCATTCTGTATCGAATCGTAGTTGCCAAAATGAAAGTGGCACGTATAACGTCGAAAATAGAATTCGGACACCGCTCTGAGTAAGACCAACGTGTTGTCCACCCTCTAGACTTCAATGAGGTTAAGCCGCGATACCTAAGACAGATCTGCACTCGATGACACCTCGATAACAGCCGGTCCCCACACTTACATCTTGCTCTCCTTACGTCAGTATACATCATATCAGTCTGTGACGCTGGCTTTGCAACATCTTGCGAGCCTTTAGGTTCGCCGCGACCAACACTTACCATGCACTGACCACAAAAAATGGAGGCGCCGCGGCTTGAACTCTGGACCTTTCACATGCCAAGCGAACGCTCTACCAACTGAGCTACGCCCCATGCACGAGCAAACTGCGCTATTCCCCATTGTTTGCGACTCAGATGCGCACGGACACGATGGTTGGTTGGTTTGTAGCGGTGAAGGGAGCAGAGTACAAAGGCGCGGACCCGTTCATATACACAAAAGTTCCAAGTAGTTTCGATGCTCTGGTATTACAAATGCAAATTCCGTCTGTTTTTAACGTCTTAAATTGAAAGAGCCGTCACAAATTGCTCCGTTTTCACTCATTGTAGACAATTATGCAGCACCTGAGGTAACAAACACATCTCGAGAACCATTGTGCACTACATTATTTATGCCAACTCAGTGCCTCGCTCTTTACTACTGTGTACCAATCTTGTCGTCCAACTGCAAAACACTGGGCCACAACAAGTTTCCGCGTCTCCATTGCACTGCGCATACTACGAAACGCTCCCCAAACTTGGCACTCACCCTCGCAGCCGACTTTTCCGACTTTCCACGACGCTCACGCAACGCTCACGCTAGTGACAGCATTATTTATAGTTCGACGTCGCGCCAAAGCGAATGAGTACATTTCGCCTACGGCTTAGGCCGCCCTCCTAGTGTGGCTGCTCGGTGTCTGCAGGCAGCGAGGGTCTGCAAGCTTCCTGTGTTCGCACCTATGTCACCTGTGCTTGCTTGTCAGAGACAGACTATCGCAAAACATACAACTCACTCCATGAATTGATTGCTACGGCATCTGTTATCAGCAGTCACAACTAGCAACACCAGTAGCAGCTGACTGCACGCAAAGAATAGGAATGTGCAGTGGGATTTACGTGAACTCGGCGCAAGGCAGATCTTTCCGACATAGGCTTGAGAATCTTACGGGAACACTTGTACTGTTTCTAAATTAAGTGTAGGCGTGGGAGGAGGGTGCTTCCTGCGCACAAATAACAGCACGCTTGTCAATTGTGGATGCTAATCATTCGCTTGTATCTTCCTAGACACATCTGCTGGTCGTGAATTATTCCATTTGCATATCAAGGTGCGCATGTAGGTGTGTTAAAAATTCTGGAGGCACTGGGTATTGATCCCAATACCTCTCGCATACTAAGCGAGCGCTCTACCATCTGAGCTACGCCCGCCCCCCCGAAGACTAATGGTGCTACATACAGCCATATAGACGACACAGACCCTTGCACTCCCATTATTCAGCAGACAAACACTACTCTCTATGTATCCGTTAGGGTGTCTTTCAGGTTTCGTGCATTCTGTATCGAATCGTAGTTGCCAAAATGAAAGTGGCACGTATAACGTCGAAAATAGAATTCGGACACCGCTCTGAGTAAGACCAACGTGTTGTCCACCCTCTAGACTTCAATGAGGTTAAGCCGCGATACCTAAGACAGATCTGCACTCGATGACACCTCGATAACAGCCGGTCCCCACACTTACATCTTGCTCTCCTTACGTCAGTATACATCATATCAGTCTGTGACGCTGGCTTTGCAACATCTTGCGAGCCTTTAGGTTCGCCGCGACCAACACTTACCATGCACTGACCACAAAAAATGGAGGCGCCGCGGCTTGAACTCTGGACCTTTCACATGCCAAGCGAACGCTCTACCAACTGAGCTACGCCCCATGCACGAGCAAACTGCGCTATTCCCCATTGTTTGCGACTCAGATGCGCACGGACACGATGGTTGGTTGGTTTGTAGCGGTGAAGGGAGCAGAGTACAAAGGCGCGGACCCGTTCATATACACAAAAGTTCCAAGTAGTTTCGATGCTCTGGTATTACAAATGCAAATTCCGTCTGTTTTTAACGTCTTAAATTGAAAGAGCCGTCACAAATTGCTCCGTTTTCACTCATTGTAGACAATTATGCAGCACCTGAGGTAACAAACACATCTCGAGAACCATTGTGCACTACATTATTTATGCCAACTCAGTGCCTCGCTCTTTACTACTGTGTACCAATCTTGTCGTCCAACTGCAAAACACTGGGCCACAACAAGTTTCCGCGTCTCCATTGCACTGCGCATACTACGAAACGCTCCCCAAACTTGGCACTCACCCTCGCAGCCGACTTTTCCGACTTTCCACGACGCTCACGCAACGCTCACGCTAGTGACAGCATTATTTATAGTTCGACGTCGCGCCAAAGCGAATGAGTACATTTCGCCTACGGCTTAGGCCGCCCTCCTAGTGTGGCTGCTCGGTGTCTGCAGGCAGCGAGGGTCTGCAAGCTTCCTGTGTTCGCACCTATGTCACCTGTGCTTGCTTGTCAGAGACAGACTATCGCAAAACATACAACTCACTCCATGAATTGATTGCTACGGCATCTGTTATCAGCAGTCACAACTAGCAACACCAGTAGCAGCTGACTGCACGCAAAGAATAGGAATGTGCAGTGGGATTTACGTGAACTCGGCGCAAGGCAGATCTTTCCGACATAGGCTTGAGAATCTTACGGGAACACTTGTACTGTTTCTAAATTAAGTGTAGGCGTGGGAGGAGGGTGCTTCCTGCGCACAAATAACAGCACGCTTGTCAATTGTGGATGCTAATCATTCGCTTGTATCTTCCTAGACACATCTGCTGGTCGTGAATTATTCCATTTGCATATCAAGGTGCGCATGTAGGTGTGTTAAAAATTCTGGAGGCCCTGGGTATTGATCCCAGTACCTCTCGCATACTAAGCGAGCGCTCTACCATCTGAGCTACGCCCGCCCCCCCGAAGACTAATGGTGCTACATACAGCCATATAGACGACACAGACCCTTGCACTCCCATTATTCAGCAGACAAACACTACTCTCTATGTATCCGTTAGGGTGTCTTTCAGGTTTCGTGCATTCTGTATCGAATCGTAGTTGCCAAAATGAAAGTGGCACGTATAACGTCGAAAATAGAATTCGGACACCGCTCTGAGTAAGACCAACGTGTTGTCCACCCTCTAGACTTCAATGAGGTTAAGCCGCGATACCTAAGACAGATCTGCACTCGATGACACCTCGATAACAGCCGGTCCCCACACTTACATCTTGCTCTCCTTACGTCAGTATACATCATATCAGTCTGTGACGCTGGCTTTGCAACATCTTGCGAGCCTTTAGGTTCGCCGCGACCAACACTTACCATGCACTGACCACAAAAAATGGAGGCGCCGCGGCTTGAACCCTGGACCTTTCACATGCCAAGCGAACGCTCTACCAACTGAGCTACGCCCCATGCACGAGCAAACTGCGCTATTCCCCATTGTTTGCGACTCAGATGCGCACGGACACGATGGTTGGTTGGTTTGTAGCGGTGAAGGGAGCAGAGTACAAAGGCGCGGACCCGTTCATATACACAAAAGTTCCAAGTAGTTTCGATGCTCTGGTATTACAAATGCAAATTCCGTCTGTTTTTAACGTCTTAAATTGAAAGAGCCGTCACAAATTGCTCCGTTTTCACTCATTGTAGACAATTATACAGCACCTGAGGTAACAAACACATCTCGAGAACCATTGTGCACTACATTATTTATGCCAACTCAGTGCCTCGCTCTTTACTACTGTGTACCAATCTTGTCGTCCAACTGCAAAACACTGGGCCACAACAAGTTTCCGCGTCTCCATTGCACTGCGCATACTACGAAACGCTCCCCAAACTTGGCACTCACCCTCGCAGCCGACTTTTCCGACTTTCCACGACGCTCACGCAACGCTCACGCTAGTGACAGCATTATTTATAGTTCGACGTCGCGCCAAAGCGAATGAGTACATTTCGCCTACTGCTTAGGCCGCCCTCCTAGTGTGGCTGCTCGGTGTCTGCAGGCAGCGAGGGTCTGCAAGCTTCCTGTGTTCGCACCTATGTCACCTGTGCTTGCTTGTCAGAGACAGACTATCGCAAAATATACAACTCACTCCATGAATTGATTGCTACGGCATCTGTTATCAGCAGTCACAACTAGCAACACCAGTAGCAGCTGACTGCACGCAAAGAATAGGAATGTGCAGTGGGATTTACGTGAACTCGGCGAAAGGCAGATCTTTCCGACATAGGCTTGAGAATCTTACGGGAACACTTGTACTGTTTCTAAATTAAGTGTAGGCGTGGGAGGAGGGTGCTTCCTGCCACAAATAACAGCACGCTTGTCAATTGTGGATGCTAATCATTCGCTTGTATCTTCCTAGACACATCTGCTGGTCGTGAATTATTCCATTTGCATATCAAGGTGCGCATGTAGGTGTGTTAAAAATTCTGGAGGCACTGGGTATTGATCCCAGTACCTCTCGCATACTAAGCGAGCGCTCTACCATCTGAGCTACGCCCGCCCCCCCGAAGACTAATGGTGCTACATACAGCCATATAGACGACACAGACCCTTGCACTCCCATTATTCAGCAGACAAACACTACTCTCTATGTATCCGTTAGGGTGTCTTTCAGGTTTCGTGCATTCTGTATCGAATCGTAGTTGCCAAAATGAAAGTGGCACGTATAACGTCGAAAATAGAATTCGGACACCGCTCTGAGTAAGACCAACGTGTTGTCCACCCTCTAGACTTCAATGAGGTTAAGCCGCGATACCTAAGACAGATCTGCACTCGATGACACCTCGATAACAGCCGGTCCCCACACTTACATCTTGCTCTCCTTACGTCAGTATACATCATATCAGTCTGTGACGCTGGCTTTGCAACATCTTGCGTGCCTTTAGGTTCGCCGCGACCAACACTTACCATGCACTGACCACAAAAAATGGAGGCGCCGCGGCTTGAACCCTGGACCTTTCACATGCCAAGCGAACGCTCTACCAACTGAGCTACGCCCCATGCACGAGCAAACTGCGCTATTCCCCATTGTTTGCGACTCAGATGCGCACGGACACGATGGTTGGTTGGTTTGTAGCGGTGAAGGGAGCAGAGTACAAAGGCGCGGACCCGTTCATATACACAAAAGTTCCAAGTAGTTTCGATGCTCTGGTATTACAAATGCAAATTCCGTCTGTTTTTAACGTCTTAAATTGAAAGAGCCGTCACAAATTGCTCCGTTTTCACTCATTGTAGACAATTATACAGCACCTGAGGTAACAAACACATCTCGAGAACCATTGTGCACTACATTATTTATGCCAACTCAGTGCCTCGCTCTTTACTACTGTGTACCAATCTTGTCGTCCAACTGCAAAACACTGGGCCACAACAAGTTTCCGCGTCTCCATTGCACTGCGCATACTACGAAACGCTCCCCAAACTTGGCACTCACCCTCGCAGCCGACTTTTCCGACTTTCCACGACGCTCACGCAACGCTCACGCTAGTGACAGCATTATTTATAGTTCGACGTCGCGCCAAAGCGAATGAGTACATTTCGCCTACGGCTTAGGCCGCCCTCCTAGTGTGGCTGCTCGGTGTCTGCAGGCAGCGAGGGTCTGCAAGCTTCCTGTCTTCGCACCTATGTCACCTGTGCTTGCTTGTCAGAGACAGACTATCGCAAAACATACAACTCACTCCATGAATTGATTGCTACGGCATCTGTTATCAGCAGTCACAACTAGCAACACCAGTAGCAGCTGACTGCACGCAAAGAATAGGAATGTGCAGTGGGATTTACGTGAACTCGGCGAAAGGCAGATCTTTCCGACATAGGCTTGAGAATCTTACGGGAACACTTGTACTGTTTCTAAATTAAGTGTAGGCGTGGGAGGAGGGTGCTTCCTGCCACAAATAACAGCACGCTTGTCAATTGTGGATGCTAATCATTCGCTTGTATCTTCCTAGACACATCTGCTGGTCGTGAATTATTCCATTTGCATATCAAGGTGCGCATGTAGGTGTGTTAAAAATTCTGGAGGCACTGGGTATTGATCCCAGTACCTCTCGCTTACTAAGCGAGCGCTCTACCATCTGAGCTACGCCCGCCCCCCCGAAGACTAATGGTGCTACATACAGCCATATAGACGACACAGACCCTTGCACTCCCATTATTCAGCAGACAAACACTACTCTCTATGTATCCGTTAGGGTGTCTTTCAGGTTTCGTGCATTCTGTATCGAATCGTAGTTGCCAAAATGAAAGTGGCACGTATAACGTCGAAAATAGAATTCGGACACCGCTCTGAGTAAGACCAACGTGTTGTCCACCCTCTAGACTTCAATGAGGTTAAGCCGCGATACCTAAGACAGATCTGCACTCGATGACACCTCGATAACAGCCGGTCCCCACACTTACATCTTGCTCTCCTTACGTCAGTATACATCATATCAGTCTGTGACGCTGGCTTTGCAACATCTTGCGAGCCTTTAGGTTCGCCGCGACCAACACTTACCATGCACTGACCACAAAAAATGGAGGCGCCGCGGCTTGAACTCTGGACCTTTCACATGCCAAGCGAACGCTCTACCAACTGAGCTACGCCCCATGCACGAGCAAACTGCGCTATTCCCCATTGTTTGCGACTCAGATGCGCACGGACACGATGGTTGGTTGGTTTGTAGCGGTGAAGGGAGCAGAGTACAAAGGCGCGGACCCGTTCATATACACAAAAGTTCCAAGTAGTTTCGATGCTCTGGTATTACAAATGCAAATTCCGTCTGTTTTTAACGTCTTAAATTGAAAGAGCCGTCACAAATTGCTCCGTTTTCACTCATTGTAGACAATTATGCAGCACCTGAGGTAACAAACACATCTCGAGAACCATTGTGCACTACATTATTTATGCCAACTCAGTGCCTCGCTCTTTACTACTGTGTACCAATCTTGTCGTCCAACTGCAAAACACTGGGCCACAACAAGTTTCCGCGTCTCCATTGCACTGCGCATACTACGAAACGCTCCCCAAACTTGGCACTCACCCTCGCAGCCGACTTTTCCGACTTTCCACGACGCTCACGCAACGCTCACGCTAGTGACAGCATTATTTATAGTTCGACGTCGCGCCAAAGCGAATGAGTACATTTCGCCTACGGCTTAGGCCGCCCTCCTAGTGTGGCTGCTCGGTGTCTGCAGGCAGCGAGGGTCTGCAAGCTTCCTGTGTTCGCACCTATGTCACCTGTGCTTGCTTGTCAGAGACAGACTATCGCAAAACATACAACTCACTCCATGAATTGATTGCTACGGCATCTGTTATCAGCAGTCACAACTAGCAACACCAGTAGCAGCTGACTGCACGCAAAGAATAGGAATGTGCAGTGGGATTTACGTGAACTCGGCGCAAGGCAGATCTTTCCGACATAGGCTTGAGAATCTTACGGGAACACTTGTACTGTTTCTAAATTAAGTGTAGGCGTGGGAGGAGGGTGCTTCCTGCGCACAAATAACAGCACGCTTGTCAATTGTGGATGCTAATCATTCGCTTGTATCTTCCTAGACACATCTGCTGGTCGTGAATTATTCCATTTGCATATCAAGGTGCGCATGTAGGTGTGTTAAAAATTCTGGAGGCCCTGGGTATTGATCCCAGTACCTCTCGCATACTAAGCGAGCGCTCTACCATCTGAGCTACGCCCGCCCCCCCGAAGACTAATGGTGCTACATACAGCCATATAGACGACACAGACCCTTGCACTCCCATTATTCAGCAGACAAACACTACTCTCTATGTATCCGTTAGGGTGTCTTTCAGGTTTCGTGCATTCTGTATCGAATCGTAGTTGCCAAAATGAAAGTGGCACGTATAACGTCGAAAATAGAATTCGGACACCGCTCTGAGTAAGACCAACGTGTTGTCCACCCTCTAGACTTCAATGAGGTTAAGCCGCGATACCTAAGACAGATCTGCACTCGATGACACCTCGATAACAGCCGGTCCCCACACTTACATCTTGCTCTCCTTACGTCAGTATACATCATATCAGTCTGTGACGCTGGCTTTGCAACATCTTGCGAGCCTTTAGGTTCGCCGCGACCAACACTTACCATGCACTGACCACAAAAAATGGAGGCGCCGCGGCTTGAACCCTGGACCTTTCACATGCCAAGCGAACGCTCTACCAACTGAGCTACGCCCCATGCACGAGCAAACTGCGCTATTCCCCATTGTTTGCGACTCAGATGCGCACGGACACGATGGTTGGTTGGTTTGTAGCGGTGAAGGGAGCAGAGTACAAAGGCGCGGACCCGTTCATATACACAAAAGTTCCAAGTAGTTTCGATGCTCTGGTATTACAAATGCAAATTCCGTCTGTTTTTAACGTCTTAAATTGAAAGAGCCGTCACAAATTGCTCCGTTTTCACTCATTGTAGACAATTATACAGCACCTGAGGTAACAAACACATCTCGAGAACCATTGTGCACTACATTATTTATGCCAACTCAGTGCCTCGCTCTTTACTACTGTGTACCAATCTTGTCGTCCAACTGCAAAACACTGGGCCACAACAAGTTTCCGCGTCTCCATTGCACTGCGCATACTACGAAACGCTCCCCAAACTTGGCACTCACCCTCGCAGCCGACTTTTCCGACTTTCCACGACGCTCACGCAACGCTCACGCTAGTGACAGCATTATTTATAGTTCGACGTCGCGCCAAAGCGAATGAGTACATTTCGCCTACTGCTTAGGCCGCCCTCCTAGTGTGGCTGCTCGGTGTCTGCAGGCAGCGAGGGTCTGCAAGCTTCCTGTGTTCGCACCTATGTCACCTGTGCTTGCTTGTCAGAGACAGACTATCGCAAAATATACAACTCACTCCATGAATTGATTGCTACGGCATCTGTTATCAGCAGTCACAACTAGCAACACCAGTAGCAGCTGACTGCACGCAAAGAATAGGAATGTGCAGTGGGATTTACGTGAACTCGGCGAAAGGCAGATCTTTCCGACATAGGCTTGAGAATCTTACGGGAACACTTGTACTGTTTCTAAATTAAGTGTAGGCGTGGGAGGAGGGTGCTTCCTGCCACAAATAACAGCACGCTTGTCAATTGTGGATGCTAATCATTCGCTTGTATCTTCCTAGACACATCTGCTGGTCGTGAATTATTCCATTTGCATATCAAGGTGCGCATGTAGGTGTGTTAAAAATTCTGGAGGCACTGGGTATTGATCCCAGTACCTCTCGCATACTAAGCGAGCGCTCTACCATCTGAGCTACGCCCGCCCCCCCGAAGACTAATGGTGCTACATACAGCCATATAGACGACACAGACCCTTGCACTCCCATTATTCAGCAGACAAACACTACTCTCTATGTATCCGTTAGGGTGTCTTTCAGGTTTCGTGCATTCTGTATCGAATCGTAGTTGCCAAAATGAAAGTGGCACGTATAACGTCGAAAATAGAATTCGGACACCGCTCTGAGTAAGACCAACGTGTTGTCCACCCTCTAGACTTCAATGAGGTTAAGCCGCGATACCTAAGACAGATCTGCACTCGATGACACCTCGATAACAGCCGGTCCCCACACTTACATCTTGCTCTCCTTACGTCAGTATACATCATATCAGTCTGTGACGCTGGCTTTGCAACATCTTGCGTGCCTTTAGGTTCGCCGCGACCAACACTTACCATGCACTGACCACAAAAAATGGAGGCGCCGCGGCTTGAACCCTGGACCTTTCACATGCCAAGCGAACGCTCTACCAACTGAGCTACGCCCCATGCACGAGCAAACTGCGCTATTCCCCATTGTTTGCGACTCAGATGCGCACGGACACGATGGTTGGTTGGTTTGTAGCGGTGAAGGGAGCAGAGTACAAAGGCGCGGACCCGTTCATATACACAAAAGTTCCAAGTAGTTTCGATGCTCTGGTATTACAAATGCAAATTCCGTCTGTTTTTAACGTCTTAAATTGAAAGAGCCGTCACAAATTGCTCCGTTTTCACTCATTGTAGACAATTATACAGCACCTGAGGTAACAAACACATCTCGAGAACCATTGTGCACTACATTATTTATGCCAACTCAGTGCCTCGCTCTTTACTACTGTGTACCAATCTTGTCGTCCAACTGCAAAACACTGGGCCACAACAAGTTTCCGCGTCTCCATTGCACTGCGCATACTACGAAACGCTCCCCAAACTTGGCACTCACCCTCGCAGCCGACTTTTCCGACTTTCCACGACGCTCACGCAACGCTCACGCTAGTGACAGCATTATTTATAGTTCGACGTCGCGCCAAAGCGAATGAGTACATTTCGCCTACGGCTTAGGCCGCCCTCCTAGTGTGGCTGCTCGGTGTCTGCAGGCAGCGAGGGTCTGCAAGCTTCCTGTCTTCGCACCTATGTCACCTGTGCTTGCTTGTCAGAGACAGACTATCGCAAAACATACAACTCACTCCATGAATTGATTGCTACGGCATCTGTTATCAGCAGTCACAACTAGCAACACCAGTAGCAGCTGACTGCACGCAAAGAATAGGAATGTGCAGTGGGATTTACGTGAACTCGGCGAAAGGCAGATCTTTCCGACATAGGCTTGAGAATCTTACGGGAACACTTGTACTGTTTCTAAATTAAGTGTAGGCGTGGGAGGAGGGTGCTTCCTGCCACAAATAACAGCACGCTTGTCAATTGTGGATGCTAATCATTCGCTTGTATCTTCCTAGACACATCTGCTGGTCGTGAATTATTCCATTTGCATATCAAGGTGCGCATGTAGGTGTGTTAAAAATTCTGGAGGCACTGGGTATTGATCCCAGTACCTCTCGCTTACTAAGCGAGCGCTCTACCATCTGAGCTACGCCCGCCCCCCCGAAGACTAATGGTGCTACATACAGCCATATAGACGACACAGACCCTTGCACTCCCATTATTCAGCAGACAAACACTACTCTCTATGTATCCGTTAGGGTGTCTTTCAGGTTTCGTGCATTCTGTATCGAATCGTAGTTGCCAAAATGAAAGTGGCACGTATAACGTCGAAAATAGAATTCGGACACCGCTCTGAGTAAGACCAACGTGTTGTCCACCCTCTAGACTTCAATGAGGTTAAGCCGCGATACCTAAGACAGATCTGCACTCGATGACACCTCGATAACAGCCGGTCCCCACACTTACATCTTGCTCTCCTTACGTCAGTATACATCATATCAGTCTGTGACGCTGGCTTTGCAACATCTTGCGTGCCTTTAGGTTCGCCGCGACCAACACTTACCATGCACTGACCACAAAAAATGGAGGCGCCGCGGCTTGAACCCTGGACCTTTCACATGCCAAGCGAACGCTCTACCAACTGAGCTACGCCCCATGCACGAGCAAACTGCGCTATTCCCCATTGTTTGCGACTCAGATGCGCACGGACACGATGGTTGGTTGGTTTGTAGCGGTGAAGGGAGCAGAGTACAAAGGCGCGGACCCGTTCATATACACAAAAGTTCCAAGTAGTTTCGATGCTCTGGTATTACAAATGCAAATTCCGTCTGTTTTTAACGTCTTAAATTGAAAGAGCCGTCACAAATTGCTCCGTTTTCACTCATTGTAGACAATTATACAGCACCTGAGGTAACAAACACATCTCGAGAACCATTGTGCACTACATTATTTATGCCAACTCAGTGCCTCGCTCTTTACTACTGTGTACCAATCTTGTCGTCCAACTGCAAAACACTGGGCCACAACAAGTTTCCGCGTCTCCATTGCACTGCGCATACTACGAAACGCTCCCCAAACTTGGCACTCACCCTCGCAGCCGACTTTTCCGACTTTCCACGACGCTCACGCAACGCTCACGCTAGTGACAGCATTATTTATAGTTCGACGTCGCGCCAAAGCGAATGAGTACATTTCGCCTACTGCTTAGGCCGCCCTCCTAGTGTGGCTGCTCGGTGTCTGCAGGCAGCGAGGGTCTGCAAGCTTCCTGTGTTCGCACCTATGTCACCTGTGCTTGCTTGTCAGAGACAGACTATCGCAAAATATACAACTCACTCCATGAATTGATTGCTACGGCATCTGTTATCAGCAGTCACAACTAGCAACACCAGTAGCAGCTGACTGCACGCAAAGAATAGGAATGTGCAGTGGGATTTACGTGAACTCGGCGCAAGGCAGATCTTTCCGACATAGGCTTGAGAATCTTACGGGAACACTTGTACTGTTTCTAAATTAAGTGTAGGCGTGGGAGGAGGGTGCTTCCTGCGCACAAATAACAGCACGCTTGTCAATTGTGGATGCTAATCATTCGCTTGTATCTTCCTAGACACATCTGCTGGTCGTGAATTATTCCATTTGCATATCAAGGTGCGCATGTAGGTGTGTTAAAAATTCTGGAGGCACTGGGTATTGATCCCAATACCTCTCGCATACTAAGCGAGCGCTCTACCATCTGAGCTACGCCCGCCCCCCCGAAGACTAATGGTGCTACATACAGCCATATAGACGACACAGACCCTTGCACTCCCATTATTCAGCAGACAAACACTACTCTCTATGTATCCGTTAGGGTGTCTTTCAGGTTTCGTGCATTCTGTATCGAATCGTAGTTGCCAAAATGAAAGTGGCACGTATAACGTCGAAAATAGAATTCGGACACCGCTCTGAGTAAGACCAACGTGTTGTCCACCCTCTAGACTTCAATGAGGTTAAGCCGCGATACCTAAGACAGATCTGCACTCGATGACACCTCGATAACAGCCGGTCCCCACACTTACATCTTGCTCTCCTTACGTCAGTATACATCATATCAGTCTGTGACGCTGGCTTTGCAACATCTTGCGAGCCTTTAGGTTCGCCGCGACCAACACTTACCATGCACTGACCACAAAAAATGGAGGCGCCGCGGCTTGAACTCTGGACCTTTCACATGCCAAGCGAACGCTCTACCAACTGAGCTACGCCCCATGCACGAGCAAACTGCGCTATTCCCCATTGTTTGCGACTCAGATGCGCACGGACACGATGGTTGGTTGGTTTGTAGCGGTGAAGGGAGCAGAGTACAAAGGCGCGGACCCGTTCATATACACAAAAGTTCCAAGTAGTTTCGATGCTCTGGTATTACAAATGCAAATTCCGTCTGTTTTTAACGTCTTAAATTGAAAGAGCCGTCACAAATTGCTCCGTTTTCACTCATTGTAGACAATTATGCAGCACCTGAGGTAACAAACACATCTCGAGAACCATTGTGCACTACATTATTTATGCCAACTCAGTGCCTCGCTCTTTACTACTGTGTACCAATCTTGTCGTCCAACTGCAAAACACTGGGCCACAACAAGTTTCCGCGTCTCCATTGCACTGCGCATACTACGAAACGCTCCCCAAACTTGGCACTCACCCTCGCAGCCGACTTTTCCGACTTTCCACGACGCTCACGCAACGCTCACGCTAGTGACAGCATTATTTATAGTTCGACGTCGCGCCAAAGCGAATGAGTACATTTCGCCTACGGCTTAGGCCGCCCTCCTAGTGTGGCTGCTCGGTGTCTGCAGGCAGCGAGGGTCTGCAAGCTTCCTGTGTTCGCACCTATGTCACCTGTGCTTGCTTGTCAGAGACAGACTATCGCAAAACATACAACTCACTCCATGAATTGATTGCTACGGCATCTGTTATCAGCAGTCACAACTAGCAACACCAGTAGCAGCTGACTGCACGCAAAGAATAGGAATGTGCAGTGGGATTTACGTGAACTCGGCGCAAGGCAGATCTTTCCGACATAGGCTTGAGAATCTTACGGGAACACTTGTACTGTTTCTAAATTAAGTGTAGGCGTGGGAGGAGGGTGCTTCCTGCGCACAAATAACAGCACGCTTGTCAATTGTGGATGCTAATCATTCGCTTGTATCTTCCTAGACACATCTGCTGGTCGTGAATTATTCCATTTGCATATCAAGGTGCGCATGTAGGTGTGTTAAAAATTCTGGAGGCACTGGGTATTGATCCCAGTACCTCTCGCATACTAAGCGAGCGCTCTACCATCTGAGCTACGCCCGCCCCCCCGAAGACTAATGGTGCTACATACAGCCATATAGACGACACAGACCCTTGCACTCCCATTATTCAGCAGACAAACACTACTCTCTATGTATCCGTTAGGGTGTCTTTCAGGTTTCGTGCATTCTGTATCGAATCGTAGTTGCCAAAATGAAAGTGGCACGTATAACGTCGAAAATAGAATTCGGACACCGCTCTGAGTAAGACCAACGTGTTGTCCACCCTCTAGACTTCAATGAGGTTAAGCCGCGATACCTAAGACAGATCTGCACTCGATGACACCTCGATAACAGCCGGTCCCCACACTTACATCTTGCTCTCCTTACGTCAGTATACATCATATCAGTCTGTGACGCTGGCTTTGCAACATCTTGCGAGCCTTTAGGTTCGCCGCGACCAACACTTACCATGCACTGACCACAAAAAATGGAGGCGCCGCGGCTTGAACTCTGGACCTTTCACATGCCAAGCGAACGCTCTACCAACTGAGCTACGCCCCATGCACGAGCAAACTGCGCTATTCCCCATTGTTTGCGACTCAGATGCGCACGGACACGATGGTTGGTTGGTTTGTAGCGGTGAAGGGAGCAGAGTACAAAGGCGCGGACCCGTTCATATACACAAAAGTTCCAAGTAGTTTCGATGCTCTGGTATTACAAATGCAAATTCCGTCTGTTTTTAACGTCTTAAATTGAAAGAGCCGTCACAAATTGCTCCGTTTTCACTCATTGTAGACAATTATGCAGCACCTGAGGTAACAAACACATCTCGAGAACCATTGTGCACTACATTATTTATGCCAACTCAGTGCCTCGCTCTTTACTACTGTGTACCAATCTTGTCGTCCAACTGCAAAACACTGGGCCACAACAAGTTTCCGCGTCTCCATTGCACTGCGCATACTACGAAACGCTCCCCAAACTTGGCACTCACCCTCGCAGCCGACTTTTCCGACTTTCCACGACGCTCACGCAACGCTCACGCTAGTGACAGCATTATTTATAGTTCGACGTCGCGCCAAAGCGAATGAGTACATTTCGCCTACGGCTTAGGCCGCCCTCCTAGTGTGGCTGCTCGGTGTCTGCAGGCAGCGAGGGTCTGCAAGCTTCCTGTGTTCGCACCTATGTCACCTGTGCTTGCTTGTCAGAGACAGACTATCGCAAAACATACAACTCACTCCATGAATTGATTGCTACGGCATCTGTTATCAGCAGTCACAACTAGCAACACCAGTAGCAGCTGACTGCACGCAAAGAATAGGAATGTGCAGTGGGATTTACGTGAACTCGGCGCAAGGCAGATCTTTCCGACATAGGCTTGAGAATCTTACGGGAACACTTGTACTGTTTCTAAATTAAGTGTAGGCGTGGGAGGAGGGTGCTTCCTGCGCACAAATAACAGCACGCTTGTCAATTGTGGATGCTAATCATTCGCTTGTATCTTCCTAGACACATCTGCTGGTCGTGAATTATTCCATTTGCATATCAAGGTGCGCATGTAGGTGTGTTAAAAATTCTGGAGGCACTGGGTATTGATCCCAGTACCTCTCGCATACTAAGCGAGCGCTCTACCATCTGAGCTACGCCCGCCCCCCCGAAGACTAATGGTGCTACATACAGCCATATAGACGACACAGACCCTTGCACTCCCATTATTCAGCAGACAAACACTACTCTCTATGTATCCGTTAGGGTGTCTTTCAGGTTTCGTGCATTCTGTATCGAATCGTAGTTGCCAAAATGAAAGTGGCACGTATAACGTCGAAAATAGAATTCGGACACCGCTCTGAGTAAGACCAACGTGTTGTCCACCCTCTAGACTTCAATGAGGTTAAGCCGCGATACCTAAGACAGATCTGCACTCGATGACACCTCGATAACAGCCGGTCCCCACACTTACATCTTGCTCTCCTTACGTCAGTATACATCATATCAGTCTGTGACGCTGGCTTTGCAACATCTTGCGAGCCTTTAGGTTCGCCGCGACCAACACTTACCATGCACTGACCACAAAAAATGGAGGCGCCGCGGCTTGAACTCTGGACCTTTCACATGCCAAGCGAACGCTCTACCAACTGAGCTACGCCCCATGCACGAGCAAACTGCGCTATTCCCCATTGTTTGCGACTCAGATGCGCACGGACACGATGGTTGGTTGGTTTGTAGCGGTGAAGGGAGCAGAGTACAAAGGCGCGGACCCGTTCATATACACAAAAGTTCCAAGTAGTTTCGATGCTCTGGTATTACAAATGCAAATTCCGTCTGTTTTTAACGTCTTAAATTGAAAGAGCCGTCACAAATTGCTCCGTTTTCACTCATTGTAGACAATTATGCAGCACCTGAGGTAACAAACACATCTCGAGAACCATTGTGCACTACATTATTTATGCCAACTCAGTGCCTCGCTCTTTACTACTGTGTACCAATCTTGTCGTCCAACTGCAAAACACTGGGCCACAACAAGTTTCCGCGTCTCCATTGCACTGCGCATACTACGAAACGCTCCCCAAACTTGGCACTCACCCTCGCAGCCGACTTTTCCGACTTTCCACGACGCTCACGCAACGCTCACGCTAGTGACAGCATTATTTATAGTTCGACGTCGCGCCAAAGCGAATGAGTACATTTCGCCTACGGCTTAGGCCGCCCTCCTAGTGTGGCTGCTCGGTGTCTGCAGGCAGCGAGGGTCTGCAAGCTTCCTGTGTTCGCACCTATGTCACCTGTGCTTGCTTGTCAGAGACAGACTATCGCAAAACATACAACTCACTCCATGAATTGATTGCTACGGCATCTGTTATCAGCAGTCACAACTAGCAACACCAGTAGCAGCTGACTGCACGCAAAGAATAGGAATGTGCAGTGGGATTTACGTGAACTCGGCGCAAGGCAGATCTTTCCGACATAGGCTTGAGAATCTTACGGGAACACTTGTACTGTTTCTAAATTAAGTGTAGGCGTGGGAGGAGGGTGCTTCCTGCGCACAAATAACAGCACGCTTGTCAATTGTGGATGCTAATCATTCGCTTGTATCTTCCTAGACACATCTGCTGGTCGTGAATTATTCCATTTGCATATCAAGGTGCGCATGTAGGTGTGTTAAAAATTCTGGAGGCACTGGGTATTGATCCCAGTACCTCTCGCATACTAAGCGAGCGCTCTACCATCTGAGCTACGCCCGCCCCCCCGAAGACTAATGGTGCTACATACAGCCATATAGACGACACAGACCCTTGCACTCCCATTATTCAGCAGACAAACACTAC
This sequence comes from Schistocerca gregaria, assembly GCF_023897955.1. Taxonomy (NCBI): domain Eukaryota; kingdom Metazoa; phylum Arthropoda; class Insecta; order Orthoptera; family Acrididae; genus Schistocerca; species Schistocerca gregaria. Next base: position 22,713,790 of record NC_064929.1, on the reverse strand, counting down.
TCTCTATGTATCCGTTAGGGTGTCTTTCAGGTTTCGTGCATTCTGTATCGAATCGTAGTTGCCAAAATGAAAGTGGCACGTATAACGTCGAAAATAGAATTCGGACACCGCTCTGAGTAAGACCAACGTGTTGTCCACCCTCTAGACTTCAATGAGGTTAAGCCGCGATACCTAAGACAGATCTGCACTCGATGACACCTCGATAACAGCCGGTCCCCACACTTACATCTTGCTCTCCTTACGTCAGTATACATCATATCAGTCTGTGACGCTGGCTTTGCAACATCTTGCGAGCCTTTAGGTTCGCCGCGACCAACACTTACCATGCACTGACCACAAAAAATGGAGGCGCCGCGGCTTGAACTCTGGACCTTTCACATGCCAAGCGAACGCTCTACCAACTGAGCTACGCCCCATGCACGAGCAAACTGCGCTATTCCCCATTGTTTGCGACTCAGATGCGCACGGACACGATGGTTGGTTGGTTTGTAGCGGTGAAGGGAGCAGAGTACAAAGGCGCGGACCCGTTCATATACACAAAAGTTCCAAGTAGTTTCGATGCTCTGGTATTACAAATGCAAATTCCGTCTGTTTTTAACGTCTTAAATTGAAAGAGCCGTCACAAATTGCTCCGTTTTCACTCATTGTAGACAATTATGCAGCACCTGAGGTAACAAACACATCTCGAGAACCATTGTGCACTACATTATTTATGCCAACTCAGTGCCTCGCTCTTTACTACTGTGTACCAATCTTGTCGTCCAACTGCAAAACACTGGGCCACAACAAGTTTCCGCGTCTCCATTGCACTGCGCATACTACGAAACGCTCCCCAAACTTGGCACTCACCCTCGCAGCCGACTTTTCCGACTTTCCACGACGCTCACGCAACGCTCACGCTAGTGACAGCATTATTTATAGTTCGACGTCGCGCCAAAGCGAATGAGTACATTTCGCCTACGGCTTAGGCCGCCCTCCTAGTGTGGCTGCTCGGTGTCTGCAGGCAGCGAGGGTCTGCAAGCTTCCTGTGTTCGCACCTATGTCACCTGTGCTTGCTTGTCAGAGACAGACTATCGCAAAACATACAACTCACTCCATGAATTGATTGCTACGGCATCTGTTATCAGCAGTCACAACTAGCAACACCAGTAGCAGCTGACTGCACGCAAAGAATAGGAATGTGCAGTGGGATTTACGTGAACTCGGCGCAAGGCAGATCTTTCCGACATAGGCTTGAGAATCTTACGGGAACACTTGTACTGTTTCTAAATTAAGTGTAGGCGTGGGAGGAGGGTGCTTCCTGCGCACAAATAACAGCACGCTTGTCAATTGTGGATGCTAATCATTCGCTTGTATCTTCCTAGACACATCTGCTGGTCGTGAATTATTCCATTTGCATATCAAGGTGCGCATGTAGGTGTGTTAAAAATTCTGGAGGCACTGGGTATTGATCCCAGTACCTCTCGCATACTAAGCGAGCGCTCTACCATCTGAGCTACGCCCGCCCCCCCGAAGACTAATGGTGCTACATACAGCCATATAGACGACACAGACCCTTGCACTCCCATTATTCAGCAGACAAACACTACTCTCTATGTATCCGTTAGGGTGTCTTTCAGGTTTCGTGCATTCTGTATCGAATCGTAGTTGCCAAAATGAAAGTGGCACGTATAACGTCGAAAATAGAATTCGGACACCGCTCTGAGTAAGACCAACGTGTTGTCCACCCTCTAGACTTCAATGAGGTTAAGCCGCGATACCTAAGACAGATCTGCACTCGATGACACCTCGATAACAGCCGGTCCCCACACTTACATCTTGCTCTCCTTACGTCAGTATACATCATATCAGTCTGTGACGCTGGCTTTGCAACATCTTGCGAGCCTTTAGGTTCGCCGCGACCAACACTTACCATGCACTGACCACAAAAAATGGAGGCGCCGCGGCTTGAACCCTGGACCTTTCACATGCCAAGCGAACGCTCTACCAACTGAGCTACGCCCCATGCACGAGCAAACTGCGCTATTCCCCATTGTTTGCGACTCAGATGCGCACGGACACGATGGTTGGTTGGTTTGTAGCGGTGAAGGGAGCAGAGTACAAAGGCGCGGACCCGTTCATATACACAAAAGTTCCAAGTAGTTTCGATGCTCTGGTATTACAAATGCAAATTCCGTCTGTTTTTAACGTCTTAAATTGAAAGAGCCGTCACAAATTGCTCCGTTTTCACTCATTGTAGACAATTATACAGCACCTGAGGTAACAAACACATCTCGAGAACCATTGTGCACTACATTATTTATGCCAACTCAGTGCCTCGCTCTTTACTACTGTGTACCAATCTTGTCGTCCAACTGCAAAACACTGGGCCACAACAAGTTTCCGCGTCTCCATTGCACTGCGCATACTACGAAACGCTCCCCAAACTTGGCACTCACCCTCGCAGCCGACTTTCCACGACGCTCACGCAACGCTCACGCTAGTGACAGCATTATTTATAGTTCGACGTCGCGCCAAAGCGAATGAGTACATTTCGCCTACTGCTTAGGCCGCCCTCCTAGTGTGGCTGCTCGGTGTCTGCAGGCAGCGAGGGTCTGCAAGCTTCCTGTGTTCGCACCTATGTCACCTGTGCTTGCTTGTCAGAGACAGACTATCGCAAAATATACAACTCACTCCATGAATTGATTGCTACGGCATCTGTTATCAGCAGTCACAACTAGCAACACCAGTAGCAGCTGACTGCACGCAAAGAATAGGAATGTGCAGTGGGATTTACGTGAACTCGGCGAAAGGCAGATCTTTCCGACATAGGCTTGAGAATCTTACGGGAGCACTTGTACTGTTTCTAAATTAAGTGTAGGCGTGGGAGGAGGGTGCTTCCTGCGCACAAATAACAGCACGCTTGTCAATTGTGGATGCTAATCATTCGCTTGTATCTTCCTAGACACATCTGCTGGTCGTGAATTATTCCATTTGCATATCAAGGTGCGCATGTAGGTGTGTTAAAAATTCTGGAGGCACTGGGTATTGATCCCAGTACCTCTCGCATACTAAGCGAGCGCTCTACCATCTGAGCTACGCCCGCCCCCCCGAAGACTAATGGTGCTACATACAGCCATATAGACGACACAGACCCTTGCACTCCCATTATTCAGCAGACAAACACTACTCTCTATGTATCCGTTAGGGTGTCTTTCAGGTTTCGTGCATTCTGTATCGAATCGTAGTTGCCAAAATGAAAGTGGCACGTATAACGTCGAAAATAGAATTCGGACACCGCTCTGAGTAAGACCAACGTGTTGTCCACCCTCTAGACTTCAATGAGGTTAAGCCGCGATACCTAAGACAGATCTGCACTCGATGACACCTCGATAACAGCCGGTCCCCACACTTACATCTTGCTCTCCTTACGTCAGTATACATCATATCAGTCTGTGACGCTGGCTTTGCAACATCTTGCGAGCCTTTAGGTTCGCCGCGACCAACACTTACCATGCACTGACCACAAAAAATGGAGGCGCCGCGGCTTGAACTCTGGACCTTTCACATGCCAAGCGAACGCTCTACCAACTGAGCTACGCCCCATGCACGAGCAAACTGTGCTATTCCCCATTGTTTGCGACTCAGATGCGCACGGACACGATGGTTGGTTGGTTTGTAGCGGTGAAGGGAGCAGAGTACAAAGGCGCGGACCCGTTCATATACACAAAAGTTCCAAGTAGTTTCGATGCTCTGGTATTACAAATGCAAATTCCGTCTGTTTTTAACGTCTTAAATTGAAAGAGCCGTCACAAATTGCTCCGTTTTCACTCATTGTAGACAATTATACAGCACCTGAGGTAACAAACACATCTCGAGAACCATTGTGCACTACATTATTTATGCCAACTCAGTGCCTCGCTCTTTACTACTGTGTACCAATCTTGTCGTCCAACTGCAAAACACTGGGCCACAACAAGTTTCCGCGTCTCCATTGCACTGCGCATACTACGAAACGCTCCCCAAACTTGGCACTCACCCTCGCAGCCGACTTTTCCGACTTTCCACGACGCTCACGCAACGCTCACGCTAGTGACAGCATTATTTATAGTTCGACGTCGCGCCAAAGCGAATGAGTACATTTCGCCTACGGCTTAGGCCGCCCTCCTAGTGTGGCTGCTCGGTGTCTGCAGGCAGCGAGGGTCTGCAAGCTTCCTGTGTTCGCACCTATGTCACCTGTGCTTGCTTGTCAGAGACAGACTATCGCAAAACATACAACTCACTCCATGAATTGATTGCTACGGCATCTGTTATCAGCAGTCACAACTAGCAACACCAGTAGCAGCTGACTGCACGCAAAGAATAGGAATGTGCAGTGGGATTTACGTGAACTCGGCGCAAGGCAGATCTTTCCGACATAGGCTTGAGAATCTTACGGGAACACTTGTACTGTTTCTAAATTAAGTGTAGGCGTGGGAGGAGGGTGCTTCCTGCGCACAAATAACAGCACGCTTGTCAATTGTGGATGCTAATCATTCGCTTGTATCTTCCTAGACACATCTGCTGGTCGTGAATTATTCCATTTGCATATCAAGGTGCGCATGTAGGTGTGTTAAAAATTCTGGAGGCACTGGGTATTGATCCCAGTACCTCTCGCATACTAAGCGAGCGCTCTACCATCTGAGCTACGCCCGCCCCCCCGAAGACTAATGGTGCTACATACAGCCATATAGACGACACAGACCCTTGCACTCCCATTATTCAGCAGACAAACACTACTCTCTATGTATCCGTTAGGGTGTCTTTCAGGTTTCGTGCATTCTGTATCGAATCGTAGTTGCCAAAATGAAAGTGGCACGTATAACGTCGAAAATAGAATTCGGACACCGCTCTGAGTAAGACCAACGTGTTGTCCACCCTCTAGACTTCAATGAGGTTAAGCCGCGATACCTAAGACAGATCTGCACTCGATGACACCTCGATAACAGCCGGTCCCCACACTTACATCTTGCTCTCCTTACGTCAGTATACATCATATCAGTCTGTGACGCTGGCTTTGCAACATCTTGCGAGCCTTTAGGTTCGCCGCGACCAACACTTACCATGCACTGACCACAAAAAATGGAGGCGCCGCGGCTTGAACCCTGGACCTTTCACATGCCAAGCGAACGCTCTACCAACTGAGCTACGCCCCATGCACGAGCAAACTGCGCTATTCCCCATTGTTTGCGACTCAGATGCGCACGGACACGATGGTTGGTTGGTTTGTAGCGGTGAAGGGAGCAGAGTACAAAGGCGCGGACCCGTTCATATACACAAAAGTTCCAAGTAGTTTCGATGCTCTGGTATTACAAATGCAAATTCCGTCTGTTTTTAACGTCTTAAATTGAAAGAGCCGTCACAAATTGCTCCGTTTTCACTCATTGTAGACAATTATACAGCACCTGAGGTAACAAACACATCTCGAGAACCATTGTGCACTACATTATTTATGCCAACTCAGTGCCTCGCTCTTTACTACTGTGTACCAATCTTGTCGTCCAACTGCAAAACACTGGGCCACAACAAGTTTCCGCGTCTCCATTGCACTGCGCATACTACGAAACGCTCCCCAAACTTGGCACTCACCCTCGCAGCCGACTTTTCCGACTTTCCACGACGCTCACGCAACGCTCACGCTAGTGACAGCATTATTTATAGTTCGACGTCGCGCCAAAGCGAATGAGTACATTTCGCCTACTGCTTAGGCCGCCCTCCTAGTGTGGCTGCTCGGTGTCTGCAGGCAGCGAGGGTCTGCAAGCTTCCTGTGTTCGCACCTATGTCACCTGTGCTTGCTTGTCAGAGACAGACTATCGCAAAATATACAACTCACTCCATGAATTGATTGCTACGGCATCTGTTATCAGCAGTCACAACTAGCAACACCAGTAGCAGCTGACTGCACGCAAAGAATAGGAATGTGCAGTGGGATTTACGTGAACTCGGCGAAAGGCAGATCTTTCCGACATAGGCTTGAGAATCTTACGGGAACACTTGTACTGTTTCTAAATTAAGTGTAGGCGTGGGAGGAGGGTGCTTCCTGCGCACAAATAACAGCACGCTTGTCAATTGTGGATGCTAATCATTCGCTTGTATCTTCCTAGACACATCTGCTGGTCGTGAATTATTCCATTTGCATATCAAGGTGCGCATGTAGGTGTGTTAAAAATTCTGGAGGCACTGGGTATTGATCCCAGTACCTCTCGCATACTAAGCGAGCGCTCTACCATCTGAGCTACGCCCGCCCCCCCGAAGACTAATGGTGCTACATACAGCCATATAGACGACACAGACCCTTGCACTCCCATTATTCAGCAGACAAACACTACTCTCTATGTATCCGTTAGGGTGTCTTTCAGGTTTCGTGCATTCTGTATCGAATCGTAGTTGCCAAAATGAAAGTGGCACGTATAACGTCGAAAATAGAATTCGGACACCGCTCTGAGTAAGACCAACGTGTTGTCCACCCTCTAGACTTCAATGAGGTTAAGCCGCGATACCTAAGACAGATCTGCACTCGATGACACCTCGATAACAGCCGGTCCCCACACTTACATCTTGCTCTCCTTACGTCAGTATACATCATATCAGTCTGTGACGCTGGCTTTGCAACATCTTGCGAGCCTTTAGGTTCGCCGCGACCAACACTTACCATGCACTGACCACAAAAAATGGAGGCGCCGCGGCTTGAACCCTGGACCTTTCACATGCCAAGCGAACGCTCTACCAACTGAGCTACGCCCCATGCACGAGCAAACTGCGCTATTCCCCATTGTTTGCGACTCAGATGCGCACGGACACGATGGTTGGTTGGTTTGTAGCGGTGAAGGGAGCAGAGTACAAAGGCGCGGACCCGTTCATATACACAAAAGTTCCAAGTAGTTTCGATGCTCTGGTATTACAAATGCAAATTCCGTCTGTTTTTAACGTCTTAAATTGAAAGAGCCGTCACAAATTGCTCCGTTTTCACTCATTGTAGACAATTATACAGCACCTGAGGTAACAAACACATCTCGAGAACCATTGTGCACTACATTATTTATGCCAACTCAGTGCCTCGCTCTTTACTACTGTGTACCAATCTTGTCGTCCAACTGCAAAACACTGGGCCACAACAAGTTTCCGCGTCTCCATTGCACTGCGCATACTACGAAACGCTCCCCAAACTTGGCACTCACCCTCGCAGCCGACTTTTCCGACTTTCCACGACGCTCACGCAACGCTCACGCTAGTGACAGCATTATTTATAGTTCGACGTCGCGCCAAAGCGAATGAGTACATTTCGCCTACTGCTTAGGCCGCCCTCCTAGTGTGGCTGCTCGGTGTCTGCAGGCAGCGAGGGTCTGCAAGCTTCCTGTGTTCGCACCTATGTCACCTGTGCTTGCTTGTCAGAGACAGACTATCGCAAAATATACAACTCACTCCATGAATTGATTGCTACGGCATCTGTTATCAGCAGTCACAACTAGCAACACCAGTAGCAGCTGACTGCACGCAAAGAATAGGAATGTGCAGTGGGATTTACGTGAACTCGGCGAAAGGCAGATCTTTCCGACATAGGCTTGAGAATCTTACGGGAGCACTTGTACTGTTTCTAAATTAAGTGTAGGCGTGGGAGGAGGGTGCTTCCTGCGCACAAATAACAGCACGCTTGTCAATTGTGGATGCTAATCATTCGCTTGTATCTTCCTAGACACATCTGCTGGTCGTGAATTATTCCATTTGCATATCAAGGTGCGCATGTAGGTGTGTTAAAAATTCTGGAGGCACTGGGTATTGATCCCAGTACCTCTCGCATACTAAGCGAGCGCTCTACCATCTGAGCTACGCCCGCCCCCCCGAAGACTAATGGTGCTACATACAGCCATATAGACGACACAGACCCTTGCACTCCCATTATTCAGCAGACAAACACTACTCTCTATGTATCCGTTAGGGTGTCTTTCAGGTTTCGTGCATTCTGTATCGAATCGTAGTTGCCAAAATGAAAGTGGCACGTATAACGTCGAAAATAGAATTCGGACACCGCTCTGAGTAAGACCAACGTGTTGTCCACCCTCTAGACTTCAATGAGGTTAAGCCGCGATACCTAAGACAGATCTGCACTCGATGACACCTCGATAACAGCCGGTCCCCACACTTACATCTTGCTCTCCTTACGTCAGTATACATCATATCAGTCTGTGACGCTGGCTTTGCAACATCTTGCGAGCCTTTAGGTTCGCCGCGACCAACACTTACCATGCACTGACCACAAAAAATGGAGGCGCCGCGGCTTGAACTCTGGACCTTTCACATGCCAAGCGAACGCTCTACCAACTGAGCTACGCCCCATGCACGAGCAAACTGCGCTATTCCCCATTGTTTGCGACTCAGATGCGCACGGACACGATGGTTGGTTGGTTTGTAGCGGTGAAGGGAGCAGAGTACAAAGGCGCGGACCCGTTCATATACACAAAAGTTCCAAGTAGTTTCGATGCTCTGGTATTACAAATGCAAATTCCGTCTGTTTTTAACGTCTTAAATTGAAAGAGCCGTCACAAATTGCTCCGTTTTCACTCATTGTAGACAATTATACAGCGCCTGAGGTAACAAACACATCTCGAGAACCATTGTGCACTACATTATTTATGCCAACTCAGTGCCTCGCTCTTTACTACTGTGTACCAATCTTGTCGTCCAACTGCAAAACACTGGGCCACAACAAGTTTCCGCGTCTCCATTGCACTGCGCATACTACGAAACGCTCCCCAAACTTGGCACTCACCCTCGCAGCCGACTTTTCCGACTTTCCACGACGCTCACGCAACGCTCACGCTAGTGACAGCATTATTTATAGTTCGACGTCGCGCCAAAGCGAATGAGTACATTTCGCCTACGGCTTAGGCCGCCCTCCTAGTGTGGCTGCTCGGTGTCTGCAGGCAGCGAGGGTCTGCAAGCTTCCTGTGTTCGCACCTATGTCACCTGTGCTTGCTTGTCAGAGACAGACTATCGCAAAACATACAACTCACTCCATGAATTGATTGCTACGGCATCTGTTATCAGCAGTCACAACTAGCAACACCAGTAGCAGCTGACTGCACGCAAAGAATAGGAATGTGCAGTGGGATTTACGTGAACTCGGCGCAAGGCAGATCTTTCCGACATAGGCTTGAGAATCTTACGGGAACACTTGTACTGTTTCTAAATTAAGTGTAGGCGTGGGAGGAGGGTGCTTCCTGCGCACAAATAACAGCACGCTTGTCAATTGTGGATGCTAATCATTCGCTTGTATCTTCCTAGACACATCTGCTGGTCGTGAATTATTCCATTTGCATATCAAGGTGCGCATGTAGGTGTGTTAAAAATTCTGGAGGCACTGGGTATTGATCCCAGTACCTCTCGCATACTAAGCGAGCGCTCTACCATCTGAGCTACGCCCGCCCCCCCGAAGACTAATGGTGCTACATACAGCCATATAGACGACACAGACCCTTGCACTCCCATTATTCAGCAGACAAACACTACTCTCTATGTATCCGTTAGGGTGTCTTTCAGGTTTCGTGCATTCTGTATCGAATCGTAGTTGCCAAAATGAAAGTGGCACGTATAACGTCGAAAATAGAATTCGGACACCGCTCTGAGTAAGACCAACGTGTTGTCCACCCTCTAGACTTCAATGAGGTTAAGCCGCGATACCTAAGACAGATCTGCACTCGATGACACCTCGATAACAGCCGGTCCCCACACTTACATCTTGCTCTCCTTACGTCAGTATACATCATATCAGTCTGTGACGCTGGCTTTGCAACATCTTGCGAGCCTTTAGGTTCGCCGCGACCAACACTTACCATGCACTGACCACAAAAAATGGAGGCGCCGCGGCTTGAACCCTGGACCTTTCACATGCCAAGCGAACGCTCTACCAACTGAGCTACGCCCCATGCACGAGCAAACTGCGCTATTCCCCATTGTTTGCGACTCAGATGCGCACGGACACGATGGTTGGTTGGTTTGTAGCGGTGAAGGGAGCAGAGTACAAAGGCGCGGACCCGTTCATATACACAAAAGTTCCAAGTAGTTTCGATGCTCTGGTATTACAAATGCAAATTCCGTCTGTTTTTAACGTCTTAAATTGAAAGAGCCGTCACAAATTGCTCCGTTTTCACTCATTGTAGACAATTATACAGCACCTGAGGTAACAAACACATCTCGAGAACCATTGTGCACTACATTATTTATGCCAACTCAGTGCCTCGCTCTTTACTACTGTGTACCAATCTTGTCGTCCAACTGCAAAACACTGGGCCACAACAAGTTTCCGCGTCTCCATTGCACTGCGCATACTACGAAACGCTCCCCAAACTTGGCACTCACCCTCGCAGCCGACTTTTCCGACTTTCCACGACGCTCACGCAACGCTCACGCTAGTGACAGCATTATTTATAGTTCGACGTCGCGCCAAAGCGAATGAGTACATTTCGCCTACGGCTTAGGCCGCCCTCCTAGTGTGGCTGCTCGGTGTCTGCAGGCAGCGAGGGTCTGCAAGCTTCCTGTGTTCGCACCTATGTCACCTGTGCTTGCTTGTCAGAGACAGACTATCGCAAAACATACAACTCACTCCATGAATTGATTGCTACGGCATCTGTTATCAGCAGTCACAACTAGCAACACCAGTAGCAGCTGACTGCACGCAAAGAATAGGAATGTGCAGTGGGATTTACGTGAACTCGGCGCAAGGCAGATCTTTCCGACATAGGCTTGAGAATCTTACGGGAACACTTGTACTGTTTCTAAATTAAGTGTAGGCGTGGGAGGAGGGTGCTTCCTGCGCACAAATAACAGCACGCTTGTCAATTGTGGATGCTAATCATTCGCTTGTATCTTCCTAGACACATCTGCTGGTCGTGAATTATTCCATTTGCATATCAAGGTGCGCATGTAGGTGTGTTAAAAATTCTGGAGGCACTGGGTATTGATCCCAGTACCTCTCGCATACTAAGCGAGCGCTCTACCATCTGAGCTACGCCCGCCCCCCCGAAGACTAATGGTGCTACATACAGCCATATAGACGACACAGACCCTTGCACTCCCATTATTCAGCAGACAAACACTACTCTCTATGTATCCGTTAGGGTGTCTTTCAGGTTTCGTGCATTCTGTATCGAATCGTAGTTGCCAAAATGAAAGTGGCACGTATAACGTCGAAAATAGAATTCGGACACCGCTCTGAGTAAGACCAACGTGTTGTCCACCCTCTAGACTTCAATGAGGTTAAGCCGCGATACCTAAGACAGATCTGCACTCGATGACACCACGATAACAGCCGGTCCCCACACTTACATCTTGCTCTCCTTACGTCAGTATACATCATATCAGTCTGTGACGCTGGCTTTGCAACATCTTGCGAGCCTTTAGGTTCGCCGCGACCAACACTTACCATGCACTGACCACAAAAAATGGAGGCGCCGCGGCTTGAACCCTGGACCTTTCACATGCCAAGCGAACGCTCTACCAACTGAGCTACGCCCCATGCACGAGCAAACTGCGCTATTCCCCATTGTTTGCGACTCAGATGCGCACGGACACGATGGTTGGTTGGTTTGTAGCGGTGAAGGGAGCAGAGTACAAAGGCGCGGACCCGTTCATATACACAAAAGTTCCAAGTAGTTTCGATGCTCTGGTATTACAAATGCAAATTCCGTCTGTTTTTAACGTCTTAAATTGAAAGAGCCGTCACAAATTGCTCCGTTTTCACTCATTGTAGACAATTATACAGCACCTGAGGTAACAAACACATCTCGAGAACCATTGTGCACTACATTATTTATGCCAACTCAGTGCCTCGCTCTTTACTACTGTGTACCAATCTTGTCGTCCAACTGCAAAACACTGGGCCACAACAAGTTTCCGCGTCTCCATTGCACTGCGCATACTACGAAACGCTCCCCAAACTTGGCACTCACCCTCGCAGCCGACTTTTCCGACTTTCCACGACGCTCACGCAACGCTCACGCTAGTGACAGCATTATTTATAGTTCGACGTCGCGCCAAAGCGAATGAGTACATTTCGCCTACTGCTTAGGCCGCCCTCCTAGTGTGGCTGCTCGGTGTCTGCAGGCAGCGAGGGTCTGCAAGCTTCCTGTGTTCGCACCTATGTCACCTGTGCTTGCTTGTCAGAGACAGACTATCGCAAAATATACAACTCACTCCATGAATTGATTGCTACGGCATCTGTTATCAGCAGTCACAACTAGCAACACCAGTAGCAGCTGACTGCACGCAAAGAATAGGAATGTGCAGTGGGATTTACGTGAACTCGGCGAAAGGCAGATCTTTCCGACATAGGCTTGAGAATCTTACGGTAACACTTGTACTGTTTCTAAATTAAGTGTAGGCGTGGGAGGAGGGTGCTTCCTGCGCACAAATAACAGCACGCTTGTCAATTGTGGATGCTAATCATTCGCTTGTATCTTCCTAGACACATCTGCTGGTCGTGAATTATTCCATTTGCATATCAAGGTGCGCATGTAGGTGTGTTAAAGATTCTGGAGGCACTGGGTATTGATCCCAGTACCTCTCGCATACTAAGCGAGCGCTCTACCATCTGAGCTACGCCCGCCCCCCCGAAGACTAATGGTGCTACATACAGCCATATAGACGACACAGACCCTTGCACTCCCATTATTCAGCAGACAAACACTACTCTCTATGTATCCGTTAGGGTGTCTTTCAGGTTTCGTGCATTCTGTATCGAATCGTAGTTGCCAAAATGAAAGTGGCACGTATAACGTCGAAAATAGAATTCGGACACCGCTCTGAGTAAGACCAACGTGTTGTCCACCCTCTAGACTTCAATGAGGTTAAGCCGCGATACCTAAGACAGATCTGCACTCGATGACACCTCGATAACAGCCGGTCCCCACACTTACATCTTGCTCTCCTTACGTCAGTATACATCATATCAGTCTGTGACGCTGGCTTTGCAACATCTTGCGAGCCTTTAGGTTCGCCGCGACCAACACTTACCATGCACTGACCACAAAAAATGGAGGCGCCGCGGCTTGAACCCTGGACCTTTCACATGCCAAGCGAACGCTCTACCAACTGAGCTACGCCCCATGCACGAGCAAACTGCGCTATTCCCCATTGTTTGCGACTCAGATGCGCACGGACACGATGGTTGGTTGGTTTGTAGCGGTGAAGGGAGCAGAGTACAAAGGCGCGGACCCGTTCATATACACAAAAGTTCCAAGTAGTTTCGATGCTCTGGTATTACAAATGCAAATTCCGTCTGTTTTTAACGTCTTAAATTGAAAGAGCCGTCACAAATTGCTCCGTTTTCACTCATTGTAGACAATTATACAGCACCTGAGGTAACAAACACATCTCGAGAACCATTGTGCACTACATTATTTATGCCAACTCAGTGCCTCGCTCTTTACTACTGTGTACCAATCTTGTCGTCCAACTGCAAAACACTGGGCCACAACAAGTTTCCGCGTCTCCATTGCACTGCGCATACTACGAAACGCTCCCCAAACTTGGCACTCACCCTCGCAGCCGACTTTTCCGACTTTCCACGACGCTCACGCAACGCTCACGCTAGTGACAGCATTATTTATAGTTCGACGTCGCGCCAAAGCGAATGAGTACATTTCGCCTACTGCTTAGGCCGCCCTCCTAGTGTGGCTGCTCGGTGTCTGCAGGCAGCGAGGGTCTGCAAGCTTCCTGTGTTCGCACCTATGTCACCTGTGCTTGCTTGTCAGAGACAGACTATCGCAAAATATACAACTCACTCCATGAATTGATTGCTACGGCATCTGTTATCAGCAGTCACAACTAGCAACACCAGTAGCAGCTGACTGCACGCAAAGAATAGGAATGTGCAGTGGGATTTACGTGAACTCGGCGAAAGGCAGATCTTTCCGACATAGGCTTGAGAATCTTACGGGAACACTTGTACTGTTTCTAAATTAAGTGTAGGCGTGGGAGGAGGGTGCTTCCTGCGCACAAATAACAGCACGCTTGTCAATTGTGGATGCTAATCATTCGCTTGTATCTTCCTAGACACATCTGCTGGTCGTGAATTATTCCATTTGCATATCAAGGTGCGCATGTAGGTGTGTTAAAAATTCTGGAGGCACTGGGTATTGATCCCAGTACCTCTCGCATACTAAGCGAGCGCTCTACCATCTGAGCTACGCCCGCCCCCCCGAAGACTAATGGTGCTACATACAGCCATATAGACGACACAGACCCTTGCACTCCCATTATTCAGCAGACAAACACTACTCTCTATGTATCCGTTAGGGTGTCTTTCAGGTTTCGTGCATTCTGTATCGAATCGTAGTTGCCAAAATGAAAGTGGCACGTATAACGTCGAAAATAGAATTCGGACACCGCTCTGAGTAAGACCAACGTGTTGTCCACCCTCTAGACTTCAATGAGGTTAAGCCGCGATACCTAAGACAGATCTGCACTCGATGACACCTCGATAACAGCCGGTCCCCACACTTACATCTTGCTCTCCTTACGTCAGTATACATCATATCAGTCTGTGACGCTGGCTTTGCAACATCTTGCGAGCCTTTAGGTTCGCCGCGACCAACACTTACCATGCACTGACCACAAAAAATGGAGGCGCCGCGGCTTGAACCCTGGACCTTTCACATGCCAAGCGAACGCTCTACCAACTGAGCTACGCCCCATGCACGAGCAAACTGCGCTATTCCCCATTGTTTGCGACTCAGATGCGCACGGACACGATGGTTGGTTGGTTTGTAGCGGTGAAGGGAGCAGAGTACAAAGGCGCGGACCCGTTCATATACACAAAAGTTCCAAGTAGTTTCGATGCTCTGGTATTACAAATGCAAATTCCGTCTGTTTTTAACGTCTTAAATTGAAAGAGCCGTCACAAATTGCTCCGTTTTCACTCATTGTAGACAATTATACAGCACCTGAGGTAACAAACACATCTCGAGAACCATTGTGCACTACATTATTTATGCCAACTCAGTGCCTCGCTCTTTACTACTGTGTACCAATCTTGTCGTCCAACTGCAAAACACTGGGCCACAACAAGTTTCCGCGTCTCCATTGCACTGCGCATACTACGAAACGCTCCCCAAACTTGGCACTCACCCTCGCAGCCGACTTTTCCGACTTTCCACGACGCTCACGCAACGCTCACGCTAGTGACAGCATTATTTATAGTTCGACGTCGCGCCAAAGCGAATGAGTACATTTCGCCTACTGCTTAGGCCGCCCTCCTAGTGTGGCTGCTCGGTGTCTGCAGGCAGCGAGGGTCTGCAAGCTTCCTGTGTTCGCACCTATGTCACCTGTGCTTGCTTGTCAGAGACAGACTATCGCAAAATATACAACTCACTCCATGAATTGATTGCTACGGCATCTGTTATCAGCAGTCACAACTAGCAACACCAGTAGCAGCTGACTGCACGCAAAGAATAGGAATGTGCAGTGGGATTTACGTGAACTCGGCGAAAGGCAGATCTTTCCGACATAGGCTTGAGAATCTTACGGGAACACTTGTACTGTTTCTAAATTAAGTGTAGGCGTGGGAGGAGGGTGCTTCCTGCGCACAAATAACAGCACGCTTGTCAATTGTGGATGCTAATCATTCGCTTGTATCTTCCTAGACACATCTGCTGGTCGTGAATTATTCCATTTGCATATCAAGGTGCGCATGTAGGTGTGTTAAAGATTCTGGAGGCACTGGGTATTGATCCCAGTACCTCTCGCATACTAAGCGAGCGCTCTACCATCTGAGCTACGCCCGCCCCCCCGAAGACTAATGGTGCTACATACAGCCATATAGACGACACAGACCCTTGCACTCCCATTATTCAGCAGACAAACACTACTCTCTATGTATCCGTTAGGGTGTCTTTCAGGTTTCGTGCATTCTGTATCGAATCGTAGTTGCCAAAATGAAAGTGGCACGTATAACGTCGAAAATAGAATTCGGACACCGCTCTGAGTAAGACCAACGTGTTGTCCACCCTCTAGACTTCAATGAGGTTAAGCCGCGATACCTAAGACAGATCTGCACTCGATGACACCTCGATAACAGCCGGTCCCCACACTTACATCTTGCTCTCCTTACGTCAGTATACATCATATCAGTCTGTGACGCTGGCTTTGCAACATCTTGCGAGCCTTTAGGTTCGCCGCGACCAACACTTACCATGCACTGACCACAAAAAATGGAGGCGCCGCGGCTTGAACCCTGGACCTTTCACATGCCAAGCGAACGCTCTACCAACTGAGCTACGCCCCATGCACGAGCAAACTGCGCTATTCCCCATTGTTTGCGACTCAGATGCGCACGGACACGATGGTTGGTTGGTTTGTAGCGGTGAAGGGAGCAGAGTACAAAGGCGCGGACCCGTTCATATACACAAAAGTTCCAAGTAGTTTCGATGCTCTGGTATTACAAATGCAAATTCCGTCTGTTTTTAACGTCTTAAATTGAAAGAGCCGTCACAAATTGCTCCGTTTTCACTCATTGTAGACAATTATACAGCACCTGAGGTAACAAACACATCTCGAGAACCATTGTGCACTACATTATTTATGCCAACTCAGTGCCTCGCTCTTTACTACTGTGTACCAATCTTGTCGTCCAACTGCAAAACACTGGGCCACAACAAGTTTCCGCGTCTCCATTGCACTGCGCATACTACGAAACGCTCCCCAAACTTGGCACTCACCCTCGCAGCCGACTTTTCCGACTTTCCACGACGCTCACGCAACGCTCACGCTAGTGACAGCATTATTTATAGTTCGACGTCGCGCCAAAGCGAATGAGTACATTTCGCCTACGGCTTAGGCCGCCCTCCTAGTGTGGCTGCTCGGTGTCTGCAGGCAGCGAGGGTCTGCAAGCTTCCTGTGTTCGCACCTATGTCACCTGTGCTTGCTTGTCAGAGACAGACTATCGCAAAATATACAACTCACTCCATGAATTGATTGCTACGGCATCTGTTATCAGCAGTCACAACTAGCAACACCAGTAGCAGCTGACTGCACGCAAAGAATAGGAATGTGCAGTGGGATTTACGTGAACTCGGCGAAAGGCAGATCTTTCCGACATAGGCTTGAGAATCTTACGGGAACACTTGTACTGTTTCTAAATTAAGTGTAGGCGTGGGAGGAGGGTGCTTCCTGCGCACAAATAACAGCACGCTTGTCAATTGTGGATGCTAATCATTCGCTTGTATCTTCCTAGACACATCTGCTGGTCGTGAATTATTCCATTTGCATATCAAGGTGCGCATGTAGGTGTGTTAAAAATTCTGGAGGCACTGGGTATTGATCCCAGTACCTCTCGCATACTAAGCGAGCGCTCTACCATCTGAGCTACGCCCGCCCCCCCGAAGACTAATGGTGCTACATACAGCCATATAGACGACACAGACCCTTGCACTCCCATTATTCAGCAGACAAACACTACTCTCTATGTATCCGTTAGGGTGTCTTTCAGGTTTCGTGCATTCTGTATCGAATCGTAGTTGCCAAAATGAAAGTGGCACGTATAACGTCGAAAATAGAATTCGGACACCGCTCTGAGTAAGACCAACGTGTTGTCCACCCTCTAGACTTCAATGAGGTTAAGCCGCGATACCTAAGACAGATCTGCACTCGATGACACCTCGATAACAGCCGGTCCCCACACTTACATCTTGCTCTCCTTACGTCAGTATACATCATATCAGTCTGTGACGCTGGCTTTGCAACATCTTGCGAGCCTTTAGGTTCGCCGCGACCAACACTTACCATGCACTGACCACAAAAAATGGAGGCGCCGCGGCTTGAACCCTGGACCTTTCACATGCCAAGCGAACGCTCTACCAACTGAGCTACGCCCCATGCACGAGCAAACTGCGCTATTCCCCATTGTTTGCGACTCAGATGCGCACGGACACGATGGTTGGTTGGTTTGTAGCGGTGAAGGGAGCAGAGTACAAAGGCGCGGACCCGTTCATATACACAAAAGTTCCAAGTAGTTTCGATGCTCTGGTATTACAAATGCAAATTCCGTCTGTTTTTAACGTCTTAAATTGAAAGAGCCGTCACAAATTGCTCCGTTTTCACTCATTGTAGACAATTATACAGCACCTGAGGTAACAAACACATCTCGAGAACCATTGTGCACTACATTATTTATGCCAACTCAGTGCCTCGCTCTTTACTACTGTGTACCAATCTTGTCGTCCAACTGCAAAACACTGGGCCACAACAAGTTTCCGCGTCTCCATTGCACTGCGCATACTACGAAACGCTCCCCAAACTTGGCACTCACCCTCGCAGCCGACTTTTCCGACTTTCCACGACGCTCACGCAACGCTCACGCTAGTGACAGCATTATTTATAGTTCGACGTCGCGCCAAAGCGAATGAGTACATTTCGCCTACGGCTTAGGCCGCCCTCCTAGTGTGGCTGCTCGGTGTCTGCAGGCAGCGAGGGTCTGCAAGCTTCCTGTGTTCGCACCTATGTCACCTGTGCTTGCTTGTCAGAGACAGACTATCGCAAAATATACAACTCACTCCATGAATTGATTGCTACGGCATCTGTTATCAGCAGTCACAACTAGCAACACCAGTAGCAGCTGACTGCACGCAAAGAATAGGAATGTGCAGTGGGATTTACGTGAACTCGGCGAAAGGCAGATCTTTCCGACATAGGCTTGAGAATCTTACGGGAACACTTGTACTGTTTCTAAATTAAGTGTAGGCGTGGGAGGAGGGTGCTTCCTGCGCACAAATAACAGCACGCTTGTCAATTGTGGATGCTAATCATTCGCTTGTATCTTCCTAGACACATCTGCTGGTCGTGAATTATTCCATTTGCATATCAAGGTGCGCATGTAGGTGTGTTAAAAGTTCTGGAGGCACTGGGTATTGATCCCAGTACCTCTCGCATACTAAGCGAGCGCTCTACCATCTGAGCTACGCCCGCCCCCCCGAAGACTAATGGTGCTACATACAGCCATATAGACGACACAGACCCTTGCACTCCCATTATTCAGCAGACAAACACTACTCTCTATGTATCCGTTAGGGTGTCTTTCAGGTTTCGTGCATTCTGTATCGAATCGTAGTTGCCAAAATGAAAGTGGCACGTATAACGTCGAAAATAGAATTCGGACACCGCTCTGAGTAAGACCAACGTGTTGTCCACCCTCTAGACTTCAATGAGGTTAAGCCGCGATACCTAAGACAGATCTGCACTCGATGACACCTCGATAACAGCCGGTCCCCACACTTACATCTTGCTCTCCTTACGTCAGTATACATCATATCAGTCTGTGACGCTGGCTTTGCAACATCTTGCGAGCCTTTAGGTTCGCCGCGACCAACACTTACCATGCACTGACCACAAAAAATGGAGGCGCCGCGGCTTGAACCCTGGACCTTTCACATGCCAAGCGAACGCTCTACCAACTGAGCTACACCCCATGCACGAGCAAACTGCGCTATTCCCCATTGTTTGCGACTCAGATGCGCACGGACACGATGGTTGGTTGGTTTGTAGCGGTGAAGGGAGCAGAGTACAAAGGCGCGGACCCGTTCATATACACAAAAGTTCCAAGTAGTTTCGATGCTCTGGTATTACAAATGCAAATTCCGTCTGTTTTTAACGTCTTAAATTGAAAGAGCCGTCACAAATTGCTCCGTTTTCACTCATTGTAGACAATTATACAGCACCTGAGGTAACAAACACATCTCGAGAACCATTGTGCACTACATTATTTATGCCAACTCAGTGCCTCGCTCTTTACTACTGTGTACCAATCTTGTCGTCCAACTGCAAAACACTGGGCCACAACAAGTTTCCGCGTCTCCATTGCACTGCGCATACTACGAAACGCTCCCTAAACTTGGCACTCACCCTCGCAGCCGACTTTTCCGACTTTCCACGACGCTCACGCAACGCTCACGCTAGTGACAGCATTATTTATAGTTCGACGTCGCGCCAAAGCGAATGAGTACATTTCGCCTACGGCTTAGGCCGCCCTCCTAGTGTGGCTGCTCGGTGTCTGCAGGCAGCGAGGGTCTGCAAGCTTCCTGTGTTCGCACCTATGTCACCTGTGCTTGCTTGTCACAGACAGACTATCGCAAAACATACAACTCACTCCATGAATTGATTGCTACGGCATCTGTTATCAGCAGTCACAACTAGCAACACCAGTAGCAGCTGACTGCACGCAAAGAATAGGAATGTGCAGTGGGATTTACGTGAACTCGGCGCAAGGCAGATCTTTCCGACATAGGCTTGAGAATCTTACGGGAACACTTGTACTGTTTCTAAATTAAGTGTAGGCGTGGGAGGAGGGTGCTTCCTGCGCACAAATAACAGCACGCTTGTCAATTGTGGATGCTAATCATTCGCTTGTATCTTCCTAGACACATCTGCTGGTCGTGAATTATTCCATTTGCATATCAAGGTTTACGTGAACTCGGCGCAAGCTTGTATCTTCCTAGACACATCTGCTGGCTGTGAATTATTCCACTTGCATATCAAGGTGCGCATGTAGGTGTGTTAAAAATTCTGGAGGCACTGGGTTTTGATCCCAGTACCTCTCGCATACTAAGCGAGCGCTCTACCATCTGAGCTACGCCCGCCTCCCCGAAGACTAAGGGTGCTACATACAGCCATATAGACGACACAGACCCTTGCACTCCCATTATTCAGCAGACAAACACTACTCTCTATGTATCCGTTAGGGTGTCTTTCAGGTTTCGTGCATTCTGTATCGAATCGTAGTTGGCCACAATGAAAGTGGCACGTATAACGTCGAAAATAGAATTCGGACACCGCTCTGAGTAAGTCCAACGTGTTGTCCATCCTCTAGACTTCAATGAGGTTAAGCCGCGATACCTAAGACAGATCTGCACTCGATGACACCTCGATAACAGCCGGTCCCCACACTTACATCTTGCTCTCCTTACGTCAGTATACATCATATCAGTCTGTGACGCTGGCTTTGCAACATCTTGCGTGCCTTTAGGTTCGCCGCGACCAACACTTACCATGCACTGACCACAAAAAATGGAGGCGCCGCGGCTTGAAACCTGGACCTTTCACATGCCAAGCGAACGCTCTACCAACTGAGCTACGCCCCATGCACGAGCAAACTGCGCTATTCCCCATTCTTTGCGACTCAGATGCGCACCGACACGATGGTTGGTTGGTTTGTAGCGGTGAAGGGAGCAGAGTACAAAGGCGCGGACCCGTTCATATACACAAAAGTTCCAAGTAGTTTCGATGCTCTGGTATTACAAATGCAAATTCCGTCGGTTTTTAACGTCTTAAATTGAAAGAGCCGTCACAAATTGCTCCGTTTTCACTCCTTGTCGACAATCATACAGCACCTGAGGTAACAAACACATCTCGAGCCCCATTGTGCACTCCATTATTCATGCCAACTCAGTGCCTCGCTCTTTACTACTGTGTACCAATCTTGTCGTCCAACTGCAAAACACTGGGCCACAACAAGTTTCCGCGTCTCCATTGCACTGCGCATACTACGAAACGCTCCCCAAACTTGGCACTCACCCTCGCAGCCGACTTTTCCGACTTTCCACGACGCTCACGCAACGCTCACGCTAGTGACAGCATTATTTATAGTACGACGTCGCGCCAAAGCGAATGAGCACATTTCGCCTACGGCTTAGGCCGCCCTCCTAGTGTGGCTGCTCGGTGTCTGCAGGCAGCGAGGGTCTGCAAGCTTCCCGTGTTCGCACCTATGTCACCTGTGCTTGCTTGTCAGAGACAGACTATCGCAAAACATACAACTCACTCCATGAATTGATTGCTACGGCATCTGTTATCAGCAGTCACAACTATAAAACCAGTAGCTGCTGACTGCACTCAAAGAATAGGAATGTTCTGTGGGATTTACGTGAACTCGGAGCAAGCTTGTATCTCCTAGACACATCTGCTGGCTGTGAATTATTCCACTTGCATATCAAGGTGCGCATGTAGGTGTGTTAAAAATTCTGGAGGCACTGGGTATTGATCCCAGTACCTCTCGCATACTAAGCGAGCGCTCTACCATCTGAGCTACACCCGCCCCCCGGAGACTAAGGGTGCTACATACAGCCATATAGACGACACAGACCCTTGCACTCCCATTATTCAGCAGACAAACACTACTCTCTATGTATCCGTTAGGGTGTCTTTCAGGTTTCGTGCATTCTGTATCGAATCGTAGTTGGCCACAATGAAAGTGGCACGTATAACGTCGAAAATAGAATTCGGACACCGCTCTGAGTAAGTCCAACGTGTTGTCCATCCTCTAGACTTCAATGAGGTTAAGCCGCGATACCTAAGACAGATCTGCACTCGATGACACCTCGATAACAGCCGCTCCCCACACTTACATCTTGCTCTCCTTACGTCAGTATACATCATATCAGTCTGTGACGCTGGCTTTGCAACATCTTGCGTGCCTTTAGGTTCGCCGCGACCAACACTTACCATGCACTGACCACAAAAAATGGAGGCGCCGCGGCTTGAACCCTGGTCCTTTCACATGCCAAGCGAACGCTCTACCAACTGAGCTACGCCCCATGCACGAGCAAACTGCGCTATTCCCCATTCTTTGCGACTCAGATGCGCACCGACACGATGGTTGGTTGGTTTGTAGCGGTGAAGGGAGCAGAGTACAAAGGCGCGGACCCGTTCATATACACAAAAGTTCCACGTAGTTTCGATGCTCTGGTATTACAAATGCAAATTCCGTCTGTTTTTAACGTCTTAAATTGAAAGAGCCGTCACAAATTGCTCCGTTTTCACTCCTTGTCGACAATCATACAGCACCTGAGGTAACAAACACATCTCGAGCCCCATTGTGCACTCCATTATTCATGCCAACTCAGTGCCTCGCTCTTTACTACTGTGTACCAATCTTGTCGTCCAACTGCAAAACACTGGGCCACAACAAGTTTCCGCGTCTCCATTGCACTGCGCATACTACGAAACGCTCCCCAAACTTGGCACTCACCCTCGCAGCCGACTTTTCCGACTTTCCACGACGCTCACGCTAGTGACAGCATTATTTATAGTACGACGTCGCGCCAAAGCGAATGAGCACATTTCGCCTACGGCTTAGGCCGCCCTCCTAGTGTGGCTGCTCGGTGTCTGCAGGCAGCGAGGGTCTGCAAGCTTCCCGTGTTCGCACCCATGTCACCTGTGCTTGCTTGTCAGAGACAGACTATCGCAAAACATACAACTCACTCCATGAATTGATTGCTACGGCATCTGTTATCAGCAGTCACAACTAGCAACACCAGTAGCAGCTGACTGCACGCAAAGAATAGGAATGTTCAGTGGGATTTACGTGAACTCGGCGCAAGCTTGTATCTTCCTAGACACATCTGCTGGCTGTGAATTATTCCACTTGCATATCAAGTTGCGCATGTAGGTGTGTTAAAAATTCTGGAGGCACTGGGTATTGAACCCAGTACCTCTCGCATACTAAGCGAGCGCTCTACCATCTGAGCTACGCCCGCCTCCCCGAAGACTAAATGTGCTACATTCAGCCATATAGACGACACAGACCCTTGCACTCCCATTATTCAGCAGACAAACACTACTCTCTATGTATCCGTTAGGGTGTCTTTCAGGTTTCGTGCATTCTGTATCGAATCGTAGTTGGCCACAATGAAAGTGGCACGTATAACGTCGAAAATAGAATTCGGACACCGCTCTGAGTAAGTCCAACGTGTTGTCCATCCTCTAGACTTCAATGAGGTTAAGCCGCGATAGCTAAGACAGATCTGCACTCGATGACACCTCGATAACAGCCGGTCCCCACACTTACATCTTGCTCTCCTTATGTCAGTATACATCATATCAGTCTGTGACGCTGGCTTTGCAACATCTTGCGTGCCTTTAGGTTCGCCGCGACCAACACTTACCATGCACTGACCACAAAAAATGGAGGCGCCGCGGCTTGAAACCTGGACCTTTCACATGCCAAGCGAACGCTCTACCAACTGAGCTACGCCCCATGCACGAGCAAACTGCGCTATTCCCCATTCTTTGTGACTCAGATGCGCACCGACACGATGGTTGGTTGGTTTGTAGCGGTGAAGGGAGCAGAGTACAAAGGCGCGGACCCGTTCATATACACAAAAGTTCCAAGTAGTTTCGATGCTCTGGTATTACAAATGCAAATTCCGTCTGTTTTTAACGTCTTAAATTGAAAGAGCCGTCACAAATTGCTCCGTTTTCACTCCTTGTCGACAATCATACAGCACCTGAGGTAACAAACACATCTCGAGCCCCATTGTGCACTCCATTATTCATGCCAACTCAGTGCCTCGCTCTTTACTACTGTGTACCAATCTTGTCGTCCAACTGCAAAACACTGGGCCACAACAAGTTTCCGCGTCTCCATTGCACTGCGCATACTACGAACGCTCCCCAAACTTGGCACTCACCCTCGCAGCCGACTTTTCCGACTTTCCACGACGCTCACGCTAGTGACAGCATTATTTATATTTCGACGTCGCGCCAAAGCGAATGAGCACATTTCGCCAACGGCTTAGGCCGCCCTCCTAGTGTGGCTGCTCGGTGTCTGCAGGCAGCGAGGGTCTGCAAGCTTCCCGTGTTCGCACCTATGTCACCTGTGCTTGCTTGTCAGAGACAGACTATCGCAAAACATACAACTCACTCCATGAATTGATTGCTACGGCATCTGTTATCAGCAGTCACAACTAGCAACACCAGTAGCAGCTGACTGCACGCAAAGAATAGGAATGTTCAGTGGGATTTACGTGAACTCGGCGCAAGCTTGTATCTTCCTAGACACATCTGCTGGCTGTGAATTATTCCACTTGCATATCAAGGTGCGCATGTAGGTGTGTTAAAAATTCTGGAGGCACTGGGTATTGATCCCAGTACCTCTCGTATACTAAGCGAGCGCTCTACCATCTGAGCTACGCCCGCCCCCCCGAAGACTAACGGTGCTACATACAGCCATATAGACGACACAGACCCTTGCACTCCCATTATTCAGCAGACAAACACTACTCTCTATGTATCCGTTAGGGTGTCTTTCAGGTTTCGTGCATTCTGTATCGAATCGTAGTTGGCCACAATGAAAGTGGCACGTATAACGTCGAAAATAGAATTCGGACACCGCTCTGAGTAAGTCCAACGTGTTGTCCATCCTCTAGACTTCAATGAGGTTAAGCCGCGATAGCTAAGACAGATCTGCACTCGATGACACCTCGATAACAGCCGGTCCCCACACTTACATCTTGCTCTCCTTACGTCAGTATACATCATATCAGTCTGTGACGCTGGCTTTGCAACATCTTGCGTGCCTTTAGGTTCGCCGCGACCAACACTTACCACAAAAAATGGAGGCGCCGCGGCTTGAACCCTGGACCATTCACATGCCAAGCGAACGCTCTACCAACTGAGCTACGCCCCATGCACGAGCAAACAGCGCTATTCCCCATTCTTTGCGACTCAGATGCGCACCGACACGATGGTTGGTTGGTTTGTAGCGGTGAAGGCAGCAGAGTACAAAGGCGCGGACCCGTTCATATACACAAAAGTTCCAAGTAGTTTCGATGCTCTGGTATTACAAATGCAAATTCCGTCTGTTTTTAACGTCTTAAATTGAAAGAGCCGTCACAAATTGCTCCGTTTTCACTCCTTGTCGACAATCATACAGCACCTGAGGTAACAAACACATCTCGAGCCCCATTGTGCACTCCATTATTCATGCCAACTCAGTGCCTCGCTCTTTACTACTGTGTACCAATCTTGTCGTCCAACTGCAAAACACTGGGCCACAACAAGTTTCCGCGTCTCCATTGCACTGCGCATACTACGAAACGCTCCCCAAACTTGGCACTCACCCTCGCAGCCGACTTTTCCGACTTTCCACGATGCTCACGCAACGCTCACGCTAGTGACAGCATTATTTATAGTACGACGTCGCGCCAAAGCGAATGAGCACATTTCGCCTACGGCTTAGGCCGCCCTCCTAGTCTGGCTGCTCGGTGTCTGCAGGCAGCGAGGGTCTGCAAGCTTCCCGTGTTCGCACCTATGTCACCTGTGCTTGCTTGTCAGAGACAGACTATCGCAAAACATACAACTCACTCCATGAATTGATTGCTACGGCATCAGTTATCAGCAGTCACAACTATAACACCAGTAGCAGCTGACTGCACGCAAAGAATAGGAATGTTCAGTGGGATTTACGTGAACTCGGCGCAAGCTTGTATCTCCTAGACACATCTGCTGGCTGTGAATTATTCCACTTGCATATCAAGGTGCGCATGTAGGTGTGTTAAAAATTCTGGAGGCACTGGGTATTGATCCCAGTACCTCTCGCATACTAATCGAGCGGTGTACCATCTGAGCTACGCCAGCCCCCCCGAAGACTTATGGTGCTACATACAGCCATATAGATGACTCAGACCCTTGCACTCCCATTATTCAGCAGACAAACACTACTCTCTATGTATCCGTTAGGGTGTCTTTCAGGTTTCGTGCATTCTGTATCGAATCGTAGTTGGCCACAATGAAAGTGGCACGTATAACGTCGAAAATAGAATTCGGACACCGCTCTGAGTAAGTCCAACGTGTTGTCCATCCTCTAGACTTCAATAAGGTTAAGCCGCGATACCTAAGACAGATCTGCACTCGATGACACCTCGATAACAGCCGGTCCCCACACTTACGTCTTGCTCTCCTTACGTCAGTATACATCATATCAGTCTGTGACGCTGGCTTTGCAACATCTTGCGTGCCTTTAGGTTCGCCGTGACCAACACTTACCATGCACTGACCACAAAAAATGGAGGCGCCGCGGCTTGAACCCTGGACCTTTCACATGCCAAGCGAACGCTCTACCAACTGAGCTACGCCCCATGAACGAGCAAACTGCGCTATTCCCCATTCTTTGCGACTCAGATGCGCACCGACACGATGGTTGGTTGGTTTGTAGCGGTGAAGGGAGCAGAGTACAAAGGCGCGGACCCGTTCATATACACAAAAGTTCCAAGTAGTTTCGATGCTCTGGTATTACAAATGCAAATTCCGTCTGTTTTTAACGTCTTAAATTGAAAGAGCCGTCACAAATTGCTCCGTTTTCACTCCTTGTCGACAATCATACAGCACCTGAGGTAACAAACACATCTCGAGCCCCATTGTGCACTCCATTATTCATGCCAACTCAGTGCCTCGCTCTTTACTACTGTGTACCAATCTTGTCGTCCAACTGCAAAACACTGGGCCACAACAAGTTTCCGCGTCTCCATTGCACTGCGCATACTACGAAACGCTCCCCAAACTTGGCACTCACCCTCGCAGCCGACTTTTCCGACTTTCCACGACGCTCACGCAACGCACACGCTAGTGACAGCATTATTTATAGTTCGACGTCGCGCCAAAGCGAATGAGCACATTTCGCCTACGGCTTAGGCCGCCCTCCTAGTCTGGCTGCTCGGTGTCTGCAGGCAGCGAGGGTCTGCAAGCTTCCCGTGTTCGCACCTATGTCACCTGTGCTTGCTTGTCAGAGACAGACTATCGCAAAACATACAACTCACTCCATGAATTGATTGCTACGGCATCTGTTATCAGCAGTCACAACTAGCAACACCTGTAGCAGATGACTGCACGCAAAGAATAGGAATGTGCAGTGGGATTTACGTGAACTCGGCGCAAGCTTGTATCTTCCTAGACACATCTGCTGGCTGTGAATTATTCCACTTGCATATCAAGGTGCGCATGTAGGTGTGTTAAAAATTCTGGAGGCACTGGGTATTGATCCCAGTACCTCTCGCAAACTAAGCGAGCGCTCTACCATCTGAGCTACGCCCGCCCCCCCGAAGACTAAGGGTGCTACATACAGCCATATAGACGACACAGACCCTTGCACTCCCATTATTCAGCAGACAAACACTACTCTCTATGTATCCGTTAGGGTGTCTTTCAGGTTTCGTGCATTCTGTATCGAATCGTAGTTGGCCACAATGAAAGTGGCACGTATAACGTCGAAAATAGAATTCGGACACCGCTCTGAGTAAGTCCAACGTGTTGTCCATCCTCTAGACTTCAATAAGGTTAAGCCGCGATACCTAAGACAGATCTGCACTCGATGACACCTCGATAACAGCCGGTCCCCACACTTACATCTTGCTCTCCTTACGTCAGTATACATCATATCAGTCTGTGACGCTGGCTTTGCAACATCTTGCGTGCCTTTAGGTTCGCCGTGACCAACACTTACCATGCACTGACCACAAAAAATGGAGGCGCCGCGGCTTGAACCCTGGACCTTTCACATGCCAAGCGAACGCTCTACCAACTGAGCTACGCCCCATGCACGAGCAAACTGCGCTATTCCCCATTCTTTGCGACTCAGATGCGCACCGACACGATGGTTGGTTGGTTTGTAGCGGTGAAGGGAGCAGAGTACAAAGGCGCGGACCCGTTCATATACACAAAAGTTCCAAGTAGTTTCGATGCTCTGGTATTACAAATGCAAATTCCGTCTGTTTTTAACGTCTTAAATTGAAAGAGCCGTCACAAATTGCTCCGTTTTCACTCCTTGTCGACAATCATACAGCACTTGAGGTAACAAACACATCTCGAGCCCCATTGTGCACTCCATTATTCATGCCAACTCAGTGCCTCGCTCTTTACTACTGTGTACCAATCTTGTCGTCCAACTGCAAAACACTGGGCCACAACAAGTTTCCGCGTCTCCATTGCACTGCGCATACTACGAAACGCTCCCCAAACTTGGCACTCACCCTCGCAGCCGACTTTTCCGACTTTCCAAACGCTCACGCTAGTGACAGCATTATTTATAGTTCGACGTCGCGCCAAAGCGAATGAGCACATTTCGCCTACGGCTTAGGCCGCCCTCCTAGTGTGGCTGCTCGGTGTCTGCAGGCAGCGAGGGTCTGCAAGCTTCCCGTGTTCGCACCTATGTCACCTGTGCTTGCTTGTCAGAGACAGACTATCGCAAAACATACAACTCACTCCATGAATTGATTGCTACGGCATCTGTTATCAGCAGTCACAACTAGCAATACCAGTAGCAGCTGACTGCACGCAAAGAATAGGAATGTTCAGTGGGATTTACGTGAACTCGGCGCAAGCTTGTATCTTCCTAGACACATCTGCTGGCTGTGAATTATTCCACTTGCATATCAAGGAGCGCATGTAGGTGTGTTAAAAATTCTGGAGGCACTGGGTATTGATCCCAGTACCTCTCGCATACTAAGCGAGCGCTCTACCATCTGAGCTACGCCCGCCCCCCCGAAGACTAAGGGTGCTACATACAGCCATATAGACGACACAGACCCTTGTACTCCCATTATTCAGCAGACAAACACTACTCTCTATGTATCCGTTAGGGTGTCTTTCAGGTTTCGTGCATTCTGTATCGAATCGTAGTTGGCCACAATGAAAGTGGCACGTATAACGTCGAAAATAGAATTCGGACACCGCTCTGAGTAAGACCAACGTGTTGTCCACACTCTAGGATTCACTGAGGTTAAGCCGCGATACCTAAGACAGATCTACACTCGATGACACCTCGATAACAGCCGGTCCCCACACTTACATCTTGCTCTCCTTACGTCAGTATACATCATATCAGTCTGTGACGCTGGCTTTGCAACATCTTGCGTGCCTTTAGGTTCGCCACGACCAACACTTACCATGCACTGACCACAAAAAATGGAGGCGCCGCGGCTTGAACCCTGGACCATTCACAGGCCAAGCGAACGCTCTACCAACTGAGCTACGCCCCTTGCACGAGCAAACTGCGCTATTCCCCATTCTTTGCGACTCAGATGCGCGCGGACACGATGGTTGGTTGGTTTGTAGCGGTGAAGGGAGCAGAGTACAAAGGCGCGGACCCGTTCATATACACAAAAGTTCCAAGTAGTTTCGATGCTCTGGTATTACAAATGCAAATTCCGTCTGTTTTTAATGTCTTAAATTGAAAGAGCCGTCACAAATTGCTCCGTTTTCACTCCTTGTCGACAATCATACAGCACCTGAGGTAACAAACACATCTCGAGCCCCATTGTGCACTCCATTATTCATGCCAACTCAGTGCCTCGCTCTTTACTACTGTGTACCAATCTTGTCGTCCAACTGCAAAACACTGGGCCACAACAAGTTTCCGCGTCTCCATTGCACTGCGCATACTACGAAACGCTCCCCAAACTTGGCACTCACCCTCGCAGCCGACTTTTCCGACTTTCCACGACGCTCACGCAACGCACACGCTAGTGACAGCATTATTTATAGTTCGACGTCGCGCCAAAGCGAATGAGCACATTTCGCCTACGGCTTAGGCCGCCCTCCTAGTCTGGCTGCTCGGTGTCTGCAGGCAGCGAGGGTCTGCAAGCTTCCCGTGTTCGCACCTATGTCACCTGTGCTTGCTTGTCAGAGACAGACTATCGCAAAACATACAACTCACTCCATGAATTGATTGCTACGGCATCTGTTATCAGCAGTCACAACTAGCAACACCAGTAGCAGCTGACTGCACGCAAAGAATAGGAATGTGCAGTGGGATTTACGTGAACTCGGCGCAAGCTTGTATCTTCCTAGACACATCTGCTGGCTGTGAATTATTCCACTTGCATATCAAGGTGCGCATGTAGGTGTGTTAAAAATTCTGGAGGCACTGGGTATTGATCCCAGTACCTCTCGCATACTAAGCGAGCGCTCTACCATCTGAGCTACGCCCGCCCCCCCCGAAGACTAAGGGTGCTACATACAGCCATATAGACGACACAGACCCTTGCACTCCCATTATTCAGCAGACAAACACTACTCTCTATGTATCCGTTAGGGTGTCTTTCAGGTTTCGTGCATTCTGTATCGAATCGTAGTTGGCCACAATGAAAGTGGCACGTATAACGTCGAAAATAGAATTCGGACACCGCTCTGAGTAAGTCCAACGTGTTGTCCATCCTCTAGACTTCAATGAGGTTAAGCCGCGATACCTAAGACAGATCTGCACTCGATGACACCTCGATAACAGCCGGTCCCCACACTTACATCTTGCTCTCCTTACGTCAGTATACATCATATCAGTCTGTGACGCTGGCTTTGCAACATCTTGCGTGCCTTTAGGTTCGCCGTGACCAACACTTACCATGCACTGACCATAAAAAATGGAGGCGCCGCGGCTTGAACCCTGGACCTTTCACATGCCAAGCGAACGCTCTACCAACTGAGCTACGCCCCATGCACGAGCAAACTGCGCTATTCCCCATTCTTTGCGACTCAGATGCGCACCGACACGATGGTTGGTTGGTTTGTAGCGGTGAAGGCAGCAGAGTACAAAGGCGCGGACCCGTTCATATACACAAAAGTTCCAAGTACTTTCGATGCTCTGGTATTACAAATGCAAATTCCGTCTGTTTTTAACGTCTTAAATTGAAAGAGCCGTCACAAATTGCTCCGTTTTCACTCCTTGTCGACAATCATACAGCACCTGAGGTAACAAACACATCTCGAGCCCCATTGTGCACTCCATTATTCATGCCAACTCAGTGCCTCGCTCTTTACTACTGTGTACCAATCTTGTCGTCCAACTGCAAAACACTGGGCCACAACAAGTTTCCGCGTCTCCATTGCACTGCGCATACTACGAAACGCTCCCCAAACTTGGCACTCACCCTCGCAGCCGACTTTTCCGACTTTCCAAACGCTCACGCTAGTGACAGCATTATTTATAGTTCGACGTCGCGCCAAAGCGAATGAGCACATTTCGCCTACGGCTTAGGCCGCCCTCCTAGTGTGGCTGCTCGGTGTCTGCAGGCAGCGAGGGTCTGCAAGCTTCCTGTGTTCGCACCTATGTCACCTGTGCTTGCTTGTCAGAGACAGACTATCGCAAAACATACAACTCACTCCATGAATTGATTGCTACGGCATCTGTTATCAGCAGTCACAACTAGCAATACCAGTAGCAGCTGACTGCACGCAAAGAATAGGAATGTTCAGTGGGATTTACGTGAACTCGGCGCAAGCTTGTATCTTCCTAGACACATCTGCTGGCTGTGAATTATTCCACTTGCATATCAAGGTGCGCATGTAGGTGTGTTAAAAATTCTGGAGGCACTGGGTATTGATCCCAGTACCTCTCGCATACTAAGCGAGCGCTCTACCATCTGAGCTACGCCCGCCTCCCCGAAGACTAAGGGTGCTACATACAGCCATATAGACGACACAGACCCTTGCACTCCCATTATTCAGCAGACAAACACTACTCTCTATGTATCCGTTAGGGTGTCTTTCAGGTTTCGTGCATTCTGTATCGAATCGTAGTTGGCCACAATGAAAGTGGCACGTATAACGTCGAAAATAGAATTCGGACACCGCTCTGAGTAAGACCAACGTGTTGTCCACACTCTAGGATTCACTGAGGTTAAGCCGCGATACCTAAGACAGATCTACACTCGATGACACCTCGATAACAGCCGGTCCCCACACTTACATCTTGCTCTCCTTACGTCAGTATACATCATATCAGTCTGTGACGCTGGCTTTGCAACATCTTGCGTGCCTTTAGGTTCGCCACGACCAACACTTACCATGCACTGACCACAAAAAATGGAGGCGCCGCGGCTTGAACCCTGGACCATTCACATGCCAAGCGAACGCTCTACCAACTGAGCTACGCCCCTTGCACGAGCAAACTGCGCTATTCCCCATTCTTTGCGACTCAGATGCGCGCGGACACGATGGTTGGTTGGTTTGTAGCGGTGAAGGGAGCAGAGTACAAAGGCGCGGACCCGTTCATATACACAAAAGTTCCAAGTAGTTTCGATGCTCTGGTATTACAAATGCAAATTCCGTCTGTTTTTAATGTCTTAAATTGAAAGAGCCGTCACAAATTGCTCCGTTTTCACTCCTTGTCGACAATCATACAGCACCTGAGGTAACAAACACATCTCGAGCCCCATTGTGCACTCCATTATTCATGCCAACTCAGTGCCTCGCTCTTTACTACTGTGTACCAATCTTGTCGTCCAACTGCAAAACACTGGGCCACAACAAGTTTCCGCGTCTCCATTGCACTGCGCATACTACGAAACGCTCCCCAAACTTGGCACTCACCCTCGCAGCCGACTTTTCCGACTTTCCACGACGCTCACGCAACGCACACGCTAGTGACAGCATTATTTATAGTTCGACGTCGCGCCAAAGCGAATGAGCACATTTCGCCTACGGCTTAGGCCGCCCTCCTAGTCTGGCTGCTCGGTGTCTGCAGGCAGCGAGGGTCTGCAAGCTTCCCGTGTTCGCACCTATGTCACCTGTGCTTGCTTGTCAGAGACAGACTATCGCAAAACATACAACTCACTCCATGAATTGATTGCTACGGCATCTGTTATCAGCAGTCACAACTAGCAACACCAGTAGCAGCTGACTGCACGCAAAGACTAGGAATGTGCAGTGGGATTTACGTGAACTCGGCGCAAGCTTGTATCTTCCTAGACACATCTGCTGGCTGTGAATTATTCCACTTGCATATCAAGGTGCGCATGTAGGTGTGTTAAAAATTCTGGAGGCACTGGGTATTGATCCCAGTACCTCTCGCATACTAAGCGAGCGCTCTACCATCTGAGCTACGCCCGCCCACCCGAAGACTAAGGGTGCTACATACAGCCATATAGACGACACAGACCCTTGCACTCCCATTATTCAGCAGACAAACACTACTCTCTATGTATCCGTTAGGGTGTCTTTCAGGTTTCGTGCATTCTGTATCGAATCGTAGTTGGCCACAATGAAAGTGGCACGTATAACGTCGAAAATAGAATTCGGACACCGCTCTGAGTAAGTCCAACGTGTTGTCCATCCTCTAGACTTCAATGAGGTTAAGCCGCGATACCTAAGACAGATCTGCACTCGATGACACCTCGATAACAGCCGGTCCCCACACTTACATCTTGCTCTCCTTACGTCAGTATACATCATATCAGTCTGTGACGCTGGCTTTGCAACATCTTGCGTGCCTTTAGGTTCGCCGTGACCAACACTTACCATGCACTGACCATAAAAAATGGAGGCGCCGCGGCTTGAACCCTGGACCTTTCACATGCCAAGCGAACGCTCTACCAACTGAGCTACGCCCCATGCACGAGCAAACTGCGCTATTCCCCATTCTTTGCGACTCAGATGCGCACCGACACGATGGTTGGTTGGTTTGTAGCGGTGAAGGCAGCAGAGTACAAAGGCGCGGACCCGTTCATATACACAAAAGTTCCAAGTACTTTCGATGCTCTGGTATTACAAATGCAAATTCCGTCTGTTTTTAACGTCTTAAATTGAAAGAGCCGTCACAAATTGCTCCGTTTTCACTCCTTGTCGACAATCATACAGCTTCTGAGGTAACAAACACATCTCGAGCCCCATTGTGCACTCCATTATTCATGCCAACTCAGTGCCTCGCTCTTTACTACTGTGTACCAATCTTGTCGTCCAACTGCAAAACACTGGGCCACAACAAGTTTCCGCGTCTCCATTGCACTGCGCATACTACGAAACGCACCCCAAACTTGGCACTCACCCTCGCAGCCGACTTTTCCGACTTTCCACGACGCTTACGCAACGCACACGCTAGTGACAGCATTATTTATAGTTCGACGTCGCGCCAAAGCGAATGAGCACATTTCGCCTACGGCTTAGGCCGCCCTCCTAGTGTGGCTGCTCGGTGTCTGCAGGCAGCGAGGGTCTGCAAGCTTCCCGTGTTCGCACCTATGTCACCTGTGCTTGCTTGTCAGAGACAGACTATCGCAAAACATACAACTCACTCCATGAATTGATTGCTACGGCATCTGTTATCAGCAGTCACAACTAGCAACACCAGTAGCAGCTGACTGCACGCAAAGAATAGGAATGTGCAGTGGGATTTACGTGAACTCGGCGCAAGCTTGTATCTTCCTAGACACATCTGCTGGCTGTGAATTATTCCACTTGCATATCAAGGTGCGCATGTAGGTGTGTTAAAAATTCTGGAGGCACTGGGTATTGATCCCAGTACCTTTCGCATACTAAGCGAGCGCTCTACCATCTGAGCTACGCCCGCCCCCCCGAAGACTAAGGGTGCTACATACAGCCATATAGACGACACAGACCCTTGCACTCCCATTATTCAGCAGACAAACACTACTCTCTATGTATCCGTTTGGGTGTCTTTCAGGTTTCGTGCATTCTGTATCGAATCGTAGTTGGCCACAATGAAAGTGGCACGTATAACGTCGAAAATAGAATTCGGACACCGCTCTGAGTAAGTCCAACGTGTTGTCCATCCTCTAGACTTCAATGAGGTTAAGCCGCGATACCTAAGACAGATCTGCACTCGATGACACCTCGATAACAGCCGGTCCCCACACTTACATCTTGCTCTCCTTACGTCAGTATACATCATATCAGTCTGTGACGCTGGCTTTGCAACATCTTGCGTGCCTTTAGGTTCGCCGTGACCAACACTTACCATGCACTGACCATAAAAAATGGAGGCGCCGCGGCTTGAACCCTGGACCTTTCACATGCCAAGCGAACGCTCTACCAACTGAGCTACGCCCCTTGCACGAGCAAACTGCGCTATTCCCCATTCTTTGCGACTCAGATGCGCACCGACACGATGGTTGGTTGGTTTGTAGCGGTGAAGGGAGCAGAGTACAAAGGCGCGGACCCGTTCATATACACAAAAGTTCCAAGTAGTTTCGATGCTCTGGTATTACAAATGCAAATTCCGTCTGTTTTTAACGTCTTAAATTGAAAGAGCCGTCACAAATTGCTCCGTTTTCACTCCTTGTCGACAATCATACAGCACCTGAGGTAACAAACACATCTCGAGCCCCATTGTGCACTCCATTATTCATGCCAACTCAGTGCCTCGCTCTTTACTACTGTGTACCAATGTTGTCGTCCAACTGCAAAACACTGGGCCACAACAAGTTTCCGCGTCTCCATTGCACTGCGCATACTACGAAACGCTCCCCAAACTTGGCACTCACCCTCGCAGCCGACTTTTCCGACTTTCCAAACGCTCACGCTAGTGACAGCATTATTTATAGTTCGACGTCGCGCCAAAGCGAATGAGCACATTTCGCCTACGGCTTAGGCCGCCCTCCTAGTGTGGCTGCTCGGTGTCTGCAGGAAGCGAGGGTCTGCAAGCTTCCCGTGTTCGCACCTATGTCACCTGTGCTTGCTTGTCAGAGACAGACTATCGCAAAACATACAACTCACTCCATGAATTGATTGCTACGGCATCTGTTATCAGCAGTCACAACTAGCAACACCAGTAGCAGCTGACTGCACGCAAAGAATTGAAATGTTCAGTGGGATTTACGTGAACTCGGCGCAAGCTTGTATCTTCCTAGACACATCTGCTGGCTGTGAATTATTCCACTTGCATATCAAGGTGCGCATGTAGGTGTGTTAAAAATTCTGGAGGCACTGGGTATTGATCCCAGTACCTCTCGCATACTAAGCGAGCGCTCTACCATCTGAGCTACGCCCGCCCACCCGAAGACTAAGGGTGCTACATACAGCCATATAGACGACACAGACCCTTGCACTCCCATTATTCAGCAGACAAACACTACTCTCTATGTATCCGTTAGGGTGTCTTTCAGGTTTCGTGCATTCTGTATCGAATCGTAGTTGGCCACAATGAAAGTGGCACGTATAACGTCGAAAATAGAATTCGGACACCGCTCTGAGTAAGTCCAACGTGTTGTCCATCCTCTAGACTTCAATGAGGTTAAGCCGCGATACCTAAGACAGATCTGCACTCGATGACACCTCGTTAACAGCCGGTCCCCACACTTACATCTTGCTCTCCTTACGTCAGTATACATCATATCAGTCTGTGACGCTGGCTTTGCAACATCTTGCGTGCCTTTAGGTTCGCCGCGACCAACACTTACCATGCACTGACCACAAAAAATGGAGGCGCCGCGGCTTGAACCCTGGACCTTTCACATGCCAAGCGAACGCTCTACCAACTGAGCTACGCCCCATGCACGAGCAAACTGCGCTATTCCCCATTCTTTGCGACTCAGATGCGCACCGACACGATGGTTGGTTGGTTTGTAGCGGTGAAGGGAGCAGAGTACAAAGGCGCGGACCCGTTCATATACACAAAAGTTCCAAGTAGTTTCGATGCTCTGGTATTACAAATGCAAATTCCGTCTGTTTTTAACGTCTTAAATTGAAAGAGCCGTCACAAATTGCTCCGTTTTCACTCCTTGTCGACAATCATACAGCACCTGAGGTAACAAACACATCTCAAGCCCCATTGTGCACTCCATTATTCATGCCAACTCAGTGCCTCGCTCTTTACTACTGTGTACCAATCTTGTCGTCCAACTGCAAAACACTGGGCCACAACAAGTTTCCGCGTCTCCATTGCACTGCGCATACTACGAAACGCTCCCCAAACTTGGCACTCACCCTCGCAGCCGACTTTTCCGACTTTCCACGACGCTCACGCTAGTGACAGCATTATTTATAGTACGACGTCGCGCCAAAGCGAATGAGCACATTTCGCCAACGGCTTAGGCCGCCCTCCTAGTGTGGCTGCTCCGTGTCTGCAGGCAGCGAGGGTCTGCAAGCTTCCTGTGTTCGCACCTATGTCACCTGTGCTTGCTTGTCAGAGACAGACTATCGCAAAACATACAACTCACTCCATGAATTGATTGCTACGGCATCTGTTATCAGCAGTCACAACTAGCAACACCAGTAGCAGCTGACTGCACGCAAAGAATAGGAATGTGCAGTGGGATTTACGTGAACTCGGCGCAAGCTTGTATCTTCCTAGACACATCTGCTGGCTGTGAATTATTCCACTTGCATATCAAGGTGCGCATGTAGGTGTGTTAAAAATTCTGGAGGCACTGGGTATTGATCCCAGTAGCTCTCGCATACTAAGCGAGCGCTGTACCATCTGAGCTACGCCCCCCCCCCCCCCCCCCCCCCCGAAGACTAACGGTGCTACATACAGCCATATAGATGACACAGACCCTTGCACACCCATTATTCAGCAGACAAACACTACTCTCTATGTATCCGTTAGGGTGTCTTTCAGGTTTCGTGTATTCTGTATCGAATCGTAGTTGGCCACAATGAAAGTGGCACGTATAACGTCGAAAATAGAATTCGGACACCGCTCTGAGTAAGACCAACGTGTTGTCCACACTCTAGGATTCACTGAGGTTAAGCCGCGATACCTAAGACAGATCTACACTCGATGACACCTCGATAACAGCCGGTCCCCACACTTACATCTTGCTCTCCTTACGTCAGTATACATCATATCAGTCTGTGACGCTGGCTTTGCAACATCTTGCGTGCCTTTAGGTTCGCCGCGACCAACACTTACCATGCACTGACCACAAAAAATGGAGGCGCCGCGGCTTGAACCCTGGACCATTCACATGCCAAGCGAACGCTCTACCAACTGAGCTACGCCCCATGCACGAGCAAACTGCGCTATTCCCCATTCTTTGCGACTCAGATGCGCGCGGACACGATGATTGGTTGGTTTGTAGCGGTGAAGGGAGCAGAGTACAAAGGCGCGGACCCGTTCATATACACAAAAGTTCCAAGTAGTTTCGATGCTCTGGTATTACAAATGCAAATTCCGTCTGTTTTTAACGTCTTAAATTGAAAGAGCCGTCACAAATTGCTCCGTTTTCACTCCTTGTCGACAATCATACAGCACCTGAATTAACAAACACATCTCAAGCCCCATTGTGCACTCCATTATTCATGCCAACTCAGTGCCTCGCTCTTTACTACTGTGTACCAATCTTGTCGTCCAACTGCAAAACACTGGGCCACAACAAGTTTCCGCGTCTCCATTGCACTGCGCATACTACGAAACGCTCCCCAAACTTGGCACTCACCCTCGCAGCCGACTTTTCCGACTTTCCACGACGCTCACGCTAGTGACAGCATTATTTATAGTTCGACGTCGCGCCAAAGCGAATGAGCACATTTCGCCAACGGCTTAGGCCGCCCTCCTAGTGTGGCTGCTCGGTGTCTGCAGGCAGCGAGGGTCTGCAAGCTTCCTGTGTTCGCAACTATGTCACCTGTGCTTGCTTGTCAGAGACAGACTATCGCAAAACATACAACTCACTCCATGAATTGATTGCTACGGCATCTGTTATCAGCAGTCACAACTAGCAACACCAGTAGCAGCTGACTGCACGCAACGAATAGGAATGTGCAGTGGGATTTACGTGAACTCGGCGCAAGCTTGTATCTTCCTAGACACATCTGCTGGCTGTGAATTATTCCACTTGCATATCAAGGTGCGCATGTAGGTGTGTTAAAAATTCTGGAGGCACTGGGTATTGATCCCAGTACCTCTCGCATACTAAGCGAGCGCTGTACCATCTGAGCTACGCCCGCCCCCCCAAAGACTAATGGTGCTACATACAGCCATATAGACGACACAGACCCTTGCACTCCCATTATTCAGCAGACAAACACTACTCTCTATGTATCCGTTAGGGTGTCTTTCAGGTTTCGTGCATTCTGTATCGAATCGTATTTGGCCACAATGAAAGTGGCACGTATAACGTCGAAAATAGAATTCGGACACCGCTCTGAGTAAGACCAACGTGTTGTCCACACTCTAGGATTCAATGAGGTTAAGCCGCGATACCTAAGACAGATCTAGACTCGATGACACCTCGATAACAGCCGGTCCCCACACTTACATTTTGTTCTCCTTACGTCAGTATACATCATATCAGTCTGTGACGCTGGCTTTGCAACATCTTGCGTGCCTTTAGGTTCGCCGCGACCAACACTTACCATGCACTGACCACAAAAAATGGAGGCGCCGCGGCTTGAACCCTGGACCTTTCACATGCCAAGCGAACGCTCTACCAACTGAGCTACGCCCCATGCGCTATTCCCCATTGTTTGCGACTCAGATGCGCGCGGACACGATGGTTGGTTGGTTTGTAGCGGTGAAGGGAGCAGAGTACAAAGGCGCGGACCCGTTCATATACACAAAAGTTCCAAGTAGTTTCGATGCTCTGGTATTACAAATGCAAATTCCGTCTGTTTTTAACGTCTTAAATTGAAAGAGCCGTCACAAATTGCTCCGTTTTCACTCCTTGTCGACAATCATACAGCACCTGAGGTAACAAACACATCTCGAGCCCCATTGTGCACTCCATTATTCATGCCAACACAGTGCCTCGCTCTTTACTACTGTGTACCAATCTTGTCGTCCAACTGCAAAACACTGGGCCACAACAAGTTTCCGCGTCTCCATTGCACTGCGCATACTACGAAACGCTCCCCAAACTTGGCACTCACCCTCGCAGCCGACTTTTCCGACTTTCCACGACGCTCACGCTAGTGACAGCATTATTTATAGTTCGACGTCGCGCCAAAGCGAATGAGCACATTTCGCCTACGGCTTAGGCCGCCCTCCTAGTGTGGCTGCTCGGTGTCTGCAGGCAGCGAGGGTCTGCAAGCTTCCGTGTTCGCACCTATGTCACCTGTGCTTGCTTGTCAGAGACAGACTATCGCAAAACATACAACTCACTCCATGAATTGATTGCTACGGCATCTGTTATCAGCAGTCACAACTAGCAACACCAGTAGCAGCTGACTGCACGCAAAGAATAGGAATGTGCAGTGGGATTTACGTGAACTCGGCGCAAGCTTGTATCTTCCTAGACACATCTGCTGGCTGTGAATTATTCCACTTGCATATCAAGGTGCGCATGTAGGTGTGTTAAAAATTCTGGAGGCACTGGGTATTGATCCCAGTACCTCTCGCATACTAAGCGAGCGCTGTACCATCTGAGCTACGCCCGGCCCCCGAAGACTAATGGTGCTACATACAGCCATATAGATGACACAGACCCTTGCACTCCCATTATTCAGCAGACAAACACTACTCTCTATGTATCCGTTAGGGTGTCTTTCAGGTTTCGTGTATTCTGTATCGAATCGTAGTTGGCCACAATGAAAGTGGCACGTATAACGTCGAAAATAGAATTCGGACACCGCTCTGAGTAAGACCAACGTGTTGTCCACACTCTAGGATTCAATGAGGTTAAGCCGCGATACCTAAGACAGATCTGCACTCGATGACACCTCGATAACAGCCGGTCCCCACACTTACATCTTGCTCTCCTTACGTCAGTATACATCATATCAGTCTGTGACGCTGGCTTTGCAACATCTTGCGTGCCTTTAGGTTCGCCGTGACCAACACTTACCATGCACTGACCATAAAAAATGGAGGCGCCGCGGCTTGAACCCTGGACCTTTCACATGCCAAGCGAACGCTCTACCAACTGAGCTACGCCCCATGCACGAGCAAACTGCGCTATTCCCCATTCTTTGCGACTCAGATGCGCACCGACACGATGGTTGGTTGGTTTGTAGCGGTGAAGGGAGCAGAGTGCAAAGGCGCGGACCCGTTCATATACACAAAAGTTCCAAGTAGTTTCGATGCTCTGGTATTACAAATGCAAATTCCGTCTGTTTTTAACGTCTTAAATTGAAAGAGCCGTCACAAATTGCTCCGTTTTCACTCCTTGTCGACAATCATACAGCACCTGAGGTAACAAACACATCTCGAGCCCCATTGTGCACTCCATTATTCATGCCAACTCAGTGCCTCGCTCTTTACTACTGTGTACCAATCTTGTCGTCCAACTGCAAAACACTGGGCCACAACAAGTTTCCGCGTCTCCATTGCACTGCGCATACTACGAAACGCTCCCCAAACTTAGCACTCACCCTCGCAGCCGACTTTTCCGACTTTCCAAACGCTCACGCTAGTGACAGCATTATTTATAGTTCGACGTCGCGCCAAAGCGAATGAGCACATTTCGCCTACGGCTTAGGCCGCCCTCCTAGTGTGGCTGCTCGGTGTCTGCAGGAAGCGAGGGTCTGCAAGCTTCCCGTGTTCGCACCTATGTCACCTGTGCTTGCTTGTCAGAGACAGACTATCGCAAAACATACAACTCACTCCATGAATTGATTGCTACGGCATCTGTTATCAGCAGTCACAACTAGCAACACCAGTAGCAGCTGACTGCACGCAAAGAATAGAAATGTTCAGTGGGATTTACGTGAACTCGGCGCAAGCTTGTATCTTCCTAGACACATCTGCTGGCTGTGAATTATTCCACTTGCATATCAAGGTGCGCATGTAGGTGTGTTAAAAATTCTGGAGGCACTGGGTATTGATCCCAGTACCTCTCGCATACTAAGCGAGCGCTCTACCATCTGAGCTACGCCCGCCCACCCGAAGACTAAGGGTGCTACATACAGCCATATAGACGACACAGACCCTTGCACTCCCATTATTCAGCAGACAAACACTACTCTCTATGTATCCGTTAGGGTGTCTTTCAGGTTTCGTGCATTCTGTATCGAATCGTAGTTGGCCACAATGAAAGTGGCACGTATAACGTCGAAAATAGAATTCGGACACCGCTCTGAGTAAGTCCAACGTGTTGTCCATCCTCTAGACTTCAATGAGGTTAAGCCGCGGTACCTAAGACAGATCTGCACTCGATGACACCTCGTTAACAGCCGGTCCCCACACTTACATCTTGCTCTCCTTACGTCAGTATACATCATATCAGTCTGTGACGCTGGCTTTGCAACATCTTGCGTGCCTTTAGGTTCGCCGCGACCAACACTTACCATGCACTGACCACAAAAAATGGAGGCGCCGCGGCTTGAACCCTGGACCTTTCACATGCCAAGCGAACGCTCTACCAACAGAGCTACGCCCCATGCACGAGCAAACTGCGCTATTCCCCATTCTTTGCGACTCAGATGCGCACGGACACGATGGTTGGTTGGTTTGTAGCGGTGAAGGGAGCA
This sequence comes from Schistocerca gregaria, assembly GCF_023897955.1. NCBI lineage: Eukaryota > Metazoa > Arthropoda > Insecta > Orthoptera > Acrididae > Schistocerca > Schistocerca gregaria. The sequence continues at coordinate 22,670,884 of NC_064929.1, read as the reverse complement.
GAGTACAAAGGCGCGGACCCGTTCATATACACAAAAGTTCCAAGTAGTTTCGATGCTCTGGTATTACAAATGCAAATTCCGTCTGTTTTTAACGTCTTAAATTGAAAGAGCCGTCACAAATTGCTCCGTTTTCACTCCTTGTCGACAATCATACAGCACCTGAGGTAACAAACACATCTCAAGCCCCATTGTGCACTCCATTATTCATGCCAACTCAGTGCCTCGCTCTTTACTACTGTGTACCAATCTTGTCGTCCAACTGCAAAACACTGGGCCACAACAAGTTTCCGCGTCTCCATTGCACTGCGCATACTACGAAACGCTCCCCAAACTTGGCACTCACCCTCGCAGCCGACTTTTCCGACTTTCCACGACGCTCACGCTAGTGACAGCATTATTTATAGTACGACGTCGCGCCAAAGCGAATGAGCACATTTCGCCAACGGCTTAGGCCGCCCTCCTAGTGTGGCTGCTCCGTGTCTGCAGGCAGCGAGGGTCTGCAAGCTTCCTGTGTTCGCACCTATGTCACCTGTGCTTGCTTGTCAGAGACAGACTATCGCAAAACATACAACTCACTCCATGAATTGATTGCTACGGCATCTGTTATCAGCAGTCACAACTAGCAACACCAGTAGCAGCTGACTGCACGCAAAGAATAGGAATGTGCAGTGGGATTTACGTGAACTCGGCGCAAGCTTGTATCTTCCTAGACACATCTGCTGGCTGTGAATTATTCCACTTGCATATCAAGGTGCGCATGTAGGTGTGTTAAAAATTCTGGAGGCACTGGGTATTGATCCCAGTAGCTCTCGCATACTAAGCGAGCGCTGTACCATCTGAGCTACGCCCCCCCCCCCCCCCCCCCCCCGAAGACTAACGGTGCTACATACAGCCATATAGATGACACAGACCCTTGCACACCCATTATTCAGCAGACAAACACTACTCTCTATGTATCCGTTAGGGTGTCTTTCAGGTTTCGTGTATTCTGTATCGAATCGTAGTTGGCCACAATGAAAGTGGCACGTATAACGTCGAAAATAGAATTCGGACACCGCTCTGAGTAAGACCAACGTGTTGTCCACACTCTAGGATTCACTGAGGTTAAGCCGCGATACCTAAGACAGATCTACACTCGATGACACCTCGATAACAGCCGGTCCCCACACTTACATCTTGCTCTCCTTACGTCAGTATACATCATATCAGTCTGTGACGCTGGCTTTGCAACATCTTGCGTGCCTTTAGGTTCGCCGCGACCAACACTTACCATGCACTGACCACAAAAAATGGAGGCGCCGCGGCTTGAACCCTGGACCATTCACATGCCAAGCGAACGCTCTACCAACTGAGCTACGCCCCATGCACGAGCAAACTGCGCTATTCCCCATTCTTTGCGACTCAGATGCGCGCGGACACGATGATTGGTTGGTTTGTAGCGGTGAAGGGAGCAGAGTACAAAGGCGCGGACCCGTTCATATACACAAAAGTTCCAAGTAGTTTCGATGCTCTGGTATTACAAATGCAAATTCCGTCTGTTTTTAACGTCTTAAATTGAAAGAGCCGTCACAAATTGCTCCGTTTTCACTCCTTGTCGACAATCATACAGCACCTGAGGTAACAAACACATCTCAAGCCCCATTGTGCACTCCATTATTCATGCCAACTCAGTGCCTCGCTCTTTACTACTGTGTACCAATCTTGTCGTCCAACTGCAAAACACTGGGCCACAACAAGTTTCCGCGTCTCCATTGCACTGCGCATACTACGAAACGCTCCCCAAACTTGGCACTCACCCTCGCAGCCGACTTTTCCGACTTTCCACGACGCTCACGCTAGTGACAGCATTATTTATAGTTCGACGTCGCGCCAAAGCGAATGAGCACATTTCGCCAACGGCTTAGGCCGCCCTCCTAGTGTGGCTGCTCGGTGTCTGCAGGCAGCGAGGGTCTGCAAGCTTCCTGTGTTCGCAACTATGTCACCTGTGCTTGCTTGTCAGAGACAGACTATCGCAAAACATACAACTCACTCCATGAATTGATTGCTACGGCATCTGTTATCAGCAGTCACAACTAGCAACACCAGTAGCAGCTGACTGCACGCAACGAATAGGAATGTGCAGTGGGATTTACGTGAACTCGGCGCAAGCTTGTATCTTCCTAGACACATCTGCTGGCTGTGAATTATTCCACTTGCATATCAAGGTGCGCATGTAGGTGTGTTAAAAATTCTGGAGGCACTGGGTATTGATCCCAGTACCTCTCGCATACTAAGCGAGCGCTGTACCATCTGAGCTACGCCCGCCCCCCCAAAGACTAATGGTGCTACATACAGCCATATAGACGACACAGACCCTTGCACTCCCATTATTCAGCAGACAAACACTACTCTCTATGTATCCGTTAGGGTGTCTTTCAGGTTTCGTGCATTCTGTATCGAATCGTATTTGGCCACAATGAAAGTGGCACGTATAACGTCGAAAATAGAATTCGGACACCGCTCTGAGTAAGACCAACGTGTTGTCCACACTCTAGGATTCAATGAGGTTAAGCCGCGATACCTAAGACAGATCTAGACTCGATGACACCTCGATAACAGCCGGTCCCCACACTTACATTTTGTTCTCCTTACGTCAGTATACATCATATCAGTCTGTGACGCTGGCTTTGCAACATCTTGCGTGCCTTTAGGTTCGCCGCGACCAACACTTACCATGCACTGACCACAAAAAATGGAGGCGCCGCGGCTTGAACCCTGGACCTTTCACATGCCAAGCGAACGCTCTACCAACTGAGCTACGCCCCATGCGCTATTCCCCATTGTTTGCGACTCAGATGCGCGCGGACACGATGGTTGGTTGGTTTGTAGCGGTGAAGGGAGCAGAGTACAAAGGCGCGGACCCGTTCATATACACAAAAGTTCCAAGTAGTTTCGATGCTCTGGTATTACAAATGCAAATTCCGTCTGTTTTTAACGTCTTAAATTGAAAGAGCCGTCACAAATTGCTCCGTTTTCACTCCTTGTCGACAATCATACAGCACCTGAGGTAACAAACACATCTCGAGCCCCATTGTGCACTCCATTATTCATGCCAACTCAGTGCCTCGCTCTTTACTACTGTGTACCAATCTTGTCGTCCAACTGCAAAACACTGGGCCACAACAAGTTTCCGCGTCTCCATTGCACTGCGCATACTACGAAACGCTCCCCAAACTTGGCACTCACCCTCGCAGCCGACTTTTCCGACTTTCCACGACGCTCACGCAACGCTCACGCTAGTGACAGCATTATTTATAGTTCGACGTCGCGCCAAAGCGAATGAGCACATTTCGCCTACGGCTTAGGCCGCCCTCCTAGTGTGGCAGCTCGGTGTCTGCAGGCAGCGAGGGTCTGCAAGCTTCCTGTGTTCGCACCTATGTCACCTGTGCTTGCTTGTCAGAGACAGACTATCGCAAAACATACAACTCACTCCATGAATTGATTGCTACGGCATCTGTTATCAGCAGTCACAACTAGCAACACCTGTAGCAGCTGACTGCACGCAAAGAATAGGAATGTGCAGTGGGATTTACGTGAACTCGGCGCAAGCTTGTATCTTCCTAGACACATCTGCTGGCTGTGAGTTATTCCACTTGCATATCAAGGTGCGCATGTAGGTGTGTTAAAAATTCTGGAGGCACTGGGTATTGATCCCATTACCTCTCGCATACTAAGCAAGCGCTCTACCTTCTGAGCTACGCCCGCCCCCCGAATTCTAATGGTGCTACATACAGCCATATAGACGACACAGAGCCTTGCACTCCCATTATTCAGCAGACAAACACTACTCTCTATGTATCCGTTAGGGTGTCTTTCAGGCTTCGTGCATTTTGTATCGAATCGTAGTTGGCCACAATGAAAGTGGCACGTATAACGTCGAAAATAGAATTCGGACACCGCTCTGAGTAAGACCAACGTGTTGTCCACCCTCTAGACATCAATGAGGTTAAGCCGCGATACCTAAGACAGATCGGCACTCGATGACACCTCGATAACAGCCGGTCCCCACACTTACATCTTGCTCTCCTTACGTCAGTATACATCATATCAGTCTGTGACGCTTGCTTTGCAACATCTTGCATGCCTTTAGGTTCGCCGCGACCAACACTTACCATGCACTCACCACAAAAAATTGAGGCGCCGCGGCTTGAACCCTGGTCCTTCCACATGCCAAGCGAACGCTCTACCAACTGAGCTACGCCCCATGCACGAGCAAACTGCGCTATTCCCCATTTTTTGCGACTCAGATGCGCACGGACACGATGGTTGGTTGGTTTGTAGCGGTGAAGGGAGCAGAGTACAAAGGCGCGGACCCGTTCATATACACAAAAGTTCCAAGTAGTTTCGATGCTCTGGTATTACAAATGCAAATTCCGTCTGTTTTTAACGTCTTAAATTGAAAGAGCCGTCACAAATTGCTCCGTTTTCACTCCTTGTCGACAATCATACAGCACCTGAGGTAACAAACACATCTCGAGCCCCATTGTGCACTCCATTATTCATGCCAACTCAGTGCCTCGCTCTTTACTACTGTGTACCAATCTTGTCGTCCAACTGCAAAACACTGGGCCACAACAAGTTTCCGCGTCTCCATTGCACTGCGCATACTACGAAACGCTCCCCAAACTTGGCACTCACCCTCGCAGCCGACTTTTCCGACTTTCCACGACGCTCACGCTAGTGACATTATTATTTATAGTTCGACGTCGCGCCAAAGCGAATGAGCACATTTCGCCTACGGCTTAGGCCGCCCTCCTAGTGTGGCTGCTCGGTGTCTGCAGGCAGCGAGGGTCTGCAAGCTTCCTGTGTTCGCACCTATGTCACCTGTGCTTGCTTGTCAGAGACAGACTATCGCAAAACATACAACTCAATCCATGAATTGATTGCTACGGCATCTGTTATCAGCAGTCACAACTAGCAACACCTGTAGCAGCTGACTGCATGCAAAGAATAGGAATGTGCAGTGGGATTTACGTGAACTCAGCGCAAGCTTGTATCTTCCTAGACACATCTGCTGGCTGTGAATTATTCCACTTGCATATCAAGGTGCGCATGTAGGTGTGTTAAAAATTCTGGAGGCACTGGGTATTGATCCCATTACCTCTCGCATACTAAGCAAGCGCTCTAACATCTGAGCTACGCCCCCCCCCCCCCCCCGAAGACTAATGGTGCTACATACAGCCATATAGACGACACAGACCCTTGCACTCCCATTATTCAGCAGACAAACATTACTCTCTATGTATCCGTTAGGGTGACTTTCAGGTTTCGTGCATTCTGTATCGAATCGTAGTTGGCCACAATGAAAGTGGCACGTATAACGTCGAAAATAGAATTCGGACACCGCTCTGAGTAAGACCAACGTGTTGTCCACCCTGTAGGCTTCAATGAGGTTAAGCCGCGATACCTAAGACAGATCTGCTCTCGATGACACCTCGATAACAGCCGTTCCCCACACTTACATCTTGCTCTCCTTACGTCAGTGTACATCATATCAGTCTGTGACGCTGGCTTTGCAACATCTTGCGTGCCTTTAGGTTCGCCGCGACCAACACTTACCATGCACTGACCTCAAAAAATGGAGTCGCCGCGGCTTGAACCCTGGACTTTTCACAAATGCGAAGCGAACGCTCTACCAACTGAGCTACACCCCACGCACGAGCAAACTGCGCTATTCCCAATTTTTTGCGACTCAGATGCGCACGGACACGATGGTTTGTTGGTTTGTAGCGGTAAAGGGAGCAGAGTACAAAGGCGCGGACCCGTTCATATACACAAAAGTTCCAAGTAGTTTCGATGCTCTGGTATTACAAATGCAAATTCCGTCTGTTTTTAACGTCTTAAATTGAAAGAGCCGTCACAAATTGCTCCGTTTTCACTCCTTGTCGACAATCGTACGGCACCTGAGGTAACAAACACATCTCGAGCCCCATTGTGCACTCCATTATTCATGCCAACTCAGTGCCTCGCTCTTTACTACTGTGTATCAATCTTGTCGTCCAACTGCAAAACACTGGGCCACAACAAGTTTCCGCGTCTCCATTGCACTGCGCATACTACGAAACGCTCCACAAACTTGGCACTCACCCTCGCAGCCGACTTTTCCGACTTTCCACGACGCTCACGCTAGTGACAGCATTATTTATAGTTCGACGTCGCGCCAAAGCGAATGAGCACATTTCGCCTACGGCTTAGGCCGCCCTCCTAGTGTGGCTGCTCGGTGTCTGCAGGCAGCGAGGGTCTGCAAGCTTCCTGTGTTCGCACCTATGTAACCTGTGCTTGCTTGTCAGAGACAGACTATCGCAAAACATACAACTCACTCCATGAATTGATTGCTACGGCATCTGTTATCAGCAGTCACAACTAGCAACACCAGTAGCAGCTGACTGTATGCAAAGAATAGGAATGTGCAGAGGGATTTACGTGAACTCGACGAAAGCTTGTATCTTCCTAGACACATCTGCTGGCTGTGAATTATTCCACTTGCATATCAAGGTGCGCAAGTAGGTGTGTTAAAAATTCTGGAGGCACTGGGTATTGATCCCAGTACCTCTCGCATACTAAGCGAGCGCTCTACCATCTGAGCTACGCCCGCCGCCCCGAAGACTAATGGTGCTACATACAGCCATATTGTCGACACAGACCCTTGCACTCCCATTATTCAGCAGACAAACACTACTCTCTATATATCCGTTAGGGTGTCTTTCAGGTTTCGTGCATTCTGTATCGAATCGTAGTTGGCCACAATGAAAGTGGCACGTATAACGTCGAAAATAGAATTCGGACACCGCTCTGAGTAAGACCAACGTGTTGTCCACCCTCTAGACTTCAATAAGGTTAAGCCGCGATACCTGAGACAGATCTGCACTCGATGACACCTCGATAACAGCCGGTCCCCACACTTACATCTTGCTCTCCTTACGTCAGTATACATCATATCAGTCTGTGACGCTGGCTTTGCAACATCTTGCGTGCCTTTAGGTTCGCCGCGACCAACACTTACCATGCACTGACCACAAAAAATGGAGGCGCCGCGGCTTGAACCCTGGACGTTTCACATGCGAAGCGAACGCTCTACCAACTGCGCTACGCCCCATGCACGAACAAACTGCGCTATTCCCCATTCATTGCGACTCAGATGCGCACGGACACGATGGTTGGTTGGTTTGTAGCGGTGAAGGGAGCAGAGTACAAAGGCGCGGACCCGTTCATATACACAAAAGTTCCAAGTAGTTTCGATGCTCTGGTATTACAAATGCAAATTCCGTCTGTTTTTAACGTCTTAAATTGAAAGAGCCGTCACAAATTGCTCCGTTTTCACTCCTTGTCGACAATCATACAGCACCTGAGGTAACAAACACATCTCGAACCCCATTGTGCACTCAGTGCCTCGCTCTTTACTACTGTGTACCAATCTTGTCGTCCAACTGCAAAACACTGGGCCACAACAAGTTTCCGCGTCTCCATTGCACTGCGCATACTACGAAACGCTCCCCAAACTTGGCACTCACCCTCGCAGCCGACTTTTCCGACTTTCCACGACGCTCACGCTAGTGACAGCATTATTTATAGATCGACGTCGCGCCAAAGCGAATGAGCACATTTCGCCTACGGCTTAGGCCGCCCTCCTAGTGTGGCTGCTCGGTGTCTGCAGGCAGCGAGGGTCTGCAAGCTTCTTGTGTTCGCACCTATTTCACCTGTGCTTGCTTGTAAGAGACGGACTATCGCAAAACATACAACTCACTCCATGAATCGATTGCTACGGCATCTGTTATCAACACTTACCATGCACTGACCACAAAAAATGGATGCGCCGCGGCTTGAACCTTGGACATTTCACATGCGAAGCGAATGCTCTACCAACTGAGCTACGCTACATGCACGAGCAAACTGCGCTATTCCCCATTCTTTGCGACTCAGATGCGCACGGACACGATGGTTGGTTGGTTTGTAGCGGTGAAGGGAGCAGAGTACAAAGGCGCGGACCAGTTCATATACACAAAAGTTCCAAGTAGTTTCGATGCTCTGGTATTACAAATGCAAATTCCGTCTGTTTTTAACGTCTTAAATTGAAAGAGCCGTCACAAATTGCTCCGTTTTCACTCCTTGTCGACAATCATACAGCACCTGAGGTAACAAACACATCTCGAGCCCCATTGTGCACTCCATTATTCATGCCAACTCAGTGCCTCGCTCTTTACTACTGTGTACCAATCTTGTCGTCCAACTGCAAAACACTGGGCCACAACAAGTTTCCGCGTCTCCATTGCATTGCGCATACTACGAAACGCTCGCCAAACTTGGCACTCACCCTCGCAGCCGACTTTTCCGACTTTCCACGACGCTCACGCTAGTGACAGCATTATTTATAGTTCGACGTCGCGCCAAAGCGAATGAGCACATTTCGCCTACGGCTTAGGCCGCCCTCCTAGTGTGGCTGCTCGGTGTCTGCAGGCAGCGAGGGTCTGCAAGCTTCCCGTGTTCGCACCTATGTCACCTGTGCTTGCTTGTCAGAGACAGACTATCGCAAAACATACAACTCACTCCATGAATTGATTCCTACGGCATCTGTTATCAGCAGTCACAACTAGCAACACCAGTAGCAGCTGACTGCACGCAAAGAATAGGAATGTGCAGTGGGATTTACGTGAACGCGGCGCAAGCTTGTATCTTCCTAGACACATCTGCTGGCAGTGAATTATTCCACTTGCATATCAAGGTGCGCATGTAGGTGTGTTAAAAATTCTGGAGGCACTGGGTATTGATCCCATTACCTCTCGCATACTAAGCAGGCGCTCTAACATCTGAGCTACGCCCGCCCCCCCGAAGACTAATGGTGCTACATACAGCCATATAGACGACACAGACCCTTGCACTCCCATTATTCAGCAGACAAACACTACTCTCTATGTATCCGTTAGGGTGTCTTTCAGGCTTCGTGCATTCTGTATCGAATCGTAGTTGGCCACAATGAAAGTGACACGTATAACGTCCAAAATAGAATTCGGACACCGCTCTGAGTAAGACCAACGTGTTGTCCACCCTCTAGACTTCAATGAGGTTAAGCCGCGATACCTAAGACAGATCTGCACTCGATGACACCTCGATAACAGCCGGTCCCCACACTTACATCTTGCTCTCCTTACGTCAGTATACATCATATCAGTCTGTGACGCTGGCTTTGCAATATCTTGCGTGCCTTTAGGTTCGCCGCGACCAACACTTACCATGCACTGACCTCAAAAAATGGAGTCGCCGCGGCTTGAACCCTGGACTTTTCACAAATGCGAAGCGAACGCTCTACCAACAGAGCTACGCCCATGAACGAGCAAACTGCGCTATTCCCCATTCTTTGCGACTCAGATGCGCACGGACACGATATTTGGTTGGTTTGTAGCGGTGAAGGGAGCAGAGCACAAAGGCACGGACCCGTTCATATACACAAAAGTTCCAAGTAGTTTCGATGCTCTGGTATTACAAATGCAAATTCCGTCTGTTTTTAACGTCTTAAATTGAAAGAGCCGTCACAAATTGCTCCGTTTTCACTCCTTGTCGACAATCATACAGCACCTGAGGTAACAAACACATCTCGAGCCCCATTGTGCACTCCATTATTCATGCCAACTCAGTGCCTCGCTCTTTACTACTGTGTACCAATCTTGTCGTCCAACTGCAAAACACTGGGCCACAACAAGTTTCCGCGTCTCCTTTTCACTGCGCGTACTACGAAACGCTCCCCAAACTTGGCACTCACCCTCGCAGCCGACTTTTCCGACTTTCCACGACGCTCACGCTAGTGACAGCATTATTTATAGTTCGACGTCGCGCCAAAGCGAATGAGCACATTTCGCCTACGGCTTAGGCCGCCCTCCTAGTGTGGCTGCCTGGTGTCTGCAGGCAGCGAGGATCTGCAAGCTTCCTGTGTTCGCACCTATGTCACCTGTGCTTGCTTGTCAGAGACAGACTATCGCAAAACATACAACTCACTCCATGAATTGATTGCTACGGCATCTGTTATCAGCAGTCACAACTAGCAACACCAGTAGCAGCTGACTGCACGCAAAGAATAGGAATGTGCAGTGGGATTTACGTGAACTCGGCGAAAGCTTGTATCTTCCTAGACACATCTGCTGGCTGTGAATTATTCCACTTGCATATCAAGGTGCGCATGTAGGTGTGTTAAAAATTCTGGAGGCACTAAGTATTGATCCCAGTACCTCTCGCATACTAAGCGAGCGCTCTACCATCTGAGCTACGCCCGCCGCCCCGAAGACTAATGGTGCTATATACAGCCATATTGTCGACACAGACCCTTGCACTCCCATTATTCAGCAGACAAAAACTACTCTCTATGTATCCGTTAGGGTGTCTTTCAGGTTTCGTGCATTCTGTATCGAATCACAGTTGGCCACAATGAAAGTGCCACGTATAACGTCGAAAATAGAATTCGGACACCGCTCTGAGTAAGACCAACGTGTTGTCCACCCTCTAGACTTCAATGAGGTGAAGCGGCGATACCTAAGACAGATCTGCACTCGATGACACCTCGATAACAGCCGGTCCCCACACTTACATCTTGCTCTCCTTACGTCAGTATACATCATATCAGTCTGTGACGCTGGCTTTGCAACATCTTGCGTGCCTTTAGGTTCGCCGCGACCAACACTTACCATGCACTGAACACAAAAGATGGAGGCGCCGCGGCTTGAACCCTGGACCTTTCACATGCCAAGCGAACGCTCTACCAACTGAGCTACGCCCCATGCACGAGCAAACTGCGCTATTCCCCATTCTTTGCGACTCAGATGCGCACCGACACGATGGTTGGTTGGTTTGTAGCGGTGAAGGGAGCAGAGTACAAAGGCGCGGACCCGTTCATATACAGAAAAGTTCCAAGTAGTTTCGATGCTCTGGTATTACAAATGCAAATTCCGTCTGTTTTTAACGTCTTAAATTGAAAGAGCCGTCACAAATAGCTCCGTCTTCACTCCTTGTCGACAATCATACGGCACCTGAGGTAACAAACACATCTCGAGCCCCATTGTGCACTCCATTATTCATGCCAACTCAGTGCCTCGCTCTTTACTACTGTGTACCAATCTTGTCGTCCAACTGCAAAACACTGGGCCACAACAAGTTTCCGCGTCTCCATTGCACTGCGCATACTACGAAACGCTCCCCAAACTTGGCACTCACCCTCGCAGCCGACTTTTCCGACTTTCCACGACGCTCACGCTAGTGACAGCATTATTTATAGTTCGATGTCACGCCAAAGCGAATGAGCACATTTCGCCTACGGCTTAGGCCGCCCTCCTAGTGTGGCTGCTCGGTGTCTGCAGGCAGCGAGGGTCTGCAAGCTTCCTGTGTTCGCACCTATGTCACCTGTGCTTGCTTGTCAGAGACAGACTATCGCAAAACATACAACTCACTCCATGAATTGATTGCTACGGCATCTGTTATCAGCAGTCACAACTAGCAACACCTGTAGCAGCTGACTGCATGCAAAGAATAGGAATGTGCAGTGGGATTTACGTGAACTCAGCGCAAGCTTGTATCTTCCTAGACACATCTGCTGGCTGTGAATTATTCCACTTGCATATCAAGGTGCGCATGTAGGTGTGTTAAAAATTCTGGAGGCACTGGGTATTGATCCCATTACCTCCCGCATACTAAGCAAGCGCTCTAACATCTGAGCTACGCCCGCCCCCCCGAAGACTAATGGTGCTACATACAGCCATATAGACGACACAGACCCTTGCACTCCCATTATTCAGCAGACAAACATTACTCTCTATGTATCCGTTAGGGTGTCTTTCAGGTTTCGTGCATTCTGTATCGAATCGTAGTTGGCCACAATGAAAGTGGCACGTATAAAGTCGAAAATAGAATTCGGACACCGCTCTGAGTAAGACCAACGTGTTGTCCACCCTCTAGACTTCAATGAGGTTAAGCCGCGATACCTAAGACAGATCTGCACTCGATGACACCTCGATAACAGCCGGTCCCCACACTTACATCTTGCTCTCCTTACGTCAGTGTACATCATATCAGTCTGTGACGCTGGCTTTGCAACATCTTGCGTGCCTTTAGGTTCGCCGCGACCAACACTTACCATGCACTGACCTCAAAAAATGGAGGCGCCGCGGCTTGAACCCTGGACTTTTCACAAATGCGAAGCGAACGCTCTACCAACTGAGCTACACCCCACGCACGAGCAAACTGCGCTATTCCCAATTTTTTGCGACTCAGATGCGCACGGACACGATGGTTTGTTGGTTTGTAGCGGTAAAGGGAGCAGAGTACAAAGGCGCGGACCCGTTCATATACACAAAAGATCCAAGTAGTTTCGATGCTCTGGTATTACAAATGCAAATTCCGTCTGTTTTTAACGTCTTAAATTGAAAGAGCCGTCACAAATTGCTCCGTTTTCACTCCTTGTCGACAATCATACGGCACCTGAGGTAACAAACACATCTCGAGCCCCATTGTGCACTCCATTATTCATGCCAACTCAGTGCCTCGCTCTTTAACACTGTGTACCAATCTTGTCGTCCAACTGCAAAACACTGGGCCACAACAAGTTTCCGCGTCTCCATTGCACTGCGCATACTACGAAACGCTCCCCAAACTTGGCACTCACCCTCGCAGCCGACTTTTCCGACTTTCCACGACGCTCACGCTAGTGACAGCATTATTTATAGTTCGACGTCGCGCCAAAGCGAATGAGCACATTTCGCCTACGGCTTAGGCCGCCCTCCTAGTGTGGCTGCTCGGTGTCTGCAGGCAGCGAGGGTCTGCAAGCTTCCTGTGTTCGCACCTATGTAACCTGTGCTTGCTTGTCAGAGACAGACTATCGCAAAACATACAACTCACTCCATGAATTGATTGCTACGGCATCTGTTATCAGCAGTCACAACTAGCAACACCAGTAGCAGCTGACTGTATGCAAAGAATAGGAATGTGCAGTGGGATTTACGTGAACTCGGCGAAAGCTTGTATCTTCCTAGACACATCTGCTGGCTGTGAATTATTCCACTTGCATATCAAGGTGCGCAAGTAGGTGTGTTAAAAATTCTGGAGGCACTGGGTATTGATCCCAGTACCTCTCGCATACTAAGCGAGCGCTCTACCATCTGAGCTACGCCCGCCGCCCCGAAGACTAATGGTGCTACATACAGCCATATTGTCGACACAGACCCTTGCACTCCCATTATTCAGCAGACAAACACTACTCTCTATGTATCCGTTAGGGTGTCTTTCAGGTTTCGTGCATTCTGTATCGAATCGTAGTTGGCCACAATGAAAGTGGCACGTATAACGTCGAAAATAGAATTCGGACACCGCTCTGAGTAAGACCAACGTGTTGTCCACCCTCTAGACTTCAATAAGGTTAAGCCGCGATACCTGAGACAGATCTGCACTCGATGACACCTCGATAACAGCCGGTCCCCACACTTACATCTTGCTCTCCTTACGTCAGTATACATCATATCAGTCTGTGACGCTGGCTTTGCAACATCTTGCGTGCCTTTAGGTTCGCCGCGACCAACACTTACCATGCACTGACCACAAAAAATGGAGGCGCCGCAGCTTGAACCCTGGACGTTTCACATGCGAAGCGAACGCTCTACCAACTGCGCTACGCCCCATGCACGAGCAAACTGCGCTATTCCCCATTCATTGCGACTCAGATGCGCACGGACACGATGGTTGGTTGGTTTGTAGCGGTGAAGGGAGCAGAGTACAAAGGCGCGGACCCGTTCATATACACAAAAGTTCCAAGTAGTTTCGATGCTCTGGTATTACAAATGCAAATTCCGTCTGTTTTTAACGTCTTAAATTGAAAGAGCCGTCACAAATTGCTCCGTTTTCACTCCTTGTCGACAATCATACAGCACCTGAGGTAACAAACACATCTCGAACCCCATTGTGCACTCAGTTCCTCGCTCTTTACTACTGTGTACCAATCTTGTCGTCCAACTGCAAAACACTGGGCCACAACAAGTTTCCGCGTCTCCATTGCACTGCGCATACTACGAAACGCTCCCCAAACTTGGCACTCACCCTCGCAGCCGACTTTTCCGACTTTCCACGACGCTCACGCTAGTGACAGCATTATTTATAGATCGACGTCGCGCCAAAGCGAATGAGCACATTTCGCCTACGGCTTAGGCCGCCCTCCTAGTGTGGCTGCTCGGTGTCTGCAGGCAGCGAGGGTCTGCAAGCTTCCTGTGTTCGCACCTATTTCACCTGTGCTTGCTTGTAAGAGACAGACTATCGCAAAACATACAACTCACTCCATGAATCGATTGCTACGGCATCTGTTATCAACACTTACCATGCACTGACCACAAAAAATGGATGCGCCGCGGCTTGAACCTTGGACATTTCACATGCGAAGCGAATGCTCTACCAACTGAGCTACGCTACATGCACGAGCAAACTGCGCTATTCCCCATTCTTTGCGACTCAGATGCGCACGGACACGATGGTTGGTTGGTTTGTAGCGGTGAAGGGAGCAGAGTACAAAGGCGCGGACCCGTTCATATACACAAAAGTTCCAAGTAGTTTCGATGCTCTGGTATTACAAATGCAAATTCCGTCTGTTTTTAACGTCTTAAATTGAAAGAGCCGTCACAAATTGCTCCGTTTTCACTCCTTGTCGACAATCATACAGCACCTGAGGTAACAAACACATCTCGAGCCCCATTGTGCACTCCATTATTCATGCCAACTCAGTGCCTCGCTCTTTACTACTGTGTACCAATCTTGTCGTCCAACTGCAAAACACTGGGCCACAACAAGTTTCCGCGTCTCCATTGCATTGCGCATACTACGAAACGCTCGCCAAACTTGGCACTCACCCTCGCAGCCGACTTTTCCGACTTTTCACGACGCTCACGCTAGTGACAGCATTATTTATAGTTCGACGTCGCGCCAAAGCGAATGAGCACATTTCGCCTACGGCTTAGGCCGCCCTCCTAGTGTGGCTGCTCGGTGTCTGCAGGCAGCGAGGGTCTGCAAGCTTCCCGTGTTCGCACCTATGTCACCTGTGCTTGCTTGTCAGAGACAGACTATCGCAAAACATACAACTCACTCCATGAACTGATTCCTATGGCATCTGTTATCAGCAGTCACAACTAGCAACACCAGTAGCAGCTGACTGCACGCAAAGAATAGGAATGTGCAGTGGGATTTACGTGAACTCGGCGCAAGCTTGTATCTTCCTAGAGACATCTGCTGGCAGTGAATTATTCCACTTGCATATCAAGGTGCGCATGTAGGTGTGTTACAAATTCTGGAGGCACTGGGTATTGATCCCATTACCTCTCGCATACTAAGCAAGCGCTCTAACATCTGAGCTACGCCCGCCCCCCCCGAAGACCAATGGTGCTACATACAGCCATATAGACGACACAGACCCTTGCACTCCCATTATTCAGCAGACAAACACTACACTCTATGTATCCGTTAGGGTGTCTTTCAGGCTTCGTGCATTCTGTATCGAATCGTAGTTGGCCACAATGAAAGTGACACGTATAACGTCCAAAATAGAATTCGGACACCGCTCTGAGTAAGACCAACGTGTTGTCCACCCTCTAGACTTCAATGAGGTTAAGCCGCGATACCTAAGACAGATCTGCACTCGATGACACCTCGATAACAGCCGGTCCCCACACTTACATCTTGCTCTCCTTACGTCAGTATACATCATATCAGTCTGTGACGCTGGCTTTGCAATATCTTGCGTGCCTTTAGGTTCGCCGCGACCAACACTTACCATGCACTGACCTCAAAAAATGGAGTCGCCGCGGCTTGAACCCTGGACTTTTCACAAATGCGAAGCGAACGCTCTACCAACAGAGCTACGCCCATGAACGAGCAAACTGCGCTATTCCCCATTCTTTGCGACTCAGATGCGCACGGACACGATATTTGGTTGGTTTGTAGCGGTGAAGGGAGCAGAGCACAAAGGCACGGACCCGTTCATATACACAAAAGTTCCAAGTAGTTTCGATGCTCTGGTATTACAAATGCAAATTCCGTCTGTTTTTAACGTCTTAAATTGAAAGAGCCGTCACAAATTGCTCCGTTTTCACTCCTTGTCGACAATCATACAGCACCTGAGGTAACAAACACATCTCGAGCCCCATTGTGCACTCCATTATTCATGCCAACTCAGTGCCTCGCTCTTTACTACTGTGTACCAATCTTGTCGTCCAACTGCAAAACACTGGGCCACAACAAGTTTCCGCGTCTCCTTTTCACTGCGCATACTACGAAACGCTCCCCAAACTTGGCACTCACCCTCGCAGCCGACTTTTCCGACTTTCCACGACGCTCACGCTAGTGACAGCATTATTTATAGTTCGACGTCGCGCCAAAGCGAATGAGCACATTTCGCCTACGGCTTAGGCCGCCCTCCTAGTGTGGCTGCCTGGTGTCTGCAGGCAGCGAGGATCTGCAAGCTTCCTGTGTTCGCACCTATGTCACCTGTGCTTGCTTGTCAGAGACAGACTATCGCAAAACATACAACTCACTCCATGAATTGATTGCTACGGCATCTGTTATCAGCAGTCACAACTAGCAACACCAGTAGCAGCTGACTGCACGCAAAGAATAGGAATGTGCAGTGGGATTTACGTGAACTCGGCGAAAGCTTGTATCTTCCTAGACACATCTGCTGGCTGTGAATTATTCCACTTGCATATCAAGGTGCGCATGTAGGTGTGTTAAAAATTCTGGAGGCACTAAGTATTGATCCCAGTACCTCTCGCATACTAAGCGAGCGCTCTACCATCTGAGCTACGCCCGCCGCCCCGAAGACTAATGGTGCTATATACAGCCATATTGTCGACACAGACCCTTGCACTCCCATTATTCAGCAGACAAAAACTACTCTCTATGTATCCGTTAGGGTGTCTTACAGGTTTCGTGCATTCTGTATCGAATCACAGTTGGCCACAATGAAAGTGCACCGTATAACGTCGAAAATAGAATTCGGACACCGCTCTGAGTAAGACCAACGTGTTGTCCACCCTCTAGACTTCAATGAGGTTAAGCGGCGATACCTAAGACAGATCTGCAATCGATGACACCTCGATAACAGCCGGTCCCCACACTTACATCTTGCTCTCCTTACGTCAGTATACATCATATCAGTCTGTGACGCTGGCTTTGCAACATCTTGCGTGCCTTTAGGTTCGCCGCGACCAACACTTACCATGCACTGAACACAAAAGATGGAGGCGCCGCGGCTTGAACCTTGGACCTTTCACATGCGAAGCGAACGCTCTACCAACTGAGTAAGACCAACGTGTTGTCCACCCTCTAGACTTCAATGAGGTTAAGCGGCGATACCTAAGACAGATCTGCAATCGATGACACCTCGATAACAGCCGGTCCCCACACTTACATCTTGCTCTCCTTACGTCAGTATACATCATATCAGTCTGTGACGCTGGCTTTGCAACATCTTGCGTGCCTTTAGGTTCGCCGCGACCAACACTTACCATGCACTGAACACAAAAGATGGAGGCGCCGCGGCTTGAACCTTGGACCTTTCACATGCGAAGCGAACGCTCTACCAACTGAGCTACGCCCCATGCACGAGCAAACTGCGCTATTCCCCATTGTTTGCGACTCAGATGCGCACGGACACGATGGTTGGTTGGTTTGTAGCGGTGAAGGGAGCAGAGTACAAAGGCGCGGACCCGTTCATATACACAAAAGTTCCAAGTAGTTTCGATGCTCTGGTATTACAAATGCAAATTCCGTCTGTTTTTAACGTCTTAAATTGAAAGAGCAGTCAAAAATTGCTACGTTTTCACTCCTTGTCGACAATCATACAGCACCTGAGGTAACAAACACATCTCGAGCCCCATTGTGCACTCAGTGCCTCGCTCTTTACTACTGTGTACCAATCTTTTCGTCCAACTGCAAAACACTGGGCCACAACAAGTTTCCGCGATCCATTGCACTGCGCATACTACGAAACGCTCCCCAAACTTGGCACTCACCCTCGCAGACGACTTTTCCGTCTTTCCACGACGCTCACGCTAGTGACAGCATTATTTATAGTTCGACGTCGCGCCAAAGCGAATGAGCACATTTCGCCTACGGCTTAGGCCGCCCTCCTAGTGTGGCTGCTCGGTGTCTGCAGGCAGCGAGGGTCTGCAAGCTTCCCGTGTTCGCACCTATGTCACCTGTGCTTGCTTGTAAGAGACAGACTATCGCAAAACATACAACTCACTCCATGAATCGATTGCTACGGCATCTGTTATCAACACTTACCATGCACTGACCACAAAAAATGGATGCGCCACGGCTTGAACCTTGGACATTTCACATGCGAAGCGAACGCTCTACCAACTGAGCTACGCTACATGCACGAGCAAACTGCGCTATTCCCCATTCTTTGCGACTCAGATGCGCACGGACACGATGGTTGGTTGGTTTGTAGCGGTGAAGGGAGCAGAGTACAAAGGCGCGGACCCGTTCATATACACAAAAGTTCCAAGTAGTTTCGATGCTCTGGTATTACAAATGCAAATTCCGTCTGTTTTTAACGTCTTAAATTGAAAGAGCCGTCACAAATTGCTCCGTTTTCACTCCTTGTCGACAATCATACAGCACCTGAGGTAACAAACACATCTCGAGCCACATTGTGCACTCCATTATTCATGCCAACTCAGTGCCTCGCTCTTTACTACTGTGTACCAATCTTGCCGTCCAACTGCAAAACACTGGGCCACAACAAGTTTCCGCGTCTCCATTGCACTGCGCATACTACGAAACGCTCCCTAAACCTGGCACTCACCCTCGCAGCCGACTTTTCCGACATTCCACGACCCTCACGCTAGTGACAGCATTATTTATAGTTCGACGTCGCGCCAAAGCGAATGAGCACATTTCGCCTACAGCTTAGGCCGCCCTCCTAGTGTGGCTGCCTGGTGTCTGCAGGCAGCGAGGATCTGCAAGCTTCCTGTGTTCGCACCTATGTCACCTGTGCTTGCTTGTCAGAGACAGACTATCGCAAAACATACAACTCACTCCATGAATTGATTGCTACGGCATCTATTATCAGCAGTCACAACTAGCAACACCAGTAGCAGCTGACTGCACGCAAAGAATAGGAATGTGCAGTGGGATTTACGTGAACTCGGCGAAAGCTTGTATCTTCCTAGACACATCTGCTGGCTGTGAATTATTCCACTTGCATATCAAGGTGCGCATTTAGGTGTGTTAAAAATTCTGGAGGCACTGGGTATTGATCCCAGTACCTCTCGCATACTAAGCGAGCGCTCTACCATCTGAGCTTCGCCCGCCGCCCCGAAGACTAATGGTGCTATATACAGCCATAATGTCGACACAGACCCTTGCACTCCCATTATTCAGCAGACAAAAACTACTCTCTATGTATCCGTTAGGGTGTCTTTCAGGTTTCGTGCATTCTGTATCGAATCGCAGTTGGCCACAATGAAAGTGCCACGTATAACGTCGAAAATAGAATTCGGACACCGCTCTGAGTAAGACCAACGTGTTGTCCACCCTCTAGACTTCAATGAGGTTAAGCGGCGATACCTAAGACAGATCTGCACTCGATGACACCTCGATAACAGCCGGTCCCCACACTTACATCTTGCTCTCCTTACGTCAGTATACATCATATCAGTCTGTGACGCTGGCTTTGCAACATCTTGCGTGCCTTTAGGTTCGCCGCGACCAACACTTACCATGCACTGACCACAAAAAATGGAGGCGCCGCGGCTTGAACCTTGGACCTTTCACATGCGAAGCGAACGCTCTACCAACTGAGCTACGCCCCATGCACGAGCAAACTGCGCTATTCCCCATTCATTGCGACTCAGATGCGCACGGACACGATGGTTGGTTGGTTTGTAGCGGTGAAGGGAGCAGAGTACAAAGGCGCGGACCCCTTCATATACACAAAAGTTCCAAGTAGTTTCGATGCTCTGGTATTACAAATGCAAATTCCGTCTGTTTTTAACGTCTTAAATTGAAAGAGCCGTCAAAAATTGCTACGTTTTCACTCCTTGTCGACAATCATACAGCACCTGAGGTAACAAACACATCTCGAGCCCCATTGTGCACTCAGTGCCTCGCTCTTTACTACTGTGTACCAATCTTGTCGTCCAACTGCAAAACACTGGGCAACAACAAGTTTCTGCGTCTCCATTGCACTGCGCATACTACGAAACGCTCCCCAAACTTGGCACTCACCCTCGCAGCCGACTTTTCCGACTTTCCACGACGCTCACGCTAGTGACAGCATTATTTATAGTTCGACGTCGCGCCAAAGCGAATGAGCACATTTCGCCTACGGCTTAGGCCGCCCTCCTAGTGTGGCTGCTCGGTGTCTGCAGGCAACGAGGGTCTGCAAGCTTCCTGTGTTCGCACCTATGTCACCTGTGCTTGCTTGTCAGAGACAGACTATCGAAAAACATACAACTCACTCCATGAATCGATTGCTACGGCATCTGTTATCAACACTTACCATGCACTGACCACAAAAAATCTATGCGCCGCGGCTTGAACCTTGGACATTTCACATGCGAAGCGAACGCTCTACCAACTGAGCTACGCTACATGCACGAGCAAACTGCGCTATTCCCCATTCTTTGCGACTCAGATGCGCACGGACACGATGGTTGGTTGGTTTGTAGCGGTGAAGGGAGCAGAGTACAAAGGCGCGGACCCGTTCATATACACAAAAGTTCCAAGTAGTTTCGATGCTCTGGTATTACAAATGCAAATTCCGTCTGTTTTTAACGTCTTAAATTGAAAGAGCCGTCACAAATTGCTCCGTTTTCGCTCCTTGTCGACAATCATACAGCACCTGAGGTAACAAACACATCTCGAGCCACATTGTGCACTCCATTATTCATG
The DNA here is from genome assembly GCF_023897955.1 of Schistocerca gregaria. Lineage (NCBI taxonomy): Eukaryota > Metazoa > Arthropoda > Insecta > Orthoptera > Acrididae > Schistocerca > Schistocerca gregaria. The sequence goes on along the minus strand of NC_064929.1, from coordinate 22,649,935 downwards.
CCAACTCAGTGCCTCGCTCTTTACTACTGTGTACCAATCTTGTCGTCCAACTGCAAAACACTGGGCCACAACAAGTTTCCGCGTCTCCATTGCACTGCGCATACTACGAAACGCTCCCTAAACTTGGCACTCACCCTCGCAGTCGACTTTTCCGACATTCCACGACCCTCACGCTAGTGACAGCATTATTTATAGTTCGACGTCGCGCCAAAGCGAATGAGCACATTTCGCCTACAGCTTAGGCCGCCCTCCTAGTGTGGCTGCCTGGTGTCTGCAGGCAGCGAGGATCTGCAAGCTTCCTGTGTTCGCACCTATGTCACCTGTGCTTGCTTGTCAGAGACAGACTATCGCAAAACATACAACTCACTCCATGAATTGATTGCTACGGCATCTGTTATCAGCAGTCACAACTAGCAACACCAGTAGCAGCTGACTGCACGCAAAGAATAGGAATGTGCAGTGGGATTTACGTGAACTCGGCGAAAGCTTGTATCTTCCTAGACACATCTGCTGGCTGTGAATTATTCCACTTGCATATCAAGGTGCGCATTTAGGTGTGTTAAAAATTCTGGAGGCACTGGGTATTGATCCCAGTACCTCTCGCATACTAAGCGAGCGCTCTACCATCTGAGCTTCGCCCGCCGCCCCGAAGACTAATGGTGCTATATACAGCCATATTGTCGACACAGACCCTTGCACTCCCATTATTCAGCAGACAAAAACTACTCTCTATGTATCCGTTAGGGTGTCTTTCAGGTTTCGTGCATTCTGTATCGAATCGCAGTTGGCCACAATGAAAGTGCCACGTATAACGTCGAAAATAGAATTCGGACACCGCTCTGAGTAAGACCAACGTGTTGTCCACCCTCTAGACTTCAATGAGGTTAAGCGGCGATACCTAAGACAGATCTGCACTCGATGACACCTCGATAACAGCCGGTCCCCACACTTACATCTTGCTCTCCTTACGTCAGTATACATCATATCAGTCTGTGACGCTGGCTTTGCAACATCTTGCGTGCCTTTAGGTTCGCCGCGACCAACACTTACCATGCACTGACCACAAAAAATGGAGGCGCCGCGGCTTGAACCTTGGACCTTTCACATGCGAAGCGAACGCTCTACCAACTGAGCTACGCCCCATGCACGAGCAAACTGCGCTATTCCCCATTCATTGCGACTCAGATGCGCACGGACACGATGGTTGGTTGGTTTGTAGCGGTGAAGGGAGCAGAGTACAAAGGCGCGGACCCCTTCATATACACAAAAGTTCCAAGTAGTTTCGATGCTCTGGTATTACAAATGCAAATTCCGTCTGTTTTTAACGTCTTAAATTGAAAGAGCCGTCAAAAATTGCTACGTTTTCACTCCTTGTCGACAATCATACAGCACCTGAGGTAACAAACACATCTCGAGCCCCATTGTGCACTCAGTGCCTCGCTCTTTACTACTGTGTACCAATCTTGTCGTCCAACTGCAAAACACTGGGCAACAACAAGTTTCTGCGTCTCCATTGCACTGCGCATACTACGAAACGCTCCCCAAACTTGGCACTCACCCTCGCAGCCGACTTTTCCGACTTTCCACGACGCTCACGCTAGTGACAGCATTATTTATAGTTCGACGTCGCGCCAAAGCGAATGAGCACATTTCGCCTACGGCTTAGGCCGCCCTCCTAGTGTGGCTGCTCGGTGTCTGCAGGCAACGAGGGTCTGCAAGCTTCCTGTGTTCGCACCTATGTCACCTGTGCTTGCTTGTCAGAGACAGACTATCGAAAAACATACAACTCACTCCATGAATCGATTGCTACGGCATCTGTTATCAACACTTACCATGCACTGACCACAAAAAATCTATGCGCCGCGGCTTGAACCTTGGACATTTCACATGCGAAGCGAACGCTCTACCAACTGAGCTACGCTACATGCACGAGCAAACTGCGCTATTCCCCATTCTTTGCGACTCAGATGCGCACGGACACGATGGTTGGTTGGTTTGTAGCGGTGAAGGGAGCAGAGTACAAAGGCGCGGACCCGTTCATATACACAAAAGTTCCAAGTAGTTTCGATGCTCTGGTATTACAAATGCAAATTCCGTCTGTTTTTAACGTCTTAAATTGAAAGAGCCGTCACAAATTGCTCCGTTTTCACTCCTTGTCGACAATCATACAGCACCTGAGGTAACAAACACATCTCGAGCCACATTGTGCACTCCATTATTCATGCCAACTCAGTGCCTCGCTCTTTACTACTGTGTACCAATCTTGTCGTCCAACTGCAAAACACTGGGCCACAACAAGTTTCCGCGTCTCCATTGCACTGCGCATACTACGAAACGCTCCCTAAACTTGGCACTCACCCTCGCAGTCGACTTTTCCGACATTCCACGACCCTCACGCTAGTGACAGCATTATTTATAGTTCGACGTCGCGCCAAAGCGAATGAGCACATTTCGCCTACAGCTTAGGCCGCCCTCCTAGTGTGGCTGCCTGGTGTCTGCAGGCAGCGAGGATCTGCAAGCTTCCTGTGTTCGCACCTATGTCACCTGTGCTTGCTTGTCAGAGACAGACTATCGCAAAACATACAACTCACTCCATGAATTGATTGCTACGGCATCTGTTATCAGCAGTCACAACTAGCAACACCAGTAGCAGCTGACTGCACGCAAAGAATAGGAATGTGCAGTGGGATTTACGTGAACTCGGCGAAAGCTTGTATCTTCCTAGACACATCTGCTGGCTGTGAATTATTCCACTTGCATATCAAGGTGCGCATTTAGGTGTGTTAAAAATTCTGGAGGCACTGGGTATTGATCCCAGTACCTCTCGCATACTAAGCGAGCGCTCTACCATCTGAGCTTCGCCCGCCGCCCCGAAGACTAATGGTGCTATATACAGCCATATTGTCGACACAGACTTTGCACTCCCATTATTCAGCAGACAAAAACTACTCTCTATGTATCCGTTAGGGTGTCTTTCAGGTTTCGTGCATTCTGTATCGAATCGCAGTTGGCCACAATGAAAGTGCCACGTATAACGTCGAAAATAGAATTCGGACACCGCTCTGAGTAAGACCAACGTGTTGTCCACCCTCTAGACTTCAATGAGGTTAAGCGGCGATACCTAAGACAGATCTGCACTCGATGACACCTCGATAACAGCCGGTCCCCACACTTACATCTTGCTCTCCTTACGTCAGTATACATCATATCAGTCTGTGACGCTGGCTTTGCAACATCTTGCGTGCCTTTCGGTTCGCCGCGACCAACACTTACCATGCACTGACCACAAAAAATGGAGGCGCTGCGGGTTTAACCCTAGACCTTTCAAATGCCAAGCGAACGCTCTACCAACTGAGCTACGCCCCATGCACGAGCAAACTGCGCTATTCATCATTCTTTGCGACTCAGATGCGCACGGACACGATGGTTGGTTGGTTTGTAGTGGTGAAGGGAGCAAAGTACAAAGGCGCGGACCCGTTCATATACACAAAAGTTCCAAGTAGTCTCGATGCTCTGGTATTACAAATGCAAATTCCGTCTGTTTTTAACGTCTTAAATTGAAAGAGCCGTCACAAATTGCTCCGTTTTCACTCCTTGTCGACAATCATACATCACCTGAGGTAACAAACACATCTCGAGCCCCATTGTACACTCCATTATTCATGCCAACTCAGTGCCTCGCTCTTTACTACTGTGTACCAATCTTGTCGTCCAACTGCAAAACACTGGGCCACAACAAGTTTCCGCGTCTCCATTGCACTGCGCATACTACGAAACGCTCCCCAAACTTGGCACTCACCCTCGCAGCCGACTTTTCCGACTTTCCACGACGCTCACGCTAGTGACAGCATTATTTATAGTTCGACGTCGCGCCAAAGCGAATGAGCACATTTCGCCTACGGCTTAGGCCGCCCTCCTAGTGTGGCTGCTTGGTGTCTGCAGGCAGCGAGGGTCTGCAAGCTTCCCGTGTTCGCACCTATGTCACCTGTGCTTGCTTGTCAGAGACAGACTATCGCAAAACATACAACTCACTCCATGAATTGATTGCTACGGCATTTGTTATCAGCAGTCACAACTAGCAACACCAGTAGCAGCTGACTGCACGCAAAGAATAGGAATGTGCAGTGGGAAATACGTGGTCTCGTCGCAAGCTTGTATCTTCCTAGACACTTCTGCTGGCTGTGAATTATTCCACTTGCATATCAAGGTGCGCATGTAGGTGTGTTAAAAATTCTGCAGGCACTGGGTATTGATCCCAGTACCTCTCGCATACTAAGCGAGCGCTCTACCATCTGAGCAACGCCCACCCCCCCGCAGACTAATGGTGCTACATACAGCCATATAGACGACACAGACCCTTGCACTCCCATTATTCAGCAGACAAACACTACTTTCTATGTATCCGTTAGGGTGTCTTTCAGGTTTCGTGCATTCTGTATCGAATCGTAGTTGTCCACAATGAAAGTGGCACGTATAACGTCGAAAATAGAATTCGGACACGGCTCTGAATAAACCAACGTGTTGTCCACCCTCTAGACTTCAATGAGGTTAAGCCGCGATACCTAAGACAGATCTGCACTCGATGACACCTCGATAACAGCCGGTCCCCACACTTACATTTTGCTCTCCTTACGTCAGTATACATCATATCAGTCTGTGACGATGGCTTTGCAACATCTTGCGTTCCTTTAGGTGCACCGCGGCCAACACTTACCACGCACTCACCACAAAAGATGGAGGCGCCGCGGCTTGAACCCTGGACCTTTCACATGCCAAGCGAACGCTCTACCAACTGAGCTACGCCCCATGCACGAGCAAACTGCGCTATTCCCCATTCTTTGCGACTCAGATGCGCGCGGACACGATGGTTGGTTGGTTTGTAGCGGTGAGGGGAGCAGAGTACAAAGGCGCGGACCCGTTCATATACACAAAAGTTCCAAGTAGTTTCGATGTTCTGGTATTACAAATGCAAATTCCGTCTGCTTTTAACGTCTTAAATTGAAAGAGCCGTCACAAATTGCTCCGTTTTCACTCCTTGTCGACAATCATACAGCACCTGAGGTAACAAACACATCTCGAGCCCCATTGTGCACTCCATTATTCATGCCAACTCAGTGCCTCGCTCTTTACTACTGTGTACCAATCTTGTCGTCCAACTGCAAAACACTGGGCCACAACAAGTATCCGCGTCTCCATTGCACTGCGCATACTACGAAACGCTCCCCAAACTTGGCACTCACACTCGCAGCCGACTTTTCCGACTTTCCACGACGCTCACGCTAGTGACAGCATTATTTATAGTTCGACGTCGCGCCAAAGCGAATGAGCACATTTCGCCTACGGCTTAGGCCGCCCTCCTAGTGTGGCTGCTCGGTGTCTGCAGACAGCGAGGGTCTGCAAGCTTCCCGTGTTCGCACCTATGTCACCTGTGCTTGCTTGTCAGAGACAGACTATCGCAAAACATACAACTCACTCCATGAATTGATTGCTACGGCATCTGTTATCAGCAGTCACAACTTGCAACACCAGTAGCAGCTGACTGCACGCAAAGAATAGGAATGTGCAGTGGGATTTACGTGGTCTCGTCGCAAGCTTGTATCTTCCTAGACACTTCTGCTGGCTGTGAATTATTCCACTTGCATATCAAGGTGCGCATGTAGGTGTGTTAAAAATTCTGCAGGCACTGGGTATTGATCCCAGTACCTCTCGCATACTAAGCGAGCGCTCTACCATCTGAGCAACGCCCACCCCTCCGAAGACTAATGGTGCTACATACAGCCATATAGACGACACAGACCATTGCACTCCCATTATTCAGCAGACAAACACTACTTTCTATGTATCCGTTAGGGTGTCTTTCAGGTTTCGTGCATTCTGTATCGAATCGTAGTTGGCCACAATGAAAGTGGCACGTATAAAGTCGAAAATAGAATTCGGACACCGCTCTGAGTAAGACCAACGTGTTGTCCACCCTCTAGACTTCAATGAGGTTAAGCCGCGATACCTAAGACAGATCTGCACTCGATGACACCTCGATAACAGCCGGTCCCCACACTTACATCTTGCTCTCCTTACGTCAGTATACATCATATCAGTCTGTGACGCTGGCTTTGCAACATCTTGCGTGCCTTTAGGTTCGCCGCGGCCAACACTTACCATGCACTCACCACAAAAAATGGAGGCGCCGCGGCTTGAACCCTAGACCTTTCACATGCCAAGCGAACGCTCTACCAACTGAGCTACGCCCCATGCACGAGCAAACTGCGCTATTCCCCATTCTTTGCGACTCAGATGCGCGCGGACACGATGGTTGGTTGGTTTGTAGCGGTGAAGGGAGCAGAGTACAAAGGCGCGGACCCGTTCATATACACAAAAGTTCCAAGTAGTTTCGATGCTCTGGTATTACAAATGCAAATTCCGTCTGTTTTTAACGTCTTAAATTGAAAGAGCCGTCACAAATTGCTCCGTTTTCACTCCTTGTCGACAATCATACATCACCTGAGGTAACAAACACATCTCGAGCCCCATTGTACACTCCATTATTCATGCCAACTCAGTGCCTCGCTCTTTACTACTGTGTACCAATCTTGTCGTCCAACTGCAAAACACTGGGCCACAACAAGTTTCCGCGTCTCCATTGCACTGCGCATACTACGAAACGCTCCCCAAACTTGGCACTCACCCTCGCAGCCGACTTTTCCGACTTTCCACGACGCTCACGCTAGTGACAGCATTATTTATAGTTCGACGTCGCGCCAAAGCGAATGAGCACATTTCGCCTACGGCTTAGGCCGCCCTCCTAGTGTGGCTGCTTGGTGTCTGCAGGCAGCGAGGGTCTGCAAGCTTCCCGTGTTCGCACCTATGTCACCTGTGCTTGCTTGTCAGAGACAGACTATCGCAAAACATACAACTCACTCCATGAATTGATTGCTACGGCATTTGTTATCAGCAGTCACAACTTGCAACACCAGTAGCAGCTGACTGCACGCAAAGAATAGGAATGTGCAGTGGGATTTACGTGGTCTCGTCGCAAGCTTGTATCTTCCTAGACACTTCTGCTGGCTGTGAATTATTCCACTTGCATATCAAGGTGCGCATGTAGGTGTGTTAAAAATTCTGCAGGCACTGGGTATTGATCCCAGTACCTCTCGCATACTAAGCGAGCGCTCTACCATCTGAGCAACGCCCACCCCCCCGCAGACTAATGGTGCTACATACAGCCATATAGACGACACAGACCCTTGCACTCCCATTATTCAGCAGACAAACACTACTCTCTATGTATCCGTTAGGGTGTCTTTCAGGTTTCGTGCATTCTGTATCGAATCGTAGTTGGCTACAATGAAAGTGGCACGTATAAAGTCGAAAATAGAATTCGGACACCGCTCTGAGTAAGACCAACGTGTTGTCCACCCTCTACACTTCAATGAGGTTAAGCCGCGATACCTAAGACAGATCTGCACTCGATGACACCTCGATAACAGCTGGTCCCCACACTTACATCTTGCTCTCCTTACGTCAGTATACATCATATCAGTCTGTGACGCTGGCTTTGCAACATCTTGCGTGCCTTTAGGTTCGCCGCGGCCAACACTTACCATGCACTCATCACAAAAAATGGAGGCGCCGCGGCTTGAACCCTAGACCTTTCACATGCCAAGCGAACGCTCTACCAACTGAACTACGCCCATGCACGAGCAAACTGCGCTATTCCCCATTCTTTGCGACTCAGATGCGCGCGGACACGATGGTTGGTTGGTTTGTAGCGGTGAAGGGAGCAGAGTACAAAGGCGCGGACCCGTTCATATACACAAAAGTTCCAAGTAGTTTCGATGCTCTGGTATTACAAATGCAAATTCCGTCTGTTTTTAACGTCTTAAATTGAAAGAGCCGTCACAAATTGCTCCGTTTTCACTCCTTGTCGACAATCATACAGCACCTGAGGTAACAAACACATCTCGAGCCCCATTGTACACTCCATTATTCATGCCAACTCAGTGCCTCGCTCTTTACTACTGTGTACCAATCTTGTCGTCCAACTGCAAAACACTGGGCCACAACAAGTATCCGCGTCTCCATTGCACTGCGCATACTACGAAACGCTCCCCAAACTTGGCACTCACCCTCGCAGCCGACTTTTCCGACTTTCCACGACGCTCACGCTAGTGACAGCATTATTTATAGTTCGACGTCGCGCCAAAGCGAATGAGCACATTTCGCCTACGGCTTAGGCCGCCCTCCTAGTGTGGCTGCTCGGTGTCTGCAGGCAGCGAGGGTCTGCAAGCTTCCCGTGTTCGCACCTATGTCACCTGTGCTTGCTTGTCAGAGACAGACTATCGCAAAACATACAACTCACTCCATGAATTGATTGCTACGGCATCTGTTATCAGCAGTCACAACTAGCAACACCAGTAGCAGCTGACTGCACGCAAGGAATAGGAATGTGCAGTGGGATTTACGTGGTCTCGGCGCAAGCTTGTATCTTCCTAGACACTTCTGCTGGCTGTGAATTATTCCACTTGCATATCAAGGTGCGCATGTAGGTGTGTTAAAAATTCTGGAGGCACTGGGTATTGATCCCAGTACCTCTCGCATACTAAGCGAGCGCTATACCATCTGAGCAACGCCGACCCCCCCGAAGACTAATGGTGCTACATACAGCCATATAGACGACACAGACCCTTGCACTCCCATTATTCAGCAGACAAACACTACTTTCTATGTATCCGTTAGGGTGTCTTTCAGGTTTCGTGCATTCTGTGTCGAATCGTAGTTGTCCACAATGAAAGTGGCACGTATAACGTCGAAAATAGAATTCGGACACGGCTCTGAATAAACCAACGTGTTGTCCACCCTCTAGACTTCAATGAGGTTAAGCCGCGATACCTAAGACAGATCTGCACTCGATGACACCTCGATAACAGCCGGTCCCCACACTTACATCTTGCTCTCCTTACGTCAGTATACATCATATCAGTCTGTGACGCTGGCTTTGCAACATCTTGCGTTCCTTTAGGTGCACCGCGGCCAACACTTACCACGCACTCACCACAAAAGATGGAGGCGCCGCGGCTTGAACCCTGGACCTTTCACATGCCAAGCGAACGCTCTACCAACTGAGCTACGCCCCATGCACGAGCAAACTGCGCTATTCCCCATTCTTTGCGACTCAGATGCGCGCGGACACGATGGTTGGTTGGTTTGTAGCGGTGAAGGGAGCAGAGTACAAAGGCGCGGACCCGTTCATATACACAAAAGTTCCAAGTAGTTTCGATGTTCTGGTATTACAAATGCAAATTCCGTCTGCTTTTAACGTCTTAAATTGAAAGAGCCGTCACAAATTGCTCCGTTTTCACTCCTTGTCGACAATCATACAGCACCTGAGGTAACAAACACATCTCGAGCCCCATTGTGCACTCCATTATTCATGCCAACTCAGTGCCTCGCTCTTTACTACTGTGTACCAATCTTGTCGTCCAACTGCAAAACACTGGGCCACAACAAGTATCCGCGTCTCCATTGCACTGCGCATACTACGAAACGCTCCCCAAACTTGGCACTCACCCTCGCAGCCGACTTTTCCGACTTTCCACGACGCTCACGCTAGTGACAGCATTATTTATAGTTCGACGTCGCGCCAAAGCGAATGAGCACATTTCGCCTACGGCTTAGGCCGCCCTCCTAGTGTGGCTGCTCGGTGTCTGCAGACAGCGAGGGTCTGCAAGCTTCCCGTGTTCGCACCTATGTCACCTGTGCTTGCTTGTCAGAGACAGACTATCGCAAAACATACAACTCACTCCATGAATTGATTGCTACGGCATCTGTTATCAGCAGTCACAACTTGCAACACCAGTAGCAGCTGACTGCACGCAAAGAATAGGAATGTGCAGTGGGATTTACGTGGTCTCGTCGCAAGCTTGTATCTTCCTAGACACTTCTGCTGGCTGTGAATTATTCCACTTGCATGGCAAGGTGCGCATGCAGGTGTGTTAAAAATTCTGCAGGCACTGGGTATTGATCCCAGTACCTCTCGCATACTAAGCGAGCGCTCTACCATCTGAGCAACGCCCACCCCTCCTAAGACTAATGGTGCTACATACAGCCATATAGACGACACAGACCATTGCACTCCCATTATTCAGCAGACAAACACTACTCTCTATGTATCCGTTAGGGTGTCTTTCAGGTTTCGTGCATTCTGTATCGAATCGTAGATGGCCACAATGAAAGTGGCACGTATAAAGTCGAAAATAGAATTCGGACACCGCTCTGAGTAAGACCAACGTGTTGTCCACCCTCTAGACTTCAATGAGGTTAAGCCGCGATACCTAAGACAGATCTGCACTCGATGACACCTCGATAACAGCCGGTCCCCACACTTACATCTTGCTCTCCTTACGTCAGTATACATCATATCAGTCTGTGACGCTGGCTTTGCAACATCTTGCGTGCCTTTAGGTTCGCCGCGGCCAACACTTACCATGCACTCACCACAAAAAATGGAGGCGCCGCGGCTTGAACCCTAGACCTTTCACATGCCAAGCGAACGCTCTACCAACTGAGCTACGCCCCATGCATGAGCAAACTGCGCTATTCCCCATTCTTTGCGACTCAGATGCGCGCGGACACGATGGTTGGTTGGTTTGTAGCGGTGAAGGGAGCAGAGTACAAAGGCGCGGACCCGTTCATATACACAAAAGTTCCAAGTAGTTTCGATGCTCTGGTATTACAAATGCAAATTCCGTCTGTTTTTAACGTCTTAAATTGAAAGAGCCGTCACAAATTGCTCCGTTTTCACTCCTTGTCGACAATCATACAGCACCTGAGGTAACAAACACATCTCGAGCCCCATTGTACACTCCATTATTCATGCCAACTCAGTGCCTCGCTCTTTACTACTGTGTACCAATCTTGTCGTACAACTGCAAAACGCTGGGCCACAACAAGTTTCCGCGTCTCCATTGCACTGCGCATACTACGAAACGCTCCCCAAACTTGGCACTCACCCTCGCAGCCGACTTTTCCGACTTTCCACGACGCTCACGCTAGTGACAGCATTATTTATAGTTCGACGTCGCGCCAAAGCGAATGAGCACATTTCGCCTACGGCTTAGGCCGCCCTCCTAGTGTGGCTGCTCGGTGTCTGCAGACAGCGAGGGTCTGCAAGCTTCCCGTGTTCGCACCTATGTCACCTGTGCTTGCTTGTCAGAGACAGACTATCGCAAAACATACAACTCACTCCATGAATTGATTGCTACGGCATCTGTTATCAGCAGTCACAACTAGCAACACCAGTAGCAGCTGACTGCACGCAAAGAATAGGAATGTGCAGTGGGATTTACGTGGTCTCGGCGCAAGCTTGTATCTTCCTAGACACTTCTGCTGGCTGTGAATTATTCCACTTGCATATCAAGGTGCGCATGTAGGTGTGTTAAAAATACCATCTGAGCAACGCCGACCCCCCCGAAGACTAATGGTGCTACATACAGCCATATAGACGACACAGACCCTTGCACTCCCATTATTCAGCAGACAAACACTACTTTCTATGTATCCGTTAGGGTGTCTTTCAGGTTTCGTGCATTCTGTATCGAATCGTAGTTGTCCACAATGAAAGTGGCACGTATAACGTCGAAAATAGAATTCGGACACGGCTCTGAATAAACCAACGTGTTGTCCACCCTCTAGACTTCAATGAGGTTAAGCCGCGATACCTAAGACAGATCTGCACTCGATGACACCTCGATAACAGCCGGTCCCCACACTTACATCTTGCTCTCCTTACGTCAGTATACATCATATCAGTCTGTGACGCTGGCTTTGCAACATCTTGCGTTCCTTTAGGTGCACCGCGGCCAACACTTACCACGCACTCACCACAAAAGATGGAGGCGCCGCGGCTTGAACCCTGGACCTTTCACATGCCAAGCGAACGCTCTACCAACTGAGCTACGCCCCATGCACGAGCAAACTGCGCTATTCCCCATTCTTTGCGACTCAGATGCGCGCGGACACGATGGTTGGTTGGTTTGTAGCGGTGAAGGGAGCAGAGTACAAAGGCGCGGACCCGTTCATATACACAAAAGTTCCAAGTAGTTTCGATGTTCTGGTATTACAAATGCAAAGTCCGTCTGCTTTTAACGTCTTAAATTGAAAGAGCCGTCACAAATTGCTCCGTTTTCACTCCTTGTCGACAATCATACAGCACCTGAGGTAACAAACACATCTCGAGCCCCATTGTGCACTCCATTATTCATGCCAACTCAGTGCCTCGCTCTTTACTACTGTGTACCAATCTTGTCGTCCAACTGCAAAACACTGGGCCACAACAAGTTTCCGCGTCTCCATTGCACTGCGCATACTACGTAACGCTCCCCAAACATGGCACTCACCCTCGCAGCCGACTTTTCGGACTTTCCACGACGCTCACGCTAGTGACAGCATTATTTATAGTTCGACGTCGCGCCAAAGCGAATGAGCACATTTCGCCAACGGCTTAGGCCGCCCTCCTAGTGTGGCTGCTCGGTGTCTGCAGGCAGCGAGGGTCTGCAAGCTTCCCGTGTTCGCACCTATGTCACCTGTGCTTGCTTGTCAGAGACAGACTATCGCAAAACATACAACTCACTCTATGAATTGATTGCTACGGCATCTGTTATCAGCAGTCACAACTAACAACACCAGTAGCAGCTGACTGCACGCAAAGAATAGGAATGTGCAGTGGGATTTACGTGAACTCGGCGCAAGCTTGTAATTTCCTAGACACATCTGCTGGCTGTGAATTATTCCACTTGCATATCAAGGTGCGCATGTAGGTGTGTTAAAAATTCTGGAGGCACTGGGTATTGATCCCAGTACCTCTCGCATACTAAGCGAGCGCTCTACCATCTGAGCTACGCCCGCCCCCCCCCCCCCCCCCCCCCTCCGAATACTAATGGTGCTACATACAGCCATATAGACGACACAGACCCTTGCACTCCCATTATTCAGCAGACAAACACTACTCTCTATGTATCCGTTAGGGTGTCTTTCAGGTTTCGTGCATTCTGTATCGAATCGTAGTTGGCCACAATGAAAGTGGCACGTATAACGTCGAAAATAGAATTCGGACACCGCTCTGAGTAAGACCAACGTGTTGTCCACCCTCTAGACTTCAATGAGGTTAAGCCTCGATACCTAAGACAGATCAGCACTCGATGACACCTCGATAACAGCCGGTCCCCACACTTACATCTTGCTCTCCTTACGTCAGTATACATCATATCAGTCTGTGACGCTGGCTTTGCAACATCTTGCGTGCCTTTAGGTTCGCCGCGACCAACACTTACCATACGCTCTACCAACATTTTTTATTTTTTTTTTTTATTTTTTTTTTTTTTTTTTTTTTTAGGGCCTCCTTCCTCCCCTTCAGCCCCGCCTTGCGCTCGCCATAAATCGCCTTCGTCGGCGTCGGCTTCATCTGACATGATTTCTGAATTACTTATTCTTCTGAACTATTCCGATTTCCAAACCAAAGATACTTCTAAACCTAATGCATAGTCCCGCAATGGTGACAAAGTGGAATATTTTTTTTTTTATAGAAAATGAAAAAGGAACTCTGGTCCGCTAGAAAAACAGAAGAAAATAAAATAGTCCTTGTCGTAACACTGTTCAGTATACGTCACTGTGACATTTGAAGAAGAAAAGAAAAAAAAAACAAAGCGATGTAGAATGAAGGAAAGAAAAAAATACTTCTTTCATCGAAGAACGACTTCTAAAAAATTCGCATATCGTTTCCTGTAATGTCTCGTCTGTGAAAGTATGGGAAACTGTAATGCCAGGTAAAGACAGAACGCCGCCTCACTCTTGGGTTCTTGCGTCTGTAAATAATGAACATAATGACCCTTCAACCAATTGACAGAGTTCCGTTTGGTGTTCGGGTACGGCACTGAATCCGGATACAGGAAATCTTCAGGTTTAATACAAAGCTGGGAAGTCCTCATAATCGTAGCCAGTTTTCGGCGAATGCATGGCCAAACTGCTTGGACAGTGGTGCACAGAAAACGATGTTCATCAGTATCAGGCAAGTTGCACGTTAGGCACAAAGGTGAGTCAGCCAAATGTAGAGCATGAAGTCGTGAATTGGTACTTATTTTACGGTTCACGACCCTGTACCAAGAGGCTTTCACTGACGTTGGTAAATCACGGCTATGTATGTTTTTCCATATCACTGGCCAGCGATGATTGGGGTATTTGTGTTCGATGTTGTTCCTGTTCTTGGTTGCCAGTAGTTTATTATAAACTAACTTCACCACGGAAAGCTCATTTTCTGGGAGAGTTGACCGTACGTAACTGAACTCAATGAAAAAGCTCTTAAAGTGAGTCAGCGCAGGCGGAATATGTTGAACAGAGACGGGAGGCTGCAGGCAGGCCGGCGCTATTTCGGTTAACAAGTGAGCCGTTAGACTGTTCAGTAACGACCTCCACCGTTTGTAGGTGGTGCATACGTACAAAGCTCGTGACTTGGAACGAACATCTGTTAAATTTAAGCCTCCATCGGTCGTGGAGAGAGTGAGCGTATCGTACTTGACTTTAAAAATGTGTCCACATGTGACAAAATGGCCTAGAGCGGACATCATACGCTTCGCTGTCTCCTGTGGCATGGGCAGTACTTGTGCAACGTAGTTAATCTTTGAGGTGAGGTAGACATTAGCGAAGGTGACTTTCTGCAGTTCATCAAGGCTTCTTAGGTAGTGGGTCTGCATGCAAGCACGCATACTTGCCAGGAGATTCCTATAGTTCACCGCAATTGTGTGCTGTATGTTGCTCCTGTACTCAATACCAAGGCATTTCATTTTAGAAATTAGTTGCAACTGACCGTGATGGTGCAGCGAGATGCCACGTCCTATGTTCATAATGCCAGATTTCCTGGCATTCAACTTCGCACCCGCAACAAGTTCGTAGTTTTTGACGATCTGAAGGGCTTCCTCGACTTCACCTTCGTCCATGACCAAAAATCCGACGTCATCCGCATATGCAGCACAAACAATCTTAATGCCGTGGATGGTTAATCCTTGTAGACGCTGTGTCAAGGTGACAAGCAAAGGCTCAATGGCAATGGCAAACAAGGCCATTGACATAGGGCATCCCTGTCGCACTGAATTAGTAATATTAACTGATGCGCTCAGCTGGCCATTCACCATGAGTCGAGTTACTCCTTTACGAAGGAGCTCATGTATAAGATTGATAAAACGTAGTGGAAATCCCATGGCATGCATCGTCAGGATGAGAAACTGATGGTTTACTCTGTCGAATGCCTTTGAAAAATCAAGGGAAACTAGCGCACACCGTATCTTGCACGCATCTGCAATGGCTATAACGTCCCTGTATTGAGACAAATTTTGGAAGATCGTCCTACCGACACCTACACTGGTCTGGTACTGACCAATGACAGTATTCATCAACATTTTCAATCTATTAGAAATAATACGTGCTAAAATTTTGTAGTCACTGTTCAGTAACGTAAGCGGCCGAAAATCGTCAGCAGAACTGCACATTGGGCGTTTAGGGATTAAAACCACGATGCCTTCCACGAGAGCCTGAGGAACATTAAAATCAGGCCGTAAAATTTCATTAAACATACTCAACAACTTGGGCTTTAATTTGTCGCAGAAAGTAAGATAAAATTCGGCAGTGAGACCGTCGGGTCCGGGCGATTTATTTTCGGACTTCGTGATAGCGCAGAATCCAATTCGTCTTCATCAATTTCTCGCATGAGAGTTTCGACTTCAGCAGCACCCAAAGTCCTTTGCAAGTTATTGAGTAATTCATCGTGAGTTCCATCGTCGGTATGTGTCGTTGCCAGGAGATCTGCCAGGTGATTGTGAAGTGCGTTCCGTATGTCTTGTTGCCGAGTGAGCGCAACGCCTTCACTCAACTGAAGACGAGTTATTAATCTCCGCCGCCCCCTCTTATTTTCACGAATGACGTGAAACATGGATGTCATTTCGTCGTCTATCACATTCTGGGGCCTGGACCTTATTTGAAAGCCGTCTGCCTGCTGCCGCTGAAGTTTTAATAATTTTGCCTTAATTTTTTTAATCTGCATAAAATTTTCAGGTACAGTCACATCGGACTGGTAAAGCTCCCTGAGACAAGTAAAATAAAACTCAGACGTTTGCCGTTGCCACCAGGATTTGTCCCGAGCGTAGCGTTTAAACATTTTTGATAAAGTTGGTTTGGCATGTGTTATCCACCATTCAGTAACGGAGGCATACTGTGCAACCCGTCATTCACATGCCTCCCATGTTGCGTTAAAGACACGGTGACATTCAACATCGTTAAGGAGAGCATTGTTAAGTTTCCAGAAACCTCTGCCGCGAAATGTGCCTTGCTTGACCATGTTAACAGTACAAATATATGCGGCATGATCGGAAAAAATTGTGGGCCAAACTTCGGATTGGAGGACTTGAGTCTTCATACACGCCGATACATAGATTCTGTCTAGCCGGCTTGCAGAGTGGTTCGTGACATGAGTGAACCTAGGTGCCGCTCAGTGCGTATGCTCCCATGTGTCAATGAGGTTCATTTCTTGGACGATACGTTCTAATTCTCCAGATTTGTTAAAATTAGGCGTCTGGTCTTTTGGACTTAAGACACAATTGAAGTCACCCGCAAAAATCATACGATCGTAGGTTCCCCTAAAAAGTGGGACTATGGCGCTTGTGAAGAACTCAGCCCTAGCACGCCTATTGCTACTGCCGGACGGGGCGTAAACATTGATTATGCGTGTCCGATGGAAAGTGACAGCGATCCCTCTATGATCAGGCAGTTTTTCTGCGTCGGTCGCTACAATCCCTTCTTTTAACAGAATCGCTGTCCCTAAATTCGCACCGCTCCCGGAATTGGAGAGAGTAGTATAACCAGTTATTCGGTCAAGTTCAATCGCAGCGACTTCTTGAAGTAACAGAATATCGATATCCGCTGCGTATACAAAATCTTGTAAATTACGGAGCCGCCAGTACGACTGTATCTTATTGATGTTTAACGTGGCAATTTTATAGGCTTGGGGCTCGTTCATGGGAGAAGGCACATACTATTAATTAAACAGTCTTAGAAGGATGGCTAACGAAATTGAGGCCAAGCGCGTCAGTCGGAGTTCCTGTAGTTCTCGGTACGGTTGGTGTATGCTGCTCTGTGGGGGGTGCCGAAGATTCCGTCTCAATGGTCCGCATGACAGCCGCATCATTGCTCGCATCCAATACTTCCATTTCCTGTGCCCAATTCCCAGTGAGAGTGGCCTCTGACAAAAGCGATCCTGCGTTTCCTTGAGCGTGGGTATCCGGCAAAACGACTCTACTCGAGGTATCACTATCTTCCACCCGTCGTGGATTCACAGGGGGAGACACTACAGGATCAATGTCCATTCGACCAGACGCAGGGAGACCAACTTCAGAGGGTTCAGAAGTGTTCTGACTCATTTGGCTGCTTATTCGTTTCGCTTTGTCGCGGAGCTGTGGGGAGAGCTGATTGGCTCTTTGATGTGCAAGTCTCCGCTTCTTTTGTAAAGGCTTCCTGTTAGGGTTCGCAGTATCATCAACATCCGAAGTGGACTGTTGACTCTGGGGTTGATCCGCCGGGAACACAGCGTCTGCTTCATCCTCAGTACCAGTGGCATCAACCACTGGGGAGTCATCCGTCGTTACCTCCATCTCTGAGTGTGGTAGCGGCGGTGCCGCGTCAGCACTCGGTTCTTTGACGTTATCGGCCAAAACATCATTCAAACGAGGGGCATCTACAGGCGGGGTCGCGGGTGGAAGACCAGAAGCCGCGACAGCGTATGTCAGTGGCAGTGCCGTCGTCACAGGGGGGCTAGCGGCTTCAACGACAGGTATCTGCGTCACGCGTCTTTGTATACATTCAGAGCGCACGTGGCCGGGCGCACCACAGCCAGCACACGTTTTTGGCTGCCCATCATATATGACAATTCCGCGATGTCCACCTACGTAAATATATGAAGGTATGTGCTTCTGTAGATCGATCTTAACCTGCCTGACGCCGTTAAGCACCGGAAATTTGTGGGCTTTGGACCAACGCTCCGCAAAATTGTTAATGACCCTCCCGTAAGGTGTTAATGCAGAATTTATTTGCGCGGCTGATATTTCAAACGGGAGTTCGAAAATACGTGCCGTTCGGATGCCCAGTCCAGCATGCGTAATGCTGACGTCACTGACGGTACCATCGCTATGTTTAAACTTCAGTACACCTACACTGGACTCCACAATTCTATCACACAGTTCAGAGGACGTTAATTTCACATAAACAACACTAGTCACGATAGAGAAATTTATCCCTACAATGTCATCAAAAGTAATCTTAGCTGTTTCCTCTAACCATGCTTCAACTTCAAACGAATTTGGTTACGAAAAGTTCCTATCAAAGGTAAACTTCAAGGTATCTTTCCTGTTAGTCGGATTCATAATTCCATATCAGATCCTACAGAACGGAACGAATACTAATAAGCAGACGCTGTAAGCACGCGACTCACCGTCTGACGTAAACACTTCCCGCCGCAGCGCGCTGGCCCTGGAGGTCCGCTCACCACCGCTGCCGCAGGCAGACTAACAAGCCAACTGAGCTACGCCCCATGCACGAGCAAACTGCGCTATTCCCCATTCTTTGCGACTCAGATGCGCGCGGACACGATGGTTGGTTGGTTTGTAGCGGTGAAGGGAGCAGAGTACAAAGGCGCGGACCCGTTCATATACACAAAAGTTCCAAGTAGTTTCGATGCTCTGGTATTACAAATGCAAATTCCGTCTGCTTTTAACGTCTTAAATTGAAAGAGCCGTCACAAATTGCTCCGTTTTCACTCCCTGTCGACAATCATACAGCACCTGAGGTAACAAACACATCTCGAGCCCCATTGTGCACTCCATTATTCATGCCAACTCAGTGCCTCGCTCTTTACTACTGTGTACCAATGTTGTCGTCCAACTGCAAAACACTGGGCCACAACAAGTTTCCGCGTCTCCATTGCACTGCGCATACTACGAAACGCTCCCCAAACTTGGCACTCACCCTCGCAGCCGACTTTTCCGACTTTCCACGACGCTCACGCTAGTGACAGCATTATTTATAGTTCGACGTCGCGCCAAAGCGAATGAGCACATTTCGCCTACGGCTTAGGCCGCCCTCCTAGTGTAGCTGCTCGGTGTCTGCAGGCAGCGAGGGTCTGCAAGCTTCCCGTGTTCGCACCTATGTCACCTGTGCTTGCTTGTCAGAGACAGACTATCGCAAAACATACAACTCACTCCATGAATTGATTGCTATGGCATCTGTTATCAGCAGTCACAACTAGCAACACCAGTAGAAGCTGACTGCACGTAAAGAATAGGAATGTGCAGTGGGATTTACGTGGTCTCGGCGCAAGCTTGTATCTTCCTAGACACTTCTGCTGGCTGTGAATTATTCCACTTGCATATCAAGGTGCGCATGTAGGTGTGTTAAAAATTCTCGAGGCACTGGGTATTGATCCCAGTACCTCTCGCATACTAAGCGAGCGCTCTACCATCTGAGCAACGCCCCCCCCCCCCCCCCCCCCCGAAGACTAATGGTGCTACATACAGCCATATAGACGACACAGACCCTTGCACTCCCATTATTCAGCAGACAAACACTACTTTCTATGTATCCGTTAGGGTGTCTTTCAGGTTTCGTGCATTCTGTATCGAATCGTAGTTGGCCACAATGAAAGTGGCACATATAACGTCGAAAAAAGAATTCGGACACCGCTCTGAGTAAGACCAACGTGTTGTCCACCCTCTAGACTTCAATGAGGTTAAGCCGCGATACCTAAGACAGATCTGCACTCGATGACACCTCGATAACAGCCGGTCCCCACACTTACATCTTGCTCTCCTTACGTCAGTATACATCATATCAGTCTGTGACGCTGGCTTTGCAACCTCTTGCGTGCCTTTAGGTTCGCCGCGACCAACATTTACCATGCACTGACCACAATAAATGAAGCGCCGCGGTTTGAGCCCTGGACCTTTCACATGCCAAGCGAACGCTCTACCAACTGAGCTACGCCCCATGCATGAGCAAACTGCGCTATTCCCCATTCTTTGCGACTCAGATGCGCACGGACATGATGGTTGGTTGGTTTGTAGCGGTGAAGGGAGCAGAGTACAAAGGCGCGGACCCGTTCATATACACAAAAGTTCCAAGTAGTTTCGATGCTCTGGTATTACAAATGCAAATTCCGTCTGTTTTTAACGTCTTACATTGAAAGAGCCGTCACAAATTGCTCCGTTTTCACTCCTTGTCGACAATCATACAGCACCTGAGGTAACAAACACATCTCGAGCCCCATTGTACACTCCATTATTCATGCCAACTCAGTGCCTCGCTCTTTACTACTGTGTACCAATCTTGTCGTCCAACTGCAAAACACTGGGCCACAACAAGTATCCGCGTCTCCATTGCACTGCGCATACTACGAAACGCTCCCCAAACTTGGCACTCACCCTCGCAGCCGACTTTTCCGACTTTCCACGACGCTCACGCTAGTGACAGCATTATTTATAGTTCGACGTCGCGCCAAAGCGAATGAGCACATTTCGCCAACGGCTTAGGCCGCCCTCCTAGTGTGGCTGCTCCGTGTCTGCAGGCAGCGAGGCTCTGCAAGCTTCCTGTGTTCGCACCTATGTCACCTGTGCTTTTTTGTCAGAGACAGACTATCGCAAAACATACAACTCACTCCATGAATTGATTGCTATGGCATCTGTTATCAGCAGTCACAACTAGCAACACCAGTAGCAGCTGACTGCACGCAAAAAATAGGAATGTGCAGTGGGATTTACGTGAACTCAGCGCAAGGCAGATCTTTCCGACATAGGCTTGAGAATCTTACGGGAACACTTGTACTGTTTCTAAATTAAGTGTAGGCGTGGGAGGAGGGTGCTTCCTGCGCACTAATAACAGCACGCTTGTCAATTGTGGATGCTAATCATTCGCTTGTATCTTCCTAGACACATCTGCTGGTTGTGAATTATTCCACTTTCATGGCAAGGTGCGCATGTAGGTGTGTTAAAAATTCTGGAGGCACCGGGTATTGATCCCAGTATCTCTCGCATACTAAGCGAGCGCTCTACCATCTGAGCTACGCCCGCCCCCCCAAAGACTAATGGTGCTACATACAGCCATATAGACGACACAGACCCTTGCACTCCCATTATTCAGCAGACAAACACTACTCTCTATGTATCCGTTAGGGTGTCTTTCAGGTTTCGTGAATTCTGTATCGAATCGTAGTTGGCCACAATGAAAGTGGCACTTATAACGTCGAAAATAGAATTCGGACACGGCTCTGAGTAAGAGCAACATGTTGTCCACCCTCTAGACTTCAATGAGGTAAAGACGCGATACCTAAGACAGATCTGCACTCGATGACACCTCGATAACAGCCGGTCCCCACACTTACATCTTGCTCTCCTTACGTCAGTATACATCATATCAGTCTGTGACGCTGGCTTTGCAACATCTTGCGTGCCTTTAGGTTCGCCGCGGCCAACACTTACCATGCACTCACCACAAAAAATGGAGGCGCCGCAGCTTGAACCCTGGACCTTTCACATGCCAAGCGAACGCTCTACCAACTTAGCTACGCCCCATGCACGAGCAAACTGCGCTATTCCCCATTCTTTGCGACTCAGATGCGCGTGGACACGATGGTTGGTTGGTTTGTAGCGGTGAAGGGAGCAGAGTACAAAGGCGCGGACCCGTTCATATACACAAAAGTTCCAAGTAGTTTCGATGCTCTGGTATTGCAAATGCAAATTCCGTCTGCTTTTAACGTCTTAAATTGAAAGAGCCGTCACAAATTGCTCCGTTTTCACTCCTTGTCGACAATCAGACAGCACCTGAGGTAACAAACACATCTCGAGCCCCATTGTGCACTCCATTATTCATGCCAACTCAGTGCCTCGCTCTTTACTACTGTGTACCAATCTTGTCGTCCAACTGCAAAACACTGGGCCACAACAAGTTTCCGCGTCTCCATTGCACTGCGCATACTACGAAACGCTCCCCAAACTTGGCACTCAGCCTCGCAGCCGACTTTTCCGACTTTCCACGACGCTCACGCTAGTGACAGCATTATTTATAGTTCGACGTCGCGCCAAAGCGAATGAGCACATTTCGCCTACGGCTTAGGCCGCCCTCCTAGTGTAGCTGCTCGGTGTCTGCAGGAAGCGAGGGTCTGCAAGCTTCCTGTGTTCGCACCTATATCACCTGTGCTTGCTTGTCAGAGACAGACTATCGCAAAACATACAACTCACTCTATGAATTGATTGCTACGGCATCTGTTATCAGCAGTCACAACTAGCAACACCAGTAGCAGCTGACTGCACGCAAAGAATAGGAATGTGCAGTGGGATTTACGTGAACGCGGCGCAAGCTTGTATCTTCCTAGACAGATCTGCTGGCTGTGAATTATTCCACTTGCATATCAAGGTGCGCATGTAGGTGTGTTAAAAATTCTGGAGGCACTGGGTATTGATACCAGTACCTCTCGCATACTAAGCGAGCGCTCTACCATCTGAGTTACGCCCGCCCCCCCGAAGACTAATGGTGCTACATACAGCCATATAGACGACACAGACCCTTGCTCTCCCATTATTCAGCAGACAAACACTACTCTCTATGTATCCGTTAGGGTGTCTTTCAGGTTTCGTGCATTCTGTATCGAATCGTAGTTGGCCACAATGAAAGCGGCACGTATAACGTCGAAAATAGAATTCGGACACCGCTCTGAGTAAGACCAACGTGTTGTCCACCCTCTAGACTTCAATGAGGTTAAGCCGCGATACCTAAGACAGATCTGCACTCGATGACACCTCGATAACAGCCGGTCCCCACACTTACATCTTGCTCTCCTTACGTCAGTATACATCATATCAGTCTGTGACGCTGGCTTTGCAACCTCTTGCGTGCCTTTAGGTTCGCCGCGACCAACATTTACCATGCACTAACCACAATAAATGAAGCGCCGCGGTTTGAGCCCTGGACCTTTCACATGCCAAGCGAACGCTCTACCAACTGAGCTACGCCCCATGCACGAGCAAACTGCGCTATTCCCCATTCTTTGCGACTCAGATGCGCACGGACATGATGGTTGGTTGGTTTGTAGCGGTGAAGGGAGCAGAGTACAAAGGCGCGGACCCGTTCATATACACAAAAGTTCCAAGTAGTTTCGATGCTCTGGTATTACAAATGCAAATTCCGTCTGCTTTTAACGTCTTAAATTGAAAGAGCCGTCACAAATTGCTCCGTTTTCACTCCCTGTCGACAATCATACAGCACCTGAGGTAACAAACACATCTCGAGCCCCATTGTGCACTCCATTATTCATGCCAACTCAGTGCCTCGCTCTTTACTACTGTGTACCAATCTTGTCGTCCAACTGCAAAACACTGGGCCACAACAAGTTTCCGCGTCTCCATTGCACTGCGCATACTACGAAACGCTCCCCAAACTTGGCACTCAGCCTCGCAGCCGACTTTTCCGACTTTCCACGACGCTCACGCTAGTGACAGCATTATTTATAGTTCGACGTCGCGCCAAAGCGAATGAGCACATTTCGCCTACGGCTTAGGCCGCCCTCCTAGTGTAGCTGCTCGGTGTCTGCAGGCAGCGAGGGTCTGCAAGCTTCCCGTGTTCGCACCTATGTCACCTGTGCTTGCTTGTCAGAGACAGACTATCGCAAAACATACAACTCACTCCATGAATTGATTGCTATGGCATCTGTTATCAGCAGTCACAACTAGCAACACCAGTAGAAGCTGACTGCACGTAAAGAATAGGAATGTGCAGTGGGATTTACGTGGTCTCGGCGCAAGCTTGTATCTTCCTAGACACTTCTGCTGGCTGTGAATTATTCCACTTGCATATCAAGGTGCGCATGTAGGTGTGTTAAAAATTCTCGAGGCACTGGGTATTGATCCCAGTACCTCTCGCATACTAAGCGAGCGCTCTACCATCTGAGCAACGCCCACCCCCGAAGACTAATGGTGCTACATACAGCCATATAGACGACACAGACCCTTGCACTCCCATTATTCAGCAGACAAACACTACTTTCTATGTATCCGTTAGGGTGTCTTTCAGGTTTCGTGCATTCTGTATCGAATCGTAGTTGGCCACAATGAAAGTGGCACATATAACGTCGAAAAAAGAATTCGGACACCGCTCTGAGTAAGACCAACGTGTTGTCCACCCTCTAGACTTCAATGAGGTTAAGCCGCGATACCTAAGACAGATCTGCACTCGATGACACCTCGATAACAGCCGGTCCCCACACTTACATCTTGCTCTCCTTACGTCAGTATACATCATATCAGTCTGTGACGCTGGCTTTGCAACCTCTTGCGTGCCTTTAGGTTCGCCGCGACCAACATTTACCATGCACTGACCACAATAAATGAAGCGCTGCGGTTTGAGCCCTGGACCTTTCACATGCCAAGCGAACGCTCTACCAACTGAGCTACGCCCCATGCACGAGCAAACTGCGCTATTCCCCATTCTTTGCGACTCAGATGCGCACGGACATGATGGTTGGTTGGTTTGTGGCGGTGAAGGGAGCAGAGTACAAAGGCGCGGACCCGTTCATATACACAAAAGTTCCAAGTAGTTTCGATGCTCTGGTATTACAAATGCAAATTCCGTCTGTTTTTAACGTCTTAAATTGAAAGAGCCGTCACAAATTGCTCCGTTTTCACTCCTTGTCGACAATCATACAGCACCTGAGGTAACAAACACATCTCGAGCCCCATTGTACACTCCATTATTCATGCCAACTCAGTGCCTCGCTCTTTACTACTGTGTACCAATCTTGTCGTCCAACTGCAAAACACTGGGCCACAACAAGTATCCGCGTCTCCATTGCACTGCGCATACTACGAAACGCTCCCCAAACTTGGCACTCACCCTCGCAGCCGACTTTTCCGACTTTCCACGACGCTCACGCTAGTGACAGCATTATTTATAGTTCGACGTCGCGCCAAAGCGAATGAGCACATTTCGCCAACGGCTTAGGCCGCCCTCCTAGTGTGGCTGCTCCGTGTCTGCAGGCAGCGAGGGTCTGCAAGCTTCCTGTGTTCGCACCTATGTCACCTGTGCTTTTTTGTCAGAGACAGACTATCGCAAAACATACAACTCACTCCATGAATTGATTGCTATGGCATCTGTTATCAGCAGTCACAACTAGCAACACCAGTAGCAGCTGACTGCACGCAAAGAATAGGAATGTGCAGTGGGATTTACGTGAACTCAGCGCAAGGCAGATCTTTCCGACATAGGCTTGAGAATCTTACGGGAACACTTGTACTGTTTCTAAATTAAGTGTAGGCGTGGGAGGAGGGTGCTTCCTGCGCACTAATAACAGCACGCTTGTCAATTGTGGATGCTAATCATTCGCTTGTATCTTCCTAGACACATCTGCTGGTTGTGAATTATTCCACTTTCATGGCAAGGTGCGCATGTAGGTGTGTTAAAAATTCTGGAGGCACCGGGTATTGATCCCAGTATCTCTCGCATACTAAGCGAGCGCTCTACCATCTGAGCTACGCCCGCCCCCCCAAAGACTAATGGTGCTACATACAGCCATATAGACGACACAGACCCTTGCACTCCCATTATTCAGCAGACAAACACTACTCTCTATGTATCCGTTAGGGTGTCTTTCAGGTTTCGTGAATTCTGTATCGAATCGTAGTTGGCCACAATGAAAGTGGCACGTATAACGTCGAAAATAGAATTCGGACACGGCTCTGAGTAAGACCAACATGTTGTCCACCCTCTAGACTTCAATGAGGTAAAGACGCGATACCTAAGACAGATCTGCACTCGATGACACCTCGATAACAGCCGGTCCCCACACTTACATCTTGCTCTCCTTATGTCAGTATACATCATATCAGTCTGTGACGCTGGCTTTGCAACATCTTGCGTGCCTTTAGGTTCGCCGCGGCCAACACTTACCATGCACTCACCACAAAAAATGGAGGCGCCGCAGCTTGAACCCTGGACCTTTCACATGCCAAGCGAACGCTCTACCAACTGAGCTACGCCCCATGCACGAGCAAACTGCGCTATTCCCCATTCTTTGCGACTCAGATGCGCGTGGACACGATGGTTGGTTGGTTTGTAGCGGTGAAGGGAGCAGAGTACAAAGGCGCGGACCCGTTCATATACACAAAAGTTCCAAGTAGTTTCGATGCTCTGGTATTACAAATGCAAATTCCGTCTGTTTTTAACGTCTTAAATTGAAAGAGCCGTCACAAATTGCTCCGTTTTCACTCCTTGTCGACAATCAGACAGCACCTGAGGTAACAAACACATCTCGAGCCCCATTGTGCACTCCATTATTCATGCCAACTCAGTGCCTCGCTCTTTACTACTGTGTACCAATCTTGTCGTCCAACTGCAAAACACTGGGCCACAACAAGTTTCCGCGTCTCCATTGCACTGCGCATACTACGAAACGCTCCCCAAACTTGGCACTCAGCCTCGCAGCCGACTTTTCCGACTTTCCACGACGCTCACGCTAGTGACAGCATTATTTATAGTTCGACGTCGCGCCAAAGCGAATGAGCACATTTCGCCTACGGCTTAGGCCGCCCTCCTAGTGTAGCTGCTCGGTGTCTGCAGGAAGCGAGGGTCTGCAAGCTTCCTGTGTTCGCACCTATATCACCTGTGCTTGCTTGTCAGAGACAGACTATCGCAAAACATACAACTCACTCTATGAATTGATTGCTACGGCATCTGTTATCAGCAGTCACAACTAGCAACACCAGTAGCAGCTGACTGCACGCAAAGAATAGGAATGTGCAGTGGGATTTACGTGAACGCGGCGCAAGCTTGTATCTTCCTAGACAGATCTGCTGGCTGTGAATTATTCCACTTGCATATCAAGGTGCGCATGTAGGTGTGTTAAAAATTCTGGAGGCACTGGGTATTGATACCAGTACCGCTCGCATACTAAGCGAGCGCTCTACCATCTGAGTTACGCCCGCCCCACCGAAGACTAATGGTGCTACATACAGCCATATAGACGACACAGACCCTTGCTCTCCCATTATTCAGCAGACAAACACTACTCTCTATGTATCCGTTAGGGTGTCTTTCAGGTTTCGTGCATTCTGTATCGAATCGTAGTTGGCCACAATGAAAGCGGCACGTATAACGTCGAAAATAGAATTCGGACACCGCTCTGAGTAAGACCAACGTGTTGTCCACCCTCTAGACTTCAATGAGGTTAAGCCGCGATACCTAAGACAGATCTGCACTCGATGACACCTCGATAACAGCCGGTCCCCACACTTACATCTTGCTCTCCTTACGTCAGTATACATCATATCAGTCTGTGACGCTGGCTTTGCAACCTCTTGCGTGCCTTTAGGTTCGCCGCGACCAACATTTACCATGCACTAACCACAATAAATGAAGCGCCGCGGTTTGAGCCCTGGACCTTTCACATGCCAAGCGAACGCTCTACCAACTGAGCTACGCCCCATGCACGAGCAAACTGCGCTATTCCCCATTCTTTGCGACTCAGATGCGCACGGACACGATGGTTGGTTGGTTTGTAGCCGTGAAGGGAGCAGAGTACAAAGGCGCGGACCCGTTCATATACACAAAAGTTCCAAGTAGTTTCGATGCTCTGGTATTACAAATGCAAATTCCGTCTGTTTTTAACGTCTTAAATTGAAAGAGCCGTCACAAATTGCTCCGTTTTCACTCCTTGTCGACAATCATACAGCACCTGAGGTAACAAACACATCTCGAGCCCCATTGTGCACTCCATTATTCATGCCAACTCAGTGCCTTGCTCTTTACTACTGTGTACCAATCTTGTCGTCCAACTGCAAAACACTGGGCCACAACAAGTATCCGCGTCTCCATTGCACTGCGCATACTACGAAACGCTCCCCAAACTTGGCACTCACCCTCGCAGCCGACTTTCCACGACGCTCACGCAACGCTCACGCTAGTGACAGCATTATTTATAGTTCGACGTCGCGCCAAAGCGAATGGGCACATTTCGCCAACGGCTTAGGCCGCCCTCCTAGTGTGGCTGCTCGGTGTCTGCAGGCAGCGAGGGTCTGCAAGCTTCCCGTGTTCGCACCTATGTCACCTGTGCTTGCTTGTCAGAGACAGACTATCGCAAAACATACAACTCACTCCATGAATTGATTGCTACGGCATCTGTTATCAGCAGTCACAACTAGCAACACCAGTAGCAGCTGACTGCACGCAAAGAATAGGAATGTGCAGTGGGATTTACGTGGTCTCGGCGCAAGCTTGTATCTTCCTAGACACTTCTGCTGGCTGTGAATTATTCCACTTGCATATCAAGGTGCGCATGTAGGTGTGTTAAAAATTCTGGAGGCACTGGGTATTGATCCCAGCACCTCTCGCATACTAAGCGAGCGCTCTACCATCTGAGCAACGCCCACTCCCCCGAAGACTAATGGTGCTACATACAGATATAGAGGACACAGACCCTTGCACTCCAATTATTCAGCAGACAAACACTACTCTCTATCTATCCGTTAGGGTGTCTTTCAGGTACCGTGCATTCTGTATCGAATCGTAGTTGGCCACAATGAAAGTGGCACGTATAACGTCGAAAATAGAATTCGGACACGGCTCTGAGTAAGACCAACATGTTGTCCACCCTCTAGACTTCAATGAGGTTAAGCCGCGATACCTAAGACAGATCTGCACTCGATGACACCTCGATAACAGCCGGTCCCCACACTTACATCTTGCTCTCCTTACGTCAGTATACATCATATCAGTCTGTGACGCTGGCTTTGCAACATCTTGCGTGCCTTTAGGTTCGCCGCGACCAACACTTACCATGCACTGACCACAATAAATGGAGTCGCCGCGGCTTGAACCCTGGACCTTTCACATGCCAAGCGAACGCTCTACCAACTGAGCTACGCCCCATGCAGGAGCAAACTGCGCTATTCCCCATTCTTTGCGACTCAGATGCGCGCTGACACGATGGTTCGTTGGTTTGTAGCGGTGAAGAGAGCAGAGTACAAAGGCGCGGACCCGTTCATATACACAAAAGTTCCAAGTAGTTTCGATGCTCTGGTATTACAAATGCAAATTCCGTCTGTTTTTAACGTCTTAAATTGAAAGAGCCATCACAAATTGCTCCGTTTTCACTCCTTGTCGACAATCATACAGCACCTGAGGTAACAAACACATCTCGAGCCCCATTGTACACTCCCTTATTCATGCCAACTCAGTGCCTCGCTCTTTACTACTGTGTACCAATCTTGTCGTCCAACTGCAAAACACTGGGCCACAACAGGTATCCGCGTCTCCATTGCACTGCGCATACTACGAAACGCTCCCCAAACTTGGCACTCACCCTCGCAGCCGACTTTTCCGACTTTCCACGACGCCTACGCTAGTGACAGCATTATTTATAGTTCGACGTTGCGCCAAAGCGAATGAGCACATTTCGCCAACGGCTTAGGCCGCCCTCCTAGTGTGGCTGCTCCGTGTCTGCAGGCAGCGAGGCTCTGCAAGCTTCCTGTGTTCGCACCTATGTCACCTGTGCTTTTATGTCAGAGACAGACTATCGCAAAACATACAACTCACTCCATGAATTGATTGCTATGGCATCTGTTATCAGCAGTCACAACTAGCAACACCAGTAGCAGCTGACTGCACGCAAAAAATAGGAATGTGCAGTGGGATTTACGTGAACTCAGCGCAAGGCAGATCTTTCCGACATAGGCTTGAGAATCTTACGGGAACACTTGTACTGTTTCTAAATTAAGTGTAGGCGTGGGAGGAGGGTGCTTCCTGCGCACTAATAGCAGCACGCTTTTCAATTGTGGATGCTAATCATTCGCTTGTATCTTCCTAGACACATCTGCTGGTTGTGAATTATTCCACTTTCATGGCAAGGTGCGCATGTAGGTGTGTTAAAAACTCTGGAGGCACCGGGTATTGATCCCAGTACCTCTC
Source organism: Schistocerca gregaria (assembly GCF_023897955.1). NCBI lineage: Eukaryota > Metazoa > Arthropoda > Insecta > Orthoptera > Acrididae > Schistocerca > Schistocerca gregaria. Next base: position 22,619,902 of record NC_064929.1, on the reverse strand, counting down.
GCATACTAAGCGAGCGCTCTACCATCTGAGCTACGCCCGCCCGCCCCCCCCCCCCCCCCGAAGACTAATGGTGCTACATGCAGCCATATAGACGACAGAGACCATTGCACCCCCATTATTCAGCAGCCAAACACTACTCTCTATGTATCCGTTTGGGGGGCTTTCAGGTTTCGTGCATTCTGTATCGAATCGTAGTTGGCCACAATGAAAGTGGCACGTATAACGTCGAAAATAGAATTCGGACACCGCTCTGAGTAAGACCAACGTGTTGTCCACCCTCTAGACTACAATGAGGTTAAGCCGCGATACCTAAGACAGATCTGCACTCGATGACACCTCGATAACAGCCGGTCCCCACACTTACATCTTGCTCTCCTTACGTCAGTATACATCATATCAGTCTGTGACGCTGGCTTTGCAACCTCTTGCGTGCCTTTAGGTTCGCCGCGACCAACACTTACCATGCACTGACCACAATAAATGGAGGCGCCGCGGTTTGAGCCCTGGACCTTTCACATGCCAAGCGAACGCTCTACCAACTGAGCTACGCCCCATGCACGAGCAAACTGCGCTATTCCCCATTCTTTGCGACTCAAATGCGCACGGACATGATGGTTGGTTGGTTTGTAGCGGTGAAGGGAGCAGAGTACAAAGGCGCGGACCCGTTCATATACACAAAAGTTCCAAGTAGTTTCGATGCTCTGGTATTACAAATGCAAATTCCGTCTGTTTTTAACGTCTTAAATTGAAGGAGCCGTCACAAATTGCTCCGTTTTCACTCCTTGTCGACAATCATACAGCACCTGAGGTAACAAACACATCTCGAGCCCCATTGTGCACTCCATTATTCATGCCAACTCAGTGCCTCGCTCTTTACTACTGTGTACCAATCTTGTCGTCCAACTGCAAAACACTGGGCCACAACAAGTATCCGCGTCTCCATTGCACTGCGCATACTACGAAACGCTCCCCAAACTTGGCACTCACCCTCGCAGCCGACTTTCCACGACGCTCACGCAACGCTCACGCTAGTGACAGCATTATTTATAGTTCGACGTCGCGCCAAAGCGATTGGGCACATTTCGCCAACGGCTTAGGCCGCCCTCCTAGTGTGGCTGCTCGGTGTCTGCAGGCAGCGAGGGTCTGCAAGCTTCCCGTGTTCGCACCTATGTCACCTGTGCTTGCTTGTCAGAGACAGACTATCGCAAAACATACAACTCACTCCATGAATTGATTGCTACGGCATCTGTTATCAGCAGTCACAACTAGCAACACCAGTAGCAGCTGACTGCACGCAAAGAATAGGAATGTGCAGTGGGATTTACGTGGTCTCGGCGCAAGCTTGTATCTTCCTAGACACTTCTGCTGGCTGTGAATTATTCCACTTGCATATCAAGGTGCGCATGTAGGTGTGTTAAAAATTCTGGAGGCACTGGGTATTGATCCCAGTACCTCTCGCATACTAAGCGAGCGCTCTACCATCTGAGCAACGCCCACTCCCCCGAAGACTAAAGGTGCTACATACAGATATAGACGACACAGACCCATGCACTCCAATTATTCAGCAGACAAACACTACTCTCTATGTATCCGTTAGGGTGTCTTTCAGGTTTCGTGCATTCTGTATCGAATCGTAGTTGGCCACAATGAAAGTGGCACGTATAACGTCGAAAATAGAATTCGGACACCGCTCTGAGTAAGACCAACATGTTGTCCACCCTCTAGACTTCAATGAGGTTAAGCCGCGATACCTAAGACAGATCTGCACTCGATGACACCTCGATAACAGCCGGTCCCCACACTTACATCTTGCTCTCCTTACGTCAGTATACATCATATCAGTCTGTGACGCTGGCTTTGCAACATCTTGCGTGCCTTTAGGTTCGCCGCGACCAACACTTACCATGCACTGACCACAAAAAATGGAGGCGCCGCGGATTGAACCCTGGAGCTTTCAAATGCCAAGCGAACGCTCTACCAACTGAGTTACGCCCCATGCACGAGCATACTGCGCTATTCCCCATTCTTTGCGACTCAGATGCGCACGGACACGATGGTTGGTTGGTTTGTAGCGGTGAAGGGAGCAGAGTACAAAGGCGCGGACCCGTTCGTATACACAAAAGTTCCAAGTAGTTTCGATGCTCTGGTATTACAAATGCAAATTCCGTCTGTTTTTAACGTCTTAAATTGAAAGAGCCATCACAAATTGCTCCGTTTTCACTCCTTGTCGACAATCATACAGCACCTGAGGTAACAAACACATCTCGAGCCCCATTGTGCACTCCATTATTCATGCCAACTCAGTGCCTCGCTGTTTACTACTGTGTACCGATCTTGTCGTCCAACTGCAAAACACTGGGCCACAACAAGTTTCCGCATCTCCATTGCACTGCGCATACTACGAAAGGCTCCCCAAACTTGGCACTCACCCTCGCAGCCGACTTTTCCGACTTTCCACGACGCCTACGCTAGTGACAGCATTATTTATAGTTCGACGTCGCGCCAAAGCGAATGAGCACATTTCGCCAACGGCTTAGGCCGCCCTCCTAGTGTGGCTGCTCAGTGTCTGCAGGCAGCGAGGGTCTGCAAGCTTCCTGTGTTCGCACCTATGTCACCTGTGCTTTTTTGTCAGAGACAGACTATCGCAAAACATACAACTCACTCCATGAATTGATTGCTATGGCATCTGTTATCAGCAGTCACAACTAGCAACACCAGTAGCAGCTGACTGCACGCAAAAAATAGGAATGTGCAGTGGGATTTACGTGAACTCAGCGCAAGGCAGATCTTTCCGACATAGGCTTGAGAATCTTACGGGAACACTTGTACTGTTTCTAAATTAAGTGTAGGCATGGGAGGAGGGTGCTTCCTGCGCACTAATAACAGCACGCTTGTCAATTGTGGATGCTAATCATTCGCTTGTATCTTCCTAGACACATCTGCTGGTTGTGAATTATTCCACTTTCATGGCAAGGTGCGCATGTAGGTGTGTTAAAAATTCTGGAGGCACCGGGTATTGATCCCAGTACCTCTCGCATACTAAGCAAGCGCTCTACCATCTGAGCTACGCCTGCCCCCCGAAGACTAATGGTGCTAAATACAGCCATATAGACGACACAGACCCTTGCACTCGCATTATTCAGCAGACAAACACTACTCTCTATGTATCCGTTAGGGTGTCTTTCAGGTTTCGTGCATTCTGTATCGAATCGTAGTTGGCCACAATGAAAGTGGCACGTATAACGTCGAAAATAGAATTCGGACACCGCTGTGAGTAAGACCAACGTGTTGTCCACCCTCTAGACTTCAATGAGGTTAAGCCGCGATACCTAAGACAGATCTGCACTCGATGACACCTCGATAACAGCCGGTCCCCACACTTACATCTTGCTCTCCTTACGTCAGTATACATCATATCAGTCTGTGACGCTGGCTTTGCAACATCTTGCGTGCTTTTAGGTTCGCCGCGACCAACACTTACCATGCACTGACCACAAAAAATGGAGGTGCCGCGGCTTGAACCCTGGACCTTTCACATGCCAAGCGAACGCTCTACCAACTGAGCTACGCCCCATGCACGAGTAAACTGCGCTATTCCCCATTCTTTGCGACTCAGATGCGCACGGACACGATTGTTGGTTGGTTTGTAGCGGTGAAGGGAGCAGAGTACAAAGGCGCGGACCCGTTCATATACACAAAAGTTCCAAGTAGTTTCGATGCTCTGGTATTACAAATACAAATTCCGTCTGTTTTTAACGTCTTAAATTGAAAGAGCCATCACAAATTGCTCCGTTTTCACTCCTTGTCGACAATCATACAGCACCTGAGGTAACAAACACATCTCGAGCCCCATTGTGCACTCCATTATTCATGCCAACTCAGTGCCTCGCTGTTTACTACTGTGTACCAATCTTGTCGTCCAACTGCAAAACACTGGGCCACAACAAGTTTCCGCATCTCCATTGCACTGCACATACTACGAAAGGCTCCCCAAACTTGGCACTCACCCTCGCAGCCTACTTTTCCGACTTTCCACGACGCCTACGGTAGTGACAGCATTATTTATAGTTCGACGTCGCGCCAAAGCGAATGAGCACATTTCGCCAGCGGCTTAGGCCGCCCTCCTAGTGTGGCTGCTCCGTGTCTGCAGGCAGCGAGGGTCTGCAAGCTTCCTGTGTTCGCACCTATGTCACCTGTGCTTTTTTGTCAGAGACAGACTATCGCAAAACATACAACTCACTCCATGAATTGATTGCTACGGCATCTGTTATCAGCAGTCACAACTAGCAACACCAGTAGCAGCTGACTGCACGCAAAAAATAGGAATGTGCAGTGGGATTTACGTGAACTCAGCGCAAGGCAGATCTTTCCGACATAGGCTTGAGAATCTTACGGGAACACTTGTACTGTTTCTAAATTAAGTGTAGGCATGGGAGGAGGGTGCTTCCTGCGCACTAATAACAGCACGCTTGTCAATTGTGGATGCTAATCATTCGCTTGTATCTTCCTAGACACATCTGCTGGTTGTGAATTATTCCACTTTCATGGCAAGGTGCGCATGTAGGTGTGTTAAAAATTCTGGAGGCACCGGGTATTGATCCCAGTACCTCTCGCATGCTAACCAAGCGCTCTACCATCTGAGCTACGCTTGCCCCCCGAAGACTAATGGTGCTAAATACAGCCATATAGACGACACAGACCCTTGCACTCGCATTATTCAGCAGACAAACACTACTCTCTATGTATCCGTTAGGGTGTCTTTCAGGTTTCGTGCATTCTGTATCGAATCGTAGTTGGCCACAATGAAAGTGGCACGTAGAACGTGGAAAATAGAATTCGGACACCGCTGTGAGTAAGACCAACGTGTTGTCCACCCTCTAGACTTCAATGAGGTTAAGCCGCGATACCTAAGACAGATCTGCACTCGATGACACCTCGATAACAGCCGGTCCCCACACTTACATCTTGCTCTCCTTACGTCAGTATACATCATATCAGTCTGTGACGCTGGCTTTGCAACATCTTGCGTGCCTTTAGGTTCGCCGCGACCAACACTTACCACGCACTGACCACAAAAAATGGAGACGCCGCGGCTTGAACCCTGGACGTTTCACATGCGAAGCGAACGCTCTACCAACTGAGCTACGCCCCATGCACGAGCAAACTGCGCTATTCCCCATTCTTTGCGACTCAGATGCGCACGGACACGATGGTTGGTTGGTTTGTAGCGGTGAAGGGAGCAGAGTACAAAGGCGCGGACCCGTTCATATACACAAAAGTTCCAAGTAGTTTCGATGCTCTGGTATTACAAATGCAAATTCCGTCTGTTTTTAACGTCTTAAATTGAAAGAGCCATCACAAATTGCTCCGTTTTCACTCCTTGTCGACAATCATACAGCACCTGAGGTAACAAACACATCTCGAGCCCCATTGTGCACTCCATTATTCATGCCAACTCAGTGCCTCGCTCTTTACTACTGTGTACCAATCTTGTCGTCCAACTGCAAAACACTGGGCCACAACAAGTTTCCGCATCTCCATTGCACTGCGCATACTACGAAACGCTCCCCAAACTTGGCACTCACCCTCGCAGCCGACTTTTCCGACTTTCCACGACGCCTACGATAGTGACAGCATTATTTATAGTTCGACGTCGCGCCAAAGCGAATGAGCACATTTCGCCTACGGCTTAGGCCGCCCTCCTAGTGTGGCTGCTCGGTGTCTGCAGGCAGCGAGGGTCTGCAAGCTTCCTGTGTTCGCACCTATGTCACCTGTGCTTGCTTGTCAGAGACAGACTATCGCAAAACATACAACTCACTCCATGAATTGATTGCTACGGCATCTGTTATCAGCAGTCACAACTAGCAACACCAGTAGCAGCTGACTGCACGCAAAGAATAGGAATGTGCAGTGGGATTTACGTGAACTCAGCGCAAGGCAGATCTTTCCCACATAGGCTTCATAATCTTACGGGAACACTTGTACTGTTTCTAAATTAAGTGTAGGCGTGGGAGGAGGGTGCTTCCTGCGCACTAATAACAGCACAATTGTCAATTGTGGATGCTAATCATTCGCTTGTATCTTCCTAGACACATCTGCTGGTTGTGAATTATTCCACTTTCATGGCAAGGTGCGCATGTAGGTGTGTTAAAAATTCTGGAGGCACCGGGTATTGATCCCAGTACCTCTCGCATACTCAGCGAGCGCTCTACTATCTGAGCTACGCCCGCCCCCTCGAAGACTAATGGTGCTACATACAGCCATATAGACGACACAGACCCTTGCACTCCCATTATTCAGCAGACAAACACTACTCTCTCTGTATCCGTTAGGGTGTCTTTCAGGTTTCGTGCATTCTGTATCGAATCGTAGTTGGCCACAATGAAAGTGGTACGTATAACGTAGAGAATAGAATTCGGACACCGCTCTGAGTAAGACCAACGAGTTGTCCACCCTCTAGACTTCAATGAGGTTAAGCCGCGATACCTAAGATAGATCTGCACTCGATGACACCTCGATAGCAACCGGTCCCCACACTTACATCTTGCTCTCCTTACGTCAGTATACATCATATCAGTCTGTGACGCTGGCTTTGCAACATCTTGCGTGCCTTTAGGTTCGCCGCGACCAACACTTACCATGCACTGACCACAAAAAATTAACGCGCCGCGGCTTGAACCCTGGACCTTTCACATGCCAAGCGAACGCTCTACCAACTGAGCTACGCCCCATGCACGACCAAACTGCGCTATTCCCCATTCTTTGCGACTCAGATGCGCACGGACACGATGGTTGGTTGGTTTGTTGCGGTGAAGGGAGCAGAGTACAAAGGCGCGGACCCGTTCATATACACAAAAGTTCCAAGTAGTTTCGATGCTCTGGTATTACAAATGCAAATTCCGTCTGTTTTTAACGTCTTAAATTTAAAGAGCCGTCACAAATTGCTCCGTTTTCACTCCTTGTCGACAATCATACAGCACCTGAGGTAACAAACACATCTCGAGCCCCATTGTGCACTCCATTATTCATGCCAACTCAGTGCCTCGCTCTTCACTACTGTGTACCAACCTTGTCGTCCAACTGCAAAACACTGGGCCACAACAGGTATCCGCGTCTCCATTGCACTGCGCATACTACGAAACGCTCCCCAATCTTGGCACTCACCCTCGCAGCCGACTTTTCCGACTTTCCACGACGCTCACGCTAGTGACAGCATTATTTATAGTTCGACGTCGCGCCAAAGCCAATGAGCACATTTCGCCTACGGCTTAGGCCGCCCTCCTAGTGTGGCTGCTCGGTGTCTGCAGGCAGCGAGGGTCTGCAAGCTTCCTGTGTTCGCACCTATGTCACCTGTGCTTGCTTGTCAGAGACAGACTATCGCAAAACATACAACTCACTCCATGAATTGATTGCTACGGCATCTGTTATCAGCAGTCACAACTAGCAACACCAGTAGCAGCTGACTGCACGCAAAGAATAGGAATGTGCAGTGGGTTTTACGTGAACTCGCCGCAAGGCAGATCTTTCCGACATAGGCTTGAGAATCTTACGGGAACACTTGTACTGTTTCTAAATTAAGTGTAGGCGTGCGAGGAGGGTGCTTCCTGCGCACTAATAACAGCACTTTTGTCAATTGTGGATGCTAATCATTCGCTTGTATCTTCCTAGACACATCTGCTGGTTGTGAATTATTCCACTTGCATGGCAAGGTGCCATGTAGGTGTGTTAAAAATTCTGGAGGCACTGGGTATTGATCCCAGTACCTCTCGCATACTAAGCGAGCGCTCTACCATCTGAGCTACGCCCGCCCCCCCGAAGACTAATGGTGCTACATACAGCCATATAGACGACACAGACCCTTGCACTCCCATTATTCAGCAGACAAACACTACTCTCTATGTATCCATTAGGGTGTCTTTCAGGTTTCGTGCATTCTGTATCGAATCGTAGTTGGCCACAATGAAAGTGGCACGTAGAACGTCGAAAATAGAATTCGGACACCGCTCTGAGTAAGACCAACGTGTTGTCCACCCTCTAGACTTCAATGAGGTTAAGCCGCGATACCTAAGACAGATCTGCACTCGATGACACCTCGATAACAGCCGGTCCCCACACTTACATCTTGCTCTCCTTACGTCAGTATACATCATATCAGTCTGTGACGCTGGCTTTGCAACATCTTGCGTGCCTTTAGGTTCTCCGCGACCAACACTTACCATGCACTGACCACCAAAAATTTAGGCGCCGCGGCCTGAACCCTGGACCTTTCACATGCCAAGCGAACGCTCTACCAACTGAGCTACGCCCCATGCACGAGCAAACTGCGCTATTCCCCATTCTTTGCGACTCAGATGCGCACGGACACGATGGTTGGTTGTTTTGTAGCGGTGAAGGGAGCAGAGTACAAAGGCGCGGACCCGTTCATATACACAAAAGTTCCAAGTAGTTTCGATGCTCTGGTATTACAAATGCAAATTCCGTCTTTTTTTAGTGTCTTAAATTGAAAGAGCCGTCACAAATTGCTCCGTTTTCACTCCTTGTCGACAATCATGCAGCACCTGAGGTAACAAACACATCTCGAGCCCCATTGTGCACTTCATTATTCATGCCAACTCAGTGCCACGCTCTTTACTACTGTGTACCAATCTTGTCGTGCAACTGCAAAACACTGGGCCACAACAAGTTTCCGCATCTCCATTGCACTGCGCATACTACGAAACGCTCCCCAAACTTAGCACTCACCCTCGCAGCCGAGTTTTCCGACTTTCCACGACGCTCACGCTAGTGACAGCATTATTTATAGTTCGACGTCGCGCCAAAGCGAATGAGCACATTTCGCCTACGGCTTAGGCTGAACTCCTAGTGTGGCTGCTCGGTGTCTGCAGGCAGCGAGGGTCTGCAAGCTTCCTGTGTTCGAATCTATGTCACCTGTGCTTGCTTGTCAGAGACAGACTATCGCAAAGCATACAACTCACTCCATGAATTGATTGCTACGGCATCTGTTATCAGCAGTCACAACTAGCAACACCAGTAGCAGCTGACTGCACGCAAAGAATAGGAATGTACAGTGGGATTTACGTGAACACGGCGCAAGGCAGATCTTTCCGACATAGGCTTGAGAATCTTACGGGAACACTTGTACTGTTTCTAAATTAAGTGTAGGCGTGGGAGAAGGGTGCTTCCTGCGCACTAATAACAGCACGCTTGTCAATTGTGGATGCTAATCATTCGCTTGTATCTTCCTAGACACATCTGCTGGCTGTGAATTATTCCACTTGCATGGCAAGGAGCGCATGTAGGTGTGTTAAAAAATCTGGAGGCACTGGGTATTGGTCCCAGTACCTTTCGCATACTAAGCGAGCGCTCTACCATCTTAGCTACTCCCGCCCCCTCGAAGACTAATGGTGCTACATACAGCCATATAGACGACACAGACCCTTGCACTCCCATTATTCAGCAGACAAACACTACTCTCTATGCATCCGTTAGGGTGTCTCTCAGGTTTCGTGCATTCTGTATCGAGTCGTAGTTGTCCACAATGAAAGTGGCACGTATAACGTCGAAAATAGAATTCGGACACCGCTCTGAGTAAGACCAACGTGTTGTCCACCCTCTAGACTTCAATGAGGTTAAGCCGCGATACCTAAGACAGATCTGCACTCGATGACACCTCGATAACAGCCGGTCCCCACACTTACATCTTGCTCTCCTTACGTCAGTATACATCATATCAGTCTGTGACGCTGGCTTTGCAACATCTTGCGTGCCTTTAGGTTCGCCGCGACCAACACTTACCATGCACTGACCACAAAAAATGGAGGCGCCGCGGTTTGAACCCTGGACCTTTCACATGCCAAGCGAACGCTCTACCAACTGAGCTACGCCCCATGCACGAGCAAACTGCGCTATTCCCCATTCTTTGCGACTCAGGTGCGCACGGACACGATGGTTGGATGGTTTGTAGCGGTGAAGGGAGCAGAGTACAAAGGCGCGGACCCGTTCATATACACAAAAGTTCCAAGTAGTTTCGATGCTCTGGTATTACAAATTGCAAATTCCGTCTGTTTTTAACGTCTTAAATTGAAAGAGCCGTCACAAATTGCTCCGTTTTCGCTCCTTGTCGACAATCATACAGCACCTGAGGTAACAAACACATCTCGAGCCCCATTGTGCACTCCATTATTCATGCCAACTCAGTGCCTCGCTCTTTACGACTATGTACCAATCTTGTCGTCCAACTGCAAAACACTGGGCCACAACAAGTTTCCGCATCTCCATTGCACTGCGCATACTACGAAACGCTCCCAAAACTTGGCACTCACCCTCGCAGCCGACTTTTCCGACTTTCCACGACGCTCACGCTAGTGACAGCATTATTTATAGTTCGACGTCGCGCCAAAGCGAATGAGCACATTTCGCCCACAGCTTAGGCCGCCCTCCTAGTGTGGCTGCTCCGTGTCTGCAGGCAGCGAGGTTCTGCAAGCTTCCTGTTTTCGCACCTATGTCACCTGTGCTTGCTTGTCAGAGGCAGACTATCGCAAAACATACAACTCACTCCATGAATTGATTGCTACGGCATCTGTTATCAGCAGTCACAACTAGCAACACCAGTAGCAGCTGACTGCACGCAAAGAATAGGAATGTGCAGTGGGATTTACGTGAACTCGGCGCAAGGCAGATCTTTCCGACATAGGCTTGAGAATCTTACGGGAACACTTGTACTGTTTCTAAATTAAGTGTAGGCGTGGGAGGAGGGTGCTTCCTGCGCACTAATAACAGTACGCTTGTCAATTGTGGATGCTAATCATTCGCTTGTATCTTCCTAGACACATCTGCTGGCTGTGAATTATTCCACTTGCATGGCAAGGTGCGCATGTAGGTGTGTTAAAAATTCTGGAGGCACTGCGTATTGATCCCAGTACCTCTCGCATACTAAGCGAGCGCTCTACCATCTGAGCTACGCCCGCACCCCCAAAAACTGATGGTGCTACATACAGCCATATAGACAACACAGACCCTTGCACTCCCATTATTCAGCAGACAAACTCTACTCTCTATGTATCTGTTAGGGTGTCTTTCAGGTTTCGTGCATTCTGTATCGAATCGTAGTTGGCCACAATGAAAGTGGCACGTATAACGTCGAAAATAGAATTCGGACACCGCTCTGAGTAAGACCAACGTGTTGTCCACCCTCTGGACTTCAATGAGGTTAAGCCGCGATACCTAAGACAGATCTGCACTCGATGACACCTCGATAACAGCCGGTCCCCACACTTACATCTTGCTCTCCTTACGTCAGTATACATCATATCAGTCTGTGTCGCTGGCTTTGCAACATCTTGCGTGCCTTTAGGTTGGCCGCGACCAACACTTACCATGCACTGACCACAAAAAATGGAGGCGCCGCGGCATGAACCCTGGACCTTTCACATGCGAAGCGAAAGCTCTACCAACTGAGCTACGCCCCATGCACGAGCAAACTGCGCTATTCCCCATTCTTTGCGACTCAGGTGCGCACGGACACGATGGTTGGATGGTTTGTAGCGGTGAAGGGAGCAGAGTACAAAGGCGCGGACCCGTTCATATATACAAAAGTTCCAAGTAGTTTCGATGCTCTGGTATTACAAATGCAAATTCCGTCTGTTTTTAACGCCTTAAATTGAAAGAGCCGTCCCAAATTGCTCCGTTTTCACTCCTTGTCGACAATCATACAGCACCCGAGGTAACAAACACATCTCGAGCCCCATTGTGCACTCCATTATTCATGCCAACTCAGTGCCTCGCTCTTTTCTACTGTGTACCAATCTTGTCGTCCAACTGCAATACACTGGGCCACAACAAGTTTCCGCGTCTCCATTGCACTGCGCATACTACGAAACGCTCCCCAAACTTGGCACTCACCCTCGCAGCCGACTTTTCCGACTTTCCACGACGCTCTCGCAACGCTCACGCTAGTGACAGCATTATTTATAGTTCGACGTCGCGCCAAAGCGAATGAGCACATTTCGCCCACAGCTTAGGCCGCCCTCCTAGTGTGGCTGCTCCGTGTCTGCAGGCAGCGAGGGTCTGCAAGCTTCCTGTGTTCGCACCTATGTCACCTGTGCTTGCTTGTCAGAGACAGACTATCGCAAAACATACAACTCACTCCATGAATGATTGCTATGGCATCTGTTATCAGCAGTCACAACTAGCAACACCAGTAGCAGCTGACTGCACGCAAAGAATAGGAATGTGCAGTGGGATTTACGTGAACTATGCGCAAGGCAGATATTTCCGACATAGGCTTGAGAATCTTACGGGAACACTTGTACTGTTTCTAAATTAAGTGTAGGCGTGGGAGGAGGGTGCTTCCTGCGCACTAATAACAGTACGCTTGTCAATTGTGGATGCTAATCATTCGCTTGTATCTTCCTAGACACATCTGCTGGCTGTGAATTATTCCACTTGCATGGCAAGGTGCGCATGTAGGTGTGTTAAAAATTCTGGAGGCACTGCGTATTGATCCCAGTACCTCTCGCATACTAAGCGAGCGCTCTACCATCTGAGCTACGCCCGCCCCCCCAAAGACTGATGGTGCTACATACAGCCATATAGACAACACAGACCCTTGCACTCCCATTATTCAGCAGACAAACACTACTCTCTATGTATCTGTTAGGGTGTCTTTCAGGTTTCGTGCATTCTGTATCGAATCGTAGTTGGCCACAATGAAAGTGGCACGTATAACGTCGAAAATAGAATTCGGACACCGCTCTGAGTAAGACCAACGTGTTGTCCACCCTCTGGACTTCAATGAGGTTAAGCCGCGATACCTAAGACAGATCTGCACTCGATGACACCTCGATAACAGCCGGTCCCCACACTTACATCTTGCTCTCCTTACGTCAGTATACATCATATCAGTCTGTGACGCTGGCTTTGCAACATCTTGCGTTCCTTTAGGTTCGCCGCGACCAACACTTACCATGCACTGACCACAAAAAATGGAGGCGCCGCGGCATGAACCCTGGACCTTTCACATGCGAAGCGAAAGCTCTACCAACTGTGCTACGCCCCATGCACGAGCAAACTGCGCTATTCCCCATTCTTTGCGACTCAGATGCGCACGGACACGATGGTTGTTTGGTTTGGTTCAAATGGTTCAAATGGCTCTGAGCACTATGGGACTCAACATCATAGGTCATAAGTCCCCTAGAACTTAGAACTACTTAAACCTAACAAACCCAGGGACATCACACACATCCATGCCCGAGGCAGGATTCGAACCTGCGGCCGCAGCAGTCGCACGGTTCCGGACTGCGCGCCTAGAACCGCAAGACCACCGCGGCCGGCTGTTTGGTTTGTATCGGTGAAGGGAGCAGAGTACAAAGGCGCGGACCCGTTCATATATACAAAAGTTCCAAGTAGTTTCGATGCTCTGGTATTACAAATGCAAATTCCGTCTGTTTTTAACGCCTTAAATTGAAAGAGCCGTCACAAATTGCTCCGTTTTCACTCCTTGTCGACAATCATACAGCACCTGAGGTAACAAACACATCTCGAGCCCCATTGTGCACTCCATTATTCATGCCAACTCAGTGCCTCGCTCTTTTCTACTGTGTACCAATCTTGTCGTCCAACTGCAATACACTGGGCCACAACAAGTTTCCGCGTCTCCATTGCACTGCGCATACTACGAAACGCTCCCCAAACTTGGCACTCACCCTCGCAGCCGACTTTTCCCACTTTCCACGACGCTCTCGCAACGCTCACGCTAGTGACAGCATTATTTATAGTTCGACGTCGCGCCAAAGCCAATGAGCACATTTCGCCTTCGGCTTAGGCCGCCCTCCAAGTGTGGCTGCTCGGTGTCTGCAGGCAGCGAAGGTCTGCAAGCTTCCTGTGTTCGCACCTATGTCACCTGTGCTTGCTTGTCAGAGACAGACTATCGCAAAACATACAACTCACTCCATGAATTGATTGCTATGGCATCTGTTATCAGCAGTCACAACTAGCAACACCAGTAGCAGCTGACTGCACGCAAAGAATAGGAATGTGCAGTGGGATTTACGTGAACTCGGCGCAAGGCAGATCTTTCCGACATAGGCTTGAGAATCTTACGGGAACACTTGTACTGTTTCTAAATTAAGTGTAGGCGTGGGAGGAGGGTGCTTCCTGCGCACTAATAACAGTACGCTTGTCAATTGTGGATGGTAATCATTCGCTTGTATCTTGCTAGACACATCTGCTGGCTGCGAATTATTCCACTTGCATGGCAAGGTGCGCGTGTAGGTGTGTTAAAAATTCTGGAGGCACTGCGTATTGATCCCAGTACCTCTCGCATACTAAGCGAGGGCTCTACCATCTGAGCTACGCCCGCCCCCCCAAAGACTGATGGTGCTACATACAGCCATATAGACAACACAGACCCTTGCACTCCCATTATTCAGCAGACAAACACTACTCTCTATGTATCTGTTAGGGTGTCTTTCAGGTTTCGTGCATTCTGTATCGAATCGTAGTTGGCCACAATGAAAGTGGCACGTATAACGTCGAAAATAGAATTCGGACACCGCTCTGAGTAAGACCAACGTGTTGTCCACCCTCTGGACTTCAATGAGGTTAAGCCGCGATACCTAAGACAGATCTGCACTCGATGACACCTCGATAACAGCCGGTCCCCACACTTACATCTTGCTCTCCTTACGTCAGTATACATCATATCAGTCTGTGACGCTGGCTTTGCAACATCTTGCGTGCCTTTAGGTTCGCCGCGACCAACACTTACCATGCACTGACCACCAAAAATTTATACGCCGCGGCCTGAACCCTGGACCTTTCACATGCCAAGCGAACGCTCTACCAACTGAGCTACGCCCCATGCACGAGCAAACTGCGCTATTCCCCATCCTTTGCGACTCAGATGCGCACGGACACGATTTTTGGTTGGTTTGTAGCGGTGAAGGGAGCAGAGTACAAAGGCGCGGACCCGTTCATATACACAAAAGTTCCAAGTAGTTTCGATGCTCTGGTATTACAAATGCAAATTCCGTCTGTTTTTAACGTCTTAAATTGAAAGAGCCGTCACAAATTGCTCCGTTTTCACTCCTTGTCGACAATCATACAGCACCTGAGGTAACAAACACATCTCGAGCCCCATTGTACACTCCCTTATTCATGCCAACTCAGTGCCTCGCTCTTTACTACTGTGTACCAATCTTGTCGTCCAACTGCAAAACACTGGGCCACAACAAGTTTCCGCATCTCCATTGCACTGCGCATACTACGAAAGGCTCCCCAAACTTAGCACTCACCCTCGCAGCCGAGTTTTCCGACTTTCCACGACGCTCACGCTAGTGACAGCATTATTTATAGTTCGACGTCGCGCCAAAGCGAATGAGCACATTTCGCCTACGGCTTAGGCCGCCCTCCTAGTGTGGCTGCTCGGTGTCTGCAGGCAGCGAAGGTCTGCAAGCTTCCTGTGTTCGCACCTATGTCACCTGTGCTTGCTTGTCAGAGACAGACTATCGCAAAACATACAACTCACTCCATGAATTGATTGCTACGGCATCTGTTATCAGCAGTCACAACTAGCAACACTAGTAGCAGCCGACTGCACGCAAAGAATAGGAATGTGCAGTGGGATTTACGTGAACTCGGCGCAAGGCAGATCTTTCCGACATAGGCTTGAGAATCTTACGGGAACACTTGTACTGTTTCTAAATTAAGTGTAGGCGTGGGAGGAGGGTGCTTCCTGCGCACTAATAACAGTACGCTTGTCAATTGTGGATGCTAATCATTCGCTTGTATCTTCCTAGACACATCTGCTGGCTGTGAATTATTCCACTTGCATGGCAAGGTGCGCATGTAGGTGTGTTAAAAATTCTGGAGGCACTGCGTATTGATCCCAGTACCTCTCGCATACTAAGCGAGCGCTCTACCATCTGAGCTACGCCCGCCCCCCCCAAAGACTGATGGTGCTACATACAGCCATATAGACAACACAGACCCTTGCACTCCCATTATTCAGCAGACAAACACTACTCTCTATGTATCTGTTAGGGTGTCTTTCAGGTTTCGTGCATTCTGTATCGAATCGTAGTTGGCCACAATGAAAGTGGCACGTATAACGTCGAAAATAGAATTCGGACACCGCTCTGAGTAAGACCAACGTGTTGTCCACCCTCTGGACTTCAATGAGGTTAAGCCGCGATACCTAAGACAGATCTGCACTCGATGACACCTCGATAACAGCCGGTCCCCACACTTACATCTTGCTCTCCTTACGTCAGTATACATCATATCAGTCTGTGACGCTGGCTTTGCAACATCTTGCGTTCCTTTAGGTTCGCCGCGACCAACACTTACCATGCACTGACCACAAAAAATGGAGGCGCCGCGGCATGAACCCTGGACCTTTCACATGCGAAGCGAAAGCTCTACCAACTGTGCTACGCCCCATGCACGAGCAAACTGCGCTATTCCCCATTCTTTGCGACTCAGATGCGCACGGACACGATGGTTGTTTGGTTTGGTTCAAATGGTTCAAATGGCTCTGAGCACTATGGGACTCAACATCATAGGTCATAAGTCCCCTAGAACTTAGAACTACTTAAACCTAACAAACCCAGGGACATCACACACATCCATGCCCGAGGCAGGATTCGAACCTGCGGCCGCAGCAGTCGCACGGTTCCGGACTGCGCGCCTAGAACCGCGAGACCACCGCGGCCGGCTGTTTGGTTTGTATCGGTGAAGGGAGCAGAGTACAAAGGCGCGGACCCGTTCATATATACAAAAGTTCCAAGTAGTTTCGATGCTCTGGTATTACAAATGCAAATTCCGTCTGTTTTTAACGCCTTAAATTGAAAGAGCCGTCACAAATTGCTCCGTTTTCACTCCTTGTCGACAATCATACAGCACCTGAGGTAACAAACACATCTCGAGCCCCATTGTGCACTCCATTATTCATGCCAACTCAGTGCCTCGCTCTTTTCTACTGTGTACCAATCTTGTCGTCCAACTGCAATACACTGGGCCACAACAAGTTTCCGCGTCTCCATTGCACTGCGCATACTACGAAACGCTCCCCAAACTTGGCACTCACCCTCGCAGCCGACTTTTCCGACTTTCCACGACGCTCTCGCAACGCTCACGCTAGTGACAGCATTATTTATAGTTCGACGTCGCGCCAAAGCCAATGAGCACATTTCGCCTTCGGCTTAGGCCGCCCTCCAAGTGTGGCTGCTCGGTGTCTGCAGGCAGCGAAGGTCTGCAAGCTTCCTGTGTTCGCACCTATGTCACCTGTGCTTGCTTGTCAGAGACAGACTATCGCAAAACATACAACTCACTCCATGAATTGATTGCTATGGCATCTGTTATCAGCAGTCACAACTAGCAACACCAGTAGCAGCTGACTGCACGCAAAGAATAGGAATGTGCAGTGGGATTTACGTGAACTCGGCGCAAGGCAGATCTTTCCGACATAGGCTTGAGAATCTTACGGGAACACTTGTACTGTTTCTAAATTAAGTGTAGGCGTGGGAGGAGGGTGCTTCCTGCGCACTAATAACAGTACGCTTGTCAATTGTGGATGGTAATCATTCGCTTGTATCTTGCTAGACACATCTGCTGGCTGCGAATTATTCCACTTGCATGGCAAGGTGCGCGTGTAGGTGTGTTAAAAATTCTGGAGGCACTGCGTATTGATCCCAGTACCTCTCGCATACTAAGCGAGGGCTCTACCATCTGAGCTACGCCCGCCCCCCCAAAGACTGATGGTGCTACATACAGCCATATAGACAACACAGACCCTTGCACTCCCATTATTCAGCAGACAAACACTACTCTCTATGTATCTGTTAGGGTGTCTTTCAGGTTTCGTGCATTCTGTATCGAATCGTAGTTGGCCACAATGAAAGTGGCACGTATAACGTCGAAAATAGAATTCGGACACCGCTCTGAGTAAGACCAACGTGTTGTCCACCCTCTGGACTTCAATGAGGTTAAGCCGCGATACCTAAGACAGATCTGCACTCGATGACACCTCGATAACAGCCGGTCCCCACACTTACATCTTGCTCTCCTTACGTCAGTATACATCATATCAGTCTGTGACGCTGGCTTTGCAACATCTTGCGTGCCTTTAGGTTCGCCGCGACCAACACTTACCATGCACTGACCACCAAAAATTTATACGCCGCGGCCTGAACCCTGGACCTTTCACATGCCAAGCGAACGCTCTACCAACTGAGCTACGCCCCATGCACGAGCAAACTGCGCTATTCCCCATCCTTTGCGACTCAGATGCGCACGGACACGATTTTTGGTTGGTTTGTAGCGGTGAAGGGAGCAGAGTACAAAGGCGCGGACCCGTTCATATACACAAAAGTTCCAAGTAGTTTCGATGCTCTGGTATTACAAATGCAAATTCCGTCTGTTTTTAACGTCTTAAATTGAAAGAGCCGTCACAAATTGCTCCGTTTTCACTCCTTGTCGACAATCATACAGCACCTGAGGTAACAAACACATCTCGAGCCCCATTGTACACTCCCTTATTCATGCCAACTCAGTGCCTCGCTCTTTACTACTGTGTACCAATCTTGTCGTCCAACTGCAAAACACTGGGCCACAACAAGTTTCCGCATCTCCATTGCACTGCGCATACTACGAAAGGCTCCCCAAACTTAGCACTCACCCTCGCAGCCGAGTTTTCCGACTTTCCACGACGCTCACGCTAGTGACAGCATTATTTATAGTTCGACGTCGCGCCAAAGCGAATGAGCACATTTCGCCTACGGCTTAGGCCGCCCTCCTAGTGTGGCTGCTCGGTGTCTGCAGGCAGCGAAGGTCTGCAAGCTTCCTGTGTTCGCACCTATGTCACCTGTGCTTGCTTGTCAGAGACAGACTATCGCAAAACATACAACTCACTCCATGAATTGATTGCTACGGCATCTGTTATCAGCAGTCACAACTAGCAACACCAGTAGCAGCTGACTGCACGCAAAGAATAGGAATGTACAGTGGGATTTATGTGAACACGGCGCAAGGCAGATCTTTCCGACATAGGCTTGAGAATCTTACGGGAACACTTGTACTGTTTCTAAATTAAGTGTAGGCGTGGGAGGAGTTTGCTTCCTGCGCACTAATAACAGCACGCTTGTCAATTGTGGATGCTAATCATTCGCTTGTATCTTCCTAGACACATCTGCTGGTTGTGAATTATTCCACTTGCATGGCAAGGTGCGCATGTAGGTGTGTTAAAAATTCTGGAGGCACTGGGTATTGATCCCAGTACCTCTCGCATACTAAGCGAGCGCTCTACCATCTGAGCTACGCCCGCCCCCCCGAAGACTAATGGTGCTACATACAGCCATATAGACGACACAGACCCTTGCACTCCCATTATTCAGCAGACAAACACTACTCTCTATGTATCCGTTAGGGTGTCTTTCAGGTTTCGTGCATTCTGTATCGAATCGTAGTTGGCCACAATGAAAGTGGCACGTATAACGTCGAAAATAGAATTCGGACACCGCTCTGAGTAAGACCAACGTGTTGTCCACCCTCTAGACTTCAATGAGGTTAAGCCGCGATACCTAAGACAGATCTGCACTCGATGACACCTCGATAACAGCCGGTCCCCACACTTACATCTTGCTCTCCTTACGTCAGTATACATCATATCAGTCTGTGACGCTGGCTTTGCAACATCTTGCGTGCCTTTAGGTTCTCCGCGACCAACACATACCATGCACTGACCACCAAAAATTTAGGCGCCGCGGCCTGAACCCTGGACCTTTCACATGCCAAGCGAACGCTCTACCAACTGAGCTACGCCCCATGCACGAGCAAACTGCGCTATTCCCCATTCTTTGCGACTCAGATGAGCACGGACACGATGGTTGGATGGTTTGTAGCGGTGAAGGGAGCAGAGTACAAAGGCGCGGACCCGTTCATATACACAAAAGTTCCAAGTAGTTTCGATGCTCTGGTATTACAAATGCAAATTCCGTCTGTTTTTAACGTCTTAAATTGAAAGAGCCGTCACAAATTGCTCCGTTTTCACTCCTTGTCGACAATCATACAGCACCTGAGGTAACAAACACATCTCGAGCCCCATTGTGCACTTCATTATTCATGCCAACTCAGTGCCTCGCTCTTTACTACTGTGTACCAATCTTGTCGTCCAACTGCAAAACACTGGGCCACAACAAGTTTCCGCATCTCCATTGCACTGCGCATACTACGAAACGCTCCCCAAACTTAGCACTCACCCTCGCAGCCGAGTTTTCCGACTTTCCACGACGCTCACGCTAGTGACAGCATTATTTATAGTTCGACGTCGCGCCAAAGCGAATGAGCACATTTCGCCTACGGCTTAGGCTGAACTCCTAGTGTGGCTGCTCGGTGTCTGCAGGCAGCGAGGGTCTGCAAGCATCCTGTGTTCGCACCTATGTCACTTGTGCTTGCTTGTCAGAGACAGACTAGCGCAAAACATACAACTCACTCCATGAATTGATTGCTACGGCATCTGTTATCAGCAGTCACAACTAGCAACACCAGTAGCAGCTGACTGCACGCAAAGAATAGGAATGTGCAGTGGGATTTACGTGAACTCGGCGCAAGGCAGATCTTTCCGACATAGGCTTGAGAATCTTACGGGAACACTTGTACTGTTTCTAAATTAAGTGTAGGCGTGGGAGGAGGGTGCTTCCTGCGCACTAATAACAGCACGCTTGTCAATTGTGGATGCTAATCATTCGCTTGTATCTTCCTAGACACATCTGCTGGCTGTGAATTATTCCACTTGCATGGCAAGGTGCGCATGTAGGTGTGTTAAAGATTCTGGAGGCACTGCGTATTGATCCCAGTACCTCTCGCATACTAAGCGAGCGCTCTACCATCTGAGCTACGCCCGCCCCCCCAAAGACTGATGGTGCTACATACAGCCATATAGACAACACAGACCCTTGCACTCCCATTATTCAGCAGACAAACACTACTCTCTATGTATCTGTTAGGGTGTCTTTCAGGTTTCGTGCATTCTGTATCGAATCGTAGTTGGCCACAATGAAAGTGGCACGTATAACGTCGAAAATAGAGTTCGGACACCGCTCTGAGTAAGACCAACGTGTTGTCCACCCTCTGGACTTCAATGAGGTTAAGCCGCGATACCTAAGACAGATCTGCACTCGATGACACCTCGATAACAGCCGGTCCCCACACTTACATCTTGCTCTCCTTACGTCAGTATACATCATATCAGTCTGTGACGCTGGCTTTGCAACATCTTGCGTGCCTTCAGGTTCGCCGCGACCAACACTTACCATGCACTGACCACAAAAAATGGAGGCGCCGCGGCATGAACCCTGGACCTTTCACATGCGAAGCGAAAGCTCTACCAACTGAGCTACGCCCCATGCACGAGCAAACTGCGCTATTCCCCATTCTTTGCGACTCAGATGCGCACGGACACGATGGTTGGTTGGTTTGTAGCGGTGAAGGGAGCAGAGTACAAAGGCGCGGACCCGTTCATATACACCAAAGTTCCAAGTAGTTTCGTTGCTCTGGTATTACAAATGCAAATTCCGTCTGTTTTTAACGTCTTAAATTGAAAGAGCCGTCACAAATTGCTCCGTTTTCACTCCTTGACGACAATCATACAGCACCGAAGGTAACAAACACATCTCGAGCCCCATTGTGCACTCCATTATTCATGCCAACTCAGTGCCTCGCTCTCTACTACTGTGTACCAATCTTGTCGTCCAACTGCAAAACACTGGGCCACAACAAGTTTCCGCGTCTCCATTGCACTGCGCATACTACGAAACGCTCCCCAAAATTGGCACTCACCCTCGCAGCCGACTTTTCCGACTTCCACGACGCTCACGCAACGCTCACTCTAGTGACAGCATTATTTATAGTTCGACGTCGCGCCAAAGCGAATGAGCACATTTCGCCTACGGCTTAGGCCGCCCTCCGAGTGTGGCTGCTCGGTGTCAGCAGGCAGCGAGGGTCTGCAAGCTTCCTGTGTTCGCACCTATGTCACCTGTGCTTGCTTGTCAGAGACAGACTATCGCAAAACATACAACTCACTCCATGAATTGATTGCTACGGCATCTGTTATCAGCAGTCACAACTAGCAACACCAGTAGCAGCTGACTGCACGCAAAGAATAGGTATGTGCAGTGGGATTTACGTGAACTCGGCGCAAGGCAGATCTTTCCGACATAGGCTTGAGAATCTTGCGGGAACACTTGTACTGTTTCTAAATTAAGAGTAGGCGTGGGAGGAGGATGCTTCCTGTACACTAATAACAGCGCGCTTGTCAATTGTGGATGCTAATCATTCACTTGTATCTTGCTAGACACATCTGCTGGCTGTGAATTATTCCACTTGCATGGCAAGGTGCGCATGTAGGTGTGTTAAAGATTCTGGAGGCACTGCGTATTGATCCCAGTACCTCTCGCATACTAAGCGAGCGCTCTACCATCTGAGCTACGCCCGCCCCCCCAAAGACTGATGGTGCTACATACAGCCATATAGACAACACAGACCCTTGCACTCCCATTATTCAGCAGACAAACACTACTCTCTATGTATCTGTTAGGGTGTCTTTCAGGTTTCGTGCATTCTGTATCGAATCGTAGTTGGCCACAATGAAAGTGGCACGTATAACGTCGAAAATAGAGTTCGGACACCGCTCTGAGTAAGACCAACGTGTTGTCCACCCTCTGGACTTCAATGAGGTTAAGCCGCGATACCTAAGACAGATCTGCACTCGATGACACCTCGATAACAGCCGGTCCCCACACTTACATCTTGCTCTCCTTACGTCAGTATACATCATATCAGTCTGTGACGCTGGCTTTGCAACATCTTGCGTGCCTTCAGGTTCGCCGCGACCAACACTTACCATGCACTGACCACAAAAAATGGAGGCGCCGCGGCATGAACCCTGGACCTTTCACATGCGAAGCGAAAGCTCTACCAACTGAGCTACGCCCCATGCACGAGCAAACTGCGCTATTCCCCATTCTTTGCGACTCAGATGCGCACGGACACGATGGTTGGTTGGTTTGTAGCGGTGAAGGGAGCAGAGTACAAAGGCGCGGACCCGTTCATATACACCAAAGTTCCAAGTAGTTTCGTTGCTCTGGTATTACAAATGCAAATTCCGTCTGTTTTTAACGTCTTAAATTGAAAGAGCCGTCACAAATTGCTCCGTTTTCACTCCTTGACGACAATCATACAGCACCGAAGGTAACAAACACATCTCGAGCCCCATTGTGCACTCCATTATTCATGCCAACTCAGTGCCTCGCTCTCTACTACTGTGTACCAATCTTGTCGTCCAACTGCAAAACACTGGGCCACAACAAGTTTCCGCGTCTCCATTGCACTGCGCATACTACGAAACGCTCCCCAAAATTGGCACTCACCCTCGCAGCCGACTTTTCCGACTTCCACGACGCTCACGCAACGCTCACTCTAGTGACAGCATTATTTATAGTTCGACGTCGCGCCAAAGCGAATGAGCACATTTCGCCTACGGCTTAGGCCGCCCTCCGAGTGTGGCTGCTCGGTGTCAGCAGGCAGCGAGGGTCTGCAAGCTTCCTGTGTTCGCACCTATGTCACCTGTGCTTGCTTGTCAGAGACAGACTATCGCAAAACATACAACTCACTCCATGAATTGATTGCTACGGCATCTGTTATCAGCAGTCACAACTAGCAACACCAGTAGCAGCTGACTGCACGCAAAGAATAGGTATGTGCAGTGGGATTTACGTGAACTCGGCGCAAGGCAGATCTTTCCGACATAGGCTTGAGAATCTTACGGGAACACTTGTACTGTTTCTAAATTAAGAGTAGGCGTGGGAGGAGGATGCTTCCTGTACACTAATAACAGCGCGCTTGTCAATTGTGGATGCTAATCATTCACTTGTATCTTGCTAGACACATCTGCTGGCTGCGAATTATTCCACTTGCATGGCAAGGTGAGCATGTAGGTGTGTTAAAAATTCTGGAGGCACTGGGTATTGATCCCAGTACCTCTCGCATACTAAGCGAGCGCTCTACCATCTGAGCTACGCCCGCCCCCCCGAAGACTAATGGTGCTACATACAGCCATATAGACGACACAGACCCTTGCACTCCCATTATTCAGCAGACAAACACTACTCTCTATGTATCCGTTAGGGTGTCTTTCAGGTTTCGTGCATTCTGTATCGAATCGTAGTTGGCCACAATGAAAGTGGCACGTATAACGTCGAAAATAGAATTCGGACACCGCTCTGAGTAAGACCAACGTGTTGTCCACCCTCTAGACTTCAACGAGGTTAAGGCGCGATACCTAAGACAGATCTGCACTCGATGACACCTCGATAACAGCCGGTCCCCACACTTACATCTTGCTCTCCTTACGTCAGTGTACATCATATCAGTCTGTGACGCTGGCTTTGCAACATCTTGCATGCCTTTAGGTTCGCCGCGACCAATACTTACCATGCACTGACCACAAAAAACGGAGGCGCCGCGGCTTGAACCCTGGACCTTTCACATGCCAAGCGAACGCTCTACCAACTGAGCTACGCCCCATGCACGACCAAACTGCGCTATTCCCCATTCTTTGCGACTCAGATGCGCACGGACACGATGGTTGGTTGGTTTGTAGCGGTGAAGGGAGCAGAGTACAAAGGCGCGGACCCGTTCATATACACCAAAGTTCCAAGTAGTTTCGTTGCTCTGGTATTACAAATGCAAATTCCGTCTGTTTTTAACGTCTTAAATTGAAAGAGCCGTCACAAATTGCTCTGTTTTCACTCCTTGACGACAATCATACAGCACCGAAGGTAACAAACACATCTCGAGCCCCATTGTGCACTCCATTATTCATGCCAACTCAGTGCCTCGCTCTCTACTACTGTGTACCAATCTTGTCGTCCAACTGCAAAACACTGGGCCACAACAAGTTTCCGCGTCTCCATTGCACTGCGCATACTACGAAACGCTCCCCAAACTTGGCACTCACCCTCGCAGCCGACTTTTCCGACTTTCCACGACGCTCACGCTAGTGACAGCATTATTTATAGTTCGACGTCGCGCCAAAGCGAATGAGCACGTTTCGCCAACGGCTTAGGCCGCCCTCCTAGTGTGGCTGCACTGTGCCTGCAGGCAGCGAGGGTCTGCAAGCTTCCTGTGTTCGCACCTATGTCACCTGTGCTTGCTTGTCAGAGACAGACTATCGCAAAACATACAACTCACTCCATGAATTGATTGCTACGGCATCTGTTATCAGCAGTCACAACTAGCAACACCAGTAGCAGCTGACTGCACGCAAAGAATAGGAATGTGCAGTGGGATTTACGTGAACTCGGCGCAAGGCAGATCTTTCCGACATAGGCTTGAGAATCTTACGGGAACACTTGTACTGTTTCTAAATTAAGTGTAGGCGTGGGAGGAGGGCGCTTCCTGCGCACTAATAACAGCACGCTTGTCAATTGTGGATGCTAATCATTCGCTTGTATCCTCCTAGACACATCTGCTGGCTGTGAATTATTCCACTTGCATGGCAAGGTGCGCATGTAGGTGTGTTAAAAAATCTGGAGGCACTGGGTATTGATCCCAGTACCTCTCGCATACTAAGCGAGCGCTCTACCATCTGAGCTACTCCCGCCCCCTCGAAGACTAATGGTGCTACATACAGCCATATAGACGACACAGACCCTTGCACTCCCATTATTCACCAGACAAACACTACTCTCTATGTATCCGTTAGGGTGTCTTTCAGGTTTCGTGCATTCTGTATCGAATCGTAGTTGGCCACAATGAAAGTGGCACGTATAACGTCAAAAATAGAATTCGGACACCGCTCTGAGTAAGACCAACGTGTTGTCCACCCTCTAGACTTCAATGAGGTTAAGCCGCGATACCTAAGACAGATCTGCACTCGGTGACACCTCGATAACAGCCGGTCCCCACACTTACATCTTGCTCTCCTTACGTCAGTATACATCATATCAGTCTGTGACGCTGGCATTGCAACATCTTGCGTGCCTTTAGGTTCGCCGCGACCAACACTTACCATGCACTGACCACAAAAAATGGAAGCGCCGTGGCTTGAACCCTGGACCTTTCACATGCCAAGCGAACGCTCTACCAACTGAGCTACGCCCCATGCACCAGCAAACTGCGCAATTCCCCATTCTTTGCGACTCAGATGCGCACGGACACGATGGTTGGTTGGTTTGTAGCGGTGAAGGGAGCAGAGTACAAAGGCGCGGACCCGTTCATATACACAAAAGTTCCAAGTAGTTTCGATGCTCTGGTATTACAAATGCAAATTCCGTCTGTTTTTAACGTCTTAAATTGAAAGAGCCGTCACAAATTGCTCCGTTTTCACTCCTTGACGACAATCATACAGCACCGAAGGTAACAAACACATCTCGAGCCCCATTGTGCACTCCATTATTCATGCCAACTCAGTGGCTCGCTCTTTACTACTGTGTACCAATCTTGTCGTCCAACTGCAAAACACTGGGCCACAACAAGTTTCCGCGTCTCCATTGCACTGCGCATACTACGAAACGCTCCCCAAACTTGGCACTCACCCTCGCTGCCGACTTTTCCGACTTTCCACGACGCTCTCGCAACGCTCACGCTAGTGACAGCATTATTTATAGTTCGACGTCGCGCCAAAGCGAATGAGCACATTTCGCCAACGGCTTAGGCCGCCCTCCTAGTGTGGCTGCACTGTGTCTGCAGGCAGCGAGGGTCTGCAAGCTTCCTGTGTTCGCACCTATGTCACCTGTGCTTGCTTGTCAGAGACAGACTATCGCAAAACATACAACTCACTCCATGAATTGATTGCTACGGCATCTGTTATCAGCAGTCACAACTAGCAACACCAGTAGCAGCTGACTGCACGCAAAGAATAGGAATGTGCAGTGGGATTTACGTGAACTCGGCGCAAGGCAGATCTTTCCGACATAGGCTTGAGAATCTTACGGGAACACTTGTACTGTTTCTAAATTAAGTGTAGGCGTGGGAGGAGGGTGCTTCCTGCGCACTAATAACAGCACGCTTGTCAATTGTGGATGCTAATCATTCGCTTGTATCCTCCTAGACACATCTGCTGGCTGTGAATTATTCCACTTGCAAGGCAAGGTGCGCATGTAGGTGTGTTAAAAAATCTGGATTCAATGGGTATT
Organism: Schistocerca gregaria; assembly: GCF_023897955.1. Taxonomy (NCBI): domain Eukaryota; kingdom Metazoa; phylum Arthropoda; class Insecta; order Orthoptera; family Acrididae; genus Schistocerca; species Schistocerca gregaria. Next base: position 22,592,711 of record NC_064929.1, on the reverse strand, counting down.
GATCCCAGTACCTCTCGCATACTAAACGAGCGCTCTACCATCTGACCTACGCCCACCCCCTCCGAAGACTAAGGGTGCTACATACAGCCATATAGACGACACAGACCCTTGCACTCCCATTACTCAGCAGACAAACACTACTCTCTATGTATCCGTTAGGGTGTCTTTCAGGTTTCGTGCATTCTGTATCGAATCGTAGTTGGCCACAATGAAAGTGGCACGTATAACGTCGAAAATAGAATTCGGACACAGCTCTGAGTAAGACCAACGTGTTTTCCACCCTCTAGACTTCAATGAGGTTAAGCCGCGATACCTAAGACAGATCTGCACTAGATGACACCTCGATAACAGCCGGTCCCCACACTTACATCTTGCTCTCCTTACGTCAGTATACATCATACCAGTCTGTGACGCTGGCTTTGCAACATCTTGCGTGCCTTTAGGTTCGCCGCGACCAACACTTACCATGCACTGACCACAAAAAATGGAGGCGCCGCGGCTTGAACCCTGGACCTTTCACATGCCAAGAGAACGCTCTACCTACTGAGCTACGCCCCATACACGAGCAAACTGCGCTATTCCCCATTCTTTGCGACTCAAATGCGCACGGACACGATGGTTGGTTGGTTTGTAGCGGTGAAGGGAGCAGAGTACAAAGGCGCGGACCCGTTCATATACACAAAAGTTCCAAGTAGTTTCGATGCTCTGGTATTACAAATGCAAATTCCGTCTGTTTTTAACGTCTTAATTTGAAAGAGCCGTCACAAATTGCTCCGTTTTCACTCCTTGTCGACAATCATACAGCACCTGAGGTAACAAACACATCTCGAGCCCCATTGTGAACTCCATTATTCATGCCAACTCAGTGCCTCGCTCTTTACTACTGTGTACCAATCTTGTCGTCCAACTGCAAAACACTGGGCCACAACAAGTTTCCGCGTCTCCATTGCACTGTGCATACTACGAAACGCTCCCCAAACTTGGCACTCACCCTCGCAGCCGACTTTTCCGACTTTCCACAATGCTCTCGCAACGCTCACGCTAGTGACAGCATTATTTATAGTTCGACGTCGCGCCAGAGCGAATGAGCACATTTCGCCAACGGCTTAGGCCGCCCTCCTAGTGTGGCTGCTCGGTGTCTGCAGGCAGCGAGGGTCTGCAAGCTTCCTGTGTTCGCACCTATGTCACCTGTGCTTGCTTGTCAGAGACAGACTATCGCAAAACATACAACTCACTCCATGAATTGATTGCTACGGCATCTGTTATCAGCAGTCACAACTAGCAACACCAAGGGCAGACGACTGCACGCAAAGAATAGGAATGTGCAGTGGGATTTACGTGAACTCGGCGCAAGGCAGATCTTTCCGACATAGGCTTGAGAATCTTACGGGAACACTTGCACTGTTTCTAAATTAAGTGTAGGCGTGGGAGGAGGGTGCTTCCTGCGCACTAATAACAGCACGCTTGTCAATTGTGGATGCTAATCATTCGCTTGTATCTTCCTAGACACATCTGCTGGCTGTGAATTATTCCACTTGCATGGCAAGGTGCGCATGTAGGTGTGTTAAAAATTCTGGAGGCACTGGGTATAGATACCAGTACCTCTCGCATACTAAGCGAGCGCTCTACCATCTGAGCTACGCCCGCCCCCCCGAAAGCTAATGGTGCTACATACAGCCATATAGACGACACAGACCCTTGCACTCCCATTATTCAGCAGACAAACACTACTCTCTATGTATCCGTTAGGGTGTCTTTCAGGTTTCGTGCATTCTGTATCGAATCGTAGTTGGCCACAATGAAAGTGGCACGTATAATGTCGAAAATAGAATTCGGACACCGCTCTGAGTAAGACCAACGTGTTGTCCACCCTCTAGACTTCAATGAGGTTAACCCGCGATACCTAAGACAGATCTGCACTCGATGACACCTCGATAACAGCCGGTCCCCACACTTACATCTTGCTCTCCTTACGTCAGTATACATCATATCAGTCTGTGACGCTGGCTTTGCAACATCTTGTGTGCCTTTAGGTTCGCGGCGACCAACACTTACCATGCACTGACCACAAAAAATGGAGGCGCCGCGGCTTGAACCCTGAACCTTTCACATGCCAAGCAAACGCTCTACCAACTGAGCTACGCCCCATGCACGAGCAAACTGCGCTATTCCCCATTATTTGCGACTCAGATGCGCACGTACACGATGGTTGGTTGGTTTGTAGCGGTGAAGGGAGCAGAGTACATAGGCGCGGACCCGTTCATATACACAAAAGTTCCAAGTAGTTTCGATGCTCTGGTATTACAAATGCAAATTCTGTCTGCTTTTAACGTCTTAAATTGAAAGAGCCGTCACAAATTGCTCCGGTTTCACTCCTTGTCGACAATCATACAGCACCTGGGGTAACAAAAACATCTCGAGCCCCATTGTGCACTCCATTATTCATGCCAACTCTGTGCCTCGCTCGTTACTACTGTGTACCAATCTTGTCGTCCAACTGCAAAACACTCGGCCACAACAAGTTTCCGTGTCTCCATTGCACTGCGCATACTACGAAACGCTCCCCAAACTTGGCACTCACCCTCGCAGCCGACTTTTCCGACTTTCCAAACGCTCACGCTAGTGACAGCATTATTTATAGTTCGACGTCGCGCCAAAGCGAATGAGCACATTTCGCCAATGGCTTCGGCCGCCCTCCTAGTGCGGCTGCTCCGGGTCTGCAGGCAGCGAGGGTCTGCAAGCTTCCTGTGTTCGCACCTATGTCACCTGTGCTTGCTTCTCAGAGACAGACTATCGCAAAACATCCAACTCACTCCATGAATTGATTGCTACGGCATCTGTTATCAGCAGTCACAACTAGCAACACCAGTAGCAGCCGACTGCACGCAAAGAATAGGAATGTGCAGTGGGATTTACGTGAACTCGGCGCAAGGCAGATCTTTCCGACATAGGCTTGAGAATCTTACGGGAACACTTGTACTGTTTCTAAATTAAGTGTAGGCGTGGGAGGAGGGTGCTTCCTGCGCACTAATAACAGCACGCTTGTCAATTGTGGATTCTTATCATTCGCTTGTATCTTCCTAGACACATCTGCTGGCTGTGAATTATTCCACTTGCATGGCAAGGTGCGCATGTAGGTGTGTTAAAAACTCTGGAGGCACTGGGTATTGATCCCAGTTCCTCTCGCATACTAAGCGAGCGCTCTACGATCTGAGCTACGCCCGCCCCCCCCGAAGACTAATGGTGCTACATACAGCCATATAGACGACACAGACCCTTGCACTCCCATTATTCAGCAGACAAACACTACTCTCTATGTATCCGTTAGGGTGTCTTTCAGGTTTCGTGCATTCTGTATCGAATCGTAGTTGGCCACAATGAAAGTGGCACGTATAACGTCGAAAATAGAATTCGGACACCGCTCTGAGTAAGACCAACGTGTTGTCCACCCTCTAGACTTCAATGAGGTTAAGCCGCGATACCTAAGACAGATCTGCACTCGATGACACCTCGATAACAGCCGGTCCCCACACTTACATCTTGCTCTCCTTACGTCAGTATACATCATACCAGTCTGTGACGCTGGCTTTGCAACATCTTGCGTGCCTTTAGGTTCGCCGCGACCAACACTTACCATGCACTGACCACAAAAAATGGAAGCGCCGCGGCTTGAACCCTGGACCTTTCACATGCCAAGCGAACGCTCCACCAACTGAGCTACGCCCCATGCACGAGCAAACTGCGCTATTCCCCATTCTTTGAGACTCAGATGCGCACGGACACGATGGTTGGTTGGTTTGTAGCGGTGAAGGGAGCAGAGTACAAAGGCGCGGACCCGTTCATATACACAAAAGTTCCAAGTAGTTTCGATGCTCTGGTATTACAAATGCAAATTCCGTCTGTTTTTAACGTCTTAAATTGAAAGAGCCGTCACAAATTGCTCTGTTTTCACTCCTTGTCGACAATCATACAGCACCTGAGGTAACAAACACATCTCGAGCCCCATTGTGCACTCCATTATTCATGCCAACTCAGTGCCTCGCTCTTTACTACTGTGTACCAATCTTGTCGTCCAACTGCAAAACACTGGGCCACAACAAGTTTCCGCGTCTCCATTGCACTGCGCATACTACGAAACGCTCCCCAAACTTGGCACTCACCCTCGCAGCCGACTTTTCCGACTTTCCACGACGCTCACGCAAAGCTCACGATAGTGACAGCATTATTTATAGTTCGACGTCGCGCCAAAGCGAATGAGCACATTTCGCCTACGGCTTAGGCCGCCCTCCTAGTGTAGCTGCTCGGTGTCTGCAGGCAGCGAGGGTCTGCAAGCTTCCTGTGTTCGCACCTATGTCACCTGTGCTTGCTTGTCAGAGACAGACTATCGCAAAACATACAACTCACTCCATGAATTGATTGCTACGGCATCTGTTATCAGCAGTCACAACTAGCAACACCAGTAGCAGCTGACTGCACGCAAAGAATAGGAATGTGCAGTGGGATTTACGTGAACTCGGCGCAAGGCAGATCTTTCCGACATAGGCTTGAGAATCTTACGGGAACACTTGTACTGTTTCTAAATTAAGTGTAGGCGTGGGAGGAGGGTGCTTCCTGCGCACTAATAACAGCACGCTTGTCATTTGTGGATACTAATCATCCGCTTGTATCTTCCTAGACACATCTGCTGGTTGTGAATTATTCCTCTTGCATGGCAAGGTGCGCATGTAGGTGTGTTAAAAATTCTGGAGGCACTGCGTATTGATTCCAGTACCTCTCGCATACTAAGCGAGCGCTGTACCATCTGAGCTACGTCCGCCCCCCCGACTACTAATGGTGCTACATACAGCCATATAGACGACACATACTCTTGCACTCCCATTATTCAGCAACATCTTGCGTGCCTTTAGGTTCGCCGCGACCAACACTTACCATGCACTGACCACAAAAAATAGAGGCGCCGCGGCTTGAACCCTGGACCTTTCACGTGCCAAGCGAACGCTCTACCAACTGAGCTACCCCCCATGCACGAGCAAACTGCGCTATTCCCCATTCTTTGCGACTCAGATGCGCACGGACACGATGGTTGGTTGGTTTGTAGCGGTGAAGGGAGCAGAGTACAAATTCGCGGACCCGTTCATATACACAAAAATTCCAAGTAGTTTCGATGCTCTGGTATTACAAATGCAAATTCCGTCTGTTTTTAACGTCTTAAATTGAAAGAGCCGTCACAAATTGCTCCGTTTTCACTCCTTGTCGACAATCATACAGCACCTGAGGTAACAAACACATCTCGAGCCCCATTGTGCACTCCATTATTCATGCCAACTCAGTGCCTCGTTCTTTACTACTGTGTACCAATCTTGTCGTCCAACTGCAAAACACTGGGCCACAACAAGTTTCCGCGTCTCCATTGCACTGCGCATACTACGAAACGCTCCCCAAACTTGGCACTCACTCTCGCAACCGACTTTTCCGACTTTCCACGACGCTCACGCAACGCTCACGCTAGTGACAGCATTATTTATAGTTCGACGTCGCGCCAAAGCGAATGAACACATTTCGCCTACAGCTTAGGCCGCCCTCCTAGTGTGGCTGCTCGGTGTCTGCAGGCAGCGAGGGTCTGCAAGCTTCCTGTGTTCGCACCTATGTCACCTGTGCTTGCTTGTCAGAGACAGACTATCGCAAAACATACAACTCACTCCATGAATTGATTGCTACGGCATCTGTTATCAGCACTCACAACTAGCAACACCAGTAGCAGCTGACTGCACGCAAAGAATAGGAATGTGCAGTGGGATTTACGTGAACTCAGCGCAAGGCAGATCTTTCCGACATAGGCTTGAGAATCTTACGGGAACACTTGTACTGTTTCTAAATTAAGTGTAGGCGTGGGAGGAGGGTGCTTCCTGCTCACTAATAACAGCACGCTTGTCAATTGTGGATGCTAATCATTCGCTTGTATCTTCCTAGACACATCTGCTGGTTGTGAATTATTCCACTTGCATGGCAAGGTGCGCATGTAGGTGTGTTAGAAATTCTGGAGGCACTGGGTATTGATCCCAGTACCTCTCGCATACTAAGCGAGCGCTCTACTATCTGAGCTACGCCCGCCCCCCCCGAAAACTAGTGGTGCTACATACAGCCATATAGACGACACAGACCCTTGCACTCCCATTATTCAGCAGACAAACACTACTCTCTATGTATCCGTTAGGGTGTCTTTCAGGTTTCGTGCATTCTGTATCGAATCGTAGTTGGCCACAATGAAAGTGGCACGTATAACGTCGAAAATAGAATTCGGACACCGCTCTGAGTAAGACCAACGTGTTGTCCACCCTCTAGACTTCAATGAGGTTAAGCCGCGATACCTAAGACAGATCTGCACTCGATGACACCTCGATAACAGCCGGTCCCCACACTTTCATCTTGCTCTCCTTACGTCAGTATACATCATATCAGTCTGTGACGCTGGCTTTGCAACATCTTGCGTGCCTTTAGGTTCACCGCGACCAACACTTACCATGCACTGACCACAAAAAATAGAGGCGCCGCGGCTTGAAGCCTGGAACTTTCACATGCCAAGCGAACGCTCTACTAACTGAGCTGCGCCCCATGCACGAGCAAACTGCGCTATTCCCCATTCTTTGCGACTCAGATGCGCACGGACACGATGGTTGGTTGGTTTGTAGCGGTGAAGGGAGCAGAGTACAAAGGCGCGGACCCGTTCATATACACAAAAGTTCCAAGTAGTTTCGATGCTCTGGTATTACAAATGCAAATTCCGTCTGTTTTTAACGTCTTAAATTGAAAGAGCCGTCACAAATTGCTCCGTTTTCACTCCTTGTCGACAATCATACAGCACCTGAGGTAACAAACACATCTCGAGCCCCATTGTGCACTCCATTATTCATGCCAACTCAGTGCCTCGCTCTGTACTACTGTGTACCAATCTTGTCGTCCAACTGCAAAACACTGGGCCACAACAAGTTTCCGCGTCTCCATTGCACTGCGCATACTACGAAACGCTCCCCAAACTTGGCACTCACACTCGCAGCCCACTTTTCCGACTTTCCACGACGCTCACGCAACGCTCACGCTAGTGACAGCATTATTTATAGTTCGACGTCGCGCCAAAGCGAATGAACACATTTCGCCTACGGCTTAGGCCGCCCTTCTAGTGAGGCTGCTCGGTGTCTGCAGGCAGCGAGGGTCTGCAAGCTTCCTGTGTTCGCACCTATTTCACCTGTGCTTGGTTGTCAGAGACAGACTATCGCAAAACATACAACTCACTCCATGAATTGATTGCTACGGCATCTGTTATCAGCAGTCACAACTAGCAACACCAGTAGCAGCTGACTGCACGCAAAGAATAGGAATGTGCAGTGGGATTTACGTGAACTCAGCGCAAGGCAGATCTTTCCGACATAGGCTTGAGAATCTTACGGGAACACTTGTACTGTTTCTAAATTAAGTTTAGGCGTGGGAGGAGGGTGCTTCCTGCGCACTAATAACAGCACGCTTGTCAATTGTGGATGCTAATCATTCGCTTGTATCTTCCTAGACACTTCTGCTGGTTGTGAATTATTCCACTTGCATGGCAAGGTGCGCAAGTAGGTGTGTTAAAAATTCTGGAGGCACTGGGTATCGATCCCAGTACATCTCGCATACTAAGCGAGCGCTCTACCAGCTGAGCTACGGCCGCACCCCCCAAGGACTAATGGTGCTACATACAGCCATATAGACGACACAGACCCTTGCACTCCCATTATTCAGCAGACTAACACTACTCTCTATGTATCCGTTAGGGTGTCTTTCAGGTTTCGTGCATTCTGTATCGAATCGTAGTTGGCCACAATGAAAGTGGCACGTATAACGTCGAAAATAGAATTCGGACACCGCTCTGAGTAAGACCAACGTGTTGTCCACCCTCTAGACTTCAATGACGTTAAGCCGCGATACCTAAGACAGATCTGCACTCGATGACACCTCGATAACAGCCGGTCCCCACATTTTCATCTTGCTCTCCTTACGTCAGTATACATCATATCAGTCTGTGACGTTGGCTTTGCAACATCTTGCGTGCCTTTAGGTTCGCCGCGACCAACACTTACCATGCACTGACCACAAAAAATAGAGGCGCCGCGGCTTGAACCCTGGACCTTTCACATGCCAAGCGAACGCTCTACCAACTTTTTTTTTTTTTTTTTTTTTATTGCTACATGAAAACGGTATGTTTCATTTTCAGAACTGGAAAAAAACCGAGCGTGACAGCATTCGAACCTGTAATCTTCAGATCCGAAGTCCGACGCCTTATCCATTTTTTTTTTAGGTTTTTCTTTATTCATATTTTTTTAACACTGTTTTTTCGTTTTTCCTTTGTAATGACCCAGGGCAGGTAGGTGGAGGCGCATTGGGCAGGGGTCGTATCCCGAGGCCTGGCCATGACGTCTCCTCCTCCCTGCACTGAAGCACAGTGTCACCAATACATTGTAATTGTCTTTGGTTCGGAGTCTTATGATACTTATATGTGAACACGGGACTTATGAAGCGTTGTCTATCGAAACAGTTATTTTGCCTTCCTGCCAAGATTGTACCTAAGAACTAGCGAGAATGTCTTTCCTGTCATGAAGTTAGCTCAGTATGCCCCTATACCGGTACCATTAATGATTCAGGCGCAGGAGCGATCAATAGAAATTGAAACTTAACCAACTCCTTCCTTTTCGAAAACAATAGTAAGCATATTCGCAAAGTCCCTCTTAAGGTGTGGGAAAGACTTTTGCGTCCAGTACTCATGAAGCATGTAACCAGTAAACGAAATGAAATCGGTAATACCATGATCATCAACCACTGCAAAAATGTAACGGCCTAGAAGCCACATAACGGTGTTGTTCTTGGTCCGGGGATAAAAAACCGTGTCCGGCCAGCAGAGAATATCAGTCTTAAATGCCGATTCGGAGCTCCTGGTGAGTAAAGCCAATTGTCGGCGCAGCCAGTGCCACATGCGATGACGGTCAGCGCAGGTAAATCGGTGTTGGAGTGTATCAACACAACCACACGTTTGACAAAGCGGAGAGACACATAAACCTATACGATGAAGGCGTTCGTTCGTAGGAATCAGCTGATTAACTACCTTATACCATAGGGAGGCAACAGTTGCTGAATGAACGGGTAAGCTAATATTCGTCCATATGTTACGCCAATTAAAACTGGGATAATGCAAAACAATCGGGTTGGAAGAAGAAGACCGTCGCCATTTGTCAAGCAGGGTTAGCGTAGTAATAACAGGACGACGTTGTAAGTGGAGATCTAGGTAACTAATCTCAGTGTAGAAGTCCCGAACATGCCGTAGCTTCGCATTTAGAGGCCCAACGTTAATGGGCGGTGACAAGCTCGCAGGACGAACGACATGGAATAATCGGGAAGTAACAGTCGGGGACTCAGATAATAAAAGATGGAGGGTTCGCTTAACATAAAGGGCAGCAGCCTTGACACGGACGTCGGTGAACGACAAGCCGCCCTCAAGACGCGGCTTCGTAAGAACATCACAACGTAATTTAAAAATATGCCCCCGCCAAATATATCTGTTAATAAGCTGGACCATTTTTGCACCCTGCATTCGGGGAAGCGGAAACAGCTGAGCAACGTAATATACTTTACATAAAACATAAGTGTCTAATACACGCTTTTTTTGCAGTAGCGGTATCGAACGCCATGACTGTTCTAATAAAACACCTTGCAGCTTGGAAATGGCCACTTGCCAATTTTTTGCAGCCATCCGAAGAGGACAACGTTCAAGATAGATACCTAAATGTGTATGGTGTTCAACAGCTGTAACCCACGGAACAACCACACGTTCAAAGCCCCGCAAATTCAGGAGCTTGCTTTTACGGGGATTGATACGAGAACCTGAGGCCGCAGAAAATTTATCGAGTTCCATTTTCAACTGCGGCACTTCTGCGGTGGAACGAAGCAAAACAACCAAATCATCAGCATAAGCTGTTGCCGTCTGGGTAACCCCAGAGATCGTAAGACCACGAAGTGTCGAGTTGAGACGTGTAAGGACTGGTTGAAGGGAGAGAGCATAAAGGGTCATGGATAAAGGACTACCTTGCGGGAAGCCACGTTGAATATCAATGACCTTTGTCGGCTGGCCATTAATGTCAATCTTAGCAGAAATGCCAGTCGTCATATTCTTAAGTACCAGCAGCGCCTGTTCATTAAAACCGAGCCGGCGCAGCAGAAGCTCTAAAAACGAATGGGACACACGATCAAAGGCCTTACTAAAATCAACAAATAAAAGCGCACAGGAAATATTGGTGACAGCGACAATCGACACGACATCACGATACCCCGCCAGAGACGTCAATATAGAGCGCCCTGGAAAGCAGCTTTGACAAGGAGGTATCACAGGTGTAAGCAAGAGGGATAGACGTGCATTAACAGCCCTAGCGGCCGTCTTATAGTCAAAATTTAATAGGGTTAAAGGACGAAAGTCACTAGCTGTCTTCAAACCAGCAGATTTTGGTATCAGGACAACCGTACCTCTCTTGAAATCGGCTGGAATTGTGCCACCATTCAAGATTTCATTCACAATATCCGTAAAAACAGGCCCTACAATAGGCCAAAAGCGAACAAAAAACTCCTTAGGTAGGCCATCAGGACCAGGAGATTTGTGAGATGCTGAACAAACAATGAAAGCTGAAATTTCGTCTGCAGTAAAAGGAGCTAAAAATTTCGCATTATGGTCCTCTGTTAAAACTGATGGGATAGCAGTTAAAATCTCGTCAACATCATTCGGATCAGAATCAGCCGCAGTATATAACGTCTCATAGTAGCAGGTAAGTTCATGGCTTATTTGATTCTGTAAGGTAAGCCGGCGACCATCAGCTGCCATAAGGCCGTCAATCAATACACGTCGACGGTTCTTGTGGTGACGAAACAGATGGTACATAGAAGTCATTTCATGTGCTAACGTGGACGGTGGTTTAGATTTAATCTTCAATCCTTCCATCTGAAGCCGCTTAATACTAAGTAGCTTGGCCTTAATTTTCCGAATCTCAGAAAGGTGGGCACATGTCATTGTAGAAGTATCATAAAGTTCGCGAAGCACCGAATAGTAATATTCAAAAGTCAGTTTCAGATCTCGCGCTCTATTATAACTGTAGGACATTAAAGTGCGACGTAGTTTTGGCTTCACACAGTGGATCCACCAATGAAGCTTAGACGGATAGTATCGCTGAGAACGTAAACAAAAGTCCCACGCCGTCTGTATTAGAGGTTCGATGTCAGGGTCATCGAGCAAGGAGACATTTAATTTCCACAGCGGCCTATAAGTTTAAGAGGTTGACGCTCCAAATTAATTATAACAGAAAGGGCACAATGATCCGTAAAACTGGCTGGAATAACATCTACATCTAAAACAGAAACACTAAGGGGACCAGAAATATACAATCGGTCAAGTCGACTACTTGAGGTGGCAGTAAAAAATGTAAATTTAACTAAAGTGGGGTGTTTAACCTCCCACGCATCGCGTAGTCGTAATTGACGTACAAGAGAATGTAGCTCGAAACAATAATTAAAATGAGGGGATTGGTCTTTAGCTTGTAACACACAATTAAAATCGCCCCCCAATATCAAGGTCGCAGGATTTTTTCGTAAAAGGTAAATCAGATCCTCTTTATAAAAACGAGACCTTTCCTGCCGCTTGCTAGAACCAGAGGGGGCGTAAATGTTAACCAAGGTCGTGTCAAATGACCGACAACCAATGCCCCGTCCCGAGTCTAAAAGCTCAATTTCGGTAACGGGGATACCGTCACGAATTAGGAAAGCAGTACCTGCAGAAAACTCAGGTGCAAAATTTATAATAGTGCGAAAACCAGGAACAAACAGGTGTGCAACGGAGACTTCCTGCAGGAAAACAATATCAGCTGCAGAGTCATAAATAAACTGCTGCAGAGACGCTAACTTCAGAGCAGATTGAATGCCATTTATATTTAAGGTAATAAACGTGTACGCCTGCAACATCAACCAAAAAATGGGAAATGAACCCAAATTACACCACACTAGAAGCAACTACATCCATATCATCAACATCAGACATGGCAGAGGGTGATTGTCCAGAATCAACGGAATCAGAGTCGTCCTTCGCATGCTTATGTTTCTTCCGCACCGCGTGGAGATTGGGGGGCACTTTCACCCGACGACGTATCTGATGCACACCAGATTCAAGAGCAGGTGGAGTGGGGGGTTCGAGATCAGGCACGTCAACCAAAGCGTCCGAAGGATTAGCAGGGCGAGAGGAGTCAGAAGGAGGAGCCATCAAGGGGAAAACTGCATCAGGAACATCGGCACCGGTTTCAGAATGTGTAGGTATTGGAAGTGTAGGAGGTGGTAAGATAGGTTTGGAGTCTGCTGATGCGGAGCGCGCAGTTCTAGGAGCGGTTTTCCGACAAACAGCCGTCTCCACCGAAGTGTCGTCAACATGTTGTGATGCCTGTGGCGGTGGGGATGTCAACAACACCTCGACCGAATGTTGTGGCTCTTGCGCCGACGGCATGGCAGCAAGTTTGACGTCATCAGGCAAAGCAGGAGACACAGCGGGAACAGATTCCGAAACAGGCATGGGAGATTCTGGAATTCTTTCATCAGATTCGCAAACCGGCTGCGAAACAGCAGCTTCGTCATCAGTGCTACCGGTATCACTAGCACGACGGCGTTTGTTGTTGGAAACAGACGGAATCGGTATAGGAGCAGCCGATACGTCTGGGCGAGTGGGTAGCGGAGGAAACCCTGCATCAGGGGAGGGTGACACCTGTTGTGAAGAAGCTACTGCAGGAGGCAGATAGGAAACAGTGGAGGAAGCTGCTGGCACAAAATCGGCAACCGTTAATTTGCGGCGCTGTGCTAGGCCATTTTTAAGCACAAATACCCGCTTAGGGCAATTAGCTCGAACATGACCATGTTCATTACATAGGAAACATGTACCAAGCTGCCCCTCATAAGTAAGATGTACACGATAACCACATACAATCAGATGGGACGGTATATTAGACTTAATATGCATTTCAACTGATCTGACACCATTATAACATTGCAGCTTATGTTGTGCAGACCAACGTTCATTTCGAATTGACCGAACAGTACCATAACCAAGCAAAGCTTCCTTAAGATAGCTGTTGTCAACTTCAGGGGGTAAATTATAAACCCGAACTGTGGTATACGTAATTTCAGCATTTGAAACAGTAACACTGCTAACAGAACCATCCCTATGACGGAACGACACTTGCTCACCATGTTTAAGTAATATCTTATCCAGCAAAACCGGGTTCAACAATTTCACAAAAAAGCAGTATAATTCTGTATCAAAATACGCCGTATGTACCTGGTCCGATGTAATGCCAATCGTGTCCACAATCCATTCGTGAATTTCCAACGATGTCGGTTGGACATTCCTGGTAGCCTTGTTAAACTGAAAACTGAGAGTACACTTCCGCGGAAACAACCGGGAAGCCATAACACTTAATTAATGCGGCAAAAGCCGCAATACAACGCAAGACACAAAACAAACACTAACGCAAAGAAACAACGAAAAACAGAAGACAAAGAAACGTCACACACAGAAGGTAAATATTCACAACCCGAGGGTAACGGCGGATCGAATACACAGCACGTCCGATCGCTGTCGCGTCTCAAGCGGAACTGACTGAGCTACGCCCCATGCACGAGCAAACTGCGCTATTCCCCATTCTTTGCGACTCAGATGCGCACGGACACGATGGTTGGTTGGTTTGTAGCGGTGAAGGGAGCAGAGTACAAAGGCGCGGACCCGTTCATATACACAAAAGTTCCAAGTAGTTTCGATGCTCTGGTATTACAAATGCAAATTCCGTCTGTTTTTAACGTCTTAAATTGAAAGAGCCGTCACAAATTGCTCCGTTTTCACTCCTTGTCGACAGTCATACAGCACCTGAGGTAACAAACACATCTCGAGCCCCATTATGCACTCCATTATTCATGCCAACTCAGTGCCTCGCTCTTTACTACTGTGTACCAATCTTGTCGTCCAACTGCAAAACACTGGGCCACAACAAGTTTCCGCGTCTCCATTGAACTGCGCATACTACGAAACGTTCCCCAAACTTGGCACTCACCCTCGCAGCCGACTTTTCCGACTTTCCACGACGCTCACGCAACGCTCACGCTAGTGACAGCATTATTTATAGTTCGACGTCGCGCCAAAGCGAATGAACACATTTCGCCTACGGCTTAGGCCACCCTTCTAGTGAGGCTGCTCGGTGTCTGCAGGCAGCGAGGGTCTGCAAGCTTCCTGTGTTCGCACCTATGTCACCTGTGCTTGCTTGTCAGAGACAGACTATCGCAAAACATACAACTCACTCCATGAATTGATTGCTACGGCATCTGTTATCAGCAGTCACAACTAGCAACACCAGTAGCAGCTGACTGCACGCAAAGAATAGGAATGTGCAGTGGGATTTACGTGAACTCAGCGCAAGGCAGATCTTTCCGACATAGGCTTGAGAATCTTACGGGAACACTTGTACTGTTTCTAAATTAAGTGTAGGCGTGGGAGGAGGGTCCTTCCTGCGCACTAATAACAGCACGCTTGTCAATTGTGGATGCTAATCATTCGCTTGTATCTTCCTAGACACATCTGCTGGTTCACGACTCTTCGGCGGGCCTCGGAAGAGTTCCGCCCTTCGATACCTTGCAGAGTACTGCTACGTATCGAAGTGTTAGGGCTTCGCAGAAGTCGCAGTCGCAGTCGCAGTCGCAGTCGCAGTCGCAGTTCCGGAACCGCCAGCAGCAGCAGCAGCAGCAGCAGCAGTTTCCAGTGCCGCCAGTTTTGCAGTAGCAGTCGTCGCCGGACCCAGCCGCAGCTTCCGGACCCAGCCGCCGCCGCCGCAGCTTCCGGCCCCCGCCGCCGCCGCCGCCGCCGCCGCCGCCGCAGCTTCCGGCCCCCGCCGCCGCCGCCGCCGCCGCCGCCGCCAGGACCCAGTGCTTCGTCTTCCTCTCCTGCTTTCGTTGTCGTCGCTATTCTCGTCTTCGTCTTTGCCTTCATCCTTTCGCTCCTCGACGTCTCTCATCTGTCATCTGTAATCTGTTCCTGACTTTGTCCCTTGTCTGTCCCCATTCTTCTTTTCTGTGTTTCCAGTTTTCCTTACTGCCATCATGACCACCCCCACCACCACCGCCACTACCACCGCCATCGTCTATACGACGCCCTCCCTCGCTGCCACTACTCTTACTTGGTGTGCTCAGTCGCCCCCGTCCTACTATATCCCGCCCCTCCTCACCCTTCCCACCCCAGCTCCCTTTGTCGCCCCATCCCATGCTCCTTCTCCCCAAGCCTCCACACACGACCCCTTTCCCCCACTCCCCCACACCACTCATGCGGCCCCTGCCAGGGTTGTGTCTCGTCGGGCTACGACCCATGCCGCACCATCGCCGGCGCCAGCACCACCACCTGCAGCAGCGCCACAACCAGCAGCAGCACCAACAGCAGCACCAACAGCAGCACCAGCACCAGCACCGACGCCGGGACCTGCCGCTTCCCGTCATCTCCCCGTCACTCCTGTACCCCACACCTCCTCCCATCCTGTCCCCGCTGTTAAGCGTCCCAGTGGCACCCCCGCCTCCTCTGCACCCAAGAAGTCCCAGCATCTTCCCCCTCCCCCACCCCTAGATGCCATGGATGTCTCCCCTCCAGCCCCCTCTACTTCCACTTCTAACTCCCCCTCCTACAAGTATCTCCTCTCCCGTCCTGATCCCTCTCTCCTGGAGGCCCGCAACCTGACCTTGCTCCTCCGCCAATACTTCCCTGCAGCCCCCATCTCCCTTCTTACCCCCCGTAGGGACTCTGTCTTGATCACCTCCCCAAGCCCTACCCTACACTCCGACATCCTCTCCCGAATTCCTCTCACCCGATTTGGACCTAATGCCTCCCTTGCCCCTGCTCCTTCCCCTTCCTCCCCCCGTCAACCCCAACCCCCACGTCGCCCGCCGACCCTCACCGCCGTGATCACTCGGCTTAGCCCGACGATCACGGAGGAAGAGGTGCTGGCGGAGTTGAAGGCCCACCCGTACCTGGAGGTGCGAGCTGTTCGCCGCATTTTCAACTCTGCGGGCCCCACTCGCCTTATGCGAGTTTTCTCCGAACACGCTCCCTCCATCGACCATCTCCTTAAGGAGGGTGCCCTCCTCTTCCACCGCCGGTATAAGGTTGACCCCTCCCGCTCCCCACCACAATCCATTCGCTGCCAGAGGTGTCTGCGTTATAACGCACACCCAACATCAGAGTGCCGCGAGGCCCCAGTCTGCCCGCATTGTAAGCAAGCGCACTTCCTCCGGCAGTGCCCCAACCTTCAGTCTCCTCCCTCCTGCAATACCTGCAACCTCCAACACCCTACCTACTCCCAGAAATGCAAGGCTCGACCTCCTCCATCCGCTCCTGAACTCACTGTTCCTCTCCGCCCTTTGGATGACCCCACTCCTCCTGGCAATTCCCTCCGTCCTCCCCCCACCGCAGAGGACATCATCAGGTTCGTCACAATAGTGCTCCAGAACGTCCATCCCTTTCAGCGTCCCCACACCCTCCACCAGATTTCCCTCGCTGCCCGTTCCGTGTTCCACCTCAACACCTACGCCACCTATTCCCACAACCAGGCCCATTTCACCTTCTCCCGTCTCGACACCCTCGTTTAAATTCCCATTATGGCACGACAGCACCGTATCCTGTTCAATAACATCCGCTCCCTTCCCACCAACAAGCACCTCCTTATGCATACCCTTACGACCCACCGTGTGGATGCCTTCCTTCTGAACGAAACCTTTCTTCAGCCCCACCACACCGTCCACACCTCGCCCTACCTCCTTCACCGGTCTGACAATCCACTCCAGATAGCGCGTGGCGGAGTTGCCATTGGCCACCACCGCCAGATCCCTGTCCGGCTCCAACCCCTCCTTCCTGACCCCACAGAACACTTGATCCTTAGTCTCTTCCTCCCCGGCCTTACCCTTACCTGTGCCACCATCTATGTCCGCCCCGCTGCACCTATTCCTTTCGACTTCCTTTCCCACATCGACCGTACCTTCTCCTCCTACGTGATCGCCGCCGACCTTAACATCCATAGTCGTTCTGCCGCCCAGTTACGGCGGTGGCATCGGTTCCTTGCCACCCTCCAAGGCGACGTCCTTCCAATTCCCCAACACACCCGCCCTGAATCCAATACCACTCCCGATGTCGTCCTAGCCTCCCCCACCCTGCTTGGCCGCATAGCGGTGGACGTCCTTGATCCCATTGGCAGTGACCATCTCCCTGTCCTCCTCACTGTATCAGACGGTCGTCGCCCCCGTCCCGACCCGCGCCATGACCCTCCCCCGAAATATGTCCATGACTACTCCCGTGCCAACTGGAATGCCTACCGGGACTCCCTTGCTCTCCAGGTCGATAGCCACCCCCTCACCTACCACCAACCTGATGACGTTACCCGTGCTGCCTCCTTTCTCCAGCAGACCTTGTCTGAGGCCGTGGAGGCCCACGTCCCTACCATTGCCATCCATCCGCACCGCCCCACCTTACCCCCACAGGCCGTCCTTCTCCTGCGTGAATCCCGCCGGCTCTACCGTGCCTTCCTTCACACACGTGACCAGGACACACTACGACGCCACCGGCAACTACAGCGACACATCAGGAACTTACTCACGGCAAAGAAACGCCGGGACTGGCGACAGACATGCACCCGTCTTAATGCCACCTTACCTATCAACTCGTCCAAGTACTGGTCAGCCTTCCGCCGCCTTACCGGATCTAAACCCTCTCCCTACTACCCTCTCCTTCATGATGACCACCCCTTCCCTGATGCCCTTAGTAAGGCCAACCATTTCGCCTCCTACCTCTCCGATATCCTTACCATCCCTGACGATCCCCAGTTCGATTATTCCCTCTTTCCTGATGTCCGTGATCGAACTGATACCTCTGTCCCCCCGCTTGCTCCTGGCTTCCAGTACTTGGACAACATCACCCACACAGAACTAAATACCCCAATCACCACTCAAGATATCATTGCTACACTTCGCCCTAAACGCAACACTGCTCCCGGTCACGATCGTGTTACTTACCGTCACCTCCGTGAAGCTCCTGCCTCCTTCCTCTCCACATTGGCCAGGCTCTACAATGTGGTCCTGTCCACCGGCTACTACCCCGACCTGTGGAAAACCTCCCGGATCCTGATGTTCCTCAAGCCCGACAAACCGCCTTCCGCTGTCTCCTCCTACCGTCCCATCAGCCTTACCTCGGTCTTCAGCAAGGTCCTGGAATCCATTCTTACCCGCCGCCTACACAAGCACCTTCACCAACACCGCCTCCTCCCCCCTACCCAATGTGGCTTTCGGCCGTCCTTCTCAGCCGATGACCTCCTCCTTCACCTCACTCACCTCCTCTCCGAACAACTCAATTCCCGTCGTTCCGCCATCTTCCTTTCCCTCGACCTCGAACGCGCATATGACCGTGTGTGGCATTCCGGTCTCCTTTTCAAGCTCCAAACCTTTGCTCTTCCTCTCAACTATGTCCGTCTGGTCGCTTCCTTCCTTTCCCACCGTCCTTCCTATGTCACCATCCACAACACTGATTCCTACACCTTCTACCCCTCCGCCGGTGTGCCCCAAGGTTCCGTCCTTTCCCCTCTTCTCTACCTCCTTTACACGGCAGACATGCCTCCACCTGCACCTCCCCTACACCTTCTCCAGTACGCCGATGACACTGCCTTCCTTGCCCTGGCTCCCACCCTGCAACGCTCCCAGCACCTTCTCCAATCCTATCTTGACCGGTTCACCACTTGGTGTAACCAGTGGTTGCTCAAGGTCAATCCTTCCAAGACCCAGGCGATCATTGTAGGCAAAACCACTCGTTCCTTCCGTCTCCTTGATTTCTATCTTACTATTTATGGCAGTCCCATCACCCTCACACCTACTCTCAAGTACCTTGGTGTCACCCTCGACCGTCGCCTCTCCTGGAACCCACATCTCCGGACGATCCAAGCCAAGGCACGCTCCCGCCTCCGCCTCCTTAAGCTCCTTTCTGGCCGTACATGGGGTCTGGACCCTTCCACCATCCTCTACACCTACAAGTCCCTCATCCGTCCTATCCTTTGCTATGCTCATCCCGCCTGGATCTCTGCCCCTCCTACCTTCTACAAGTCCATTCAGATCCTAGAACGCCATGCGCTCCGCCTCGCCTATCGCATCCGTCTCCCTTCCCCCACGCGGATCCTCTATGACCTGATTCCCTTCCCGCACCTCCTCCTTTTCCTCGAACGGTTACGGATCCTCTACACCTCCCGCAAGCTTGATCCTCCACACCCTCTTGTCTCTCCCATCCTCTCCCACCCCAACCCGCTGCCGCGCCTGCATTCCTATATCCCACCTGCTCTCCATCTTTACACCCTCCACACCCTCTCCCTCGGTGGCTTCCGTCAACTCCCCCTCCCTGATGATGCCCTCCTCCCCTCCATCTACCCCTCCTACCAACTTTGAGCCTTACCTTCCCTCTCCTCTCCTTTTCCTGTGGGCACCCTCTCTCCCTTCTCTCCCTCCCTCCCCTCCCCTTTCTCCTTGGGCTTCCACTCCCCCTACCCTCCCCCTTCTCCTCCATCCCTCTCCTCCACTGGCATCTTCCCCTCCCCCTCTCTCTCCTCTTCCCCACACCTTTTCCCCTTGGCAGGCCACGACTCTGCTGTCTTCCATCAGTTACTTTCATCGTCCTACGCCGAAGACCATCGCATGTGTTTGTGCCTCGACTCTCCTGCAGTGTGTTTGTGTTTCGTCGTTTGTGCTCCGCTGGTTCACGTGTGGCCATCTGCCATCTGCGTTTGTGCACCGTGTTTCTCCGCTTTTATCCATTGTGCTACGCACGTGACCGACTCCGTTTTAACTCTGTTTTGTCTACTGTTTGTACCCCGCCGTCTTGATTGTTTTTATATCTCACTCATCTCTGTTCTGTGTATACTCTGAGGCCGAAGAGCGGCATACTTGGTCCGCTGCCGGCCTACCTGTTTGTCACAGGTATTAAAATCACAATAAAGGAAAAAAAAAAAAAAAAAAAAAAAAAAAAAAAAAATCTGCTGGTTGTGAATTATTCCACTTGCATGGCAAGGTGCGCAAGTAGGTGTGTTAAAAATTGTGGAGGCACTGGGTATTTATCCCAGTACCTCTCGCATACTAAGCGAGCGCTCTACCATCTGAGCTACGCCCGCCCCCCTAAAGACTAATGGTGCTACATACAGCCATATAGACGACACAGACATTTGCACTCCCATTATTCAGCAGACAAACACTACTCTCTATGTATCCGTTAGGGTGTCTTTCAGGTTTCGTGCATTCTGTATCGAATCGTAGTTGGCCACAATGAAAGTGGCACGTATAACGTCGAAAATAGAATTCGGACACCGCTCTGAGTAAGACCAACGTGTTGTCCACCCTCTAGACTTCAATGAGGTTAAGCCGCGATACCTAAGACAGATCTGCACGCGATGACACCTCGATAACAGCCGGTCCCCACACTTACATCTTCCTCTCCTTACGTCAGTATACATCATATCAGTCTGTGACTCTGGCTTTGCAACATCTTGCGTGCCTTTAGGTTCGTCGCGACCAACACTTACCATGCACTGACCACAAAAAATAGAGGCGCCGCGGCTTGAACCCTGGACCTTTCACTTGCCAAGCGAACGCTGTACCAACTGAGCTACGCCCCATGCACGAGCAAACTGCGCTATTCCCCATTCTTTGCGACTCAGATGCGCACGGGCACGATGGTTGGTTGGTTTGTAGCGGTGAAGGGAGCAGAGTACAAAGGCGCGGACCCGTTCATATACACAAAACTTCCAAGTAGTTTCCATGCTCTGGTATTACAAATGCAAATTCCGTCTGTTTTTAACGTCTTAAATTGAAAGAGCCGTCACAAATTGCTCCGTTTTCACTCCTTGTCGACAATCATACAGCACCTGAGGTAACAAACACATCTCGAGCCCCATTGTGCACTCCATTATTCATGCCAACTCAGTGCCTCGCTCTTTACTACTGTGTACCAATCTTGTCGTCCAACTGCAAAACACTGGGCCACAACAAGTTTCCGCATCTCCATTGCACTGCGCATACTACGAAACGCTCCCCAAACTTGGCACTCACCCTCGCAGCCGACTTTTCCGACTTTCCACGACGCTCACGCTAGTGACAGCATTATTTATAGTTCGACGTCGCGCCAAAGCGAATGAACACATTTCGCCTACAGCTTAGGCCGCCCTCCTAGTGTGGCTGCTCGGTGTCTGCAGGCAGCGAGGGTCTGCAAGCTTCCTGTGTTCGCACCTATGTCACCTGTGCTTGCTTGTCAGAGACAGACTATCGCAAAACATACAACTCACTCCATGAATTGATTGCTGCGGCATCTGTTATCAGCAGTCACAACTAGAAACACCAGTAGCAGCTGACTGCACGCAAAGAATAGGAATGTGCAGTGGGATTTACGTGAACTCAGCGCAAGGCAGATCTTTCCGACATAGGCTTGAGAATCTTACGGGAACACTTGTACTGTTTCTAAATTAAGTGTAGGCGTGGGAGGAGGGTGCTTCCTGCGCACTAATAACAGCACGCTTGTCAATTGTGGATGCTAATCATTCGCTTGTATCTTCCTAGACACATCTGCTGGTTGTGAATTATTCCACTTGCATGGCAAGGTGCGCAAGTAGGTGTGTTAAAAATTCTGGAGGCATTGGGTATTGATCCCAGTACCTCTCGCATACTAAGCGAGCGCTCTACCATCTGAGCTAAGCCCGCCCCCTCCAAAGACTAATGGTGCTACATACAGCCATATAGACGACACAGACCCTTGCACTCCCATTATTCAGCAGACAAACACTACTCTCTATGTATCCGTTAGGGTGTCTTTCAGGTTTCGTGCATTCTGTATCGAATCGTAGTTGGCCACAATGAAAGTGGCACGTATAACGTCGAAAATAGAATTCGGACACCGCTCTGAGTAAGACCAACGTGTTGTCCACCCTCTAGACTTCAATGAGGTTAAGCCGCGATACCTAAGACAGATCTGCACTCGATGACACCTCGATAACAGCCGGTCCCCACACTTACATCTTGCTCTCCTTACGTCAGTATACATCATATCAGTCTGTGACGCTGGCTTTGCAACATCTTGCGTGCCTTTAGGTTCGCCGCGACCAACACTTACCATGCACTGACCACAAAAAATGGAGGCGCCGCGGTTTGAACCCTGGACCTTTCACATGCCAAGCGAACGCTCTACCAACTGAGCTACGTTCCATGCACGAGCAAACTGCGCTATTCCCCATTCTTTGCGACTCAGATGCGCACGGACACGATGGTTGGTTGGTTTGTAGCGGTGAAGGGAGCAGAGTACAAAGGCGCGGACCCGTTCATATACACAAATGTTCCAAGTAGTTTCGATGCTCTGGTATTACAAATGCAAATTCCGTCTGTTTTTACGTCTTAAATTGAAAGAGCCGTCACAAATTGCTCCGTTTTCACTCCTTGTCGACAATCATACAGCACCTGAGGTAACAAACACATCTCGAGCCCCATTGTGCACTCCATTATTCATGCCAACTCAGTGCCTCGCTCTTTACTACTGTGTACCAATCTTGTCGTCCAACTGCAAAACACTGGGCCACAACAAGTTTCCGCGTCTCCATTGCACTGCGCATACTACGAAACGCTCCCCAAACTTGGCACTCACACTCGCAGCCGACTTTTCCGACTTTCCACGACGCTCACGCTAGTGACAGCATTATTTATAGTTCGACGTCGCGCCAAAGCGAATGAACACATTTCGCCTACGGCTTAGGCCGCCCTTCTTGTGAGGCTGCTCGGTGTCTGCAGGCAGCGAGGGTCTGCAAGCTTCCTGTCTTCGCACCTATGTCACCTGTGCTTGCTTGTCAGAGACAGACTATCGCAAAACATACAACTCACTCCATGAATTGATTGCTACGGCATCTGTTATCAGCAGTCACAACTAGCAACACCAGTAGCAGCTGACTGCACGCAAAGAATAGGAATGTGCAGTGGGATTTACGTGAACTCAGCGCAAGGCAGATCTTTCCGACATAGGCTTGAGAATCTTACGGGAACACTTGTACTGTTTCTAAATTAAGTGTAGGCGTGGGAGGAGGGTGCTTCCTGCGCACTAATAACAGCACGCTTGTCAATTGTGGATGCTAATCATTCGCTTGTATCTTCCTAGACACATCTGCTGGTTGTGAATTATTCCACTTGCATGGCAAGGTGCGCAAGTAGGTGTGTTAAAAATTCTGGAGGCACTGGGTATTGATCCCAGTACCTCTCGCATACTAAGCGAGCGCTCTACCATCTGAGCTACGCCCGCCCCCCCGACTACTAATGGTGCTACATACAGCCATATAGACGACACAGACCCTTGCACTCCCATTATTCAGCAGACAAACACTACTCTCTACGTATCCGTTAGGGTGTCTTTCAGGTTTCGTGGATTCTGTATCGAATCGTAGTTGGCCACAATGAAAGTGGCACGTATAACGTCGAAAATAGAATTCGGACACCGCTCTGAGTAAGACCAACGTGTTGTCCACCCTCTAGACTTCAATGAGGTTAAGCCGCGATACCTAAGACAGATCTGCACTCGATGACACCTCGATAACAGCCGGTCCCCACACTTACATCTTGCTCTCCTTACGTCAGTATACATCATATCAGTCTGTGACTCTGGCTTTGCAACATCTTGCGTGCCTTTAGGTTCGTCACGACCAACACTTACCATGCACTGACCACAAAAAATAGAGGCGCCGCGGCTTGAACCCTGGACCTTCCACTTGCAAAGCGAACGCTGTACCAACTGAGCTACGCCCCATGCACGAGCAAACTGCGCTATTCCCCATTCTTTGCGACTCAGATGCGCACGGGCACGATGGTTGGTTGGTTTGTAGCGGTGAAGGGAGCAGAGTACAAAGGCGCGGACCCGTTCATATACACAAAAGTTCCAAGTAGTTTCGATGCTCTGGTATTACAAATGCAAATTCCGTCTGTTTTTAACGTCTTAAATTGAAAGAGCAGTCACAAATTGCTCCGTTTTCACTCCTTGTCGACAATCATACAGCACCTGAGGTAACAAACACATCTCGAGCCCCATTGTGCACTCCATTATTCATGCCAACTCAGTGCCTCGCTCTTTACTACTGTGTACCAATCTTGTCGTCCAACTGCAAAACACTGGGCCACAACAAGTTTCCGCATCTCCATTGCACTGCGCATACTACGAAACGCTCCCCAAACTTGTCACTCACCCTCGCAGCCGACTTTTCCGGCTTTCCACGACGCTCACGCAACGCTCACGCTAGTGACTGCATTATTTATAGTTCGACGTCGCGCCAAAGCGAATGAGCACATTTCGCCTACGGCTTAGGCCGCCCTCCTAGTGTGGCTGCTCGGTGTCTGCAGGCAGCGAGGGCCTGCAAGCTTCCTGTGTTCGCACCTATGTCACCTGTGCTTGCTTGTCAGAGACAGACTATCGCAAAACATACAACTCACTCCATGAATTGATTGCTACGGCATCTGTTATCAGCAGTCACAACTAGCAACACCAGTAGCAGCTGACTGCACGCAAAGAATAGGAATGTGCAGTGGGATTTACGTGAACTCAGCGCAAGGCAGATCTTTCCGACATAGGCTTGAGAATCTTACGGGAACACTTGTACTGTTTCTAAATTAAGTGTAGGCGTGGGAGGAGGGTGCTTCCTGCGCACTAATAACAGCACGCTTGTCAATTGTGGATGCTAATAATTCGCTTGTATCTTCCTAGACACATCTGCTGGTTGTGAATTATTCCACTTGCATGGCATGGTGCGGAAGTAGGTGTGTTAAAAACTCTGGAGGCACTGGGTATTGATCCCAGTACCTCTCGCATACTAAGCGAGCGCTCTACCATATGAGCTACGCCCGCCGCCCCGAAGACTATTGGTGCTACATACAGCCATATAGACGACACAGACCCTTGCACTCCCATTATTTAGCAGACAAAACTACTCTCTATGTATCCGTTAGGGTGTCTTTCAGGTTTCGTGCATTATGTATCGAATCGTAGTTGGCCACAATGAAAGTGGCACGTATAACGTCGAAAATAGAATTCGGACACCGCTCTGAGTAAGACCAACGTGTTGTCCACCCTCTACACTTCAATGAGGTTAAGCCGCGATACCTAAGACAGATCTGCACTCGATGACACCTCGATAACAGCCGGTCCCCACACTTACATCTTGCTCTCCTTACGTCAGTATACATCATATCAGTCTGTGACGCTGGCTTTGCAACATCTTGCGTGCCTTTAGGTTCGCCGCGACCAACACTTACCATGCACTGACCACGAAAAATAGACGCGCCGCGGCTTGAACCCTGGACCTTTCACATGCCAAGCGAACGCTCTACCAACTGAGCTACGCCCCATGCACGAGCACACTGCGCTATTCCCCATTCTTTGCGACTCAGATGCGCACGGACACGATGGTTGGTTGGTTTGTAGCGGCGAAGTGAGCAGAGTACAAAGGCGCGGACCCGTTCATATACACAAAAGTTCCAAGTAGTTTCGATGCTCTGGTATTACAAATGAAAATTCCGTCTGTTTTTAACGTCTTAAATTGAAAGAGCCGTCACAAATTGCTCCGTTTTCGCTCCTTGTCGACAATCATACAGCACCTGAGGTAACAAACACATCTCGAGCCCCATTGTGCATTCCATTATTCATGCCAACTCAGTGCCTCGCTCTTTACTACTGTGTACCAATCTTGTCGTCCAACTGCAAAACACTGGGCCACAACAAGTTTCCGCGTCTCCATTGCACTGCGCATACTACGAAACGCTCCCCAAACTTGGCACTCACACTCGCAGCCCACTTTTCCGACTTTCCACGACGCTCACGCAACGCTCACGCTAGTGACAGCATTATTTATAGTTCGACGTCGCGCCAAAGCGAATGAACACATTTCGCCTACGGCTTAGGCCGCCCTTCTAGTGAGGCTGCTCGGTGTCTGCAGGCAGCGAGGGTCTGCAAGCTTCCTGTGTTCGCACC
This sequence comes from Schistocerca gregaria, assembly GCF_023897955.1. Lineage (NCBI taxonomy): Eukaryota > Metazoa > Arthropoda > Insecta > Orthoptera > Acrididae > Schistocerca > Schistocerca gregaria. The sequence continues at coordinate 22,566,571 of NC_064929.1, read as the reverse complement.
TATTTCACCTGTGCTTGGTTGTCAGAGACAGACTATCGCAAAACATACAACTCACTCCATGAATTGATTGCTACGGCATCTGTTATCAGCAGTCACAACTAGCAACACCAGTAGCAGCTGACTGCACGCAAAGAATAGGAATGTGCAGTGGGATTTACGTGAACTCAGCGCAAGGCAGATCTTTCCGACATAGGCTTGAGAATCTTACGGGAACACTTGTACTGTTTCTAAATTAAGTTTAGGCGTGGGAGGAGGGTGCTTCCTGCGCACTAATAACAGCACGCTTGTCAATTGTGGATGCTAATCATTCGCTTGTATCTTCCTAGACACTTCTGCTGGTTGTGAATTATTCCACTTGCATGGCAAGGTGCGCAAGTAGGTGTGTTAAAAATTCTGGAGGCACTGGGTATCGATCCCAGTACCTCTCGCATACTAAGCGAGCGCTCTACCAGCTGAGCTACGGCCGCACCCCCCAAAGACTAATGGTGCTACATACAGCCATATAGACGACACAGACCCTTGCACTCCCATTATTCAGCAGACTAACACTACTCTCTATGTATCCGTTAGGGTGTCTTTCAGGTTTCGTGCATTCTGTATCGAATCGTAGTTGGCCACAATGAAAGTGGCACGTATAACGTCGAAAATAGAATTCGGACACCGCTCTGAGTAAGACCAACGTGTTGTCCACCCTCTAGACTTCAATGAGGTTAAGCCGCGATACCTAAGACAGATCTGCACTCGATGACACCTCGATAACAGCCGGTCCCCACACTTACATCTTGCTCTCCTTACGTCAGTATACATCATATCAGTCTGTGACGCTGGCTTTGCAACATCTTGCGTGCCTTTAGGTTCGCCGCGACCAACACTTACCATGCACGACCACAAAAAATAGAGGCGCCGCGGCTTGAACTCTGGACTTTTCACATGCCAAGCGAACGCTCTACCAACTGAGCTACGCCCCATGCACGGGCAAACTGCGCTATTCCCCATTCTTTGCGACTCAGATGCGCACGGACACGATGGTTGGTTGGTTTGTAGCGGTGAAGGGAGCAGAGTACAAAGGCGCGGACCCGTTCATATACACAAAAGTTCCAAGTAGTTTCGATGCTCTGGTATTACAAATGCAAATTCCGTCTGTTTTTAACGTCTTAAATTGAAAGAGCCGTCACAAATTGCTCCGATTTCACTCCTTGTCGACAATCATACAGCACCTGAGGTAACAAACACATCTAGAGCCCCATTGTGCACTCCATTATTCATGCCAACTCAGTGCCTCGCTCTTTACTACTGTGTACCAATCTTGTCGTCCAACTGAAAAACACTGGGCCACAACAAGTTTCCGCGTCTCCATTGCACTGCGCATACTACGAAACGCTCCCCAAACTTGGCACTCACCCTCGCAGCCGACTTTTCCGACTTTCCTCGACGCTCACGCTAGTGACAGCATTATTTATAGTTCGACGTCGCGCCAAAGCGAATGAGCACATTGCGCCTACGGCTTAGGCCGCCCTCCTAGTGTGGCTGCTCGGTGTCTGCAGGCAGTGAGGGTCTGCAAGCTTACTGTGTTCGCACCTATGTCACCTGTGCTTGCTTGTCAGAGACAGACTATCGCAAAACATACAACTCACTCCATGAATTGATTGCTACGGCATCTGTTATCAGCAGTCACAATTAGCAACACCAGTAGCAGCTGACTGCACGCAAAGAATAGGAATGTGCAGTGGGATTTACTTTAACTCAGCGCAAGGCAGATCTTTCCGACATAGGCTTGAGAATCTTACGGGAACACTTGTACTGTATCTAAATTAAGTGTAGGCGTGGGAGGAGGGTGCTTCCTGCGCACTAATAACAGCACGATTGTCAATTGTGGATGCTAATCATTCGCTTGTATCTTCCTAGACACATCTGCTGGTGGAGAATTATTCCACTTGCATGGCAAGGTGCGCATGTAGGTGTGTTAAAAATTCTGGAGGCACTGGGTATTGATCCCAGTACCTCTCGCATACTAAGCGAGCGCTCTACCATCTGAGCTACGCCCGCCCCCCCGAAGACTAATGGTGCTACATACAGCCATATAGACGATACAGACCCTTGCACTCCCATTATTCAGCAGACAAACACTACTCTCTATGTATCCGTTAGGGTGTCTTTCAGGTTTCGTTAATTCTGTATCGAATCGTAGTTGGCCACAATGAAAGTGGCACGAATAACGTCGAAAATAGAATTCGGACACCGCTCTGAGTAAGACCAACGTGTTGTCCACCCTCTAGACTTCAATGAGGTTAAGCCGAAATACCTAAGACAGATCTGCACTCGATGACACCTCGATAACAGCCGGTCCCCACACTTACATCTTGCTCTCCTTACGTCAGTATACATCATATAAGTCTGTGACGGTGGCTTTGCAACATCTTGCGTGCCTTTAGGTTCGCCGCGACCAACTCTTACCATGCACTGACCACAAAAAATAGAGGCGCCGCGGATTGAACCCTGGACCTTTCACATGCCAAGCGAACGTTCTACCAACTGAGCTACGCCCCATCCACGAGCAAACTGCGCTATTCCCCATTCTTTGCACCTCAGATTCGCACGGACACGATGGTTGGTTGGTTTGTAGCGGTGAAGGGAGCAGAGTACAAAGGCGCGGACCCGTTCATATACACAAAAGTTCCAAGTAGTTTCGATGCTCTGGTATTACAAATGCAAATTCCGTCTGTTTTTAACGTCTTAAATTGAAAGAGCCGTCACAAATTGCTCCGTTTTCACTCCTTGTCGACAATCATACAGCACCTGAGGTAACAAACACATCTCGTGCCCCATTGTGCATTCCATTATTCATGCCAACTCAGTGCCTCGCTCTTTACTACTGTGTACCAATCTTGTCGTCCAACTGCAAAACACTGGGCCACAACAAGTTTCCGCGTCTCCATTGCACTGCGCATACTACGAAACGCTCCCCAAACTTGGCACTCACACTCGCAGCCCACTTTTCCGACTTTCCACGACGCTCACGCAACGCTCACGCTAGTGACAGCATTATTTATAGTTCGACGTCGCGCCAAAGCGAATGAACACATTTCGCCTACGGCTTAGGCCGCCCTTCTAGTGAGGCTGCTCGGTGTCTGCAGGCAGCGAGGGTCTGCAAGCTTCCTGTGTTCGCACCTATTTCACCTGTGCTTGGTTGTCAGAGACAGACTATCGCAAAACATACAACTCACTCCATGAATTGATTGCTACGGCATCTGTTATCAGCAGTCACAACTAGCAACACCAGTAGCAGCTGACTGCACGCAAAGAATAGGAATGTGCAGTGGGATTTACGTGAACTCAGCGCAAGGCAGATCTTTCCGACATAGGCTTGAGAATCTTACGGGAACACTTGTACTGTTTCTAAATTAAGTTTAGGCGTGGGAGGAGGGTGCTTCCTGCGCACTAATAACAGCACGCTTGTCAATTGTGGATGCTAATCATTCGCTTGTATCTTCCTAGACACTTCTGCTGGTTGTGAATTATTCCACTTGCATGGCAAGGTGCGCAAGTAGGTGTGTTAAAAATTCTGGAGGCACTGGGTATCGATCCCAGTACATCTCGCATACTAAGCGAGCGCTCTACCAGCTGAGCTACGGCCGCACCCCCCAAGGACTAATGGTGCTACATACAGCCATATAGACGACACAGACCCTTGCACTCCCATTATTCAGCAGACTAACACTACTCTCTATGTATCCGTTAGGGTGTCTTTCAGGTTTCGTGCATTCTGTATCGAATCGTAGTTGGCCACAATGAAAGTGGCACGTATAACGTCGAAAATAGAATTCGGACACCGCTCTGAGTAAGACCAACGTGTTGTCCACCCTCTAGACTTCAATGAGGTTAAGCCGCGATACCTAAGACAGATCTGCACTCGATGACACCTCGATAACAGCCGGTCCCCACACTTACATCTTGCTCTCCTTACGTCAGTATACATCATATCAGTCTGTGACGCTGGCTTTGCAACATCTTGCGTGCCTTTAGGTTCGCCGCGACCAACACTTACCATGCACTGACCACAAAAAATAGAGGCGCCGCGGCTTGAACTCTGGACTTTACACATGCCAAGCGAACGCTCTACCAACTGAGCTACGCCCCATGCACGGGCAAACTGCGCTATTCCCCATTCTTTGCGACTCAGATGCGCACGGACACGATGGTTGGTTGGTTTGTAGCGGTGAAGGGAGCAGAGTACAAAGGCGCGGACCCGTTCATATACACAAAAGTTCCAAGTAGTTTCGATGCTCTGGTATTACAAATGCAAATTCCGTCTGTTTTTAACGTCTTACATTGAAAGAGCCGTCACAAATTGCTCCGATTTCACTCCTTGTCGACAATCATACAGCACCTGAGGTAACAAACACATCTAGAGCCCCATTGTGCACTCCATTATTCATGCCAACTCAGTGCCTCGCTCTTTACTACTGTGTACCAATCTTGTCGTCCAACTGAAAAACACTGGGCCACAACAAGTTTCCGCGTCTCCATTGCACTGCGCATACTACGAAACGCTCCCCAAACTTGGCACTCACCCTCGCAGCCGACTTTTCCGACTTTCCACGACGCTCACGCTAGTGACAGCATTATTTATAGTTCGACGTCGCGCCAAAGCGAATGAGCACATTGCGCCTACGGCTTAGGCCGCCCTCCTAGTGTGGCTGCTCGGTGTCTGCAGGCAGTGAGGGTCTGCAAGCTTACTGTGTTCGCACCTATGTCACCTGTGCTTGCTTGTCAGAGACAGACTATCGCAAAACATACAACTCACTCCATGAATTGATTGCTACGGCATCTGTTATCAGCAGTCACAATTAGCAACACCAGTAGCAGCTGACTGCACGCAAAGAATAGGAATGTGCAGTGGGATTTACTTTAACTCAGCGCAAGGCAGATCTTTCCGACATAGGCTTGAGAATCTTACGTGAACACTTGTACTGTATCTAAATTAAGTGTAGGCGTGGGAGGAGGGTGCTTCCTGCGCACTAATAACAGCACGATTGTCAATTGTGGATGCTAATCATTCGCTTGTATCTTCCTAGACACATCTGCTGGTGGAGAATTATTCCACTTGCATGGCAAGGTGCGCATGTAGGTGTGTTAAAAATTCTGGAGGCACTGGGTATTGATCCCAGTACCTCTCGCATACTAAGCGAGCGCTCTACCATCTGAGCTACGCCCGCCCCCCCGAAGACTAATGGTGCTACATACAGCCATATAGACGATACAGACCCTTGCACTCCCATTATTCAGCAGACAAACACTACTCTCTATGTATCCGTTAGGGTGTCTTTCAGGTTTCGTTAATTCTGTATCGAATCGTAGTTGGCCACAATGAAAGTGGCACGAATAACGTCGAAAATAGAATTCGGACACCGCTCTGAGTAAGACCAACGTGTTGTCCACCCTCTAGACTTCAATGAGGTTAAGCCGAAATACCTAAGACAGATCTGCACTCGATGACACCTCGATAACAGCCGGTCCCCACACTTACATCTTGCTCTCCTTACGTCAGTATACATCATATAAGTCTGTGACGGTGGCTTTGCAACATCTTGCGTGCCTTTAGGTTCGCCGCGACCAACTCTTACCATGCACTGACCACAAAAAATAGAGGCGCCGCGGATTGAACCCTGGACCTTTCACATGCCAAGCGAACGTTCTACCAACTGAGCTACGCCCCATCCACGAGCAAACTGCGCTATTCCCCATTCTTTGCACCTCAGATTCGCACGGACACGATGGTTGGTTGGTTTGTAGCGGTGAAGGGAGCAGAGTACAAAGGCGCGGACCCGTTCATATACACAAAAGTTCCAAGTAGTTTCGATGCTCTGGTATTACAAATGCAAATTCCGTCTGTTTTTAACGTCTTAAATTGAAAGAGCCGTCACAAATTGCTCCGTTTTCACTCCTTGTCGACAATCATACAGCACCTGAGGTAACAAACACATCTCGTGCCCCATTGTGCATTCCATTATTCATGCCAACTCAGTGCCTCGCTCTTTACTACTGTGTACCAATCTTGTCGTCCAACTGCAAAACACTGGGCCACAACAAGTTTCCGCGTCTCCATTGCACTGCGCATACTACGAAACGCTCCCCAAACTTGGCACTCACCCTCGCAGCCGACTTTTCCGACTTTCCACGACGCTCACACTAGTGACAGCATTATTTATAGTTCGACGTCGCGCCAAAGCGAATGAGCACATTGCGCCTACGGCTTAGGCCGCCCTCCTAGTGTGGTTGCTCGGTGTCTGCAGGCAGTGAGGGTCTGCAAGCTTCCTGTGTTCGCACCTATGTCACCTGTGCTTCCTTGTCAGAGACAGACTATCGCAAAACATACAACTCACTCCATGAATTGATTGCTACGGCATCTGTTATCAGCAGTCACAATTAGCAACACCAGTAGCAGCTGACTGCACGCAAAGAATAGGAATGTGCAGTGGGATTTACTTTAACTCAGCGCAAGGCAGATCTTTCCGACATAGGCTTGAGAATCTTACGGGAACACTTGTACTGTTTCTAAATTAAGTGTAGGCGTGGGAGGAGGGTGCTTCCTGCGCACTAATCACAGCACGCTTGTCAATTGTGGATGCTAATCATTCGCTTGTATCTTCCTAGACACATCTGCTGGTGGAGAATTATTCCACTTGCATGGCAAGGTGCGCATGTAGGTGTGTTAAAAATTCTGGAGGCACTGGTTATTGATCCCAGTACCTCACGCATACTAAGCGAGCTCTCTACCATCTGAGCTACGCCCGCCCCCCCGAAGACTAATGGTGCTACATACAGCCATATAGACGATACAGACCCTTGCACTCCCATTATTCAGCAGACAAACACTACTCTCTATGTATCCGTTAGGGTGTCTTGCAGGTTTCGTTAATTCTGTATCGAATCGTAGTTGGCCACAATGAAAGTGGCACGTATAACGTCGAAAATAGAATTCGGACACCGATCTGAGTAAGACCAACGTGTTGTCCACCCTCTAGACATCAATGAGGTTAAGCCGGAATACCTAAGACAGATCTGCACTCGATGACACCTCGGTAACAGCCGGTCCCCACACTTACATCTTGCTCTCCTTACGTCAGTATACATCATATCAGTCTGTGACGGTGGCTTTGCAACATCTTGCGTGCCTTTAGGGTCGCCGCGACCAACTCTTACCATGCACTGACCACAAGAAATAGAGGCGCCGCGGCTTGAACCCTGGACCTTTCACATCCCAAGCGAACGCTCTACCAACTGAGCTACGGCCGATCCACGAGCAAACTGCGCTATTCCCCATTCTTTGCGACTCAGATGCGCACGGACACGATGGTTGGTTGGTTTGTAGCGGTGAAGGGAGCAGAGTACAAAGGCGCGGACCCGTTCATGTACACAAAAGTTCCAAGTAGTTTCGATGCTCTGGTATTACAAATGCAAATTCCGTCTGTTTTTGACGCCTTAAATTGAAAGAGCCGTCACAAATTGCTCCGTTTTCACTCCTTGTCGACAATCATACAGCACCTGAGTTAACAAACACATCTCGAGCCCCATTGTGCACTCCATTATTCATGCCAACTCAGTGCCTCGCTCTTTACTACTGTGTACCAATCTTGTCATCCAACTGCAAAACACTGGGCCACAACAAGTTTCCGCGTCTCCATTGCACTGCGCATACTACGAAACGCTCCCCAAACTTGGCACTCACCCTCGCAGCCGACTTTTTCGACTTTCCACGACGCTCACGCTAGTGACAGCATTATTTATAGTTCGACGTCGCGCCAAAGCGAATGAGCACATTTCGCCTACGGCTTAGGCCGCCCTCCTAGTGTGGCTGCTCGGTGTCTGCAGGCAGCGAGGGTCTGCAAGCTTCCTGTGTTCGCACCTATGTCACCTGTGCTTGCTTGTCAGAGACAGACTATCGCAAAACATACAACTCACTCCATGAATTGATTGCTACGGCATGTGTTATCAGCAGTCACAACTAGCAACACCAGTAGCAGCTGACTGCACGCAAAGAATAGGAATGTGCAGTTGGATTTACTTTAACTCAGCGCAAGGCAGATCTTTCCGACATAGGCTTGAGAATCTTACGGGAACACTTGTACTGTTTCTAAATTAAGTGTAGGCGTGGGAGGAGGGTGCTTCCTGCGCACTAATAACAGCACGCTTGTCAATTGTGGATGCTAATCATTCGCTTGTATCTTCCTAGACACATCTGCTGGTTGTGAATTATTCCACTTGCATGGCAAGTTGCGCATGTAGGTGTGTTAAAAATTCTGGAGGCACTGGGTATTGATCCCAGTACCACTCGCATACTAAGCGAGCGCTCTACCATCTGAACTACGCCCGCCCCCCCCAAAGACTAATGGTGCTACATACAGCCATATAGACGACACAGACCCTTGCACTCCCATTATTCAGCAGACAAACACTACTCTCTATGTAACCGTTAGGGTGTCTTTTAGGTTTCGTGCATTCTGTATCGAACGTAGTTGGCCACAATGAAAGTGGCACGTATAACGTCGAAAAAAGAATTCGGACACCGATCTGAGTAAGACCAACGTGTTGTCCACCCTCTAGACGTCAATGAGGTTAAGCCGCGATACCTAAGACAGATCTGCACTCGATGACACCTCGATAACAGCCGGTCCCCACACTTACATCTTGCTCTCCTTACGTCAGTATACATCATATCAGTCTGTGACGCTGGCTTTGCAACATCTTGCGTGCCTTTAGGTTCGCCGCGACCAACACTTACCATGCACTGACCACAAAAAATAGAGGCGCCGCGGCTTGAACCCTGGACCTTTCACATGCCAAGCGAACGCTCTACCAACTGAGCTACGCCCCATGCACGAGCAAACTGAGCTATTCCCCATTCTTTGCGACTCAGATGCGCACGGACACGATGGTTGGTTGGTTTGTAGCGGTGAAGGGAGCAGAGTACAAAGGCGCGGATCCGTTCATATACACAAAAGTTCCAAGTAGTTTCGATGCTCTGGTATTACAAATGCAAATTCCGTCTGTTTTTAACGTCTTAAATTGAAAGAGCCGTCACAAATTGCTCCGTTTTCACTCCTTGTCGACAATCATACAGCACCTGAGGTAACAAACACATCTCGAGCCCCATTGTGCACTCCATTATTCATGCCAACTCAGTGCCTCGCTCTTTTCTACTGTGTACCAATCATGTCGTCCACCTGCAAAACACTGGGCCACAACAAGTTTCCGCATCTCCATTGCACTGCGCATACTACGAAACGCTCCCCAAACTTGGCACTCACCCTCGCAGCCGACCTCTCCGACTTTCCACGACGCTCACACTAGTGACAGCATTATTTATAGTTCGACGTCGCGCCAAAGCGAATGAGCACATTTCGCCTACGGCTTAGGCCGCCCTCCTAGTGTGGCTGCTCGGTGTCTGCAGGCAGTGAGGGTCTGCAAGCTTCCTGTGTTCGCACCTATGTCACCTGTGCTTGCTTGTCAGAGACAGACTATCGCAAAACATACAACTCACTCAATGAATTGATTGCTACGGCATCTGTTATCAGCAGTCACATCTAGCAACACCAGTAGCAGCTGACTGCACGCAAAGAATAGGAATGTGCAGTGGGATTTACGTAAACTCAGCGCAAGGCAGATCTTTCCGACATAGGCTTGAGAATCTTACGGGAACACTTGTACTGTTTCTAAATTAAGTGTAGGCGTGGGAGGAGGGTGCTTCCTGCGCACTAATAACAGCACGCTTGTCAATTGTGGATGCTAATCATTCGCTTGTATCTTCCTAGACACATCTGCTGGTTGTGAATTATTCCACTTGCATAGCAAGGTGCGCATGTAGGTGTGTTAAAAATTCTGGAGGCACTGGGTTTTGATCCCAGTACCTCTCGCTTACTAAGCGAGCGCTCTACCATCTGAGCTACGCCCGCCCTCCCCGAAGACTAATGGTGCTACATACAGCCATATAGACGACACAGACCCTTGCACTCCCATTATTCAGCAGACAAACACTACTCTCTAAGTATCCGTTAGGGTGTCTTTCAGGTTTCGTGCATTCTGTATCGAATCGTAGTTGGCCACAATGAAAGTGGCACGTATAACGTCGAAAATAGAATTCGGACACCGCTCTGAGTAAGACCAACATGTTGTCCACCCTCTAGACTTCAATGAGGTTAAGCCGCGATACCTAAGACAGATGTGCACTCGATGACACCTCGATAACAGCCGGTCCCCACACTTACATCGTGCTCTCCTTACGTCAGTATACATCGTATCAGTCTGTGACGTTGGCTTTGCAACATCTTGCGTGCCTTTAGGTTCGCCGCGACCAACACTTACCATGCACTGACCACAAAAAATAGAGGCGCCGCAGCTTGAACCCTTGACCCTCCACATGCCAAGCGAACGCTCTACCAACTGAGCTACGCCCCATGCACGAGCAAACTGCGCTATTCCCCAGTCTTTGCGACTCAGATGCGCACGGACACGATGGTTGGTTGGTTTGTAGCGGTGAAGGGAGCAGAGTACAAAGGCGCGGACCCGTTCATATACACAAAAGTTCCAAGTAGTTTCGATGCTCTGGAATTACAAATGCAAATTCCGTCTGTTTTTAACGTCTTACATTGAAAGAGCCGTCACAAATTGCTCCGTTTTCACTCCTTGTCGACAATCATACAGCACCTGAGTTAACAAACACATCTCGAGCCCCATTGTGCACTCCATTATTCATGCCAACTCAGTGCCTCGCTCTTTTCTACTGTGTACCAATCATGTCGTCCACCTGCAAAACACTGGGCCACAACAAGTTTCCGCATCTCCATTGCACTGCGCATACTACGAAACGCTCCCCAAACTTGGCACTCACCCTCGCAGCCGACTTTTCCAACTTTCCACGACGCTCACACTAGTGACAGCATTATTTATAGTTCGACGTCGCGCCAAAGCGAATGAGCACATTTCGCCTACGGCTTAGGCCGCCCTCCTAGTGTGGCTGCTCGGTGTCTGCAGGCAGTGAGGGTCTGCAAGCTTCCTGTGTTCGCACCTATGTCACCTGTGCTTGCTTGTCAGAGACAGACTATCGCAAAACATACAACTCACTCCATGAATTGATTGCTACGGCATCTGTTATCAGCAGTCACATCTAGCAACACCAGTAGCAGCTGACTGCACGCAAAGAATAGGAATGTGCAGTGGGATTTACGTGAACTCAGCGCAAGGCAGATCTTTCCGACATAGGCTTGAGAATCTTACGGGAACACTTGTACTGTTTCTAAATTAAGTGTAGGCGTGGGAGGAGGGTGCTTCCTGCGCACTAATAACAGCACGCTTGTCAATTGTGGATGCTAATCATTCGCTTGTATCTTCCTAGACACATCTGCTGGTTGTGAATTATTCCACTTGCATAGCAAGGTGCGCATGTAGGTGTGTTAAAAATTCTGGAGGCACTGGGTTTTGATCCCAGTACCTCTCGCTTACTAAGCGAGCGCTCTACCATCTGAGCTACGCCCGCCCTCCCCAAAGACTAATGGTGCTACATACAGCCATATAGACGACACAGACCCTTGCACTCCCATTATTCAGCAGACAAACACTACTCTCTAAGTATCCGTTAGGGTGTCTTTCAGGTTTCGTGCATTCTGTATCGAATCGTAGTTGGCCACAATGAAACTGGCACGTATAACGTCGAAAATAGAATTCGGACACCGCTCTGAGTAAGACCAACATGTTGTCCACCCTCTAGACTTCAATGAGGTTAAGCGGCGATACCTAAGACAGATCTGCACTCGATGACACCTCGATAACAGCCGGTCCCCACACTTACATCGTGCTCTCCTTACGTCAGTATACATCGTATCAGTCTGTGACGTTGGCTTTGCAACATCTTGCGTGCCTTTAGGTTCGCCGCGACCAACACTTACCATGCACTGACCACAAAAAATAGAGGCGCCGCAGCTTGAACCCTTGACACTCCACATGCCAAGCGAACGCTCTACCAACTGAGCTACGCCCCATGCACGAGCAAACTGCGCTATTCCCCAGTCTTTGCGACTCAGATGCGCACGGACACGATGGTTGGTTGGTTTGTAGCGGTGAAGGGAGCAGAGTACAAAGGCGCGGACCCGTTCATATACACAAAAGTTCCAAGTAGTTTCGATGCTCTGGAATTACAAATGCAAATTCCGTCTGTTTTTAACGTCTTACATTGAAAGAGCCGTCACAAATTGCTCCGTTTTCACTCCTTGTCGACAATCATACAGCACCTGAGGTAACAAACACATCTCGAGCCCCATTGTGCACTCCATTATTCATGCCAACTCAGTGCCTCGCTCTTTACTACTGCGTACCAATCTTGTCGTCCAACTGCAAAACACTGGGCCACAACAAGTTTCCGCATCTCCATTGCACTGCGCATACTACGAAACGCTCCCCAAACTTGGCACTCACCCTCGCAGCCGACTTTTCCGACTTTCCACGACGCTCACGCTAGTGACAGCATTATTTATAGTTCGACGTCGCGCCAAAGCGAATGAGCACATTTCGCCTACGGCTTAGGCCGCCCTCCTAGTGTGGCTGCTTGGTGTCTGCAGGCAGTGAGGGTCTGCAAGCTTCCTGTGTTCGCACCTATGTCACCTGTGCTTGCTTGTCAGAGACAGACTATCGCAAAACATACAACTCACTCCATGAATTGATTGCTACGGCATCTGTTATCAGCAGTCACAACTAGCAACACCAGTAGCAGCTGACTGCACGCAAAGAATAGGAATGTGCAGTGGGATTTACGTGAACTCAGCGCAAGGCAGATCTTTCCGACATAGGCTTGAGAATCTTACGGGAACACTTGTACTGTTTCTAAATTAAGTGTAGGCGTGGGAGGAGGGTGCTTCCTGCGCACTAATAACAGCACGCTTGTCAATTGTGGATGCTAATCATTCGCTTGTATCTTCCTAGACACATCTGCTGGTTGTGAATTATTCCACTTGCATAGCAAGGTGCGCATGTAGGTGTGTTAAAAATTCTGGAGGCACTGGGTTTTGATCCCAGTACCTCTCGCTTACTAAGCGAGCGCTCTACCATCTGAGCTACGCCCGCCCTCCCCAAAGACTAATGGTGCTACATACAGCCATATAGAGGACACAGACCCTTGCACTCCCATTATTCAGCAGACAAACACTACTCTCTAAGTATACGTTAGGGTGTCTTTCAGGTTTCGTGCATTCTGTATCGAATCGTAGTTGGCCACAATGAAAGTGGCACGTATAACGTCGAAAATAGAATTCGGACACCGCTCTGAGTAAGACCAACGTGTTGTCCACCCTCTAGACTTCAATGAGGTTAAGCCGCGATACCTAAGACAGATCTGCACTCGATGACACCTCGATAACAGCCGGTCCCCACACTTACATCGTGCTCTCCTTACGTCAGTATACATCGTATCAGTCTGTGACGTTGGCTTTGCAACATCTTGCGTGCCTTTAGGTTCGCCGCGACCAACACTTACCATGCACTGACCACAAAAAATAGAGGCGCCGCAGCTTGAACCCTTGACCTTCCACATGCCAAGCGAACGCTCTACCAACTGAGCTACGCCCCATGCACGAGCAAACTGCGCTATTCCCCATTCTTTGCGACTCAGATGCGCACGGACACGATGGTTGGTTGGTTTGTAGCGGTGAAGGGAGCAGAGTACAAAGGCGCGGACCCGTTCATATACACAAAAGTTCCAAGTAGTTTCGATGCTCTAGTATTACAAATGCAAATTCCGTCTGTTTTTAACGTCTTACATTCAAAGAGCCGTCACAAATTGCTCCGTTTTCACTCCTTGTCGACAATCATACAGCACCTGAGGTAACAAACACATCTCGAGCCCCATTGTGCACTCCATTATTCATGCCAACTCAGTGCCTCGCTCTTTACTACTGTGTACCAATCTTGTCGTCCAACTGCAAAACACTGGGCCACAACAAGTTTCCGCATCTCCATTGCACTGCGCATACTACGAAACGCTCCCCAAACTTGGCACTCACCCTCGCAGCCGACTTTTCCGACTTTCCACGACGCTCACGCTAGTGACAGCATTATTTATAGTTCGACGTCGCGCCAAAGCGAATGAGCACATTTCGCCTACGGCTTAGGCCGCCCTCCTAGTGTGGCTGCTTGGTGTCTGCAGGCAGTGAGGGTCTGCAAGCTTCCTGTGTTCGCACCTATGTCACCTGTGCTTGCTTGTCAGAGACAGACTATCGCAAAACATTAAACTCACTCCATGAATTGATTGCTACGGCATCTGTTATCAGCAGTCACAACTAGCAACACCAGTAGCAGCTGACTGCACGCAAAGAATAGGAATGTGCAGTGGGATTTACGTGCACTCGGCGCAAGGCAGATCTTTCCGACATAGGCTTGAGAATCTTACGGGAACACTTGTACTGTTTCTAAATTAAGTGTAGGCGTGGGAGGAGGGTGCTTCCTGCGCACTAATAACAGCACGCTTGTCAATTGTGGATGCTAATCATTCGCTTGTATCTTCCTAGACACACCTGCTGGTTGTGAATTATTCCACTTGCATGGCAAGGTGCGCATGTAGGTGTGTTAAAAATTCTGGAGGCACTGGGTATTGATCCCAGTACCTCTCGCATACTAAGCGAGCGTTCTACCATCTGAGCTACGCCAGCCCCCCCAAAGACTAATGGTGCTACAGACCCTTGCACTCCCATTATTCAGCAGACAAACACTACTCTCTAAGTATCCGTTAGGGTGTCTTTCAGGTTTCGTGCATTCTGTATCGAATCGTAGTTGGCCACAATGAAAGTGGCACGTATAACGTCGAAAATAGAATTCGGACACCGCTCTGAGTAAGACCAACGTGTTGTCCACCCTCTAGACTTCAATGAGGTTAAGCCGCGATACCTAAGACAGATCTGCACTCGATGACATCTCGATAACAGCCGGTCCCCACACTTACATCTTGCTCTCCTTACGTCAGTATACATCATATCAGTCTGTGACGCTGGCTTTGCAACATCTTGCGTGCCTTTAGGTTCGCCGCGACCAACACTTACCATGCACTGACCACAAAAAATTGAGGCGCCGCGGCTTGAACCCTGGACCTTTCACATGCCAAGCGAACGCTGTACCAACTGAGCTACGCTCCATGCACGAGCAAACTGCGCTATTCCCCATTCTTTGCGACTCAGATGCGCACGGACACGATGGTTGGTTGGTTTGTAGCGGTGAAGGGAGCAGAGTACAAAGGCGCGGACCCGTTCATATACACAAAAGTTCCAAGTAGTTTCGATGCTCTGGTATTACAAATGCAAATTCCGTCTGTTTTTAACGTCTTACATTGAAAGAGCCGTCACAAATTGCTCCGTTTTCACTCCTTGTCGACAATCATACAGCACCTGAGGTAACAAACACATCTCGAGCCCCATTGTGCACTCCATTATTCATGCCAACTCAGTGCCTCGCTCTTTACTACTGTGTACCAATCTTGTCGTCCAACTGCAAAACACTGGGCCACAACAAGTTTCCGCATCTCCATTGCACTGCGCATACTACGAAACGCTCCCCAAACTTGGCACTCACCCTCGCAGCCGACTTCTCCGACTTTCCACGACGCTCACGCTAGTGACAGCATTATTTATAGTTCGACGTCGCGCCAAAGCGAATGAGCACATTTCGCCTACGGCTTAGGCCGCCCTCCTAGTGTGGCTGCTCGGTGTCTGCAGGCAGTGAGGGTCTGCAAGCTTCCTGTGTTCGCACCTATGTCACCTGTGCTTGCTTGTCAGAGACAGACTATCGCAAAACATACAACTCACTCCATGAATTGATTGCTACGGCATCTGTTATCAGCAGTCACAACTAGCAACACCAGTAGCAGCTGACTGCACGCAAAGAATAGGAATGTGCAGTGGGATTTACGTGCACTCGGCGCAAGGCAGATCTTTCCGACATAGGCTTGAGAATCTTACGGGAACACTTGTACTGTTTCTAAATTAAGTGTAGGCGTGGGAGGAGGGTGCTTCCTGCGCACTAATAACAGCACGCTTGTCAATTGTGGATGCTAATCATTCGCTTGTATCTTCCTAGACACATCTGCTGGTTGTGAATTATTCCACTTGCATGGCAAGGTGCGCATGTAGGTGTGTTAAAAATTCTGGAGGCACTGGGTATTGATCCCAGTACCTCTCGCATACTAAGCGAGCCTTCTACCATCTGAGCTACGCCCGCCCCCCCAAAGACTAATGGTGCTACAGACCCTTGCACACCCATTATTCAGCAGACAAACACTACTCCCTATGTATCCGTTAGGGTTTCTTTCAGGTTTCGTGCATTCTGTATCGAATCGTAGTTGGCCACAATGAAAGTGGCACGTATAACGTCGAAAATAGAATTCGGACACCGCTCTGAGTAAGACCAACGTGTTGTCCACCCTCTAGACTTCAATGAGGTTAAGCCGCGATACCTAAGACAGATGTGCACTCGATGACACCTCGATAACAGCCGGTCCCCACACTTACATGTTGCTCTCCTTACGTCAGTATACATCGTATCAGTCTGTGACGTTGGCTTTGCAACATCTTGCGTGCCTTTAGGTTCGCCGCGACCAACACTTACCATGCACTGACCACAAAAAATAGAGGCGCCGCGGCTTGAACCCTGGACCTTTCACATGCGAAGCGAACGCTCTACCAACTGAGCTACGCCCCATGCACGAGCAAACTGCGCTATTCCCCATTCTTTGCGACTCAGATGCGCACGGACACGATGGTTGGTTGGTTTGTAGCGGTGAAGGGAGCAGAGTACAAAGGCGCG
This sequence comes from Schistocerca gregaria, assembly GCF_023897955.1. NCBI lineage: Eukaryota > Metazoa > Arthropoda > Insecta > Orthoptera > Acrididae > Schistocerca > Schistocerca gregaria. The sequence goes on along the minus strand of NC_064929.1, from coordinate 22,549,735 downwards.
GACCCGTTCATATACACAAAAGTTCCAAGTAGTTTCGATGCTCTGGTATTACAAATGCAAATTCCGTCTGTTTTTAACGTCTTAAATTGAAAGAGCCGTCACAAATTGCTCCGTTTTCACTCCTTGTCGACAATCATACAGCACCTGAGGTAACAAACACATCTCGAGCCCCATTGTGCACTCCATTATTCATGCCAACTCAGTGCCTCGCTCTTTACTACTGTGTACCAATCTTGTCGTCCAACTGCAAAACACTGGGCCACAACAAGTTTCCGCGTCTCCATTGCACTGCGCTTACTACGAAACGCTCCACAAACTTGGCACTCACCCTCGCAGCCGACTTTTCCGACTTTCCACGACGCTCACGCTAGTGACAGCATTATTTATAGTTCGACGTCGCGCCAAAGCGAATGAGCACATTTCGCCTACGGCTTAGGCCGCCCTCCTAGTGTGGCTGCTCGGTGTCTGCAGGCAGCGAGGGTCTGCAAGCTTCCTGTGTTCGCACCTATGTCACCTGTGCTTGCTTGTCAGAGACAGACTATCGCAAAACATACAACTCACTCCATGAATTGATTGCTACGGCATCTGTTATCAGCAGTCACAACTAGCAACACCAGTAGCAGCTGACTGCACGCAAAGAATAGGATTGTATGTAGCACCATTAGTCTTTGGGGGGGCGGGCGTAGCTCAGATGGTAGAGCGCTCGCTTAGTATGCGAGAGGTACTGGGATCAATACCCAGTGCCTCCAGAATTTTTAACACACCTACATGCGCACCTTGCCATGCAAGTGGAATAATTCACAACCAGCAGGTGTGTCTAGGAAGATACAAGCGAATGATTAGCATCCACAATTGACAAGCGTGCTGTTATTAGTGCGCAGGAAGCACCCTCCTCCCACGCCTACACTTAATTTAGAAACAGTACAAGTGTTCCCGTAAGATTCTCAAGCCTATGTCGGAAAGATCTGCGTTGCGCCGAGTGCACGTAAATCCCACTGCACATTCCTATTCTTTGCGTGCAGTCAGCTGCTACTGGTGTTGCTAGTTGTGACTGCTGATAACAGATGCCGTAGCAATCAATTCATGGAGTGAGTTGTATGTTTTGCGATAGTCTGTCTCTGACAAGCAAGCACAGGTGACATAGGTGCGAACACAGGAAGCTTGCAGACCCTCACTGCCTGCAGACACCAAGCAGCCACACTAGGAGGGCGGCCTAAGCCGTAGGCGAAATGTGCTCATTCGCTTTGGCGCGACGTCGAACTATAAATAATGCTGTCACTAGCGTGAGCGTCGTGGAAAGTCGGAAAAGTCGGCTGCGAGGGTGAGTGCCAAGTTTGGGGAGCGTTTCGTAGTATGCGCAGTGCAATGGAGATGCGGAAACTTGTTGTGGCCCAGTGTTTTGCAGTTGGACGACAAGATTGGTACACAGTAGTAAAGAGCGAGGCACTGAGTTGGCATGAATAATGGAGTGCACAATGGGGCTCGAGATGTGTTTGTTACCTCAGGTGCTGTATGATTGTCGACAAGGAGTGAAAACGGAGCAATTTGTGACGGCTCTTTCGATGTAAGACGTTAAAAACAGACGGAATTTGCATTTGTAATACCAGAGCATCGAAACTACTTGGAACTTTTGTGTATATGAACGGGTCCGCGCCTTTGTACTCTGCTCCCTTCACCGCTACAAACCAACCAACCATCGTGTCCGTGCGCATCTGAGTCGCAAAGAATGGGGAATAGCGCAGTTTGCTCGTGCATGGGGCGTAGCTCAGTTGGTAGAGCGTTCGCTTGGCATGTGGAGGGTCAAGGGTTCAAGCTGCGGCGCCTCTATTTTTTGTGGTCAGTGCATGGTAAGTGTTGGTCGCGGCGAACCTAAAGGCACGCAAGATGTTGCAAAGCCAACGTCACAGACTGATACGATGTATACTGACGTAAGGAGAGCACGATGTAAGTGTGGGGACCGGCTGTTATCGAGGTGTCATCGAGTGCAGATCTGTCTTAGGTATCGCAGCTTAACCTCATTGAAGTCTAGAGGGTGGACAACACGTTGGTCTTACTCAGAGCGGTGTCCGAATTCTATTTTCGACGTTATACGTGCCACTTTCATTGTGGCCAACTACGATTCGATACAGAATGCACGAAACCTGAAAGACACCCTAACGGATACTTAGAGAGTAGTGTTTGTCTGCTGAATAATGGGAGTGCAAGGGTCTTTGTCGTCTATATGGCTGTATGTAGCACCATTAGTCTTTGGGGAGGGCGGGCGTAGCTCAGATGGTAGAGCGCTCGCTTAGTAAGCGAGAGGTACTGGGATCAAAACCCAGTGCCTCCAGAATTTTTAACACACCTACATGCGCACCTTGCTATGCAAGTGGAATAATTCACAACCAGCAGATGTGTCTAGGAAGATACAAGCGAATGATTAGCATCCACAATTGACAAGCGTGCTGTTATTAGTGCGCAGGAAGCACCCTCCTCCCACGCCTACACTTAATTTAGAAACAGTACAAGTGTTCCCGTAAGATTCTCAAGCCTATGTCGGAAAGATCTGCCTTGCGCTGAGTTCACGTAAATCCCACTGCACATTCCTATTCTTTGCGTGCAGTCAGCTGCTACTGGTGTTGCTAGATGTGACTGCTGATAACAGATGCCGTAGCAATCAATTCATGGAGTGAGTTGTATGTTTTGCGATAGTCTGTCTCTGACAAGCAAGCACAGGTGACATAGGTGCGATTACAGGAAGCTTGCAGACCCTCACTGCGTGCAGACACCGAGCAGCCACACTAGGAGGGCGGCCTAAGCCGTAGGCGAAATGTGCTCATTCGCTTTGGCGCGACGTCGAACTATAAATAATGCTGTCACTAGTGTGAGCGTCGTGGAAAGTCGGAATAGTCGGCTGCGAGGGTGAGTGCCAAGTTTGGGGAGCGTTTCGTAGTATGCGCAGTGCAATGGAGATGCGGAAACTTGTTGTGGCCCAGTGTTTTGCAGGTGGACGACATGATTGGTACACAGTAGAAAAGAGCGAGGCACTGAGTTCGCATGAATAATGGAGTGCACAATGGGGCTCGAGATGTGTTTGTTACCTCAGGTGCTGTATGATTGTCGACAAGGAGTGAAAACGGAGCAATTTGTGACGGCTCTTTCAATTTAAGACGTTAAAAACAGACGGAATTTGCATTTGTAATACCAGAGCATCGAAACTACTTGGAACTTTTGTGTATATGAACGGGTCCGCGCCTTTGTACTCTGCTCCCTTCACCGCTACAAACCAACCAACCATCGTGTCCGTGCGCATCAGAGTCGCAAAGAATGGGGAATAGCGCAGTTTGCTCGTGCATGGGGCGTAGCTCAGTTGGTAGAGCGTTCGCTTGGCATGTGAAAGGTCCAGGGTTCAAGCCGCGGCGCCTCTATTTTTTGTGGTCAGTGCATGGTAAGTGTTGGTCGCGGCGAACCTAAAGGCACGCAAGATGTTGCAAAGCCAGCGTCACAGACTGATATGATGTATACTGACGTAAGGAGAGCAAGATGTAAGTGTGGGGACCGGCTGTTATCGAGGTGTCATCGAGTGCAGATCTGTCTTAGGTATCGCGGCTTAACCTCATTGACGTCTAGAGGGTGGACAACACGTTGGTCTTACTCAGATCGGTGTCCGAATTCTATTTTCGACGTTATACGTGCCACTTTCATTGTGGCCAACTACGATTCGATACAGAATGCACGAAACCTAAAAGACACCCTAACGGTTACATAGAGAGTAGTGTTTGTCTGCTGAATAATGGGAGTGCAAGGGTCTGTGTCGTCTATATGGCTGTATGTAGCACCATTAGTCTTCGGGGGGGTGGGCGTAGCTCAGATGGTAGAGCGCTCGCTTAGTATGCGAGAGGTACTGGGATCAATACCCAATGCCTCCAGAATTTTTAACACACCTACATGCGCACCTTGCCATGCAAGTGGAATAATTCACCACCAGCAGATGTGTCTAGGAAGATACAAGCGAATGATTAGCATCCACAATTGACAAGCGTGCTGTTATTAGTGTGCAGGAAGCACCCTCCTCCCACGCCTACACTTAATTTAGAAACAGTACAAGTGTTCCCGTAAGATTCTCAAGCCTATGTAAGAAAGGTCTGACTTGCGCTGAGTTAAAGTAAATCCCACTGCACATTCCTATTCTTTGCGTGCAGTCAGCTGCTACTGATGTTGCTAGTTGTGAGTGCTGATAACAGATGCCGTAGCAATCAATTCATGGAGTGAGTTGTATGTTTTGCGATAGTCTGTCTCTGACAAGCAAGCACAGGTGACATAGGTGCGAACACAGGAAGCTTGCAGACCCTCGCTGCCTGCAGACACCGAGCAGCCACACTAGGAGGGCGGCCTAAGCCGTAGGCGAAATGTGCTCATTCGCTTTGGCGCGACGTCGAACTATAAAGGAGTGAAAACGGAGCAATATGTGACGGCTCTTTCAATTTAAGACGTTAAAAACAGACGGAATTTGCATTTGTAATACCAGAGCATGGAAACTACTTGGAACTTTTGTGTATATGAACGGGTCCGCGATTTGTACTCTGCTCCCTTCAATGCTACAAACCAACAACCATCGTGTCCGTGCGCATCTGAGTCGCAAAGAATGGTCAATAGCGCAGTTCGCTCGTGCATGTGGCGTAGCTCAGTTGGTAGAGCGTTGGTTTGGCATGTGAAAGGTCCAGGGTTCAAGCCGCGGTGCCTCCATTTTTTGTAGTCAGTGCATGGTAAGTGTTGGTCGCGGCGAACCTAAAGGCACGCAAGATGTTGCAAAGCCAGCGTCACAGACTAATATGATGTATACTGACGTAAGGAGAGCAAGATGTAAGTGTGGGGACCGGTTGTTATCGAGGTGTCATCTGTCTTAGGTATCGCGGCTTAACCTCATTGAAGTCTAGAGGGTGGACAACACGTTGGTCTTACTCAGAGCGGTGTCCGAATTCTATTTTCGACGTTATACGTGCCACTTTCATTGTGGCCAACTACGATTCGATACAGAATGCACGAAACCTGAAAGACACCCTAACGGATACATAGAGAGTAGTGTTTGTCTGCTGAATAATGGGAGTGCAAGGGTCTGTGTCGTCTATATGGCTGTATGTAGCACCATTAGTCTTCGGGGGGGCGGGCGTAGCTCAGATGGTAGAGTGCTCGCTTAGTATGTGAGAGGTACTGGGATCAATACCCAGTGCCTCCAGAATTTTTAACACACCTACATGCGTACCTTGCCATGCAAGTGGAATAATTCACAACCAGCAGATGTGTCTAGGAAGATACAAGCGGATGATTAGCATCAACAATTGACGAGCGTGCTGTTATTAGTGCGCAGGAAGCACCCTCCTCCCACGCCTACACTTAATTTAGAAACAGTACAAGTGTTCCCGTAAGATTCTCAAGCCTATGTCGGAAAGATCTGCCTTGCGCTGAGTTCACGTAAATCCCACTGCACATTCCTATTCTTTGCGTGCAGTCAGCTGCTACTGGTGTTGCTAGTTGTGACTGCTGATAACAGATGCCGTAGCAATCAATTCATGGAGTGAGTTGTATGTTTTGCGATAGTCTGTCTCTGACAAGCAAGCACAGGTGACATAGGTGCGAACACAGGAAGCTTGCAGACCCTCGCTGCCTGCAGACACCGAGCAGCCACACTAGGAGGGCGGCCTAAGCCGTAGGCGAAATGTGCTCATTCGCTTTGGCGCGACGTCGAACTATAAATAATGCTGTCACTAGCGTGAGCGTCGTGGAAAGTCGGAAAAGTCGGCTGCGAGGGTGAGTGCCAAGTTTGGGGAGCGTTTCGTAGTATGCGCAGTGCAATGGAGACGCGGAAACTTGTTGTGGCCCAGTGTTTTGCAGTTGGACGACAAGATTGGTACACAGTAGTAAAGAGCGAGGCACTGAGTTGGCATGAATAATGGAGTGCACAACGGGGCTCGAGATGAGTTTGTTACCTCAGGTGCTGTATGATTGTCGACAAGGAGTGAAAACGGAGCAATGTGTGACGGCTCTTTCAATTTAAGACTTTAAAAACAGACGGAATTTGCATTTGTAATACCAGAGCATCGAAACTACTTGGAACTTTTGTGTATATGAACGGGTCCGCGCCTTTGTACTCTGCTCCCTTCACCGCTACAAACCAACCAACCATCGTGTCCGTGCGCATCTGAGTCGCAAAGAATGGGGAATAGCGCAGTTCGCTCGTGCATGGGGCGTAGCTCAGTTGGTAGAGCGTTCGCTTGGCATGTGAAAGGTCCAGGTTTCAAGCTGCAGCGCCTCCATTTTTTGTAGTCAGTGCATGGTAAGTGTTGGTCGCGGCGAACCTAAAGGCACGCAAGATGTTGCAAAGCCAGCGTCACAGACTAATATGATGTATACTGACGTAAGGAGAGCAAGATGTAAGTGTGGGGACCGGTTGTTATCGAGGTGTCATCTGTCTTAGGTATCGCGGCTTAACCTCATTGAAGTCTAGAGGGTGGACAACACGTTGGTCTTACTCAGAGCGGTGTCCGAATTCTATTTTCGAAGTTATACGTGCCACTTTCATTGTGGCCAACTACGATTCGATACAGAATGCACGAAACCTGAAAGACACCCTAACTGATACATAGAGAGTAGTGTTTGTCTGCTGAATAATGGGAGTGCAAGGGTCTGTGTCGTCTATATGGCTGTATGTAGCACCATTAGTCTTCGGGGGGGCGGGCGTAGCTCAGATGGTAGAGCGCTCACTTAGTATGCGAGAGGTACTGGGATCAATACCCAGTGCCTCCAGAATTTTTAACACACCTACATGCGCACCTTGCCATGCAAGTGGAATAATTCACAACCAGCAGATGTGTCTAGGAAGATACAAGCGAATGATTAGCATCCACAATTGACGAGCGTGCTGTTATTAGTGCGCAGGAAGCACCCTCCTCCCACGCCTACACTTAATTTAGAAACAGTACAAGTGTTCCCGTAAGATTCTCAAGCCTATGTCGGAAAGATCTGCCTTGCGCTGAGTTCACGTAAATCCCACTGCACATTCCTATTCTTTGCGTGCAGTCAGCTGCTACTGGTGTTGCTAGTTGTGACTGCTGATAACAGATGCCGTAGCAATCAATTCATGGAGTGAGTTGTATGTTTTGCGATAGTCTGTCTCTGACAAGCAAGCACAGGCGACATAGGTGCGAACACAGGAAGCTTGCAGACCCTCGCTGCCTGCAGACACCGAGCAGCCACACTAGGAGGGCGGCCTAAGCCGTAGGCGAAATGTGCTCATTCGCTTTGGCGCGACGTCGAACTATAAATAATGCTGTCACTAGCGTGAGCGTCGTGGAAAGTCGGAAAAGTCGGCTGCGAGGGTGAGTGCCAAGTTTGGGGAGCGTTTCGTAGTATGCGCAGTGCAATGGAGACGCGGAAACATGTTGTGGCCCAGTGTTTTGCAGTTGGACGACAAGATTGGTACACAGTAGTAAAGAGCGAGGCACTGAGTTGGCATGAATAATGGAGTGCACAACGGGGCTCGAGATGTGTTTGTTACCTCAGGTGCTGTATGATTGTCGACAAGGAGTGAAAACGGAGCAATTTGTGACGGCTCTTTCAATTTAAGACGTTAAAAACAGACGGAATTTGCATTTGTAATACCAGAGCATGGAAACTACTTGGAAGTTTTGTGTATATGAACGGGTCCGCGCCTTTGTACTCTGCTCCCTTCACCGCTACAAACCAACCAACCATCGTGTCCGTGCGCATCTGAGTCGCAAAGAATGGGGAATAGCGCAGTTTGCTCGTGCATGGGGCGTAGCTCAGTTGGTAGAGCGTTCGCTTGGCATGTGAAAGGTCCAGGGCTCAAGCCGCGGCGCCTCCATTTTTTGTGGTCAGTGCATGGTAAGTGTTGGTCGCGGCGAACCTAAAGGCACGCAAGATGTTGCAAAGCCAGCATCACAGACTGATATGATGTATACTGACGTAAGGAGAGCAAGATGTAAGTGTGGGGACCGGCTGTTATCGAGGTGTCATCTGTCTTAGGTATCGCGGCTTAACCTCATTGAAGTCTAGAGGGTGGACAACACGTTGGTCTTACTCAGAGCGGTGTCCGAATTCTATTTTCGACGTTATACGTGCCACTTTCATTGTGGCCAACTACGATTCGATACAGAATGCACGAAACCTGAAAGACACCCTAACGGATACATAGAGAGTAGTGTTTGTCTGCTGAATAATGGGAGTGCAAGGGTCTGTGTCGTCTATATGGCTGTATGCAGCACCATTAGTCTTCAGGGGGGCCTGCGTAACTCAGATGGTAGAGTGCTCGCTTAGTATGCGAGAGGTACTGGGATCAATACCCAGTGCCTCCAGAATTTTTAACACACCTACATGCGCGCCTTGCCATGCAAGTGGAATAATTCACAACCAGCAGATGTGTCTAGGAAGATACAAGCGAATGATTAGCATCCACAATTGACAAGCGTGCTGTTATTAGTGCGCAGGAAGCACCCTCCTCCCACGCCTACACTTAATTTAGAAACAGTACAACTGTTCCCGTAAGATTCTCAAGCCTATGTCGGAAAGATCTGCCTTGCGCTGAGTTCACGTAAATCCCACTGCACATTCCTATTCTTTGCGTGCAGTCAGCTGCTACTGGTGTTGCTAGTTGTGACTGCTGATAACAGATGCCGTAGCAATCAAATCATGGATTGAGTTGTATGTTTTGCGATAGTCTGTCTCTGACAAGCAAGCACAGGTGACATAGGTGCGAACACAGGAAGCTTGCAGACCCTCGCTGCCTGCAGACACCGAGCAGCCACACTAGGAGGGCGGCCTAAGCCGTAGGCGAAATGTGCTCATTCGCTTTGGCGCGACGTCGAACTATAAATAATGCTGTCACTAGCGTGAGCGTCGTGGAAAGTCGGAAAAGTCGGCTGCGAGGGTGAGTGCCAAGTTTGGGGAGCGTTTCGTAGTATGCGCAGTGCAATGGGGACGCGGAATCTTGTTGTGGCCCAGTGTTTTGCAGTTGGACGACAAGATTGGTACACAGTAGTGAAGAGCGAGGCACTGAGTTGGCATGAATATTGGAGTGCACAATGGGGCTCGAGATGTGTTTGTTACCTCAGGTGCTGTATGACTGTCGACAAGGAGTGAAAACGGAGCAATTTGTGACGGCTCTTTCAATTTAAGACGTTAAAAACAGACGGAATTTGCATTTGTAATACCAGAGCATCGAAACTACTTGGAACTTTTGTGTATATGAACGGGTCCGCGCCTTTGTACTCTGCTCCCTTCACCGCTACAAACCAACCAACCATCGTGTCCGTGCGCATCTGAGTCGCAAAGAATGGGGAATAGCGCAGTTTGCTCGTGCCTGGGGCGTAGCTCAGTTGGTAGAGCGTTCGCTTGGCATGAGAAAGGTCCAGGGCTCAAGCCGCGGCGCCTCCATTTTTTGTGGTCAGTGCATGGTAAGTGTTGGTCGCGGCGAACCTAAAGGCACGCAAGATGTTGCAAAGCCAGCATCACAGACTGATATGATGTATACTGACGTAAGGAGAGCAATATGTAAGTGTGGGGACCGGTTGTTATCGAGGTGTCATCTGTCTTAGGTATCGAGGCTTAACCTCATTGAAGTCTAGAGGGTGGACAACACGTTGGTCTTACTCAGAGCGGTGTCTGAATTCTATTTTCGACGTTATACGTGCCACTTTCATTGTGGCCAACTACGATTCGATACAGAATGCACGAAACCTGAAAGACACCCTAACGGATACATAGAGAGTAGTGTTTGTCTGCTGAATAATGGGAGTTCAAGGGTCTGTGTCGTCTATATGGCTGTATGTAGCACCATTAGTCTTTGAGGGGGCCTGCGTATCTCAGATGGTAGAGCGCTCGCTTAGTATGCGAGAGGTACTGGGATCAATACCCAGTGCCTCCAGAATTTTTAACACACCCACATGCGCACCTTGCCATGCGAGTGGAATAATTCACAACCAGCAGATGTGTCTAGGAAGATACAAGCGAATGATTAGCATCCACAATTGACAAGCGTGCTGTTATTAGTGTGCAGGAAGCACCCTCCTCCCACGCCTACACTTAATTTAGAAACAGTACAAGTGTTCCCGTAAGATTCTCAAGCCTATGTCGGAAAGATCTGCCTTGCGCTGAGTTCACGTAAATCCCACTGCACATTCCTATTCTTTGCGTGCAGTCAGCTGCTACTGGTGTTGCTAGTTGTGACTGCTGATAACAGATGCCGTAGCAATCAATTCATGGAGTGAGTTGTATGTTTTGCGATAGTCTGTCTCTGACAAGCAAGCACAGGTGACACAGGTGCGAACACAGGAAGCTTGCAGACCCTCGCTGCCTGCAGACACCGAGCAGCCACACTAGGAGGGCGGCCTAAGCCATAGGCGAAATGTGCTCATTCGCTTTGGCGCGACGTCGAACTATAAATAATGCTGTCACTAGCGTGAGCGTCGTGGAAAGTCGGAAAAGTCGGCTGCGAGGGTGAGTGCCAAGTTGGGGAGCGTTTTGTAGTATGCGCAGTGCAATGGAGACGCGGAAACTTGTTGTGGCCCAGTGTTTTGCAGTTGGACGACAAGATTGGTACACAGTAGTAAAGAGCGAGGCACTGAGTTGGCATGAATAATGGAGTGCACAACGGGGCTCGAGATGTGTTTGTTACCTCAGGTGCTGTATGATTGTCGACAAGGAGTGAAAACGGAGCAATTTGTGACGGCTCTTTCAATTTAAGACGTTAAAAACAGACGGAATTTGCATTTGTAATACCAGAGCATCGAAACTACTTGGAACTTTTGTGTATATGAACGGGTCCGCGCCTTTGTACTCTGCTCCCTTCACCGCTACAAACCAACCAACCATCGTGTCCGTGCGCATCTGAGTGGCAAAGAATGGGGAATAGCGCAGTTTGCTCGTGCATGGGGCGTAGCTCAGTTGGTAGAGCGTTCGCTTGGCATGTGAAAGGTCCAGGTTTCAAGCCGCGGCGCCTCCATTTTTTGTAGTAAGTGCATGGTAAGTGTTGGTCGCGGCGAACCTAAAGGCACGCAAGATGTTGCAAAGCCAGCGTCACAGACTGATATGATGTATACTGACGTAAGGAGAGCAAGATGTAAGTGTGTGGACCGGCTGTTATCGAGGTGTCATCTGTCTTAGGTATCGCGGCTTAACCTCATTGAAGTCTAGAGGGTGGACAACACGTTGGTCTTACTCAGAGCGGTGTCCGAATTCTATTTTCGACGTTATACGTGCCACTTTCATTGTGGCCAACTACGATTCGATACAGAATGCACGAAACCTGAAAGACACCCTAACGGATACATAGAGAGTAGTGTTTGTCAGCTGAATAATGGGAGTGCAAGGGTCTGTGTCGTCTATATGGCTGTATGTAGCACCATTAGTCTTCGGGGGGGCGGGCGTAGCTCAGAAGGTAGAGCGCTCACTTAGTATGCGAGAGGTACTGGGATCAATACCCAGTGCCTCCAGAATTTTTAACACACCTACATGCGCACCTTGCCATGCAAGTGGAATAATTCACAACCAGCAGATGTGTCTAGGAAGATACAAGCGAATGATTAGCATCCACAATTGACGAGCGTGCTGTTATTAGTGCGCAGGAAGCACCCTCCTCCCACGCCTACACTTAATTTAGAAACAGTACAAGTGTTCCCGTAAGATTCTCAAGCCTATGTCGGAAAGATCTGCCTTGCGCTGAGTTCACGTAAATCCCACTGCACATTCCTATTCTTTGCGTGCAGTCAGCTGCTACTGGTGTTGCTAGTTGTGACTGCTGATAACAGATGCCGTAGCAATCAATTCATGGAGTGAGTTGTATGTTTTGCGATAGTCTGTCTCTGACAAGCAAGCACAGGCGACATAGGTGCGAACACAGGAAGCTTGCAGACCCTCGCTGCCTGCAGACACCGAGCAGCCACACTAGGAGGGCGGCCTAAGCCGTAGGCGAAATGTGCTCATTCGCTTTGGCGCGACGTCGAACTATAAATAATGCTGTCACTAGCGTGAGCGTCGTGGAAAGTCGGAAAAGTCGGCTGCGAGGGTGAGTGCCAAGTTTGGGGAGCGTTTCGTAGTATGCGCAGTGCAATGGAGACGCGGAAACATGTTGTGGCCCAGTGTTTTGCAGTTGGACGACAAGATTGGTACACAGTAGTAAAGAGCGAGGCACTGAGTTGGCATGAATAATGGAGTGCACAACGGGGCTCGAGATGTGTTTGTTACCTCAGGTGCTGTATGATTGTCGACAAGGAGTGAAAACGGAGCAATTTGTGACGGCTCTTTCAATTTAAGACGTTAAAAACAGACGGAATTTGCATTTGTAATACCAGAGCATGGAAACTACTTGGAAGTTTTGTGTATATGAACGGGTCCGCGCCTTTGTACTCTGCTCCCTTCACCGCTACAAACCAACCAACCATCGTGTCCGTGCGCATCTGAGTCGCAAAGAATGGGGAATAGCGCAGTTTGCTCGTGCATGGGGCGTAGTTCAGTTGGTAGAGCGTTCGCTTGGCATGTGAAAGGTCCAGGGCTCAAGCCGCGGCGCCTCCATTTTTTGTGGTCAGTGCATGGTAAGTGTTGGTCGCGGCGAACCTAAAGGCACGCAAGATGTTGCAAAGCCAGCATCACAGACTGATATGATGTATACTGACGTAAGGAGAGCAAGATGTAAGTGTGGGGACCGGCTGTTATCGAGGTGTCATCTGTCTTAGGTATCGCGGCTTAACCTCATTGAAGTCTAGAGGGTGCACAACACGTTGGTCTTACTCAGAGCGGTGTCCGAATTCTATTTTCGACGTTATACGTGCCACTTTCATTGTGGCCAACTACGATTCGATACAGAATGCACGAAACCTGAAAGACACCCTAACGGATACATAGAGAGTAGTGTTTGTCTGCTGAATAATGGGAGTGCAAGGGTCTGTGTCGTCTATATGGCTGTATGCAGCACCATTAGTCTTCAGGGGGGCCTGCGTAACTCAGATGGTAGAGTGCTCGCTTAGTATGCGAGAGGTACTGGGATCAATACCCAGTGCCTCCAGAATTTTTAACACACCTACATGCGCGCCTTGCCATGCAAGTGGAATAATTCACAACCAGCAGATGTGTCTAGGAAGATACAAGCGAATGATTAGCATCCACAATTGACGAGCGTGCTGTTATTAGTGCGCAGGAAGCACCCTCCTCCCACGCCTACACTTAATTTAGAAACAGTACAACTGTTCCCGTAAGATTCTCAAGCCTATGTCGGAAAGATCTGCCTTGCGCTGAGTTCACGTAAATCCCACTGCACATTCCTATTCTTTGCGTGCAGTCAGCTGCTACTGGTGTTGCTAGTTGTGACTGCTGATAACAGATGCCGTAGCAATCAAATCATGGATTGAGTTGTATGTTTTGCGATAGTCTGTCTCTGACAAGCAAGCACAGGTGACATAGGTGCGAACACAGGAAGCTTGCAGACCCTCGCTGCCTGCAGACACCGAGCAGCCACACTAGGAGGGCGGCCTAAGCCGTAGGCGAAATGTGCTCATTCGCTTTGGCGCGACGTCGAACTATAAATAATGCTGTCACTAGCGTGAGCGTCGTGGAAAGTCGGAAAAGTCGGCTGCGAGGGTGAGTGCCAAGTTTGGGGAGCGTTTCGTAGTATGCGCAGTGCAATGGGGACGCGGAATCTTGTTGTGGCCCAGTGTTTTGCAGTTGGACGACAAGATTGGTACACAGTAGTGAAGAGCGAGGCACTGAGTTGGCATGAATATTGGAGTGCACAATGGGGCTCGAGATGTGTTTGTTACCTCAGGTGCTGTATGACTGTCGACAAGGAGTGAAAACGGAGCAATTTGTGACGGCTCTTTCAATTTAAGACGTTAAAAACAGACGGAATTTGCATTTGTAATACCAGAGCATCGAAACTACTTGGAACTTTTGTGTATATGAACGGGTCCGCGCCTTTGTACTCTGCTCCCTTCACCGCTACAAACCAACCAACCATCGTGTCCGTGCGCATCTGAGTCGCAAAGAATGGGGAATAGCGCAGTTTGCTCGTGCCTGGGGCGTAGCTCAGTTGGTAGAGCGTTCGCTTGGCATGAGAAAGGTGCAGGGCTCAAGCCGCGGCGCCTCCATTTTTTGTGGTCAGTGCATGGTAAGTGTTGGTCGCGGCGAACCTAAAGGCACGCAAGATGTTGCAAAGCCAGCATCACAGACTGATATGATGTATACTGACGTAAGGAGAGCAATATGTAAGTGTGGGGACCGGTTGTTATCGAGGTGTCATCTGTCTTAGGTATCGAGGCTTAACCTCATTGAAGTCTAGAGGGTGGACAACACGTTGGTCTTACTCAGAGCGGTGTCTGAATTCTATTTTCGACGTTATACGTGCCACTTTCATTGTGGCCAACTACGATTCGATACAGAATGCACGAAACCTGAAAGACACCCTAACGGATACATAGAGAGTAGTGTTTGTCTGCTGAATAATGGGAGTTCAAGGGTCTGTGTCGTCTATATGGCTGTATGTAGCACCATTAGTCTTCGGGGGCGCGGGCGTAGCTCAGATGTTAGAGAGCTCGCTTAGTATGCGAGAGGTACTGGGATCAATACCCAGTGCCTCCAGAATTTTTAACACACCTACATGCGCACCTTGCCATGCAAGTGGAATAATTCACAACCAGCAGATGTGTCTAGGAAGATACAAGCGAATGATTAGCATCCACAATTGACAAGCGTGCTGTTATTAGTGCGCAGGAAGCACCCTCCTCCCACGCCTACACTTAATTTAGAAACAGTACAAGTGTTCCCGTAAGATTCTCAAGCCTATGTCGGAAAGATCTGCCTTGCGCTGAGTTCACGTAAATCCCACTGCACATTTCTATTCTTTGCGTGCAGTCAGCTGCTACTGGTGTTGCTAGTTGTGACTGCTGATAACAGATGCCGTAGAAATCAATTCATGGAGTGAGTTGTATGTTTTGCGATAGTCTGTCTCTGACAAGCAAGCACAGGTGACATAGGTGCGAACACAGGAAGCTTGCAGACCCTCGCTACCTGCAGACACCGAGCAGCCACACTAGGAGGGCGGCCTAAGCCGTAGGCGAAATGTGCTCATTCGCTTTGGCGCGACGTCGAACTATAAATAATGCTGTCACTAGCGTGAGCGTCGTGGAAAGTCGTAAAAGTCGGCTGCGAGGGTGAGTGCCAAGTTTGGGGAGCGTTTCGTAGTATACGCAGTGCAATGGAGACGCGGAAACTTGTTGTGGCCCAGTGTTTTGCAGTTGGACGACAAGATTGGTACACAGTAGTGAAGAGCGAGGCACTGAGTTGGCATGAATAATGGAGTGCACAATGGGGCTCGAGATGTGTTTGTTACCTCAGGTGCTGTATGATTGTCGACAAGGAGTGAAAACGGAGCAATGTGTGACGGCTCTTTCAATTTAAGACGTTAAAAACAGACGGAATTTGCATTTGTAATACCAGAGCATCGAAACTACTTGGAACTTTTGTGTATATGAACGGGTCCGCGCCTTTGTACTCTGCTTCCTTCACCGCTACAAACCAACCAACCATCGTGTCCGTGCGCATGTGAGTCGCAAAGAATGGGGAATAGCGCAGTTTGCTCGTGCATGGGGCGTAGCTCAGTTGGTAGAGCGTTCGCTTGGCATGTGAAAGGTCCAGGTTTCAAGCCGCGGCGCCTCCATTTTTTGTAGTAAGTGCATGGTAAGTGTTGGTCGCGGCGAACCTAAAGGCACGCAAGATGTTGCAAAGCCAGCGTCACAGACTGATATGATGTATACTGACGTAAGGAGAGCAAGATGTAAGTGTGGGGACCGGTTGTTATCGAGGTGTCATCTGTCTTAGGTATCGCGGCTTAACCTCATTGAAGTCTAGAGGGTGGACAACACGTTGGTCTTACTCAGAGCGGTGTCCGAATTCTATTTTCGACGTTATACGTGCCACTTTCATTGTGGCCAACTACGATTCGATACAGAATGCACGAAACCTGAAAGACACCCTAACGGATACATAGAGAGTAGTGTTTGTCTGCTGAATAATGGGAGTGCAAGGGTCTGTGTCGTCTATATGGCTGTATGTAGCAGCATTAGTCTTCGGGGGGGGCGGGCGTAGCTCAGATGGTAGAGCGCTCGCTTAGTATGCGAGAGGTACTGGGATCAATACCCAGTGCCTCCACAATTTTTAACACACCTACATGCGCACCTTGCCATGCAAGTGGAATAATTCACAACCAGCCGATGTGTCTAGGAAGATACAAGCGAATGATTAGCATCCACAATTGACGAGCGTGCTGTTATTAGTGCGCAGGAAGCACCCTCCTCCCACGCCTACACTTAATTTAGAAACAGTACAAGTGTTCCCGTAAGATTCTCAAGCCTATGTCGGAAAGATCTGCCTTGCGCTGAGTTCACGTAAATCCCACTGCACATTCCTATTCTTTGCGTGCAGTCAGCTGCTACTGGTGTTGCTAGTTGTGACTGCTGATAACAGATGCCGTAGCAATCAATTCATGGGGTGAGTTGTATGTTTTGCGATAGTCTGTCTCTGACAAGCAAGCACAGGTGACATAGGTGCGAACACAGGAAGCTTGCAGACCCTCGCTGCCTGCAGACACCGAGCAGCCACACTAGGAGGGCGGCCTAAGCCGTAGGCGAAATGTGCTCATTCGCTTTGGCGCGACGTCGTACTATAAATAATGCTGTCACTAGCGTGAGCGTCGTGGAAAGTCGGAAAAGTCGGCTGCGAGGGTGAGTGCCAAGTTTGGGGAGCGTTTCGTAGTATGCGCAGTGCAATGGAGACGCGGAAACTTGTTGTGGCCCAGTGTTTTGCAGTTGGACGACAAGATTGGTACACAGTAGTAAAGAGCG
Source organism: Schistocerca gregaria (assembly GCF_023897955.1). Classification (NCBI taxonomy): domain Eukaryota; kingdom Metazoa; phylum Arthropoda; class Insecta; order Orthoptera; family Acrididae; genus Schistocerca; species Schistocerca gregaria. The sequence continues at coordinate 22,532,852 of NC_064929.1, read as the reverse complement.
AGGCACTGAGTTGGCACGAATAATGGAGTGCACAATGGGGCTCGAGATGTGTTTGTTACCTCAGGTGCTGTATGATTGTCGACAAGGAGTGAAAACGGAGCAATTTGTGACGGCTCTTTCAATTTAAGACGTTAAAAACAGACGGAATTTGCATTTGTAATACCAGAGCATGGAAACTACTTGGGACTTTTGTGTATATGAACGGGTCCGCGCCTTTGTACTCTGCTCCCTTCACCGCTACAAACCAACCAACCATCGTGTCCGTGCGCATCTGAGTCGCAAAGAACGGGGAATAGCGCAGCTTGCTCGTGCATGGGGCGTAGCTCAGTTGGTAGAGCGTTCGCTTTGCATGTGAAAGGTCCAGGGTTCAAGCCGCGGCGCCTCCATTTTTTGTAGTCAGTGCATGGTAAGTGTTGGTCGCGGCGAACCTAAAGGCACGCAAGATGTTGCAAAGCCAGCGTCACAGACTGATATGATGTATACTGACGTAAGGAGAGCAAGATGTAAGTGTGTGGACCGGCTGTTATCGAGGTGTCATCTGTCTTAGGTATCGCGGCTTAACCTCATTGAAGTCTAGAGGGTGGACAACACGTTTGTCTTACTCAGAGCGGTGTCCGAATTCTATTTTCGACGTTATACGTGCCACTTTCATTGTGGCCAACTACGATTCGATACAGAATGCACGAAACCTGAAAGACACCATAACGGATACATAGAGAGTAGTGTTTGTCTGCTGAATAATGGGAGTGCAAGGGTCTGTGTCGTCTATATGGCTGTATGTAGCACGATTAGTCTTCGGGGGGGCCTGCGTAGCTCAGATGGTAGAGCGCTCGCTTAGTATGCGAGAGGAACTGGGATCATTACCCGGTGCCTGCAGAATTTTTAACACACCTACATGCGCACCTTGCCATGCAAGTGGAATAATTCACAACCAGCCGATGTGTCTAGGAAGATACAAGCGAATGATTAGCATCCACAATTGACAAGCGTGCTGTTATTAGTGTGCAGGAAGCACCCTCCTCCCACGCCTACACTTAATTTAGAAACAGTACAAGTGTTCCCGTAAGATTCTCAAGCCTATGTCGGAAAGATCTGCCTTGCGCCGAGTTCACGTAAATCCCACTGCACATTCCTATTCTTTGCGTGCAGTCAGCTGCTACTGGTGTTGCTAGTTGTGACTGCTGATAACAGATGCCGTAGCAATCAATTCATGGAGTGAGTTGTATGTTTTGCGATAGTCTGTCTCTGACAAGCAAGCACAGGTGACATAGGTGCGAACACAGGAAGCTTGCAGACCCTCGCTGCCTGCAGACACCGAGCAGCCACACTAGGAGGGCGGCCTAAGCCGTAGGCGAAATGTGCTCATTCGCTTTGGCGCGACGTCGAACTATAAATAATGCTGTCACTAGCCTGAGCGTCGTAGAAAGTCGGAAAAGTCGGCTGCGAGGGTGAGTGCCAAGTTTGGGGAGCGTTTCGTAGTATGCGCAGTGCAATGGAGACGCGGAAACTTGTTGTGGCCCAGTGTGTTGCAGTTGGACGACAAGATTGGTACACAGGAGTAAAGAGCGAGGCACTGAGTTGGCATGAATAATGGAGTGCACAATGGGGCTCGAGATGTGTTTGTTACCTCAGGTGCTGTATGATTGTCGACAAGGAGTGAAAACGGAGCAATTTGTGACGGCTCTTTCAATTTAAGACGTTAAAAACAGACGGAATTTGCATTTGTAATACCAGAGCATCGAAACTACTTGGAACTTTTGTGTATATGAACGGGTCCGCGCCTTTGTACTCTGCTCCCTTCACCGCTACAAACCAACCAACCATCGTGTCCGTGCGCATCTGAGTCGCAAAGAATTGGGAATAGCGCAGTTTGCTCGTGCATGGGGCGTAGCTCAGTTGGTAGAGCGTTCGCGTGGCATGTGGAAAGTCCAGGGTTCAAGCCGCGGCGCCTCCACTTTTTGTAGTCAGTGCATGGTAAGTGTTGGTCGCGGCGAACCTAAAGGCACGCAAGATGTTGCAAAGCCAGCGTCACAGACTGATAAGATGTATACTGACGTAAGGATAGCAAGATGTAAGTGTGTGGACCGGCTGTTATCGAGGTGTCATCTGTCATAGGTATCGCGGCTTAACCACATTGAAGTCTAGAGGGTGGACAACACGTTGGTCTTACTCAGAGCGGTGTCCGAATTCTATTTTCGACGTTATACGTGCCACTTTCATTGTGGCCAACTACGATTCGATACAGAATGCACGAAACCTGAAAGACACCATAACGGATACATAGAGAGTAGTGTTTGTCTGCTGAATAATGGGAGTGCAAGGGTCTGTGTCGTCTATATGGCTGTATGTAGCACCATTAGTCTTCGGGGGGTCGGGCGTAGCTCAGATGGTAGAGCGTTCGCTTGGCATGTGAAAGGTCCAGTGTTCAAGCCACGGCGCCTCAATTTTTTGTAGTCAGTGCATGGTAAGTGTTGGTCGCGGCGAACCTAAAGGCACGCAAGACGTTGCAAAGCCAGCGTCACAGACTGATATGATGTATACTGACGTAAGGAGAGCAAGATGTAAGTGTGGGGACCGGCTGTTATCGAGGTGTCATCGAGTGCAGATCTGTCTTAGGTATCGCGGCTTAACCTCATTGAAGTCTAGAGGGTGAACAACACGTTGGTCTTACTCAGAGCGGTGTCCGAATTCTATTTTCGACGTTATACGTGCCACTTTCATTGTGGCCAACTACGATTCGATACAGAATGCACGAAACCTGAAAGACACGCTAACGGATACATAGAGAGTAGTGTTTGTCTGCTGAATAATGGGAGTGCAAGGGTCTGTGTCGTCTATATGGCTGTATGTAGCACCATTAGTCTTCGGGGGGGCCTGTGTAGCTTAGATGGTAGAGCGCTCGCTTAGTATGCGAGAGGTACTGGGATCAATACCCAGTGCCGCCAGAATTTTTAACACACCTACATGCGCACCTTGCCATGCAAGTGGAATAATTCACAACCAGCAGATGTGTCTAGGAAGATACAAGCGAATGATTAGCATCCACAATTGACAATCGTGCTGTTATAGTGCGCAGGAAGCACCCTCCTCCCACGCCTACACTTAATTTAGAAACAGTACAAGTGTTCCCGTAAGATTCTCAAGCCCATGTCGGAAAGATCTGCCTTGCGCTGAGTTCACGTAAATCCCACTGCACATTCCTATTCTTTGCGTGCAGTCAGCTGCTACTGGTGTTGCTAGTTGTGACTGCTGATTAAAGATGCCGTAGCAATCAATTCATGGAGTGAGTTGTATGTTTTGCGATTGTCTGTCTCTGACAAGCAAGCACAGGTGACATAGGTGCGAACACAGGAAGCTTGCAGACCCTCGCTGCCTGCAGACACGGAGCAGCCACACTAGGAGGGCGGCCTAAGCCGTTGGCGAAATGTGCTCATTCGCTTTGGCGAGACGTCGAACTATAAATAATGCTGTCACTAGCGTGAGCGTTTGGAAAGTCGCAAAAGTCGGCTGCGAGGGTGAGTGCCAAGTTTGGGGAGCGTTTCGTAGTATGCGCAGTGCAATGGAGACGCGGAAACTTGTTGTGGCCCAGTGTTTTGCAGTTGGACGACAAGAATGGTACACAGTAGTAACGAGCGAGGCACTGAGTTGGCATGAATAATGGAGTGCACAATGGGGCTCGAGATGCGTTTGTTACCTCAGGTGCTGTATGATTGTCGACAAGGAGTGAAAACGGAGCAATTTGTGACGGCTCTTTCAATTTAAGACGTTAAAAACAGACGGAATTTGCATTTGTAATACCAGAGCATCGAAACTACTTGGAACTTTTGCGTATATGAACGGGTCCGCGCCTTTGTACTCTGCTCCCTTCACCGCTACAAACCAACCAACCATCGTGTCCGTGCGCATCTGAGTCGCAAAGAATGGGGAATAGCGCAGTTTGCTCCTGCATGGGGCGTAGCTCAGTTGGTAGAGCCTTCGGTTGGCAGGTGAAAGGTCCAGGGTTCAAGCCGCGGCGCCTCCATTTTTTGTGGTGAGTGCATGGTAAGTGTTGGTCGCGGCGAACCTAAAGACACGCAAGATGTTGCAAAGCCAGCGTCACAGACTGATATGATGTATACTGACGTAAGGAGAGCAAGATGTAAGTGTGGGGACCGGCTGTTATCGAGGTGTCATCGAGTGCAGATCTGTCTTAGGTATCGCGGCTTAACCTCATTGAAGTCTAGAGGGTGGACAACACGTTGGTCTTACTCAGAGCGGTGTCCGAATTCTATTTTCGACGTTATACGTGCCACTTTCATTGTGGCCAACTACGATTCGATACAGAATGCACGAAACCTGAAAGACACCCTAACGGATACATAGAGAGTAGTGTTTGTCTGCTGAATAATGGGAGTGCAAGGGTCTGTGTCGTCTATATGGCTGTATGTAGCACCTTGAGTCTTCGGGGCGGGCGTAGCTCAGATGGTAGAGCGCTCGCTTAGTATGCGAGAGGTACTGGGATCAATACCCAGTGCCTCCAGAATTTTTAACACACCTAAATGCGCACCTTGCCATGCAAGAGGAATAATTCACAACCAGCAGATGTGTCTAGGAAGATACAAGCGAATGATTAGCATCCACAATTGACAAGCGTGGTGTTATTAGTGAGCAGGAAGCACCCTCCTCCCACGCCTACACTTAATTTAGAAACAGTACAAGTGTTCCCGTAAGATTCTCAAGCCTATGTCGGAAAGATCTGCCTTGCGCCGAGTTCACGTAAATCCCACTGCACATTCCTATTCTTTGCGTGCAGTCAGCTGCTACTGGTGTTGCTAGTTGTGACTGCTGATAACAGATGCCGTAGCAATCAATTCATGGAGTGAGTTGTATGTTTTGCGATAGTCTGTCTCTGACAAGCAAGCACAGGTGACATAGGTGCGAACACAGGAAGCTTGCAGACCCTCGCTGCCTTCAGACACCGAGCAGCCACACTAGGAGGGCGGCCTACGCCGTAGGCGATATGTGCTCATTCGCTTTGGCGTGACGTCGAACTATAAATAATGCTGTCACTAGCGTGAGCGTCGTGGAAAGTCGGAAAAGTCGGCTGCGAGGGTGAGTGCTAACTTTGGGGAGCGTTTCGTAGTATGCGCAGTGCAATGGAGACGCGGAAACTTGTTGTGGCCCAGTGTTTTGCAGTTGGACGACAAGATTGGTACACAGTAGTAAAGAGCGAGGCACTGAGTTGGCATGAATAATGGAGTGCACAACGGGGCTGGAGATGTGTTTGTTACCTCAGGTGCTGTATGATTGTCGACAAGGAGTGAAAACGGAGCAATTTGTGACGGCTCTTTCAATTTAAGACGTTAAAAACAGACGGAATTTGCATTTGTAATACCAGAGCATCGAAACTACTTGGAACTTTTGTGTATATGAACGGGTCCGCGCCTTTGTACTCTGCTCCCTTCACCGCTACAAACCAACCAACCATCGTGTCAGTGCGCATCTGAGTCGCAAAGAATGGGGAATAACGCAGTTTGCTCGTGCATGGGGCGTAGCTCAGTTGGTAGAGCGTCTGCTTGGCATGTGAAAGGTGCAGGGTTCAAGCCACGGCGGCTTCATTTTTTGTGGTCAGTGCATGGTAAGTTTTGGTCGCGGCGAACCTAAAGGCACGCAAGATGTTGCAAAGCCAGCGTCACAGACTGATATGATGTATACTGACGTAAGGAGAGCAAGATGTAAGTGTGGGGACCGGCTGATATCGAGGTGTAATCGAGTGCAGATCTGTCTTATGTATCGCGGCTTAACCTCATTGAAGTCTAGAGGGTGGACAACATGTTGGTCTTACTCAGAGCGGTGTCCGAATTCTATTTTCGACGTTATACGTGCCACTTTCATTGTGGCCAACTACGATTCGATACAGAATGCACGAAACCTGAAAGACACCATAACGGATACATAGAGAGTAGTGTTTGTCTGCTGAATAATGGGAGTGCAAGGGTCTGTGTCGTCTATATGGCTGTATGTAGCACCATAAGTCTCTGGGTTGGCGGGCGTAGCTCAGATGGTAGAGCGCTCGCTTAGTATGCGAGAGGTACTGGGATCAATACCCAGTGCCTCCAGAATTTTTAACACACCTAGAAGCGCACCTTGCCATGCAAGTGGAATAATTCACAATCAGCCGATGTGTCTAGGAAGATACAAGCGAATGATTAGCATCCACAATTGACAAGCGGGCTGTTATTAGTGCGCAGGAAACACCCTCCTCCCACGCCTACACTTAATTTAGAAACAGTACAAGTGTTCCCGTAAGATTCTCAAGCCTATGTCGGAAAGATCTGCCTTGCGCTGAGTACACGTAAATCCCACTGCACATTCCTATTCTTTGCGTGCAGTCAGCTGCTACTGGTGTTGCTAGTTGTGACTGCTGATAACAGATGCCGTAGCAATCAATTCATGGAGTGAGTTGTATGTTTTGCGATAGTCTGTCTCTGACAAGCAAGCACAGGTGACATAGGTGCGAACACGGGAAGCTTGCAGACCCTCGCTGCCTGCAGACACCGAGCAGCCACACTAGGAGGGCGGCCTAAGCCGTAGGCGAAATGTGCTCATTCGCTTTGGCGCGACGTCGAACTATAAATAATGCTGTCACCAGCGTGAGCTTCGTGGAAAGTCGGAAAAGTCGGCTGCGAGGGTGAGTGCCAAGTTTGGGGAGCTTTTCGTAGTATGCGCAGTGCAATGGAGACGCGGTAACTTGTTGTCGCCCAGTGTTTTGCAGTTGGACGACAAGATTGGTACACAGTAGTAAAGAGCGAGGCACTGAGTTGGCATGAATAATGGAGTGCACAACGGGGCTCGAGATGTGTTTGTTACCTCAGGTGCTGTATGATTGTCGACAAGGAGTGAAAACGGAGCAATTTGTGACGGCTCTTTCAATTTAAGACGTTAAAAACAGACGGAATTTGCATTTGTAATACCAGAGCATCGAAACTACTTGGAACTTTTGTGTATATGAACGGGTCCGCGCCTTTGTACTCTGCTCCCTTCACCGCTACAAACCAACCAACCATCGTGTCCGTGCGCATCTGAGTCGCAAAGAATGGGGAATAGCGCAGTTTGCTCGTGCATGGGGCGTAGCTCAGTTGGTAGAGCGTTCGCTTGGCATGTGAAAGGTCCAGACTTCAAGCCGCGGCGCCTTTATTTTTTGTGGTCAGTTCATTGTAAGTGTTGGTCGCGGCGAACCTAAAGGCACGCAAGGTGTTGCAAAGCCAGCTTCACAGACTGATATGATGTATACTGACGTAAGGAGAGGAAGATGTAAGTGTGGGGACCGGCTGTTATCGAGGTGTCATCGAGTGCAGATCTGTCTTAGGTATCGCGGCTTAACCTCACTGAAGTCTAGAGGGTGGACAACACGTTGGTCTTACTCAGAGCGGTGTCCGAATTCTATTTTCGACGTTATACGTGAAACTTTCATTGTGGCCAACTACGATTCGATACAGAATGCACGAAACCTGAAAGACACCCTAACGGATACATAGAGAGTAGTGTTTGTCTGCTGAATAATGGGAGTGCAAGGGTCTGTGTCGTCTATATGGCTGTATGTAGCACCATTAGTCTTCGGGGGGCGGGCGTAGCTCAGATGGTAGAGCGCTCGCTTAGTATGCGAGAAGTACTGGGATCAATACCCAGTGCCACCAGAATTTTTAACACACCTACATGCGCACCTTGCCATGCAAGTGGAGTAATGCACAACCAGCAGATGTGTCTAGGAAGATACAAGCGAATGATTAGCATCCACATTTGACAAGCGTGCTGATATTAGTGCGCGGGAAGCACCCTCCTCCCACGCCTACACTTAATTTAGAAACAGTACAAGTGTTCCCGTAAGATTCTTAAGCCTATGTCGGAAAGATCTGCCTTGCGCCGAGTTCACGTAAATCCCGCTGCACATTCCTATTCTTTGCGTGCAGTCAGCTGCTACTGGTGTTGCTAGTTGTGACTGCTGATAACAGATGCCGTAGCAATCAATTCATGGAGTGAGTTGTATGTTTTGCGATAGTCTGTCTCTGACAAGCAAGCACAGGTGACATAGGTGCGAACACAGGAAGCTTGCAGACCCTCGCTGCCTGCAGACACCGAGCAGCCACACTAGGAGGGCGGCCTAAGCCGTAGGCGAAATGTGCTCATTCGCTTTGGCGCGACGTCGAACTATAAAGAATGCTGTCACTAGCGTGAGCGTCGTGGAAAGTCGGAAAAGTCGGCTGCAAGTGTGAGTGCCAAGTTTGGGGAGCGTTTCGTAGTATGCGCAGTGCAATGGAGACGCGGAAACTTGTTGTGGCCCAGTGTTTTGCAGTTGGACGACAAGATTGGTACACAGTAGTAAAGAGCGAGGCACTGAGTTGGCATGAATAATGGAGTGCACAATGGGGCTCCAGATGTGTTTGTTAACTCAGGTGCTGTATGATTGTCGACAAGGAGTGAAAACGGAGCAATTTGTGACGGCTCTTTCAATTTAAGACGTTAAAAACAGACGGAATTTGCATTTGTAATACCAGAGCATCGAAACTACTTGGAACTTTTGTGTATATGAACGGGTCCGCGCCTTTGTACTCTGCTCCCTTCACCGCTACAAACCAACCAACCATCGTGTCCGTGCGCATCTGAGTCGCAAAGAATGGGGAATAGCGCAGTTTGCTCGTGCATGGGGCGTAGCTCAGTTGGTAGAGCGTCCGCTTGGCATGTTAAAGGTCCAGGGATCAAGCCGCGGCGGCTCCATTTCTTGTGGTCAGTGCATGGTAAGTGTTGGTCGCGGCGAACCTAAAGGCACGCAAGATGTTGCAAAGCCAGCGTCACAGACTGATATGATGTATACTGATGTAAGGAGAGCAAGATGTAAGTGTGGGGACCGGCTGTTATCGAGGTGTCATCGAGTGCAGATCTGTCTTAGGTATCGCGGCTTAACCTCATTGAAGTCTAGAGGGTGGACAACACGTTGGTCTTACTCAGAGCGGTGTCCGAATTCTATTTTCGACGTTATACGTGCCACTTTCATTGTGGCCAACTACGATTCGATACAGAATGCTCGAAACCTGAAAGACACCCTAACGGATACATAGAGAGTAGTGTTTGTCTGCTGAATAATGGGAGTGCAAGGGCCTGTGTAGTCTATATGGCTGTATGTAGCACCCTTAGTCTTCGGAGGGGGCGGGCGTAGCTCAGATGGTAGAGCGCTCGCTTAGTATGCGAGAGGTACTGGGATCAATACCCAGTGCCTCCAGAATTTTTAACACACCTACATGCGCACCTTGCCATGCAAGTGGAATAATTCACAACCAGCAGATGTGTCTAGGAAGATACAAGCGAATGATTAGCATCCACAATTGACAAGCGTGCTGTTATTAGTGCGCAGGAAGCACCCTCCTCCCACGCCTACACTTAATTTAGAAACAGTACAAGTGTTCCCGTAAGATTCTTAAGCCTATGTCGGAAAGATCTGCCTTGCGCTGAGTTCACGTAAATCCCACTGCACATTCCTATTCTTTGCGTGCAGTCAGCTGCTACTGGTGTTGCTAGTTGTGACTGCTGATAACAGATGCCGTAGCAATCAATTCATGGTGTGAGTTGTATGTTTTGCGATAGTCTGTCTCTGACAAGCAAGCACAGGTGACATAGGTGCGAACACAGGAAGCTTGCAGACCCTCGCTGCCTGCAGACACCGAGCAGCCACACTAGGAGGGCGGCCTAAGCCGTAGGCGAAATGTGCTCATTCGCTTTGGCGCGACGTCGAACTATAAATAATAATGTCACTAGCGTGAGCGTTGCGTGAGCGTCGTGGAAAGTCGGCTGCGAGGGTGAGTGCCAAGTTTGGGGAGCGTTTCGTAGTATGCACAGTGCAATGGAGACGCGGAAACTTGTTGCGGCCCAGTGTTTTGCAGTTGGACGACAAGATTGGTACACAGTAGTAAAGAGCGAGGCACTGAGTTGGCATGAATAATGGAGTGCACAATGGGGATCGAGATGTGTTTGTTACCTCAGGTGCTGTATGATTGTCGACAAGGAGTGAAAACGGAGCAATTTGTGATGGCTCTTTCAATTTAAGACGTTAAAAACAGACGGAATTTGCATTTGTAATACCAGAGCATCGAAACTACTTGGAACTTTTGTGTATATGAACGGGTCCGCGCCTTTGCACTCTGCTCCCTTCACTGCTACAAACAAACCAACCATCGTGTCCGTGCGCATCTGAGTCGTTAAGAATGGGGAATAGCGCTGTTTGCTCGTGCATGGGGCGAAGCTCAGTTGGTAGAGCGTTCGCTTGGCATGTGAAAGGTCCAGGTTTCAAGCCGCGGCGCCTCCATTTTTTGTGGTCAGTGCATGGTAAGTGTTGGTCGCGGCGAACCTAAAGGCACGCAAGATGTTGCAAAGCCAGCGTCACAGACTGATATGATGTATACTGACGTAAGGAGAGCAAGATGTAAGTGTGGGGACCGGCTGTTATCGAGGTGTCATCGAGTGCAGATCTGTCTTAGGTATCGCGGCTTAACCTCATTGAAGTCTAAAGGGTGGACAACACGTTGGTCTTACTCAGAGCGGTGTCCGAATTCTATTTTCGACGTTATACGTGCCACTTTCGTTGTGGCCAACTACGATTCGATACAGAATGCACGAAACCTGAAAGACACCCTAACGGATACATAGAGAGTAGTGTTTGTCTGCTGAATAATGGGAGTGCAAGGGTCTGTGTCGTCTATATGGCTGTATGTAGCACCATTAGTCTTCGGGGGGGGGGGGGGGGGCGGGCGTAGCTCAAATTATAGAACGCTCGCTTAGTATGCGAGAGGTACTGGGATCAATACCCAGTGCCACCAGAATTTTTAACACACCTACATGCGCACCTTGCCATGCATGTGGAATAATTCACAACCAGCAGATGTGTCTAGGAAGATACAAGCGAATGATTAGCATCCACAATTGACAAGCGTGCTGTTATTAGTGTGCAGGAAGCACCCTCCTCCTACGCCTACACTTAATTTAGAAACAGTACAAGTGTTCCCGTAAGATTCTCAAGCCTATGTCAGAAAGATCTGCCTTGCGCCGAGTTCACGTAAATCCCACTGCACATTCCTATTCTTTGCGTGCAGTCAGCTGCTACTGGTGTTGCTAGTTGTGACTGCTGATAACAGATGCCGTAGCAATCAATTCATGGAGTGAGTTGTATGTTTTGCAATAGTCTGTCTCTGACAAGCAAGCACAGGTGACATAGGCGCGAACACAGGAAGCTTGCAGACCCTCGCTGCCTGCAGACACCGAGCAGCCACACTAGGAGGGCGGCCTAAGCCGTAGGCGAAATGTGCTCATTCGCTTTGGCGCGACGTCGAACTATAAATAATAATGTCACTAGCGTGAGCGTCGTGGGAAGTACGAAAAGTCGGCTGCGAGGGTGAGTGCCAAGTTTGGGGAGCGTTTCGTAGTATGCGCAGTGCAATGGAGACGCGGAAACTTGTTGTGGCCCAGTGTTTTGCAGTTGGACGACAAGATTGGTACACAGTAGAAAAGAGCGAGGCACTTAGTTGGCATGTATAATGGAGTGCACAATGGGGCTCGAGATGTGTTTGTTAACTCACGTGCTGTATGATTGTCGACAAGGAGTGAAAACGGAGCAATTTGTGACGGCTCTTTCAATTTAAGACGTTAAAAACAGACGGAATTTGCATTTGTAATACCAGAGCATCGAAACTACTTGGAACTTTTGTGTATATGAACGGGTCCGCGCCTTTGTACTCTGCTCCCTTCACCGCTACAAACCAACCAACCATCGTGTCCGTGCGCATCTGAGTCGCAAACAATGGGGAATAGCGCAGTTTCCTCGTGCATGGGGCGTAGCTCAGTTGGTAGAGCGTTCGCTTGGCATGTGAACGGTCCAGCGTTCAAGCCGCGGCGCCTCCATTTTTTGTGGTCAGTGCATGGTAAGTGTTGGTCGCGGCGAACCTAAAGGCACGCAAGATGTTGCAAAGCCAGCGTCACAGACTGATATGATGTATACTGACGTAAGGAGAGCAAGATGTAAGTGTGGGGACCGGCTGTTATCGAGGTGTCATCGAGTGCAGATCTGTCTTAGGTATCGCGGCTTAACCTCATTGAAGTCTAGAGGGTGGACAACACGTTGGTCTTACTCAGAGCGGTGTCCGAATTCTATTTTCGACGTTATACGTGCCACTTTCATTGTAGCCAACTACGATTCGATACAGAATGCACGAAACCTGAAAGACACCCTAACGGATATATAGAGAGTAGTGTTTGTCTGCTGAATAATGGGAGTGCAAGGGTCTGTGTCGTCTATATGGCTGTATGTAGCACCATTAGTCTTCGGGGGGGCGGGCGTAGCTCAGATGGTAGAGCGCTCGCTTAGTATGCGAGAGGTACTGCGATCAATACCCAGTGCCTCCAGAATTTTTAATACACCTACATGCGCACCTTGCCATGCAAGAGGAATAATTCACAACCAGCAGATGTGTCTAGGAAGATACAAGCGCATGATTAGCATCCACAATTGACAAGCGTGCTGTTATTAGTGCGCAGGAAGCACCCTCCTGCCACGCCTACACTTAATTTAGAAACAGTACAAGTGTTCCCGTAAGATACTCAAGCCTATGTCGGAAAGATCTGCCTTGCGCCGAGTTCACGTAAATCCCACTGCACATTCCTATTCTTTGCGTGCAGTCAGCTGCTACTGGTGTTGCTAGTTGTGACTGCTGATAACAGATGCCGTAGCAATCAATTCATGGAGTGAGTTGTATGTTTTGCGATAGTCTGTCTCTGACAAGCAAGCACTGGTGACATAGGTGCGAACACAGGAAGCTTGCAGACCCTCGCTGCCTGCAGACACCGAGCAGCCACACTAGGAGGGCGGCCTAAGCCGTAGGCGAAATGTGCTCATTCGCTTTGGCGCGACGTCGAACTATAAAGAATGCTGTCACTAGCGTGAGCGTCGTGGAAAGTCGGAAAAGTCGGCTGCGAGGGTGAGTGCCAAGTTTGGGGAGCGTTTCGTAGTATGCGCAGTGCAATGGAGACGCGGAAACTTGTTGTGGCCCAGTGTTTTGCAGTTGGACGACAAGATTGGTACACAGTAGTAAAGAGCGAGGCACTGAGTTGGCATGAATAATGGAGTGCACAATGGGGCTCGAGATGTGTTTGTTACCTCAGGTGCTGTATGATTGTCGACAAGGAGTGAAAACGGAGCAATTTGTGACGGCTCTTTCAATTTAAGACGTTAAAAACAGACGGAATTTGCATTTGTAATACCAGAGCATCAAAACTACTTGGAACTTTTGTGTATATGAACGGGTCCGCGCCTTTGTACTCTGTTCCCTTCACCGCTACAAACCAACCAACCATCGTGTCCGTGCGCATCTCAGTCGCAAAGAATGGAGAATAGCGCTGTTTGCTCGTGCATGGGGCGTAGCTCAGTTGGTAGAGCGTTCGCTTGGCATGTGAAAGGTCCAGGGTTCAAGCCGCGGCGCCTCCATTTTTTGTGGTCAGTGCATGGTAAGTGTTGGTCGCGGCGAACCTAAAGGCGCGCAAGATGTTGCAAAGCCAGCGTCACAGACTGATATGATGTATACTGACGTAAGGAGAGCAAGATGTAAGTGTGGGGACCGGCTGTTATCGAGGTGTAATCGAGTGCAGATCTGTCTTATGTATCGCGGCTTTACCTCATTGAAGTCTAGAGGGTGGACAACATGTTGGTCTTACTCAGAGCGGTGTCCGAATTCTATTTTCGACGTTATACGTGCCACTTTCATTGTGGCCAACTACGATTCGATACAGAATGCACGAAACCTGAAAGACACCATAACGGATACATAGAGAGTAGTGTTTGTCTGCTGAATAATGGGAGTGCAAGGGTCTGTGTCGTCTATATGGCTGTATGTAGCACCATTGGTCTTCGGGGGGGCGGGCGTAGCTCAGATGGTTGAGTCGGCTTTCGGCTGTGGTCGCGTGCGGACCGGCTCCGCGCGCCGGACAGCGCACTGTAGTTTGTTTACTTCCGCGTCGCGGTATTTCGTGTTGTGTAGCGTCCATTTCTATTGCACCTCATGGCGCACTGTTACCGCCGAGCGACAGTTAAAGTAACATTCCAAGCCGAACATGCTAGACCACGCGCTTTTGAAATTGAGCAATTCATTCGCGAAGAGCTACGTCTGGACCCTCAAGATGTGGTAGGTATTCATTTCTCTATCACTAGCAGCATCGTCTATATTAAGATGACGATGGAGGAAGCGTGTGCTAACGTAGTTCGACAACACGCAAGCGGACTCAAGTTCAAACATTCTGACGGGCATATAGGAGAGGTGACGGTCGATCACGCTGGTTTCGGACGTCGAGCAATTCGGGGATTTTGAGCTCCCTTTCGAAGTGCCGCAAGATGTGGTCGTCGAAGCTTTCCTACCCTATGGCAATGTTGTGGGGCACATCGCGGAGAAATGCCAGACATTCACGACATACAACGTGTTGAATGGTGTCCGCCAAATCAAAATCGAACTCTCCAAACATGTACCATCCTATCTGCTGATAGGTGGCGTGCGAGCCATCGTTATGTATGATGGCCAGCCGCGGACGTGTGCCGGTTGCGGACAGGAGGGCCATGTTCGGTCAGAATGTCTCCGCCGACGTTTGCTGCAGGTCCCGACCAGTGACTCAGCTCCCAAAGTGACGGCCGCTTCTTTACCAGATAGCTACGCCACAGCCGTACGCAATCCCGATGCGTCACTTCAGGAAGCACCTCTTCTCCACCCGGAACTCACCACTGGAAATGACGGTGCTGCCATGGCCTCACCGGCACCATCTCCTCTAACGGCTACGACACCACCAACTCTCCAGAGCTCGATGGACATCGACGCGAATGCGGTGCCTACCTCTGCCTTTCTTCAGACTGGCGCGACCTCGGACATCGAACATCCACATTCTGATTCAGAACAGCACCTCCGAAAGCAACGGTCGCCCAGAAAACGGAAGAAGAGGAGTCAAACGCCATCTGACGACACACTTCTTCATGTGGCATCACAGGCAGTGGAGCTGATACACGACAGTGATCTCCCTTCGAGCGTTCTGACGACTGGAGAGGCTGCTCCTGATGTCCCATCTGAAGAACGATCTCACACGAATATGACGGATTCCAAGGAGGGTGCCTCCCTGGACCCCACTACAGCAGCGTCGCTACAACTCGCCCTCGAGGAGTGTGACAGTCACTCACCGTCTGTTCCAGTCTCCTGGGCTGATGATATCGACGAAGGAGCAGTTCGAGATGGTGGTCCTCCCATCAGGCAGTGCCCCATGGAGGTGCCTGACCCACCTTCCAGCCAGTGATTACGACAACGGTGACTACGTCAGATGTTACACGCCAGCCAGACATCTCTGCCGGAACATCTGTGCCAATGGTGGGAGCACGCCCCCAACATTACCGCATAGTGACGATGAATCTGGCCACCATTCGGGCCCCCCATAAACTGGCAATGTTCCGTGAGACCATTTATGCTGCTGATGTCGACATTGCCCTCCTCCAAGAAGTGTTTGTCGCCGATTTCCATGCCCCCACTGGCTACGTGGCACACATCTCCCATGCTTCTGACAACGGTAGTGGAGTTGCCATCCTCCTCCGTTCTGGACTCCCTGCTGAAGATGTAGTGTACCTTGCTAATGCTAGGGGTATGGCTCTCACGCTGTTCGGCGTCCGTATCCTCAATGTATATGCGCCGTCCGGCTCCAGTCGACGTCGTGATCGACACACTTTCTTTGCTGACGAGGTAACGCCGCTGTTTGAGGGTCCCCTAGATGATATGGTCCTCGGTGGCGATTTCAACTCCACGCAAAGGCCTGAAGATCAATTACCGCATCATTCCCCTTGTGCGGCCCTCTCCGTCATCATCGACAGACTCCAGCTTGTTGACACATGGACAAAGGTGCATGGCACCCGTGCAGGTTTCACATATTATACGGCGCATTCATCTAGTCGTCTCGATCGTATATACCTCACACGTTCCCTTGCTGCCGACACTCGACATGCCGAAGTATGGCCTCTGGCTTTCTCTGACCATGACGCCTACATCTGCGATGTCGTCCTCGCCCGCCAACAAGTGTGGCACAGCCGCGGCTTGTGGAAATTCAACGTTTCCCACCTGACTGTCCCTGACTGCCGACGAACCGTTGAGGATGCGTGGGCCCTCTGTCATCGTCGTCGCCCCGCCTACGCATCCACCTTATCGTGGTGGGTATCATGCGCGAAACCAGCTCTGCGCAGGGCGCTGATAGGATATGGCAAAGACTTCAAAGCCTGGCAAGCGAGCACCATGGACTTTTATTATGCAGTCCTTCGTGACTGATCGTCAGATGATGGTGCATCGTGCTAAAGCGCAGATCACTTCCCTCACGAGACGGCGCTTAGAAGGGACTCTTGTCAGATCCTGCACCCGTGACCATATGCCTCATGAAACGCCATCGATGTACCACCTTCTCAGGGAACGCCGACGTCGTCGTCGAACCCTCATCCACGATCTCACAGATGCGGAAGGACGACGACACACTACGCAATGCGACATTGGTCACGCTTTCTATTCTCATTTCCGTCAACTGTTCGCTGCCGTCCCTCATCCCCCGACCTTAATTGAGGAGGTGGCAGCAATGACTGTCAACACCATGCCAGAGGATGTGGCTCAAGAACTTCAGGAACAAGTGACCTCTGATGAAGTCCTAGATGCTATCAAGGTGGGGGCTGCCAACAAGTCCCCTGGACCTGACGGCCTCCCCCTCGACTTGTACAAGTATTTTAGCTACCTTTTGTTACCTGCTTGGACGTCCATCTGTCGTGAATTGATGTCACCCACAACAATGATCCCAGCCACCTTCCTTGATGGGGTCATCATCCTGGTCCCTAAGCCACATGGGCGATCACAGATCTGTGATTACCGGCCCATCACTCTACTCAACAGTGACATGAAAATTTTCACCCGTTTGTTGGCCTCACGCCTCAAGAAGGCAGCAAGTTTCGTCACCTCCCTTGATCAGACTTCGTTGGGCGGTGCCAACATCCATACGGCCCTTTGCCGTTATAGGGACATGATTGCGCTCGAGCGCTCGCGACATTTACCTGGCGCATTGGCATCGCTTGACTTCCGTCAAGCTTTCGACCGTGTCGACCATACTTTTCTGAAATCGGTCCTCCAACACATGGGTTTTCCGGTTCGTACAATCACCGTGGTAATGCGGCTCTTGAGCGGCGCAACTTCAAGAATACTCTGTAATGGTCGCCTCACCGCGCCTCTAGCGATCGAGCGCTCTGTCCGACAGGGATGCCCACTTTCCACGATACTGTATGCTTTGGCATTAGAGCCCCTCCTACAGGGGCTTCGCCAACGCCTGGTGGGCCTGACATTGCATGGGCACCGCTTCTGTTGTACAGCCTATGCCGACGATCTAGTCCTCTACCTCCGCAATGAAGACGATGTTCGCGCTGCTCTGACTTGGGTGACGACTTATGGGGAGGCATCGGGCAGTTCTCTTAACATTTCCAAATCGAAGGTTCTGCTCATTGGTGAGGGTCTACCAGAAAGATCTGTCGCTCCTCTAAGTGTGGCCACCAGCGTCCGCTGTTTGGGCATTGATTTTATGAATGACCTCCGTCGCTCAGCGGCAACCAACGGTCGACGTCTCCTACAAACGATCAGGGCTGGCCTTGTGGACCACCGGCTTCGATCCCTCGACATTATACAGCGCGCGCAATACATGAATGTTTATCACGCCTCACGCATCCCCCATGTGGCACAAGTGCTCCCGGTTCCGATTACCCTCGCACGTCGTATGTTGATGGCGATAGGATCCTTTGTCTGTGCCGGGATGTTATTTAAAGTTCAATATTCCTCCCTTGCCCTCTCGCGGGAGCGTGGAGGAGTGGGCTTATTCCATGTGCCAGACAGAGTTACCGCACTTTATGTTAACTCCCAACTGAAAGTCTGGCGTCGCTGCCCGACGAGCCTGACCGGACTGCTTTTGCGTGAATACGCACCAGTCTCCATGTCAGCCCGGTCATGTTATCCGACATTCCACCCCCCCCTTTTATCACTTTCGGTACTTCTTCTTTGAAATCAGTTACATTCTGCACTCCTTACCCCTTCTCCGTATACTCCAGACAAAGACTGTATACGACACCTTACAAATGTGTCAAACCCCCAACCACATTGAACACAAGTTTCCCCAGATCATATGGCGCCGTGTGTGGAAAGCAGTGCATGCTGGTTACCTCGACACCAGCGTTCAGTCCACCTGGTATATCACCGTCAATGGCAAACAGGTCAACCAGTCTCGTTTGCACCGCATCCGCCTTGCTGACACACCACTCTGTGTTCACTGTGGTGTAGAGGACACGGACGCTCATCGGTTCTCATGTGGTCCGTCTGCTGACGTCTGGAGGCTCGCGCAGCGTATCCTGGCTTTCCTCACCCGACAGCCGCCTGCTCAGATTATTTTCCTGACGCTTCTATTCCCGGATGTGATTCATTACCCCACAACAAAAACTAATGCCGTGAATTGGATACGCGGTCATACAGTCCGCTACCTTTTTGGGCCCGATGAGAAATCAGAACTAGGTTATTGGACGTACCTTAACGATCGACATAGTGCACTTGTTCGCAACCCCAGATACGAGCAGTTCTTTTACAATTTTCTATGGAGCGCCTTTCATGACCCGCCTTCCAGCTGGAACGTCCAAGCCATGAGATGCTGATGCTTTTTTGCCGATATGATGTTCTGAACGTACTACACACGGAATCCCCACTAAAATTTCGAGAAGACACTTTTGGATGTTTCGCCAATCAGACGGCGCAAGCGACTCCTAGAATTCAGGTGCAACGACTGCCATAATACAAAAAAATGAATAAATAAAAACATACATACAAAAAAAGAAACAAAGAAAATAAAGAAAACAAAAATGCAATACAATAAATGAAAAACAAAAAAAAAGTTCCTGCTCACAACAAATTTCATTTTTTTATCGCTAGTCTCTATGTCTCTTCCCCCCTACTTTCTTCCTTTCCTACACCTTTGCAGTAATAGGTTAGTTGTTTTGGAATAGGTGTAGATAGGTGCCAACGCCTGAAGAGGTGCATTTAATTTTATTTTTTTTGTTAGAATACAAGTGGCGGTGGCAAATAGGCATTTTTTTGTAGTTTTTCCTTTCCTGTCCAGATAAAAAACAAAAAAAAGGGTAGCCTCTTATTACAAAAAAAAGAGAAAAAAAAGGTTGGTAGAGCACTTGCCCGCGAAAGGCAAAGGTCCAAAGTTTCGAGTCTCGGTCAATTAATAAAAAAAAAAAAAAAAGGGGCGTCAAATCGAAAGACCTGCACCAGGCGAACGGTCTACCCGACGGGAGGCCCTAGTCTCACGACATTTCATTTCACCATAACAACAATAAAAAAAAAAAGATGGTAGAGCGCTCGCTTAGTATGCGAGAGGTACTGGGATCAATACCCAGTGCCTCCAGAATTTTTAACACACCTACATGCGCACCTTGCCATGCAAGAGGAATAATTCACAACCAGCAGATGTGTCTAGGAAGATACAAGCGAATGATTAGCATCCACAATTGACAAGCGTGCTGTTATTAGTGCGCAGGAAGCACCCTCCTCCCACGCCTACACTTAATTTAGAAACAGTACAAGTGTTCCCGTAAGATTCTCAAGCCTATGTCGGAAAGATCTGCCTTGCGCCGAGTTCACGTAAATCCCACTGCACATTCCTATTCTTTGCGTGCAGTCAGCTGCTACTGGTGTTGCTAGTTGTGACTGCTGATAGATGCCGTAGCAATCAATTCATGGAGTGAGTTGTATGTTTTGCGATAGTCTGTCTCTGACAAGCAAGCACAGGTGACATAGGTGCGAACACAGGAAGCTTGCAGAGCCTCGCTCCCTGCAGACACCGAGCAGCCACACTAGGAGGGCGGCCTAAGACGTAGGCGAAATGTGCTCATTCGCTTTGGCGCGACGTCGAACTATAAATAATGCTGTCACTAGCGTGAGCGTCGTGGAAAGTCGGAAAAGTCGGCTGCGAGGTTGAGTGCCAAGTTTGGGGAGTGTTTCGTAGTATGCGCAGTGCAATGGAGACGCGGAAACTTGTTGTGGCCCAGTGTTTTGCAGTTGGACGACAAGATTGGTACACAGTAGTAAAGAGCGAGGCACTGAGTTGGCATGAATAATGGAGTGCACAATGGGGCTCCAGATGTGTTTGTTACCTCAGGTGCTGTATGATTGTCGACAAGGAGTGAAAACGGAGCAATTTGTGACGGCTCTTTCAATTTAAGACGTTAAAAACAGACGGAATTTGCATTTGTAATAACAGAGCATCGAAACTACTTGGAAATTTTGTGTATATGAACGTGTCCGCGCCTTTGTACTCTGCTTCCTTCACCGCTACAAACTACCAACCATCGTGTCCGTGCGCATCTGAGTCGCAAAGAATGGGGAATAGCGCAGTTTGCTCGTGCATGGGGCGTAGCTCAGTTGGAAGAGCGTTCGCTTGGCATGTGAAAGGTCTAGGGTTCAAGCCGCGGCGCCTCCATTTTTTGTGGTCAGTGCATGGTAAGTGTTGGTCGCGGCGAACCTAAAGGCACGCAAGATGTTGCAAAGCCAGCGTCACAGACTGATATGATGTATACTGACGTAAGGAGAGCAAGATGTAAGTGTGGGGACCGGCTGTTATCGAGGTGTCATCGAGTGCAGATCTGTCTTAGGTATCGCGGCTTAACCTCATTGAAGTCTAGAGGGTGGACAACACGTTGGTCTTACTCAGAGCGGTGTCCGAATTCTATTTTCGACGTTATACGTGCCACTTTCATTGTGGCCATCTACGATTCGATACAGAATGCACAAAACCTGAAAGACACCCTAACGGATACATAGAGAGTAGTGCTTGTCTGCTGAATAATCGGAGTGCAAGGGTCTGTGTCGTCTATATGGCTGTATGTAGCACCATTAGTCTTTGGGGGGGGGGCGGGCGTAGCTCAGATGGTAGAGCGCTCGCTTATTATGCGAGAGGTACTGGGATCAATACCCAGTGCCTCCAGAATTTTTAACACACCTACATGGGCACCTTGCCATGCAAGAGGAATAAATCACAACCAGCAGATGTGTCTAGGAAGATACAAGCGAATGATTAGCATCCACAATTGACAAGCGTGCTGTTATTAGTGCGCAGGAAGCACCCTCCTCCCACGCCTACACTTAATTTAGAAACAGTACAAGTGTTCCCGTAAGATTCTCAAGCCTATGTCGGAAAGATCTGCCTTGCGCCCAGTTCACGTAAATCCCACTGCACATTCCTATTCTTTGCGTGCAGTCAGCTGCTACTGGTGTTGCTAGTTGTGACTGCTGATAACAGATGCCGTAGCAATCAATTCATGGAGTGAGTTGTATGTTTTGCGATAGTCTGTCTCTGACAAGCAAGCACAGGTGACATAGGTGCGAACACAGGAAGCTTGCAGACCCTCGCTGCCTGCAGACACCGAGCAGCCACACTAGGAGGGCGGCCTAAGCCGTAGGCGAAATGTGCTCATTCGCTTTGGCGCGACGTCGAACTATAAATAATGCTGTCACTAGCGTGAGCGTCGTGGAAAGTCGGAAAAGTCGGCTGCGAGGGTGAGTGCCAAGTTTGGGGAGCGTTTCGTAGTATGCGCAGTGCAATGGAGACGCGGAAACTTGTTGTGGCCCAGTGTTTTGCAGTTGGACGACAAGATTGGTACATAGTAGTAAAGAGCGAGGCACTGAGTTGGCATGAATAATGGAGTGCACAATGGGGCTCGAGATGTGTTTGTTACCTCAGGTGCTGTATGATTTGTCTGCTGAATAATGGGAGTGCAAGGGTCTGTGTCGTCTATAGGGCTGTATGTAGCACCATTAGTGTTTAGGGGGGCGGGCGTAGCTCAGATGGTAGAGCGCTCGCTTAGTATGCTAGAGGTACTGGGATCAATACCCAGTGCCTCCAGAATTTTTAACACACCTACATGCGCACCTTGCCATGCAAGTGGAATAATTCACAACCAGTAGATGTGTCTAGGAAGATACAAGCGAATGATTAGCATCCACAATTGACAAGCGTGCTGATATTAGTGCGCGGGAAGCACCCTCCTCCCACGCCTACACTTAATTTAGAAACAGTACAAGCAGGTGCTGACAGATGTGAAAATTACCGAACTATCAGTTTAATAAGCCACGGCTGCAAAATACTAACGCGAATTCTTTACAGACGAATGGAAAAACTGGTAGATGCAGACCTCGGGGAGGATCAGTTTGGATTCCGTCGAAATGTTGGAACACGTGAGGCAATACTGACCTTACGACTTATCTTAGAAGAAAGATTAAGAAAAGGCAAACCTACGTTTCTAGCATTTGTAGACTTAGAGAAAGCTTTTGACAATGTTGACTGGAATACTCTTTTTCAAATTCTAAAGGTGGCAGGGGTAAAATACAGGGAGCGAAAGGCTATTTATAATTTATACAGAAACCAGATGGCAGTAATAAGATTCGAGGGGCATGAAAGGGAAGCAGTGGTTGGGAAAGGAGTGAGACAGGGTTGTAGCCTCTCCCCGATGTTATTTAATCTGTATATTGAGAAAGCAGTAAAGGAAACAAAAGAAAAATTTGGAGTAGGTATTAAAATTCATGGAGACGAAGTAAAAACTTTGAGGTTCGCCGATGACATTGTAATTCTGTCAGAGACGGCAAAGGACTTGGAAGAGCAGTTGAACGGAATGGACAGTGTCTTGAAAGGAGGATATAAGATGAACATTAACAAAAGCAAAACGAGGATAATGGAATGTAGTCAAATTAAATCGGGTGACGCTGAGGGAATTAGATTAGGAAATGAGACACTTAAAGTAGTAAAGGAGTTTTGCTATTTAGGAAGTAAAATAACTGATGATGGTCGAAGTAGAGAGGATATAAAATGTAGACTGGCAATGGCAAGGAAAGCGTTTCTGAAGAAGAGAAATTTGTTAACATCGAATATAGATTTATGTATCAGGAAGTCGTTTCTGAAAGTATTTGTTTGGAGTGTAGCCATGTATGGAAGTGAAACATGGACGATAACTAGTTTGGACAAGAAGAGAATAGAAGCTTTCGAAATGTGGTGCTACAGAAGAATACTGAAGATAAGGTGGATAGATCAGGTAACTAATGAGGAGGTATTGAATAGGATTGGGGAGAAGAGAAGTTTGTGGCACAACTTGACTAGAAGAAGGGATCGGTTGGTAGGACATGTTTTGAGGCATCAAGGGATCACAAATTTAGCATTGGAGGGCAGCATGGAGGGTAAAAATCGTAGAGGGAGACCGAGAGATGAGTACACTAAGCAGATTCAGAAGGATGTAGGTTGCAGTAGGTACTGGGAGATGAAGCAGCTTGCACAGGATAGAGTAGCATGGAGAGCTGCATCAAACCAGTCTCAGGACTGATGACAACAACAACAACAACAACAACATGTGTTCCCGTAAGATTCTCAAGCCTGTGTCGGAAAGATCTGCCTTGCGCCGAGTTCACTTAAATCCCACTACACATTCCTATTCTTTGCGTGCAGTCAGCTGCTACTGGTGTTGCTAGTTGTGACTGCTGATAACAGATGCCGTAGCAATCAATTCATGGAATGAGTTGTATGTTTTGCGATAGTCTGTCTCTGACAAGCAAGCACAGGTGACATAGGTGCGAACACAGGAAGCTTGCAGACCCTCGCTGCCTGCAGACACCGAGCAGCCACACTGGGAGGGCGGCCTAAGCCGTAGGCGAAATGTGCTCATTTGCTTTGGCGCGACGTCGAACTATAAATAATGCTGTCACTAGCGTGAGCGTCGTGGAAAGTCGGAAAAGTCGGCTGCGAGGGTGAGTGCCAAGTTTGGGGAGCGTTTCGTAGTATGAGCAGTGCAATGGAAACGTGGAAACTTGTTGTGGCCCAGTGTTTTGCAGTTGGACGACAAGATTGGTACACAGTAGTAAAGAGCGAGGCACTGAGTTGGCATGAATAATGGAGTGCACAATGGGGCTCGAGATGTGTTTGTTACCTCAGGTGCTGTATGATTGTCGACAAGGAGTGAAAACGGAGCAATTTGTGACTGCTCTTTCAATTTAAGACGTTAAAAACAGACGGAATTTGCATTTGTAATACCAGAGCATCGAAACTACTTGGAACTTTTGTGTATATGAACGGGTCCGCGCCTTTGTACTCTGCTCCCTTCACCGCTACAAACCAACCAACCATCGTGTCCGTGCGCATCTGAGTCGCAAAGAATGGGGAATAGCGCAGTTTGCTCGTGCATGGGGCGTAGCTCAGTTGGTAGAGCGTTCGCTTGGCATGTGAAAGGTCCAGGTTTCAAGCCGCGGCGCCTGTATTTTTTGTGGTCAGTTCATTGTAAGTGTTGGTCGCGGCGAACCTAAAGGCACGCAAGATGTTGCAAAGCCAGCGTCACAGACTGATATGATGTATACTGACGTAAGGAGAGCAAGATGTAAGTGTGGGGACCGGCTGTTATCGAGGTGTCATCGAGTGCAGATCTGTCTTAGGTATCGCGGCTTAACCTCATTGAAGTCTAGAGGGTGGACAACACGTTGGTCTTACTCAGAGCGGTGTCCGAATTCTATTTTCGACGTTATACGTGCCACTTTCATTGTGGCCAACTACGATTCGATACAGAATGCACGAAACCTGAAAGACACCCTAACGGATACATAGAGAGTAGTGTTTGTCTGCTGAATAATGGGAGTGCAAGGGTCTGTGTCGTCTATATGGCTGTATGTAGCACCATTAGTCTTTGGGGGGGGCGGGCGTAGCTCAGATGGTAGAGCGCTCGCTTCGTATGCGAGAGGTACTGGGATCAATACCCAGTGCCTCCAGAATTTTTAACACACCTACATGCGCACCTTGCCATGCAAGTGGAGTAATGCACAACCAGCAGATGTGTCTAGGAAGATACAAGCGAATGATTAGCATCCACAATTGACAAGCGTGCTGATATTAGTGCGCGGGAAGCACCCTCCTCCCACGCCTACACTTAATTTAGAAACAGTACAAGCAGGTGCTGACAGATGTGAAAATTACCGAACTATCAGTTTAATAAGCCACGGCTGCAAAATACTAACGCGAATTCTTTACAGACGAATGGAAAAACTGGTAGATGCAGACCTCGGGGAGGATCAGTTTGGATTCCGTCGAAATGTTGGAACACGTGAGGCAATACTGACCTTACGACTTATCTTAGAAGAAAGATTAAGAAAAGGCAAACCTACGTTTCTAGCATTTGTAGACTTAGAGAAAGCTTTTGACAATGTTGACTGGAATACTCTTTTTCAAATTCTAAAGGTGGCAGGGGTAAAATACAGGGAGCGAAAGGCTATTTATAATTTATACAGAAACCAGATGGCAGTAATAAGATTCGAGGGGCATGAAAGGGAAGCAGTGGTTGGGAAAGGAGTGAGACAGGGTTGTAGCCTCTCCCCGATGTTATTTAATCTGTATATTGAGAAAGCAGTAAAGGAAACAAAAGAAAAATTTGGAGTAGGTATTAAAATTCATGGAGACGAAGTAAAAACTTTGAGGTTCGCCGATGACATTGTAATTCTGTCAGAGACGGCAAAGGACTTGGAAGAGCAGTTGAACGGAATGGACAGTGTCTTGAAAGGAGGATATAAGATGAACATTAACAAAAGCAAAACGAGGATAATGGAATGTAGTCAAATTAAATCGGGTGACGCTGAGGGAATTAGATTAGGAAATGAGACACTTAAAGTAGTAAAGGAGTTTTGCTATTTAGGAAGTAAAATAACTGATGATGGTCGAAGTAGAGAGGATATAAAATGTAGACTGGCAATGGCAAGGAAAGCGTTTCTGAAGAAGAGAAATTTGTTAACATCGAATATAGATTTATGTATCAGGAAGTCGTTTCTGAAAGTATTTGTTTGGAGTGTAGCCATGTATGGAAGTGAAACATGGACGATAACTAGTTTGGACAAGAAGAGAATAGAAGCTTTCGAAATGTGGTGCTACAGAAGAATACTGAAGATAAGGTGGATAGATCAGGTAACTAATGAGGAGGTATTGAATAGGATTGGGGAGAAGAGAAGTTTGTGGCACAACTTGACTAGAAGAAGGGATCGGTTGGTAGGACATGTTTTGAGGCATCAAGGGATCACAAATTTAGCATTGGAGGGCAGCATGGAGGGTAAAAATCGTAGAGGGAGACCGAGAGATGAGTACACTAAGCAGATTCAGAAGGATGTAGGTTGCAGTAGGTACTGGGAGATGAAGCAGCTTGCACAGGATAGAGTAGCATGGAGAGCTGCATCAAACCAGTCTCAGGACTGATGACAACAACAACAACAACAACAACATGTGTTCCCGTAAGATTCTCAAGCCTGTGTCGGAAAGATCTGCCTTGCGCCGAGTTCACTTAAATCCCACTACACATTCCTATTCTTTGCGTGCAGTCAGCTGCTACTGGTGTTGCTAGTTGTGACTGCTGATAACAGATGCCGTAGCAATCAATTCATGGAATGAGTTGTATGTTTTGCGATAGTCTGTCTCTGACAAGCAAGCACAGGTGACATAGGTGCGAACACAGGAAGCTTGCAGACCCTCGCTGCCTGCAGACACCGAGCAGCCACACTGGGAGGGCGGCCTAAGCCGTAGGCGAAATGTGCTCATTCGCTTTGGCGCGACGTCGAACTATAAATAATGCTGTCACTAGCGTGAGCGTCGTGGAAAGTCGGAAAAGTCGGCTGCGAGGGTGAGTGCCAAGTTTGGGGAGCGTTTCGTAGTATGAGCAGTGCAATGGAAACGTGGAAACTTGTTGTGGCCCAGTGTTTTGCAGTTGGACGACAAGATTGGTACACAGTAGTAAAGAGCGAGGCACTGAGTTGGCATGAATAATGGAGTGCACAATGGGGCTCGAGATGTGTTTGTTACCTCAGGTGCTGTATGATTGTCGACAAGGAGTGAAAACGGAGCAATTTGTGACTGCTCTTTCAATTTAAGACGTTAAAAACAGACGGAATTTGCATTTGTAATACCAGAGCATCGAAACTACTTGGAACTTTTGTGTATATGAACGGGTCCGCGCCTTTGTACTCTGCTCCCTTCACCGCTACAAACCAACCAACCATCGTGTCCGTGCGCATCTGAGTCGCAAAGAATGGGGAATAGCGCAGTTTGCTCGTGCATGGGGCGTAGCTCAGTTGGTAGAGCGTTCGCTTGGCATGTGAAAGGTCCAGGTTTCAAGCCGCGGCGCCTGTATTTTTTGTGGTCAGTTCATTGTAAGTGTTGGTCGCGGCGAACCTAAAGGCACGCAAGATGTTGCAAAGCCAGCGTCACAGACTGATATGATGTATACTGACGTAAGGAGAGCAAGATGTAAGTGTGGGGACCGGCTGTTATCGAGGTGTCATCGAGTGCAGATCTGTCTTAGGTATCGCGGCTTAACCTCATTGAAGTCTAGAGGGTGGACAACACGTTGGTCTTACTCAGAGCGGTGTCCGAATTCTATTTTCGACGTTATACGTGCCACTTTCATTGTGGCCAACTACGATTCGATACAGAATGCACGAAACCTGAAAGACACCCTAACGGATACATAGAGAGTAGTGTTTGTCTGCTGAATAATGGGAGTGCAAGGGTCTGTGTCGTCTATATGGCTGTATGTAGCACCATTAGTCTTTGGGGGGGGCGGGCGTAGCTCAGATGGTAGAGCGCTCGCTTCGTATGCGAGAGGTACTGGGATCAATACCCAGTGCCTCCAGAATTTTTAACACACCTACATGCGCACCTTGCCATGCAAGTGGAGTAATGCACAACCAGCAGATGTGTCTAGGAAGATACAAGCGAATGATTAGCATCCACAATTGACAAGCGTGCTGATATTAGTGCGCGGGAAGCACCCTCCTCCCACGCCTACACTTAATTTAGAAACAGTACAAGCAGGTGCTGACAGATGTGAAAATTACCGAACTATCAGTTTAATAAGCCACGGCTGCAAAATACTAACGCGAATTCTTTACAGACGAATGGAAAAACTGGTAGATGCAGACCTCGGGGAGGATCAGTTTGGATTCCGTCGAAATGTTGGAACACGTGAGGCAATACTGACCTTACGACTTATCTTAGAAGAAAGATTAAGAAAAGGCAAACCTACGTTTCTAGCATTTGTAGACTTAGAGAAAGCTTTTGACAATGTTGACTGGAATACTCTTTTTCAAATTCTAAAGGTGGCAGGGGTAAAATACAGGGAGCGAAAGGCTATTTATAATTTATACAGAAACCAGATGGCAGTAATAAGAGTCGAGGGGCATGAAAGGGAAGCAGTGGTTGGGAAAGGAGTGAGACAGGGTTGTAGCCTCTCCCCGATGTTATTTAATCTGTATATTGAGAAAGCAGTAAAGGAAACAAAAGAAAAATTTGGAGTAGGTATTAAAATTCATGGAGACGAAGTAAAAACTTTGAGGTTCGCCGATGACATTGTAATTCTGTCAGAGACGGCAAAGGACTTGGAAGAGCAGTTGAACGGAATGGACAGTGTCTTGAAAGGAGGATATAAGATGAACATTAACAAAAGCAAAACGAGGATAATGGAATGTAGTCAAATTAAATCGGGTGACGCTGAGGGAATTAGATTAGGAAATGAGACACTTAAAGTAGTAAAGGAGTTTTGCTATTTAGGAAGTAAAATAACTGATGATGGTCGAAGTAGAGAGGATATAAAATGTAGACTGGCAATGGCAAGGAAAGCGTTTCTGAAGAAGAGAAATTTGTTAACATCGAATATAGATTTATGTATCAGGAAGTCGTTTCTGAAAGTATTTGTTTGGAGTGTAGCCATGTATGGAAGTGAAACATGGACGATAACTAGTTTGAACAAGAAGAGAATAGAAGCTTTCGAAATGTGGTGCTACAGAAGAATACTGAAGATAAGGTGGATAGATCAGGTAACTAATGAGGAGGTATTGAATAGGATTGGGGAGAAGAGAAGTTTGTGGCACAACTTGACTAGAAGAAGGGATCGGTTGGTAGGACATGTTTTGAGGCATCAAGGGATCACAAATTTAGCATTGGAGGGCAGCATGGAGGGTAAAAATCGTAGAGGGAGACCGAGAGATGAGTACACTAAGCAGATTCAGAAGGATGTAGGTTGCAGTAGGTACTGGGAGATGAAGCAGCTTGCACAGGATAGAGTAGCATGGAGAGCTGCATCAAACCAGTCTCAGGACTGATGACAACAACAACAACAACAACAACATGTGTTCCCGTAAGATTCTCAAGCCTATGTCATAAAGATCTGCCTTGCGCCGAGTTTACGTAAATCCCACTGCACATTCCTATTCTTTGCGTGCAGTCGGCTGCTACTGGTGTTGCTAGTTGTGACTGCTGATAACAGATGCCGTAGCAATCAATTCATGGAGTGAGTTGTATGTTTTGCGATAGTCTGTCTCTGACAAGCAAGCACAGGTGACATAGGTGCGAACACAGGAAGCTTGCAGACCCTCGCTGCCTGCAGACACCGAGCAGACACACTAGGAGGGCGGCCTAAGCCGTAGGCGAAATGTGCTCATTCGCTTTGGCGCGACGTCGAACTATAAATAGTGCTGTAACTAGCGTGGGCGTCGTGGAAAGTCGGAAAAGTCGGCTGCGAGGGTGAGTGCCAAGTTTGGGGAGAGTTTCGTAGTATGCGCAGTGCAATGGAGACGCGGAAACTTGTTGTGGCCCAGTGTTTTGCAGTTGGACGACAAGATTGGTACACAGTAGTAAAGAGCGAGGCACTGAGTTGGCATGAATAATGGAGTGCACAAAGGGGCTCGAGATGTGTTTGTTACCTCAGGTGCTGTATGATTGTCGACAAGGAGTGAAAACGGAGCAATTTGTGACGGCTCTTTCAATTTAAGACGTTAAAAACAGACGGAATTTGCATTTGTAATACCAGAGCATCGAAACTACTTGGAACTTTTGTGTATATGAACGGGTCCGCGCCTTTGTACTCTGCTCCCTTCACCGCTACAAACCAACCAACCATCGTGTCCGTGCGCATCTGAGTCGCAAAGAATGGGGAATAGCGCAGTTCGGTCGTGCATGGGGCGTAGCTCAGTTGGTAGAGCGTTCGCTTGGCATGTGAAAGGTCCAGGGTTCAAGCCGCGGAGCCTCTATTTTTTGTGGTCAGTTCATTGTAAGTGTTGGTCGCGGCGAACCTAAAGGCACGCAAGATGTTGCAAAGCCAGCGTCACAGACTGATATGATGTATACTGACGTAAGGAGAGCCAGATGTAAGTGTGGGGACCGGCATTTATCGAGGTGTCATCGAGTGCAGATATGTCTTAGGTATCACGGCTTAACCTCATTGAAGTCTAGAGGGTGGACAACACGTTCGTCTTACTCAGAGCGGTGTCCGAACTCTATTTTCGACGTTATACGTGCCACTTTCATTGTGGCCAACTACGATTCGATACAGAATGGACGAAACCTGAAAGACTCCCTAACGGACACATAGAGAGTAGTGTTTGTCTGCTGAATAATGGGAGTGCAAGGGTCTGTGTCGTCTATATGGCTGTATGTAGCACCATTAGTCTTCGGGGGGTCGGGCTTAGCTCAGATGGTAGAGCGCTCGCTTAGTATGCGAGAGGTACTGGGATCAATACCTAGTGCCTCCAGAATTTTTAACACACCTACATGCGCACCTTGCCATGCAAGTGGAATAGTTCACAGCCAGCAGATGTGTCTAGGAAGATACAAGTGAATGGATAGCATCCACAATTGGCAAGCGTGCTGTTATTAGTGCGCGGGAAGCACCCTCCTCCCACGCATACACTTAATTTAGAAACAGTACAAGTGTTCCCGTAAGATTCTCAAGCCTATGTCGGAAAGATCTGCCTTGCGCCGAGTTCTACATCTACATCTACATCTACATCCGTACTCCGCAAGCCACCTGACGGTGTGTGGCGGAGGGTACCCTGAGTACCTCTATCGGTTCTCCCTTCTATTCCAGTCTCGTATTGTACGTGGAAAGAAGGATTGTCAGTATGTTTCTGTGTGGGCTCTAATCTCTCTGATTTTATCCTCATGGTCTCTTCGCGAGATATACGTAGGAGGGAGCAATATACTGCTTGACTCTTCGGTGAAGGTATGTTCTCGAAACTTCAACAAAAGCCCGTACCGAGCTACTGAGCGTCTCTCCTGCAGAGTCTTCCACTGGAGTTTATCTATCATCTCCGTAACGCTTTCGCAATTACTAAATGATCCTGTAACGAAGCGCGCTGCTCTCCGTTGGATCTTCTCTATCTCTTCTATCAACCCTACCTGGTGCGGATCCCACACTGCTGAGCAGTATTCAAGCATTGGGCGAACAAGCGTACTGTAACCTACTTCCTTTGTTGTCGGATTGCATTTCCTTAGGATTCTTCCAATGAATCTCAGTCTGGCATCTGCTTTACCGACGATCAACTTTATATGATCATTCCATTTTAAATCACTCCTAATGCGTACTCCCAGATAATTTATGGAATTAACTGCTTCCAGTTGCTGACCTGCTATTTTGTAGCTAAATGATAAGGGACCTATCTTTCTATGTATTCGCATCACATTACACTTCGCTACATTGAGATTCAATTGCCATTCCGTGCACCATGCGTCAATTCGCTGCAGATCCTCCTGCATTTCAGTACAATTTTCCATTGTTGCAACCTCTCGATACACCACAGCATCATCTGCAAAAAGCCTCAGTGAACTTCCGATGTCATCCACAAGGTCATTTATGTATATTGTGAATAGCAACGGTCCTATGACACTCCCCTGCGGCACACCTGAAATCACTCTTACTTCGGAAGACTTCTCTCCATTGAGAATGACGTGCTGCGTTCTGTTATCTAGGAACTCCTCACGTAAATCCCACTGCTCATTCCTATTCTTTGCGTGCAGTCGGCTGCTACTGGTGTTGCTAGTTGTGACTGCTGATAACAGATGCCGTAGCAATCAATTCATGGAGTGAGTTGTATGTTTTGCGATAGTCTGTCTCTGACAAGCAAGCACAGGTGACATAGGTGCGAATACAGGAAGCTTGCAGACCCTCGCTGCTCGCAGACACCGAGCAGCCACACTAGGAGGGCGGCCTAAGCCGTAGGCGAAATGTGCTCATTCGCTTTTTCGCGATGTCGAACTATAAATAATGCTGTCACTAGCGTGAGCGTCGTGGAAAGTCGAAAAGTCGGCTGCGTGGGTGAGTGCCAAGTTTGGGGAGCGTTTCGTAGTATGCGCAGTGCAATGGAGACGCGGAAACTTGTTGTGGCCCAGTGTTTTGCAGTTGGACGACAAGATTGGTACACAGTAGTAAAGAGCGAGGCACTGAGTTGGCATGAATAATGGAGTGCACAATGGGGCTCGAGATGTGTTTGTTACCTCAGGTGCTGTATGATTGTCGACAAGGAGTGAAAACGGAGCAATTTGTGACGGCTCTTTCAATTTAAGACGTTAAAAACAGACGGAATTTGCATTTGTAATACCAGAGCATCGAAACTGCTTGGAACTTTTGTGTATATGAACGGGTCCGCGCCTTTGTACTCTGCTCCCTTCACCGCTACAAACCAACCAACCATCGTGTCCGTGCGCATCAGAGTCGCAAAGAATGGGGAATAGCGCAGTTTGGTCGTGCATTGGGCGTAGCTCAGTTGGAAGAGCGTTCGCTTCGCATTAGAAAGGCCCAGGGTTCAAGCCGCGGCGCCCCCATTTTTTGTGGTCAGTGCATGATAAGTGTTGGTCGGGGCGAACCTAAAGGCACGCAAGATGTTGCAAAGCCAGCGTCACAGACTGATATG